>NC_037340.1:82040374-82753499 GCF_002263795.3 Bos taurus
GTAGAAATTGCCTCTGAAGAGAGCGTCCCTTGTTTCAAAGCAAAAATGAGAAAAACATAGGCACTTATATCATTGATCCAGCGTGATGTGATTTTGGATATTCGTGGGAAATCAAGGAGCCGCATCAGATGTCTGTGCCACTCTACGGGCGTCTCCCTTCTCGCCTTTCCTGGCTCACCTGGCAGCAGGTGGAGTTGGCCAGAGACTCCATTTCAGTGAAGGCAGAACTGAGACCCTTGGAGGTCAGTAGTCACTGAGATCACATGGCCAGCGGGTGGACGGACTGACACTAGAACTCCAGGGTTCTGACTCCGGGTTTAGGGTCTTTCTTTCATTGTATATGCTTGCCTTTGGGTGGAAATTTTGCCACCGCGGCTGTTTTCAAACTGAATACCATGTGATGGAAATAACTCCTCCAGAGGGTTGGTTCCAGGTCGTGCAATTTACATTTTTATCCTAAGGAGGGTAGATTTTTTGAGCAAGTGGTTACTTTGGAGGGCTTAACCTTGGGTTTTCTTTCTTTTTAAATATTTATCTTTTATTGAAGTATAGTTGGTTTATAATGCTGTTTTAATTTCTGCTGTACAGCAAAGTGATCCAGTTATGCATATATATGTATACATTCAGTTATACACATATATGTATACATTCAGTTATACACACACACACACACACACACACACATATGTGTGTGCTAAGTCACTTCAGTTGTCTCCGACTCTTTGCAACCCCATGGACTGCAGCTCACCAGACTCCTCTGTCCGTGGGATTCTCTAGGCAAGAGTACTGGAGTGGGTCGCCATGCCCTCCTCCAGGGGATCGTCCCGACCCAGGGATCGAGCCCAGGTCTCTGTCTCCTGCATTTGCAGGCAGGTTCCTTTACCCCTGGCGCCTGTGCCTGCGTTTTATACTCTTTTCCATTATCTATCACAGGGCATCGACTGTAGCCCCCTGTGCTGTAAGCAGGGCCTTGTCTGTCCCTCCTGGATAGAACAGTTGCCTCTGCTCGTCCCGAACTCCCATCCATCTGTCCCCCAGCCCCTACCCCTTGACAACCACCATCTGTTCTCTATAATGTTGGTTTTTCAGTATTAATTCTAATACAGCTACGTACATTGTGTGTGCATCTAGTAAGAGAGAAGTAGATTAAGGTCTGAGCAAATTAGAATAGAATGATGACAGATAAACCTGGGTCTCACACTCGCATGTCTGTAGGGGCCACGAGGACCAGCCAGTGTGGCGCGGTGGGCTCCCTGGTGAACATGGCGGGGAGAGCGCAGGCCATGGGCCTGGCCTTCCCCAGTGTGCAATGTCGACAAGGAATGCCGCGTGCTCTGTGCCCCGTGCAGGCCAGAGAACAGGCACAGAGAGGGCCCACAGGCCAGCACCAGCTTGTGACCTCTGTGTGTGACCTTTGCACGCGTTTGTGTGCATTGGAAGGAGAATTGAATTCATGTGTAAAATGATTGGGAAACTGGAAGGAATGATCTCTAGTGATTGGGATATTTTACTATTCGAACTTCTCTAATAGTCACCGCTATATGTACCAGTGACTGTATGATACATATATAGTTTTCTTATGGTTCAGATTTGAGGCTTGTAAATATCTGAATCCACGATTTCTTATGTCAGAAAGGGACTAGACTGGGCCGTGATGGAGCCCAGGGCTGTTGGGATAAGGAGATGCGCTTAGGGCGTAGGGCCAGCGCCACCATGAGCCTTCCTGCTCCGTCCAGCGTTCTGAGCGCGCGTTGGTGGGGCGGGCATGCTCTGCTTAGCCGGTTAGACTGGCTTGATCTACATGTTTGGCTCCAGGAAGTCTGAACTGTAGTGTAGATTTTCTTTGTTCACTTCTGAGGGCTCTTCACCTGATCTGCATTGTAAATTCCTTTGCGTGTGGTAACCCTTAGTCGCTTAATGCAACGAGCCCACTGACCGGAAAAGACCCTGATGCTGGGAAAGACTGGCAGGAGGAGAAGGGGCGACAGGGGATGAGGTGGTTGGATGGCATCACTGATGCAATGGACTTGAATGTGAGTGAATTCCGCAAGATAGTGAAGGACCGCGGAGCCTGGCAGGCACAGTTCACGGAGTCCTGGAGTCAGCCTTAGCGACTGGACCGCAACAGCCCTTAGCCAGCAGATGGCAGTAGAGCACCTCTTGTGTTTATCAAACCACGCGCTCCGGCCGCAGGAAACGGCCAGCTGGCCTCCTGGGCAATCCAGCTGCTGTCTGTTTTTGTTCACAAGCTTTCATGGGAACATTCACGCCCATTCCTTACAGATTAACTGGTTGCTATTGAGCTGCAGGCAGTGGAGTTAAGTAGTCGCTACGAGACCATACACTCTGCAGAACCTAAAGTACTTCACATCTGCCCTTTTATAAAGTTCGCCAGCCCCTGTCCAGTGTCACAAAGGAGACTCGCAGTGGCCTCGTGTGACTTCTTCCTGACCTGGCCTTCCTGACACCTTCATTGTCCTTGGTTTGGAACTTAAACCTGAAATAATAAAGGCTGTGTGGCTTTTAAGAGGTCCTCCTTTACCGTAGGATTGCCTAGGAATAAATACAATATTGTCTTATTTCTGACCTGGTTTCCAAACGGTGTTCTCGCCAACCAAAAGATTCCCCAGTCTTTTGATTGTATCTCGTTTTCCCTAAATCTGTTGGGTGTAGGAGTTGGTTGATGAAATATCGAGGAGGCGGTTGCCCCTCGTTGCTCCTGGTTTGATCCCATTGCTGTTGTTTGGTCGCTAGGTTGTCACCACCTCTTTGCAACCCCTTAGAACGTAACTGGCCAGGCTCCTCTGTCCCTGGGATTTCCCAGGCAAGATTCCTGGACAGGGCTTCCATTTCCTTCTCCAGGGGATCTTCCCGACCCAGGCATGGGACCCGTGTCCCCTGCATTGGCAGGAGGGCCCTTTACCACCGAGCCACCTGGGGAGCCTGGTTCGCACACAGCCAGTGCAAAGGCCTGGAGAAGGCGATGGTGCCCGCTCCAGTGCTCTCGCCTGGAAAACCCCATGGACAGGAGGAGCCTGGTGGGCTGCAGTCCATGGGGACATAAAGAGTCGGACATGACTGAGCGACTTCACTTCCCCTTTTCACTTCCATGCATTGGAGAAGGAAATGGCAACCCACTCCAGTGTTCTCGCCTGGAGAATCCCAGGGACAGGGGAGCCTGGTGGGCTGCCGTCTCTGGGGTCGCAGAGAGTCGGACACGACTGAAGTGACTCAGCAGCGGCAGCAGCAGTGCAAAGGCCACACGCAAGTGATGTGTTAAGCACCCCGTCTTTCAGTGTGGTTTCACTCTCCTTTGCGTATCCTTGGGAGTAGCCTCTGGGGGAAAAGCCTTCTGTATCCTACGTTATTTATGTCTGTTATACAGAAACTTGCGATGAGCTAACCTGGTTGTGGTTGCAACTGCTGATTTTAAAATCTCTTTTGGAAAAGGTGTCACCAGCCCTCTGAAGCTTCATCGAACAGAGACTTTTCCCACCTACCCATCTGAGCACTGACGGGCCTGGCGTGAGCCGTGTCAGCCGCAGACCCACCCGGATGGGCAGAGGGCGCCCGGGGAAGCCGTGCCGGCAAGCAGCTCCATGTCCTGCCTACCTGTGTGGTCCCTGGGACACTCTGCAATACTCTTTTTCTTTTTTCCCCTTTTCTTTCTTTAAAAAAAAAAAATTAGCATACTTGAAACCTGCTCTATAGGTATCGACTTTGTGTTCCCCCTTTGATGGCTGTGGTTTTCTATTGTAGATACCGTGTGCCCTGCACCTCCCTGAATTTACCCTTTTGCGGATTCTTGTGATTTATTTTCCTTCTGAGTGTTTCAATTGTTTGACAGTACTGACAATAAAACGGCTCTTAATTATTTGTTATTTGTTTATACCATATTCCTCAGTTATTAATATTATGGTTCTGCTTAACTATGGGCCATCGTATTTTATTATATCCCCACTTGGTTAAATCAGTGCTTGGACTCAGTGTGACCTGTTACATTAAGAAGTCACCTTTCCCAGCACCCTTTATATTATTTACCAGGGTCACAATTTCTTACACCATCTCCCCTCTCCCTCCCTTTTAAGAAAGCTTTTATTTTCTTCCATGTACCTTCCAAAAACGTTTTAAAATAAAAGATCATTCTTCACCCATATGGTCTTGGGTTTCTGGCTACATGGGTTTCTCTGTATCTCCAGTGTTTCTGAAGGTGTGTGAATATCTTCAGTGTGAACCCTGAGCATTGCATTTGATAGTATCCAACCATGTGTGTGTTTCTTTACTCCTTCATTCAGCTGCCTGTGCTGAGCATCTGCTCGTCCCAGGACCTTGTGATGCAGAGGGGCATGACAAGGAAATAAGGGCATAACTCTAATACAGCGTGGCATCTGCTAAATGGGCCTCAGAAGTGATGGCCTCTAAAGAGACGGTCAGTCTGTTCCCTAGGCTTTCCCACTGGGAAAATGCCAGATGGGAATTGAGTCTTGTGAGCTTCTGAGGTTACAATTGCTATAAAGCTGTATAAGGGATGGGGTCTGTCTTGGTCTCAACTCGATTCTCAGTAGCGTTGCCAGGTAAAATATGGGATCTAGTTAAATTTGAATTTCAGATACACAGTGAATAATTTTTTAGCATACATGTATTGCATGGGATGTGACTATACTTAAAAATGCCCGTTGTCTGTCTTAGATTAAAACTTGACTGGGTGGTCTCTATTTTTCCTTACTAAATTTGGCAATCTTATTTCCCAGACCCTAGAATATAGCTCATGCTTGAGAAATATACGTTGAACCTATGGATAGAGGAATAAACCCTGATCCTTGGGATGGAATTCTTTCTGCAACGGGAAGCAAATTAACATTGATTTGCATATGTTCTCAGTGCCAGGCACGGGGCTCGATCCTTCCAAAATGATTATTTTCACTAAGGAGAAAAAAAAGTGTCTTTGCTAAGTCCCAAGAATGCTCCTTCCAAAAAGTGCATAATTTCCTAAAATGGAGATTGACCAATGAAACCCCAAAGGTCTTGCTGAAATCCCGCCTTGATCTGAGGTGGTTGGGGTTTCCAAGGATGCTGCTGGTTGGGATGTGTTTTTCTCAGGGGTGGAGAAACCTGGAGGAGGGGGTTAAGCTCAGCTGAGAATGAATTAGTGGCTTAGGGACACAGAAGTGATTTCGCGCTGATGGCTTTGCTGGGACACACTTGTGTTTCGTGTCCTCTTCCCATCCTTCTGGTTCATCCTGTTCTCCCAGGCGTATTTCTGTTCATCTTTTAAAAATTTGGTTTGCCACACACGTTTGATAGTTCACTCACTGTTCATTTTTCCTGACTCTATCTGGCTCTTATGTATTTTTTTTTTCCTTGTTGAAAACTATCTCATAAGAGGTTCTCCCTGATTCCCAGGGCCTTGGCAGCCAGCATGGGGGATTAAGTTAAAGAAGTAGATAAAGGAAATGGAATTAAGGAAATAATTATAATTTTAATGAAGTCAGGATTGCTGAAGCAAGTCTACAGCTAATGAGTGTGTGAAGAAATGTTGCTGAATGTAGTTAACTATAAGCCAGAGACTCTTTCAGGACTTTTCAAAAAAGAAACATATTGACAAAAAGGAGTTAGAGTTCTATTAGAGTCTCCTAACAGCTTCTACTTATTGTCTCTGCTATTTTTAGACCTTTACTTGTGTTATCTTACTTAATTCAATCCTCAACAGCTCCATGAGGTAAGTATAATTATTGTTCCTGTTTAACAGATGAGAAACTGATCCTAAGGAGTTTAAATAATCTAAAAATATGCCTAAGATCTCTTAGCTCTGTTAAAAGATAAACCGAGGCAGATTAAAAGAGTTTATTTGAGGGACTTAGCCGGTGATCCAATAGTTAAGACTCCTGGCTCCCACTGCATGGGGTGTAGGTTCCAACCCTCATCAGGGAACTAAGATCCACATGCCCATGGCATGGCTTAAAAAAAAAAAGTTTATTTGAGTATCCGTCTCTTGGGATTGGGCAACATCAAACCAAAGATGGTTAGAAGAGCTCCACAGACAAGCTGGTGGGGTGGGGTGGGGGTGCAGTTTTTATAGAGAATACTTGGAGGCAAAGCAAGGAAGCACTTGACTGCCTATGGCTGAAGCGGTTGCCTTATCTGGGAAAGACTAGTTGGCTGTTTGTGATGGCTTGTTCCTAAGTTTCATTTTCTTGAATTCTAGCGCATTGACTCTGGCTTAGGTTTTTGCTTTGCTCCAGTAGGCCACCCGGGACCACCCCAGTCTAACGGCCTTCCTGTTTGATTATGTCAACAGCTACTAAATGACAGACACATTTGAACCCGGGCAGTCTGATTCACGAGACTGTGTAAATTGTGTATCCCTTACCCATGCTGCTTTGGAGGGCAGCAAATATTTTCTTTAAAGGGCCGGAATATAGATATTCTAGGCTTTCTGGGTCATATGGTGTCTCTGTTCCTCCTGTATTGCAGAAAAAGCCGCAGACCGTGATCCTCAATGGAGAGGCATGGCCATGTGCCAGTAAAACTGTTTACAGAATCAAGTGACTGGCTGGAGTCACCCCACTGTAAGAACCCCCAGGACTGTCTTTTATCAGTTTCAGGGTTTTTGGTAGACAACATGAGAGATTTAAACACATTAATCTCTGACCTTAAATAAGAGAAATAGTGATTCGAAGTTATTTTGAAATTTCTTTTTCTAATCCTTAACCTGCTTGGTGAACACCCGAGTGTGAGAAGGGGTAACATTTCAGAGCTGTGCTGGATTTGTACGTAATCCAAACTGAATTCTTAAGTGCTTCCACCAACGTTGCAAATCAACTGAAATCTAAAGATTAAACTGCATAGTTTTACTTAGAGTTGTTTCTGTTTTAATTGTATGATGAGAAAAGTGACTTTTCTTTTTTTTGGCAGACGTATGATGGGGGTGGAGGTAAATTTTGTCTTCCCTTTTGCATGCTTATTTTATCCAGGGCTAAAAAAAGACCTTTGGGGCTTCCCTGGTGGCTCTGATGGTAAAGGATCTACCTGCAATGCAGGAGATTCTTCTGTCTTTGGGTCAGAAAGATTCCCTGGAGGAGGAAAGGGTTTCCCACTCTAGTAGTCTTGCCTGAAGAGTTCCATGGACAGAGGAGCCTGGTAGGTTACAGTTCATGGGGTCGCAAAGAGTTGGACCAAGCACGCAGCACGCACAAAAAGACCTTTTACCTAACTTAAAAGGCAGAATGATTAAAGGCAGTAGTTACTAAAATGCTTTCCAGGCAAGACAGCTTTGGTTTCTGTGCTTCATTTATTCATTTACCAAGTGTTTATTCTGTCTCATCTCTGGATATCCCAGGCTGAGTGGGAGTTGCTGAAAATACGGTGTGAATAAAACAAGCAGTGTACCTGCCTTCACAGTGCCTGACCCGGAAGCCAAATTATTTAAGCCAATTGCTCAGGAAACAGAAAAACTAAGGAGAACATCCGTTCATATAAAGGAGCGTTGTACGGTTTTTAGGGGAGAGGATGGACGATCTTGCCCTTTCAGAGGAGGATACCGTGCCAACTTTTAACACAAACTTTTCCTTTTAGTCCCGAACAAAGGAAATCATTTTGCAATTTCCACACGAACGCAGTACTTTTCATTCCTATTGACATTTTAAGTTCTTTTGGTTAAATGTTGGAGGCAAGGCTGCCCATCTTCTGATGAAAGTCAATACTGGCTGACTTCAAAGCGAGGTTTTGGCTCAACCATGGGGATTTGAATCAGCCAAGGCAAGACCAGGCTTCCCTGGTGTCTCAGAGGTTAAAGTGTTTGCCTGGAATGCAGGAGACCTGGGTTCCATCCCTGGGTCGGGAAGATCCCCTGGAGAAGGAAATGGCAACCCACTCCAGTGCTCTTGCCTGGAGAATCCCACGGATGGAGGAGCCTGGTGGGCTACAGTCCATGGGGTCGCAAAGAGTCGGACACGACTGAGCGACTTCACTTCACTTCACTTACTTAAGGCAAGACCAGGTGATGGTCATTTGCCTACACTTGTGCTGAAGATGGCTCCACCCACGTTCTACTCTCTGAGCTTGTAGTTACCAGCTGTTGGCAAAAGACGCTGGTTTTGTCGGTCTGAAGTGGAGCCGATGAATCTCTGGGAGTGGAATCTCTGGGAAATTCCAGTGCGGGAGACACACATCCCACTTTAAGAAACCTTAAGGAGACAGACGTGGGGAGAGTTCCCATCAGGGGAGACTTGGCACCTGGAGTTGTCAGCAAGCGTGCTTACACAAGATACCACTGGGAGTCGGTAGGAGGAGCTGGGGGCTGGCCGCAGGGGAGTGGGCAGGGGGAGCTGGGGGCCGCAGGGGAGTGGGCAGGGGGAGCTGGGGGCCGCAGGGGAGTCGGCAGGGGGAGCTGGGGGCCGCAGGGGAGTCGGCAGGAGGAGCTGGGGGCCGGCCGCAGGGACCGTGGCGATTCCCGGTGCAGGTTATGCGCAGGCCTGAGCTGTGCCGAGACTGAAGCTCGGGCGGGGCGGTCCTGGGTGGCACTTCCAGGGTTTCTGGTATACTTTCTTTGTTGCCATAGCAACTAGGGAGGCGCCTCAGTTTGACCTTCTTTGTCTCTGGGAGAGGCCCGAAGGGCATGGACTGCTCACACTGTTGTTTAATAGGAAAAAGCCAGCTGGGAGCTGCCGGAAAGAGACAGGCTGCGAAGCGCGGCTGGAGGAGGAGGCCGAGCCTGTAGGTTGTTAAGGACCCAGCGCTGAGCCGCCGGGCGGGCCGCCGCCGACTCCCTGCCCCGAGTTCTTTCCTCTGATTATAGTAGTTGTGCTATGTTATTATCTTTGGCCTTTGGTAATGAGTTCCCCTCCTCTGCTGAGAAGCAGAGGTTGCTGGGGTGGGTTTAAAGATGTCAGAGGTGGGTAAGAATTGCTGTTTTTGCTCTGAGTTCTGACCTGCACAGTGACTGCCCCCTTCGTGGTGTCTCTGTTGTGTTGACAAGCTGTGTTTATTTCCTTTCTTTACATTGGAAACTGAGAGGGTAACAGGCAGGAAGGCCAGGGGTCTCCAAAGGGAGGAAATAGCCTGCAAGTGTCAGACATTTTTATCTCTCTTAAGCTGCAGGAGGAAACAAACTAGCAATATTTTTTTCCTTCCCTATACAAATTTAAAGGGAGGTTTCTCTTAAAATACTGTGTTGCCATAATGACACCTGGTTTCACCTGAAGTTAGCTATTCTCGAGCCTAGAGATAACCAATGCCTTTTTCTTATGGAAATGTTTGTCTTAAGCTACGCTAATGTACTACGCCTTTACCCCAAACTCTGTCTCCAAGTCGGTTCGCCTCTTGGCCCAGAACCTACTTGACAAACCAGTATGGATATTGTTCCCCTAATCTATGTAAATGAAACTATTTGTATGGTGGTCTGCCCTTCTTCAAGATTCAAGTTAATCGTTTTATGGCCCAGGATAAACCATTTGGTGCCAAGATTATCCCAAAATGCATCTTATGGGTGAGGGGCCTGGTGCCATTCTGAATTTTAAGACATTCCTTTCTTTCATTAACAGACTGCTAGTGACTATATAACATCCAGCTGAAGACTAGCAGGGGGGTACTCTTTCTGCCCCCTTCTGATGCCTATGTCAGAAGCTTTCTCTATCTCCTTTATACTTTAATAAAACGTTATTATACAAAAGCTCTGAGCGATCAAGCCTCGTTTCTGGCCCCGGATTGAATTCTTCACCTCCGGGGGCCAAGAATCCTGGTGTATTCGTGTGATTCAACAACAACCTTTCAAAACCCTAGGAGACCAAGGAGTAGCTTGTTTTTCAGTAGGTAGCCACCCTCCCTTGACCCACCGAATGAGGCCCACATGGAAGGCTTGTGTAGCAAGGGTCTTAAACTCTGGCCAAAGCGTCAGTGAAGTTTACCTGGCACACCGCCGTGCCCGTTTGGTACCTGTCGCTGCTTTAGTGCAACACCCGTGGAGTTGAGGGGTGGTGTGAGGGGCCTGAGCCCTCCCCAGGGAAGGTTTGCAGAGTCCTGCCCCATACGAGCCCTGCCTTCAGGAACCAGCTGCCCCTGCTCCTGCAGGCCTCTCTCGCCCCTGGCATCCCCTGTGAAGCCAGCGTTCTCTGTGGAAGGAACGCGGAGCCCGCCCCTGAGCCGGGCCTGCGCCCTCTCACTGCAGGGGGCATTGTTTCTGTCATTCCTTTGGCCTCGGAAAATCTTATCTTCCTCCACTCTTGAAAAACCAACGCTTCCTGCAGACGTTAATTAAAACACCAGGCTCTGAGTTCCTTCCCGAGACCCCCAGACCAGACGAAGCCGCCAGTTATAAGCTTTTAAAGTACTCCGAAGGGTCCCTGCACAGCCCTAATTACTGTGTATAATGGCAGTATCGTGTGCTGACTGGATTGTCTGCCTTCTCTGTGCTTCTCAAGCTCCCTGAGGGCAGGAACTGTATTTAATTGGCTAAGCTTTGCCCCCCCCAACACAACATAAAATATCCAGCTTAGCGGGTGCTCAATAAATGTTCATAAAGAAATGGAAAGTGAGATGGCAACAAATACATCATTAAATCGCAGTATCGGGCAGCACAGGTTCTCCCTTGGACGAGCAGTACAGAGAGCGCCAGGGAGCCCCGACTTTCTGGGACCCCCGTGTGTGGCAAGTGCAACCCTTACGTCGTCTCTGTGTGGGTGATGACTCGAGTCACATGCTTTACCGCTACACTTCTGGTTCCCAAACTGTGTGCCTGGGTGCCCCAGGGAAGTCACAGCAGTGCTGTGGAACATGTTCAGTTTCTGCAGGAAGCAGTGACACTGACCGTCTATCGGACCCTTGAGAGCTACTGGCCGGAAGCTGTTCAGCTTCCACATTCGATCACATTAAGTTCATTTCCGTGACGTCATGATTGTGAAACTGGGTTTTTGGCAATAAAAAGCAAAATTACTATGTGATCTTTTTTTTTTTTTTAAGTACTGTGTGAATGGCTTTCTGGGCGGAGCTGGGGTGAAGAACGCACCTGCCAATGGGAGATGTAAGAGATGGGTTGATCCCTGGGTCAGGAAGCTCCCCTAGACGGGGCACAGCAATCTACACCAGTGTTCTTGCCTGGGAATCCCTGGACAGAGGAGCCTGGTGGGCTGTGGTCCACAGGGTCGCAAAGAGTTGGACACGACCGATATGACTTAGCACGCATGTACTATGTGAATAATGAGTGTGAACCAGGAGAGGAGGGTGACTAGGTGTCCTGTCACATTCCCAGATTTGAGGACCTGTTTAGCCTAATGCTCTGCTGGTGCACGGTTTGATGGTGCCTTGGTTTGGTCCAGTGAAATCCTTCACACGTTTATCTTTGGACTTGTGCTTGTAAGTGAAGTCCGGTGGGACAGTGGAGCACGTGTGAGTGGAAGAGGCGCCTGCAGTGTGTTCGCGGGCTGTTCCTCCAGTCGGGGTTTGCATGTGGTATTCATAATCGAGCAGGACCCGAGGGGGCCTTTCCGGAACAGGCCTTCCCCGTATCCTGTGCTCCAGCTCCTCTGATGGACCTTGTTGTTCTTGCTGCTGTTGTCCAGTCACTCAGTCATGTCCAGCTCTTTGTGACCCCATGGACTGCAGCACGCCAGGCTTCTCTGTCCATCACCAGCTCCTGGAACTTGCTCAAACTCATGTCCATCGAGTTGGTGATGCCATTCAACCATCTCATCCTCTGTTGTCCCCTTCTCCTCCTGCCCTCAATCTTGCCCAGCATCAGGGTCTTTTCCAATGAGTCAGCTCTTCACATCAGGTGGCCAAAGTATTGGAGCTTCGGCTTCAGCATCAGTCCTTCAGTGAATATTCAGGGTTGATTTCCTTTAGGACTGACTGATCTCCTTGCAGTCCAAGGGACTCTCACATCCATACATGACCACTGGAAAAACCATGGCTTTGACTAGATGGACCTTTGTTGGCAAAAGTGATGTCTCTGCTTTTTAATATGCTCTCTAGGTTTGTCAGCTTCTCTTCCAAGGAGCAAGCGTCTTTTAATTTCATGGCTGCAGTCACCATCTGCAGTGATTTTGGAGCCCAAGAAAATAAAGTCTGTCACTGTTTCCATTGTTTCCCCATCTATTCGCTATGAAGTGATAGGACCAGATGCCATGATCTTACTGTAGAGAAGCAGAAGATATTAAGAAGAGGTGGCAAGAATACACAGAAAACTACACAAAAGAGATCTTCACGACCCCGATAACCACGATGGTGTGATCACTCAACCAGAGCTGGACATCCTGGAATGTGAAGTCCAGTGGGCCTTAGGAAGCATCACTACAAACAAAGCCAGTGGAGGTGATGGAATTCCAGCTGAGCTATTTCAAACCCTGAAAGGTGATGCTGAGTGATCTAGATAACAGTATTTGATGCAAGTCTCCTGAGATGTTTTGCAAATGTAGAAACTGCAAAAAGGAAGATCTTGACTACTTGATGAGCATGAGTGCACAGCCCCAGGCCTCCTGGAGTCAAAGGATGGAATGTGAGCCTTTGACAGCGCCTGCTCCCTCCCAGCAGCCAGTCAGAGAACTGCACACAAGCTGATCACAGGTCCTGTGCCCCCGACCCGCACCCTCCCGAGCAGGGCACAAGCCACCCGTTGCCCTGCACTCGGCCTTTCTCTGCTCCAAACTCCATTTGTCTGGCCTCACTGTGCATCAGGCACAGAACTGGCATCAACCGTCGTGCCCCGTGAACACAGCTCCCGAGGCCCCAGGGTGCATGGGGGTTCTGGGATCCCTAAAGCAGGTAAAGCACAAGGGTGGCACACCCACCGCAGGGTGAGCAGGGCCCTTGGCCGCCCGGGAGGCTTGCCCTCTGCCCCAGAACTTGCTTCCCCTGCAGAAGTCAGGCAGCGGAGGTCCAGGAAACACGGCCAGCCGAGGGGCCCATCAGGTCTTTCTCACACACGGTCCTTCCTGTGTGACAGAGAAGGGAAGGAAACGAGGGCAACCCGTGGTTCTTTCAGTCTCTCCTCACTCAGCAGGAGGCCAAGCTGGACTGTGCTGCAGAATGTCCGTGTGTCAGGAGGTGAAAGAAAAGCAAGTGTGTTAGCTTCGTGCAACTCTTTTCCTGTTCTGACAAGAACAAAAAGTGCATGTGAGGTGTAGAATACAAGATGTATAATTTTGGGGATTCAGCACGGGAATTAAATGTTCTGATATTAACATTTAGGACAGACACGGCACCATCCGAAGATGACCCCCTGAATTGGTGCTATTTTAAAATCTTAATTTTTCTGAAGACAATCACAGCAGATAAGGGACACAGTGACAAAGGAGAGAGAATAAAGCAGAAAGGAAACACTGCACATTTTAGTTCCTTGAATGGCACTTCTTTCTTGCTTTTTGAACTGTCAACTTTGAGAGTTATGTTAAAACATAACAGGGATTTTTAGGACTTTAAGCTGGGTAGGCTTCCTGAATATTCATTGAAAGGACTGATGTTGAAGCTGAAACTCCACTACTTTGGGCACCTGATGCGAAGAGCTGAGTCATTTGAAAAGACCCTGATGCTGGGAAAGATTGAGGGCAGGAGGAGAAGGGGACAACAGAGAATGAGATGGTTGGATGGCATCACTAACTCGATGGACATGAATCTGAGTAAGCTCCGGGAGTTGGTGATGGACAGGGAGGCCTGGCGTGCTGCAGTCCACGGGATCGCAGAGAGGACATGACTGAGCGTCTGGACTGAACTGAAGCTGGGTAGGCAACATCTCAAGTAACCCTGAGAGCACTGCTCCGAGGAGGCGTGGCGGGAGCCGGGTTACACGGAAGTTTTGCAACAAAGGGCAGCTTGTCCAAATGTCAAAAGATTGTTGTTAATTCCAGAAAACCAAATACTTCAAGGAATTTAGGGCTTTTCCAGGTACAGAAAGGGCTTCCCCGGTGGCTCAGTGGTAAAGAATCTGCCTGCCAACGCAGGAGACACAGATTCAACCCCTGGGTCATGAAGCTCCCGGAGAAGGAAATGGCCACCCACTCCAGTGTTCTTGACGGAGTCCCATGGACAGAGGAGCCTGGCGGGCTACAGTCCTTGGGGTCCCTAAAGAGTCATTCACATCTTAGCAACTAGAAACAACAGCAGTGTGCGGGAGATGCGAGAGCCTGGCCTCGCTGAAGTCAGCCGATCAGTGCGCACCTCAGCGCCCGGAGTCCTGGGTGTCCACACCCTCAGGGCTCAGCGGTCACCGGCCGCAGTGACGGCAGCGCTGCTGACTGTGGCCTCTTTTGCTGCTACGGCAGGAAGACCCCCTCCTCAGAGCGCCGAGGCCCCGTTCTAACCGCACTGGGTCTCCCGGGTCTGCGCCGGTCCTGTGCCCGAGTCGCCGCGTAAGGGAAGGCAAGCTGAGCGGGACGGCACGTGGGGTTCCCGGTGACTCTTCCTGCCTCTTTCCTGCTTCCACTTGTGGCTTCCACCCAGGACCACTGCTCGCCTCTTAAACCTTCCAGTCCAGTCATTTAACAATCGGCCTCCGTTGCAGACAAGCCCCGCAGCTCCTATTTTAAGCAAATGCCCCGAGCCAGTCACGGTGGCTGCACACAGCTAGATGCTGTAGAATTATTTTCCTCATCACTGAATTTCTTTTAAGGTTGTACCTTCAGAACAAAGAGAAACATTTGGTAATCAAAGGAAGCCAGCCCCCAGATTTACTCTCCTTCAGCTGTCATGCAGATTTCAAGCCAGAGGTCTGGCTGGTTGTCTTTGAAGATAAAGATCATAGTGGTGTCCCAGAGAGGCTTCAATGGGGTTTCTGATGATCCTGCAATTTACTTGGGGAAGAAAAGAGCGGAGAACACTAGGAAGAACTCTGGAGGCAGGAAGATGGCTCTGAAGGCACAAAAGCCCAGTGTCCAATTCTGGTCCTCTCGCCACCTGGAAGAAATGTCAGTTAACAGGAAGGGGTCAGACAGGACCAGACCAGGATCTCCTGAGTGCCGCCGTCTTTGTGATGGCAAGTTCTTGAGGGTGGAAAGAAAGTTTTATCCATAAGCGAAGCTCTGGTAAATATTACATCAATCCTAAGGGAAATCAACCCTGAATATTCACCGGAAGAACTGATGTTGAAATCGCAATACTTTGGCCATCTGATGTGAAGAGCTGACTCACTGGAAAAGACTCTGATGCTGGGAAAGACTGAAGGCAGGAGGAGAAGGGGATGACAGAGGATGAGAAGGTTGGATGGCATCACCAACTCAATGGACATGAACTTGGGCAAACTCCAGGAGAGAGTGGAGTTCAGAGTAGGCTGGTGCACGGTAGTCCGTGGGGCTGCAGTCAGACATGACTTAGTGACCGAACAGCAACAGACATCGAAGCAGTTTCTTTCCTCTGCGGACATCGTGGACCCTCCATTCAGCACGCGTAGCAGCCGCGTGGGCTGGTAGGAGCAGGGCCTTTGTGGTGGTTGTGTTTTCGTTCCTTTGTGTGTGTGCTTATCTTCCTAACACGAGACGCACGTTTTTGTTTTTACTGCAACGTGTCTGAACCAGCTTGGCTGCCTGTTGCTGTTTCCGCATGACTAGTTTCCAAACAGCTGGAAGGCAGAGTTGACTCCACATCCTCTTCTACAAAAATGCAGCGACAACTCTTCTCTCCATTCGGTTAAGACCAAGTGTAAGTCACAGCTATGAAAACTTTGAGAACTGTAAACGTGATTCATCTGTGAGGCGCTTTCAGAGTCACTGCCAAGTGTCCCGTGGGGGCAAAAGTGCCTGCAGGTGAAACCAGCAGCGGAAAGCAGGGTGAAACGCCTCTGCCCGCCGACCTCCTCTCCCGCAGCTGCAGGATGCAAGTGTTCGCGCCCAGCAGGGATGCGAGCGACGGGCCTCCGCTCACGGGGCCCGCCTCTCCTGAGGGGCTCACGTGAGGCGGGGGCTCGGGTTTTAGAGTCAGGCTGCCCGGGTCTGAGCCCACCTCCGCCGCTTCTTCTCTTTCAAAATATGTGTTTATTTGGCCGCACCGGGTCTCAGTTGCAGCAGTGGGATCTTCAGTCTCTGTTGCGGCAAGCAGGCCTCTCAGTTCAGTTGCAGCAGTGGGTCTGGTTTCCTGACCAGAGATCAACCCGGAGCGCCCTGCACTGGGAGCCCAGGGTCTTCGCCACTGGATCACCAAGGACGTCCTCGGCTCTGCTGCTCCTTACTGCACATCTTACGTATATAATATACGTATATAATATACAACGGTGCATTTGTTGGCGTGTGTTCGTGTGCGCACGCACAGTCGTGTCTGACTCTTTGTGACGCTATAGACTGTAGCCCGCCAGGCTCCTCTGTCCATGGGATTTTCCAGGCAAAAATACTGGAGTGTGTTGCCATTTCCTTCTCCAGGGGACCTTCCCGACCCAGGGCTTATCCATTCGGTTAAGACCGAGTGTAAGTCATAGCTATGAAAACTTTCAAAATTGTAAAAATGATTCCTCTGTGAGGCGCACATCTCTTATGTCTCCTGCATTGGCAGGCGGGTTCTTTACCACTGGCTTCACTTAGTGATTTGAAAAGTTTGCACCTCTGTTTTCCCCCCTGTAAAATGGGAATAACAATAGTCCCTTCCTCTTAGAGTTCTTGAGAAGACAAAATCTTACGTGTAAACTGTTAAGAGGAGGCTGGGACAGAATTGTCACTCAAAACTTAGTTTTTGTTAATGATACGCTTTCCATTGGTTCTAAGCCACGGCTGCATGGGCGTTGTACTGACCACGGCCGGCTCCCCCCGGCTGGCCCGACTCTCCTAGTGTGAGCACGGGCCCAGCGTCCAGGGAAGCCCAGAGTCCAGCCAGCCTGGGCAGTTGGCCACCCTGATCCTGCCCCAGGAGGACAGCTGAGTATTTTGTTAGGTCACGTTCACAGCTTGGTTCTGACTCTGTGCTGACAGATGCTGACCATATGCATTAATGACCGAGGTTTGTGCTCAGTGCAGAGGTCCCAGTCACCTCACTGCCCAGTGCGAGAAGCAGCAGTAAGCTGCGTCTTGGCTCCCTGAGCCAGGAGAACACCGACCGTAGGGCGTTTTCAGCCTCCTCTGGTGCAAACAGCAGTGTTTTTTGCTGAGAGGATGGCCCTTGAGCTAAAAATACTCAAGCAGATAATATTTGGCCAGGTAGAAGTAGATGCCAATGACACGCCTATTTTTTTGGCCTCGAAAGATGACTCCAGTGTCTTGTACAAGGAAATAAGGGATTTAAAAAATAAATACAGCGCGGGGAGGTGGTTACTGCAGACATGTTAGCTAATTGGCAGTGTGATATTATGTCTGTTTTGCTAACGGGGCAGAGCGGCCTGGATTATCATATTCTAGTGAAAACCAAAGAACTCGCCCAGTTTTCTGTTGAGCCGAAACTCTCCTGAACTGGGTACTGTTTTCAAAGGTTTGGCCATTTAGTTTTAAAGGAATTATGGCTGTTGAAGCAGATGCTGCCGATTGCTTATTCAATTCCACTTCCCCCCTCCCCGCCCCCCACTAACCCTTTTTTCTTAACTAACAACTCTGATTTTCTTTGGGGAAAGCAGTGATTCTGCTTGAAAACACTTTTCTAGATTCTCTGGAATGTCACGAGACCCAGTTCCAGTCTGAAGAGGGCTTTCTTTCCCCATAAAACAAAGTTTCTAAGGTGAAGCCTTTTATCCCTCATCCTTGGCGCATGCCTCTCCATCCTGCCTGGAATGTGGATGGGATGGCTGGAGCTGGAGAAGCCATATTGCTTCCATGAGGAACAAAGATAAGAATGTCAGAGACCTGGCATGCTGCAAAGGAGCATGGTCCTTCGCAGAAGGAAGCAGGGTCATAAACGACCCTGCATGAGTAGCTGGACCAGCCCTTGTATGAGGACTGCCCTTGTGTTACTTCGTATGAAACTTCCTACTGGAGGGAAGCCACTGTGGACAGATCTCTAGCATGTGCAGGCAAACAGGATCCTAACTGAGCTGTTAGGCATTCATTTCAGTGGTGTTTGGCAAATGCTATCAGCATCAGAACCTTGCAGGGATGTAGAGTCACTGAAATTTCTGTGGACGCAATGTTTCTAGTTGCTGGAGTTTTCACCTGAGACTGTCCGGGCCGTGGCCTCCACTAGACCCAGGAGGTACGGTGCCTGGGCTCCGTGATTCTTTCAGAGGCCCATAAAAATCTTTTACTTTCTTATAAAACCAGGAGAAAAATCCAACCTGGATTATATGGGTTTATACAAACCCAGTCATGTAATACAGTTTTCAGTAGCATTTTATGGAGGAAGAAGTCCATGAAGGCAAAAGTGTTTATTGGCCCATGAAAGTCATCGTGTTGTCTGGAATACCCCCTTAGTTTGAGGAGGAATGGTCTCATTGCTTCCCACTCATTTTCCGTTCCCAGATCTTCCCTCTGTGGACACAGGAACATGCCCCCATTCAACAGACAAAGCAAAGGATGGCTTCTGGGGCCAGCAGAACTGGGTGTGACCCCTAGAGTGCTTTCAGTTCAGTTCAGTCGCTCAGTCGTGTCTGACTGTTTGTGACCCCATGAATCGCAGCACGCCAGGCCTCCCTGTCCACCACCAACTCCCGGAGTTCCCTCAGACTCATGTCCATCGAGTCGGTGAATGCTTTAGGCAAATGTTAAAATTTCTCCTGGCATCCATTTTATAAAAATGACGGATCCATGTATTTATTCAACAGTGATTTGAAGGCTCACAGTGTAGCAGGCAGTCTGTATGGCAATTATCTTTTGGGAATTAGAGGCATTAACGCACAGGAAGCCCCGTGTCTGGCACTCAGTTCGGGTTTTAAGTTCCTCGCCCTTGGCCGTGAGCTCCAAGCCTCAGCGCGGCCCACTGTTACCGTCTCTCTTGCTGTGTTAAACTTGGGATTCTTCTCAAGGTGGGGTCCTCCTACCTTTTTAAGATAAATTCATTTATTTTTGGCTGTGCTGGGTCTTCACCGCTGGGCACAGCTTTCTCTGGTTGCGGCAGATGGAGGCTGCTCTCCGGTTGGGGTACACGGGCGTCTCATGGGGCAGCTTCTCTCCTTACAGCGCCAGCTCTCGGGAGGGCGGGCTGCAGGAGCTGTGCCCCACGGGCTCCGTTGCCCCGTGGCATGTGGGATCCTCCTGGACCAGGGGTTGGATCTGTGTCTCCTGCATTGGCAGGCGAGCTCTTCACCCCTGGACTACCAGGGAAGCCTGACCCATCTACCTTTTGCAAAAGAGCAGTTCTTTTACTGGAATCTGATTAAGGCCCAGGGCTCCTTTCCACAACCATCACTGCGATGTCCCAGTGTCTCTTTGCTAATGATTTTGTTCCGTGTGAGTGTCTCTACGACTCATCCTCTAAGCACAACCATCAGCGAGCGTGCCGGGTAGGATAATTCAAAGACCCACTGAGCCATCTTCCATTGGAAGACGCTGCCGGGTAGGATAATTCAAAGACCCACTGAGCCATCTTCCATTGGAAGACGCTGCCGGGTAGGATAATTCAAAGACCCACTGAGCCATCTTCCATTGGAAGACGCTGCCGGGTAGGATAATTCAAAGACCCACTGAGCCATCTTCCATTGGAAGACGCTGCCGGGTAGGATAATTCAAAGACCCACTGAGCCATCTTCCATTGGAAGACGCTGCCGGGTAGGATAATTCAAAGACCCACTGAGCCATCTTCCATTGGAAGACGCTGCCGGGTAGGATAATTCAAAGACCCACTGAGCCATCTTCCATTGGAAGACGCTGCCGGGTAGGATAATTCAAAGACCCACTGAGCCATCTTCCATTGGAAGACGCTGTCAGAATTTCAGACCTGGCTTAGTTTTTGTTGTTGTTGTAGAAATCTTTTTTTTTTTTTTTGCCTTCTTATAACTCTCTTACAGATCCATCTGTGAAAAAAAGCAATGTGTTATTAGAAAAATGTGTATTTCCCCATTATAATATACCGTGCCACACACTAAAGGCTCTATAGTCTGTTATAAAAGTGCCAGATATAATTTGTATGCAAATATCTGATGCAAAGGAGGACTTTTTTTTTTTTGATTGCACGCAGGAAAACACACCGAGTGAATTTTTGACAAACACAGGCTAGATCCTGCTGAGATAAGAAAACATCTTAATGCAAAGCTGCCTAGAGAGAAGAGGAGGAACTTATTCAGATTCCGAATAAGAAACAGCAGAGCTCCTTTTCTCTCGGAGACAGAGCCTCAAGATGGCACTCCCTTTTGTGCCCATGCTCCAACTGTTTGCTCCCTGCCTGGCTGAGGAATCCCAAAGAGCCACCGGAGAGACCCTACATGCCAGTGTGCCCGCCCTGGGCAGGAACAGCCGCGCTGAAGCCTTGTTGGTGTGGAGCAGGTTAACTCCATCATGGCCAGGTCTCCGCTCTCCTGCCGTGTGGAGGGGCGGCGGCCTGGGATGCACCCTCACGGGACCGTCCTGGCGACGGCACATTCCTTTTCTTATTTGGGCTGTGATCAGACGACCTGGGCCTGAAATGTGTCCAGCAGTGCACAGGGCATTCGCTTTAAGAGAGATGGTAGTGGAAGCTTCAAACACACCCAGCTCGTTATTAAACTATGTTTACAAATAACCCAGGGATGCCAAGAACGCCTGAATCCCCCAGATAGGCTCCCAGTTGGTCTTCCACTTTCTCTCTTCTCAATGTGTTTTTGCTCAAAGCTGAACTTCTCCAGGGGAGCAGGGAATGATAATTCTAGTGATCCTATTCTCTGAGTCAAAAAAGCCCAGAGTAACACACATACGCACACTCATGCATGTATTTATTCATTTCTCAACTGCCACTAACAACCTCAGTGCATGTCCAGCATTATATTAGATGCCAAGAACTGTGCTGAACCAATAATGCACGGAAGTGATTTTCCTCAGCAGCTTAAGCCCGTGTGGGAGGCCCGTGAGGATGGAGAGGCACGGTCAGTGCTCCTGGCGGTCCCCTCCGGGCGCGGCACGCGGGGAGCTGGCCTGTCTCCTCTCCTCGCCTAGAAGCCCTGCCGCCCTCATCGCAAGGAGCTGGGGAAAGGCCTCTCCTGTGACTCCTGCCAGAGAGGACGCTCTGATGGGGGTTCCTCACAGCCCCTCATGGGCTCACTCAGCCGTCAACATGGGTTAATAATGACAAGTGTTATACATGCTGGGGAAACTGGACCTGGTGATGAATAAAACAGACACGATTCCCTGCCCTCACAGGGCTCACAGTCTAGCTGGGAGGTGTAGAGAGGAGGGGATGTTTGTGTGCATGCCAGCTCGAGGTTGCTGCTGAGAAATCGAAGTGGGAGGGGAGTGAGGGGCTCTGGGTGGGTGTTTTGATTGTAAGCAGAGCGGTCAAGGAGGTCACAGAGGAGGTGATTTTGAGTGGAACTGAGGGGCCAGCTGTGGAGCATCAGGGAGCATGCAAAGAAGCGCAGGAGTGGGGGAAGGCTTTGGAGCAGGGCTGTCCAAGGACCGGAAGTGGGGGCGCCGTCTCACTGGAGGCAGGAGAGTTTGCTGGGCAGGGGAGGGGGCGGGGGGTCAGGGTGCCAAGGACCACCCGGATGAGGAACAACGTGGAAAAGACTTAGGGGGGCAGTCCAGACGGCGTCTCTTTTGTCCAGAATCGCAGAGCAGGTGGTAATTTTTGGTGGAAGATGTCTATTTCCAGCCTCTGAAAGCTGAAGGGTGTGTTGCTGCTGCTGCTGCTAAGTCGCTTCAGTCGTGTCCGACTCTGTGCAACCCCATAGACAGCAGCCCACCAGGCTCCCCCGTCCCTGGGATTCTCCAGGTAAGAACACTGGAGTGGGTTGCCATTTCCGTCTCCAATGCATGAAAGTGAAAAGTGAAAGTGAAGTCACTCAGTCGTGTCCGACTCGTAGCGACCCCATGGACTGCAGCCCACCAGGCTCCCCCGTCCCTGGGATTTTCTAGGCGAGAGGACAGTAAAAACCTTTGTGCCAATCGGCTCACCTCCAGCACTTGTCCTGGAGCCAGAGGAGCCTTCTGGCCCTCGTCTCGGGCGGGCGGGTGGGCAGGCGTGCACCTCTTCTGTCACGGCATGTGAACAGCTCAGTCGAGTTTTACTGCTTTGTTTGAATCGGGTGTGGGAAAACCCGCTGTTCCCAGCACAGACCTGAGACCCAACGGGCAGCTTGAGGTCACCCACGTCCGTTACCCGGCAGGCTGACAGGGGCCGTCTGACGCTGCCCCCAAGGATGCACAGGCGTCGCCTCGGGGCACAGGCTGTCTTCACGTCTCTGTCCACGGCACCTGTGACCACCACTCATGTGGTCTTTCCTGCCAAGCTTGGAGGAAAGGCCTAAGTCCTCAGGATGCCTTCAAAGAGTCCTGCATGGTCTGCCACACTGACATGCCCTGCCCTGAATTATTTTTTTTAATTGTTGTTCAGTCGCTCAGTCGTGTCCTACTCTTTGAGATCTCATGGACTGCAGCATGCAGGCCTCCCTGTCCTTCACCATCTCCCAGAGTTTGCTCAAACTCATGTCCATTGAGCCGGTGATGCCATCCAACCGTCTCATCCTCTGCCGTCCCCTTCTCCTCTTGCCCCCAATATTTCTCAGCATTACAGTCTTTTCCAATGAGTGAGTTCTTTACATCAAGTGGCCAAAGTATCAGAGCTTCAGCTTCTGCATCAGCTCTTCCGATGAATATTCAGGACTGATCTCTTTTAGGATTGACTGGTTGGATCTCCTTGCAGTCCAAGGCTCTCTAAAGAGTCTTCTCCAACACCACAGTTTAAAAACATCAATTCTTCGGTGCTCAGCCTTCTTTATAGTCCAACTCTCACATCCATACATGACCACTGGAAAAACCATAGCCTTGACTAGATGGACCTTTATTGGCAAACTCATGTCTCTGCTTTTCCTATGCTGACTTTTAGTGTTTTAAGCATCTGTATTTTCTCACTTGGCTGCATGGTCTTAGCTGTGGTACCAGGGTCCTCACTGCGTCATGTAGATCTCTGTCTGTGGCCCTAGTTGTGGGCGTAGATGCTCCTGAGCAAGTGGGCTCTCAGCCCCCAACCAGGGATGGAACCAGCGGCCCTGCATTGGACGACAGACTCTCAACCACTGGGTGAGGAGGGCAGCACCCCCGACCCCCAGCTGCCCTTCCTCACCCTCTCTTTGCTCTCGGGCGTCTGTCTCTCCTGAGCCCCTCCCCACGCTCTGGAGGGCCTCTGCATGGGGCCCCATTCACTGCTCTTCCACAATCAGCTGCCATGCTTGATTTTCCTGACTTTGGGCAAGGTCTTTGTTCAAAAGAATCCTTCTCAGTGTCTTAACCTGAGCACTCTAATTAAAAATGACTACCGCCCATTCCCTGGTCAGTCCTCTGACCCCCAGCACTCTATGCTGATGTTCCCCCTATGGTACCTAGCTTTTTAAAAAAAAAACAAAACATCATAAAAATTAATTCCTTCCTCGTAGTTTCATTTACTGCCTTCCTCCTCTTTGCTCACTGTGCCCCTGCTCTATCCCATACCCATCAAATACCCAGGAGAGATTTGATGCATGGAGGGTGCTGAGCGAATACGCGTTACATGAAGGATGCGTCCCTGAGTGGGAAAGACAAAGAGCCATGCACACAGACAACACGGGGAGGAGAAACTGTGATCTATGTGCATGCGGATGTTTACATAGATAAACATGTGTGAACAGCGAAGGCATGCATGTGTGTGGCATGAGTATATGTGGACACACACCCAACCCACAGAGAGTGGAAGTGTATCAACAGCCTAAATATTGAGTATTAACATCTGGGTTGAGGGATGTGGAGTAAATTTAAATGTATTTTTCGTGAATGTCATTTTATATCGTCTGATTTATACAGTGAATAAAGAAACACTTTCAAAATCCGGAAAAAATCCATAGCGTCGATAAAACACAGGTTCTTTGTTTTTTCTGGGTTGTTTCCTCTGACTTTGATTTTTACCAAGCAGGATACCTGCTTGAAACTTCCAGTGCGGGCGGCTTCTGTGAGGCAGTTGAGTTTGGCTTCATTCGTCCACCTCGGAGTCTGATGGGCTGGGTCTGCAGGCTAAGCAGACCCCCGGGTTCAGGGAACTCCCAGCCCATGAGGACGCAGCTGCTCACTTAGGCAGCAACATTACTGAATTCAGCAGCCTCTTCCGAAATGAACACCCCTGTGAACACCAGCCCAGATCATTATGAGTTTGCTCTTAACTCCCTTTCAGCTGAAGATCCCACAGCTCAGCTTCCGGGAATTATACACTCTAGCTTTGTTTTGTTCTTCTTTGTTTTCTGATCTAACGAGCCAGACGAGTGCATTATTGAAAATACGGAAATTGTATAAGAGTGAAACAGGAACTGTCGGTACAATCAGCGGCAGTCCTGCCTCTCGCGGATGACCGGTTTACACTGGTGTGTTCCAGTCTTGTCTCTCGCGGATGACCAGTTTACACTTTGGTGTGTTCCAATCTTGCCTCTCGCGGATGACCAGTTTACACTTGGTGTGTTCCATGCCTAGCTGTAGAATCAATGTTTGTTTCAAAAATCACAGCTATACCTTGAACAGTTAATTTTTTCACTCAAAATGATAATCTAAGAATTTCTGGATCATGACAGAAACTTGAAACATGGTTTTTGCTGGTTCCATTGTATTCTGATATATTAATTTCCCATGAATCAATTCCTGCTCTTCACTCGAGCATTTAAGTTGTTTCTAGACAGTTTTTTAAATTTTATTTTATTTTTAGTTGGAGGACAATTACTTTGCGGTGTTGTGATGGTTACAACAGTGTGACTCAGCTCTAAGTAGACATATACCCCCGCCTGAGCCTCCCACCCCCCTCCCCCCGGGCTGTCACAGAGCCCCGGGCCGAGCTCCCTGAGCCAGACAGCAGCTTCCCACTAGCTGTCTCTTCTACACATGGGAGGGTATATGTTTCAATGCTACTCTCTCAGAAAGCTTATTGTTAATGAGGTCGTGATGAGCATTCATGAATATTCACCTTCAGGCGTGAGTCCCGGAAGTGGGACACCTCCCATGAGTCAAGGGTGTCTGTCCGCCACTCAGTGGTTGAGCACACTACACTAATTGCTCTTGCCCATTTGACCATCTCCTTGCTGAGAATAAATATTACCATCAAGCAAAATAAGACAATCCTTTTTGACTAAAGAGATTGGTCGTGGCACCCCGGCTTGGAGGTGCTAGAGTGGAGCTGAAGACGCCTGCGAGGTCTCTCACGGGCCATGCTCTCCTGCTGACCTGGAGAGTCCTGTGTCTGTGAAGGACTTCCTCTGTCCAGGTATAGAGCATTTGTGGGCAGTTCAGTTCAGTCGCTCAGTCGTGTCTGACTCTTTGAGACCCCATGGACTGCAGCATGCCAGGCCTCCCTGTCTATCACCAACTCCCGGAGTTTACTCAAACTCATGTCCATCGAGTCGGTGATGCCATCCAACCATCTCATCCTCTGTGGATTTGTGGGCAAGAGGCCCCCAAACCCTTCCGTCTTCTGAAAGGGACACTTTTAGCCTTGGGCTAACACCTCCCTCAGTTCCCTTGGAAAGCGGATAAGCATGGCCCACCAGCTATGTTATCCGGACGCACTGGTCAGGGCAGACGTGAGCACTAGCAGAATACTGCTGGGCCTGGGAGAAGCCCCGGGTGAACGCGCACAATCAGAAGCTGTGCCTTGGGCTCCCCGGTGAGTGAGGAAGGCTCTTGTCACGGGCACGGGCGTAGAACCTCTACCCCACCTGAAGAGGAACGCCTAATGCTGCCCTCTTGGCTTGCCCTCTCTGCTGGCTTTTGTCAGTGTGGTCAGTGGGAATCTTACGCATCTAACTGTTTGAAAATTCAAGACTGATGACCCCTGCTAGTTACAGCCTCAGAGTCATAAAGACCCAGATCCCACATCTACGTCCCCTCCATCGACTCGCTCACCTGCTCTTAATCCCTTGAAACCTGGTTTCCTTATTTGTAAAACAGGGAGGCAGACATCCCCTCAAGTCTGGCCCCAAGTCGAGATGCTTATAAACAGTAGTAGTGGGAACTGTGGTCATTTAATAAAAATGAACTTTAATGCGACTCACCCACTGTTTCGGTCAAGGCTGGCTCTGTGGACATGGGCCCCGTGCAGTCACTCGGGGCCACACTCAGAAGGACTCTGCTTTGTTGAATGCCTTGCTGTGGCCACTATGAAGCTCTCAGTAATTCTTGAACGAGACCCACAACTTGGCTTCTCACCGACACCACCAATTATGTAGTTGGTTCTGATTACAGGATAAGATGAGCCTGATAATGTTAAACATGGGGCTTCCCAGGTGGCTCAGTTGTAAAGAATCCACTGCAATTCGGGAGACCTGAGTTCGATCCCTGGGTCGGGAAGATCCCCTGGAGGAGGCATGGCAACCCACTCCAGTCTTCTTGCCTGGAGAATCCCATGGACAGAGGAGCCTGGTGGGCTACAGTCCATGCGGTCACAAAGCGTCAGACACGACTGAGCGACTAAGCACACACTCGCCAGGCTGCAGGCACTATCTCAGCCGGCTCTGCAGACAGGACACTCCACAGAAGACGATGAGTGTCCCGGGCTCTTGAGGGTCCACATGCAGCTGCTCTTCTCAACAGGGTCCTCTCCGCTTGTAGCTGGTGGAAGGGGGGATCCTCTTGTGCAGAGCCTTTCCTGTGGGTGGGGGAGTTCACTAAGCAAATGATAAGCTCCCCAAGACTGGGGCTCTGGAGACGCCATACGAATACACCCTGCACGCCCATGGACCAGCGAAGAACAGTCTCAGCTTTGTTTCTGGGAGGCTCTGAATACTGCGCAGTTTCACGACTGCTCCGGCGCTCAGCGCTCAAGTCTGCCTGTGGTATTCCGTGTCCTTGTTTTTTATTTATTTATTTTTTTCGTGTCCTTGTTAACTTCCACAGGACACACTGATCTTCCGTGTGCCGAGCACCAGTGATGCGTTTCTGCGGGCACCGCCGCCTTGAAGCCCTATCTGGCGTCATGACCCTTGTCAGGCTCTGGCTTCCTGGGGAATCATTGCTCACTCTCAGAGTGAGGAGAGGCTGCTCGGAAGAGTTTGGGTGTCAGCTGCTGAACTGGGCAGTTCTGGGCATTCCCTACGCCTAGCATGCTCTTCTTCCCTTCTTGGAAGGAATCTTCTAGAACACTGGTCCTTAACCCTTTACATCCAACTTCACTAGACCTAGTCTAAATCCTTCTTTGTTTCTTCCTTGATTCAAGGCACCAGTCACGTCCTTGACCCCGCCCACCATTCCCGGACCCTTGCCGGGCCCCGTGAGGGTCCTTAGGGGCCTCGGCCACCGGTCCCGGACCCTTGCCCGGGCCCCGTGAGGGTCCTCAGGGGCCTCCGTCACCTTCTTGGACTCTCTGCTACCTCTTGTTTGTATTAGAATTGAACCTTCCTAAGGGCAGGGACTCGAGTCCTTTGCGTTTCCAGCAACATCTGAGGAGCAGTCGGCAAACGCCGCTGGCACCGTCTCCTGGGAACAACCCCGCCGTGCACACGCCAAGTCTCAGGTCACCGGCCGCTCTCGGGCCCCCGAGGTTGCTCAGGCAGGTGTGCGCGGACCTCAGGACGTCAGCTTCCTCTCGGCGCTCTCATGCCTCGTAACGGGGTCTCCAGCACAGCTCTGCAAGGGCAGCTCAGGCACCACTCGGATGTCTCTGTTGACGGTAAACTCACGACCTACTCGAATGTCTCACTGAGGGAGCGTAAAGCACTGGAGGGCGGCTGGACGGGGGCGACTTCACTCTGAATACTTTTTGTTTCGTTGTGTGTGTTTTGCTTTTGCACTTGGCTACGCTGTGTCTTTGCCGCTCGGGCTCAGTAGCTGCGGCGTGCAGGCTTAGTTGTCCCGAGGCCTGTGGGATCTTAGTTCCCCGCCCGGGGACTGAACCCACGTCTCCTGCCTTGGAAGCAGATTCTTAACCCTTGGACCGCCAGGGAGGTCCCTTCATTGATTAGCTTTTATTGGGGCCACTGTGTCAGGCCATTTTCTTGGGAAACAAGGGCAGACAAAATCAAGCCCCTGTTCTCTAAAGCTGAGTTCTAACCGAGAAGGCTAACCGAGAAAGATCGTTATTTGTTGATCAAATAACGATCAGCAAGTCTGGTGTGATTACTGCTATGAAGAGGTACAGCAGGTGGACAGAAGGTGGCAGGGACGGGGAGCAAAGGCTGTTCTAAACAGACTGGGCAAGAAAGACCTTCTGAGACCCGAATAAAGGGAAGGAGCCATGAGCAGTTTTGAGGGGACAAGGTTTCCAGGCAGAAGGAAGAGCAAAGTTCTGAGACAGGAGGACCAGGTGGCTGTTGGTGGGAGGTGGCCGGGAGTCAGGGCCACAGGCCTTGAAGGTCCCCGTAAGAGTGTGACTTTCCCTCAGGTTTGATGGGAGCCAGCGGAGGGCTTAAGGAGGGGAGTGAAACGGCCCTGTTTTCAAAGGGTCCCTGTTTGGTGACGAGGAGCTCTTAGGAAGAAGGAAAGTTATGTGGGGTCTGAGGAGGGAACTCTGGTCTCCCAGGTGACGGCTGCTCGGACGCGCTTGGCTTCCGATCAGGCCAGCGTCATCACCCCTGCTGCTCTCAGGTGGAAGGTGCGCTTCCCCAAGGGACAGGTGAGCGTCCCTGGTCTGGGCTATGACTCAGGATGAGTCTGGTGCTGAGTCTGGTGCACAGGGCATTTCCATGTACCTCCTTCCCTGGCCAGACTATTTATCATACATGAATCTCTGTTCGTAAGTCGAGAAGGCTACGTGTTACATCTCTAAATTTCTTTTCAATTAAATTAAGTTCCTCTTTGGCCCGTGCCCTGGTGGGCTGATTGGCAAATCTGTACTCTCCGGGTTCCTTCTTCACCTAGGCTGTACAAAGTCCCTGGGTTCTTCTGCTGAAGTACTAAGAAGTGCTGGCTGGTCACCTCTGAAATACCCCCGTTTCACCCAGCGTTGTCCTCTGAGGTCCAGCAGCCCTACTGACTCCGTGCGGCACTGAGGGGAGGTGAATGTTTGGCTGGAAGTCCCGGCGTGAGACAGATCACGAGGACGCGGTACTCGTCAAATAAGGGGCATAGTTCAAGTTAAAGGAATTAATTTCTAACTGTGGGATTTTGTTCATTTTAATTAAGTCAACACTCCACTAGTATTTGGAAAGACAGCAGATAAATAAATATGAGGTGTTTTGCTTGTGTGTTGTGCGGAATCTTGAATATTCCAGGCAGGAGCCTGGAGCAGCAGCGGGCTTGGAGTTTTGACAATTACTAATCCTTATGGAGAACCAATTTACTTAATATACAAATGAGTGAATAAAACAAAAGCAGCAGAGTCTCCCATGACTTCTTCTAGTTACTTTCATTGATCTTCACCTACACTGAGAAACATGCTCTAGAATTTAAGCTCCTTCGTGCACACACAGTGGTGGGGGTTGGCGTGCCACCTGGACCCTGGGCTTGCAAGCTTCTTAAGGGAGGGGATAAGCTAGAAGGCGCCTGGGTCCTCAGTGGGTTCCTGTGTCAGCCGTGAGGCGCTCCCACGCAGACCTGTCCCCAGAGAGAAGCGGTCAGGCTCCGTCTCTCTGCTCTTCGTCTGACGCTCGCCTGAGGTCCTTCATGGCCCCTCCTTTAGCTCCATCTTTGTAGCTGCACAAGTCCCTGCTCTTTGAGTTTGGAGCTTTCAGCCTAGTGGGGAAGGAAAGATTCGAAACAGAGTTATTTCACTGAGAATGTATCACAGGTGAGCCTGACCAAGGATGGAGGAAGTGATGTCGAGAGGAGGATGGAACGATGGACAGATGTCCCATTGCGGGGATCGGTAGCCTGCTGTCTCCTTGCATAAATAAAGTTTTATTGGCACACCACTATGCATATTTGTTTCCATATTATCTGTGGATGCTCTTGTGCTGTAACAGCAGAGTTGAGCGGTTGGGACAGAGACCGTATGGCTCACAGAGCGGCATCTTGTTTTCACACCCTTTAGAGAAAAGGATTTACCTGTCTCTGATCTGCAGGCAGTGGGAGAGAGAGCGTGGGCAGGGCTGGGCAGGGAGAACCTTTTGGAGTGAGGACCAGGGCTTCTTATGGCAAACCAAGGATTAACAAATCTGAATCTCATAAACGGTCAGACAAATAACAGCAATAAAGTGGATCGTATGTGCATTACATGGACAAGATCCCAGAGAAATATGTTTTCTGCCTTTGTGTTTTGTATATTGGGCTACTTTTAATAGAGACATGGACATAAAAATATTTCTCAACTATAAGAAAAGCTCACAGCAAGCGTAAAGATAAATGGCAACTGAAATTCAGACCTGATATTAATGGTATGACAAAGTGTGGTGGGGACTGAGGGAAAAACAGAAACATGCCTATTTCATGCTTATAGTGCCTGGCAGATATTTTTTTTTTTTAAAGAAATTCTAGAAATTCAATTTTTTATGTGGAATCTCCCGATATTGAAACAATGGCTTTTGTTTTGTTTTTACTGTGTGAATGTTAAAACTCAGCCTATCTCCAGGCTGGGTTGTCCCTGTGACTTCCAGGTGGAGACCGTGGCATAGATATTTAGGAGGTTCAGAGGTGCAGACCTCAGAGGAAGAGAAGGTTCTAACAGCCTAGGAACACTGAGCATATTATTTGTATCAGGTTGCATATTTTGTGGCACAAAGATGTATGCATCGGGAGGCTGGAGGAGGAGGGGGAAATTCAAGGTGGTTGGAGAAGTCTCTGTGGACCCTTGGAGAAGATGGGTAACGTTCTGTGCTGGGCAGTTGGTCACTCAGTCATCTCTGGCTCTTTGTGACCCCATGGACTGCAGCCCACCAGGCTCCTCTGTCCATGGAGATTCTCCAGGCAACAGTACTGGAGTGGGTGGCCATGCCCTCCTCCAGGGAGTAGCATATTAGGCACTAAATAAAGGATACGATCAGAGTATCTAGTAGCAAGAGGAGACGGAAGACCTGGAAAACCACATTCCGGGAAGATGAGAGCTGCAGAACAGAGAAGAATTTGTAAGAGATTTGATCTCCTGGGAACAAACTGTATACGCGGGACTCTACAAGGCCAGCAAGTAATTTAAAATCTGTGCTCCTTCTATTATCCACAGCTCCTCCTCTCTGCCAGCCGCTGACCTCTGTGCTCTGGCTTGAGTTTAATTGTATCTCCGAGTTGGGTTGAAAATTGCCGGTGGTGACTTGGAGATCTGCCACCAGGTGGTGACATTCTCATTTGGAAAAAAAAAAGCAAAGTCCAGCCAAGGAAGGAGCCACTTTCTGTTGAATGATGTCCACCGGGTTCTCTGATCACTGCCTGAGCCCGGGTTTATAGCTAATCAAGTAGAAACAGCTCACACAGTTTTCCTGTTTTATTTATCTTATGGCACTCTGCATAGATCCCGCCACGTCAAGCCCATCATATTTATTTCTGCAGCGATTGCTATGCAGACTGTATGCAGAGGAAATGTCTGATTGATTCCCAGCATCTTCTCAGCAAGTGCAGCCACAAGAGAGAGAGCAGAGAGCAGAAACCTGCATGTAGAGGCCCGGAGACTTCCTGGAGGGCGAGGTGAGAAAGCAGTGAGGCGCGTCTCCCACCCCTGCTCTCCAAGGGTGCAGGTTTAGACAGAAGATCTGCTGCTCAAAGGCTTGTTTTAAGAAACAGAATATGCAATACCTAATGGTCTTTTTTCAGCCCATCTCTCCGGAGAAGCTCAGGCCAGAGCAACCCGCCGAGGTGAAGGGCCGCTTCTGATCAGCCAGGGGTGGAGGGCCAGGGCTGTGAAGGACGGAATGGAGGAGCTGGGAGGGGAGGGGAGGGAACCCTGGCCAGGTGGTGTTTATTCCTGTCTCTCTTTGACCTGTGGGTGGCGCCCCATGTGGATTTCCTCTGCCCTTCCCCGCCTCCCATGATGGTGTTGAATCAGAACAACTCTCTGGGAGGAATGCACGCCCCGCCCTCCCTGCAGGAGGGGAGTTGGACTCACAGGAGCCCGGTCCCACCCAGTGAAGCAGGAAGTGCCTGGAAGTGCTTGTCCGGGGCCAGAACCCCCGAGGTGGTGGGCAAGCGTCATCATTTTTCCCTGGCAGTCAGGCAGCGTGTGAATAAGATCCGTCTATTCATGCTCCTCGGGCTCACGTGGTCCCTCTTCTGCGCCAGGCCCTGGGGTTCCTGAGATTTCCACCTCCCCCAGTTCCCTTTCCGCCTCCTTTCCCAACCCTCCTCCCAACTGGTGTGTTCAGAAACCACTCTGCTCCTCTGGGGGAAGTAACCCTCCTTGGCACTGCTGGTCTCTTTGCCCCTCCTGGCCGCCGTCTCCTCTTCTCAAATTTGTGAAGAGGTGATGCTGGGCACCTGTTGTCCGCAAAACTGCTGGATCTCCCCCCATGAAAAGTGGAGTAGAGCCCGCTCTTTTGCTGCATGAAATCACCTCTTTGAGGTGAACTAGACTCTGGCTCAGGTGGGGTAGGGTAGAAAAGCGGGCAAAGAGCAAGAGATCAGACCAGGAGACCTGCTCCGAGACGTCCCCCTCTTGGCCACGTTCTGCCCCAGGAGCGTCAGCTGTGCCCACTGGGCTGTGTCCCTTTGCAATGCACTTGGTCTGGAAGGCCTCATCTGGTCTGCAGGCGGGTTTTTACCAGGGGGTCTAGCTTCCCTGCGGCACTGGTGGTAAAGAATCTGCCCGCCAGTGCCGGAGAGGCAGGAGACATGGGTTCAGCCCCTGGGTAGGAAGACCCCCTGGAGGAGGGCTTGGCAACCCACTCCAGTGTTCTTCCTGGAGAATCCCATGGACACAGGAGCCGGGTAGGCTTCAGTGCATGGGATCACAAAGATTCATACATGACTGAGGGGAGTTACCACCACGCCACTAGCTTCTGAAGTTCCAGCCAGTGTGCCCACAGAGACCCCAGATGCAAAACCAGGGGCGAGTCCCCCACGACAAAGAGCGTGCGGCCACCCAGGCCCCGTGCTTCTCCTCACGGGGCCTGATTCCTGCGCTGTTGCTCTGAGGACCGCCCGGCCCCGCCTGCCAAGGGCCTGGCACCTAGAACCTCCCCCGTGGGCTGAGAGGGCCCTCTGCCAGTGGCTGGCTCTCTTCTGAGCCACCCGCTCCCAACCATGGCATTTCTCAGGCAGGAGTTTGCCTGGATGCGGTGTGCTGGGTGAGTTGTGTGTGCAGGGAAGCTGGGTGAGTTGCCACCTACCTGTCTCTTCCAGCTCAGAGCCTGTGACTGCCAGCCGTTGGGTCCAGTGGGATCAGAGCAACCTCCTTCGGGTAACAAACACTCAAGAGCCTCCTGATGCTGTTCTGGGCCCAGAGGCTCTGAGATGAATACGGCGAGGTCCCTGGTCACAGAGGATTCATGAGATGGGATGGGCTGTTCTGGGCTCAGAGGCTCTGAGATGAATACGGCGAGGTCCCCGGTCACAGAGGATTCATGAGATGGGGTGGGTTTCGTCAGTAAGTGCTATGTAAACGGTGTGTTAGGTGACAAAGCCGCTGGAAGGGAAACCAGAGGAGTGGGGGAGGTAGTCGGGGAAACCTCTGTGTTGGAGATGATGTGGGCGGAGGGCTGAGGAACTGAGTCGCGCAGTGAGTGATCGGGGAAGAACTTGCCGCCAGGCAGAGGGAACAGCCTGTGCAAAGGCCCTGAGGTGGGGGTGGGAGGGAGGTGTTGAATCCAGAATCCAGAGTGGCTCTGATGATGTACAAAGAAAATGAGAGATAAGAAGGCTGGTGAGATTTGGGGGCTGGGGCTGAAATCATACAGATTACATGGAGCTTTGCAGGTCCTAGCTTTTGAACTTCATCTTGGGTGAAATGTGAGGTTTCAGAGGGTTTTGAGCAGAGGCATTATCTATTGGGTTGGTCAAAAAGTTCATTTGGTTAGTGACTACATTGTTCAATAAAGTTCTTGCTGAATATGAAAAACAGATCTTTTATTTTTACTTAAAACCGAACAGACTTTTTGGCCAACCCAATATTGTGACTTCCCTGTTTTAAAAGGCTGGTTCATTTTTCTAAAGGGAAGCCTGGTGTGTGTGTGCGTGTGTGTAAATGTGTGGCTGAGTGACGTCACATGTGTATGCACTTATGCATGCACAAAGTCAGAGGCGTGCATTATGCATACAGTTTGAAAGTGTTAGAGTCCGTGTCTGTGAACCCCTTTCCACTAACCTCTGCTGCACACAGGTCCCTGTTCCTCGACTCACTTTATCACTAAGAGCAGGGCGCTCACTGTGGGAGGGGAGCCGGAAGCCCCTCTGGGGCTGCAACACAGTCTCTGCCCACTGGGACATCTCAGCCACACGTGGAGACCCGAGTCCTCCCCTTTCTCAAGCAGCAGCTAGAAGCCGGGGTGTCTGAGGTGGTGGGCAGAGGGTGGCGACAGAGAGCGCCAGAAGGGGCCTGGCCCACGAGACGCCCTTGATCCACACTCGGCTGGAGAGAAGCGCTGACACAGCAGGGCGTCATCATCACACGGGCACCGGCTCCCCACGGACGCGGCCTGACTCGAGAGGACCCTCTGCTGATAGTGAAGTCCTGCGTGCATTTTTAGAAGAATGCAGGGGAATAAAAGAAGCAATTTGCAATGAGAACGCAGGCTGTTTCAGATAGAAGGTGTGTGTTCGTGGGTATGTAATGTTTTTAAAATGGAGATTTCTTAAAAAATAGCTCTTCTTGAAAACAGATGCTCAGCTTCTCCTCCACACTAAGGTGATCTGGCTCTGGCTCTGGGTGAGAGTCCATGGCGCATGTTTTGTCTAAACCAGGAGTCTGCTTGGGCCTCTCTGGCTCAAGTTCTAAGGCTTGGCTGCAAACCTAGCTGTGCGCCCAACATTAGCCTCTTAATGGACATTTACTAAGAATGGACCATGCGTTCCTGGTGAAGCTGGATTCATCTGAGAGCTTTTTCAGGTGTGTGTGTGGGAAGATTTTTAGGAACCATTCTTTGAAATCTCTTAGGGGATGAACCCAAGGGTTCTCCGATCACCCTCACCTCAATTCAGGTGTTTTATAAACCGGACTTGCACCACGGGACAGTTTGCTGTCCAGTTTCTCCCTGGTGCAATCTGAGCCAAGCCTGTACAGGACACGGGTTGCGTAAAGGCTCTGTGGAGGCCCCGCACATAAAGCCGTCTCTGTGGCTCACTAGGGGACGAGCCCAAGGCCATCTAGAGGCTGGCTTTTCGGACAGCTCCTTTGTTAGTTTTAGGCGACTCTCGTCCCGCTGCGGCCCCAGTGCCGTTGCCCCCGATGCAGTCCTTGGTGCTCAGGACTGAGAGCTGAACAGGCCCCGTCTGCTCGCCCTCCCCGTGAGCTCCTCTGCTCTGCAGAGCCGGGGTTCCAGCCACACAGACGCCACCTGTCTCACATCCTCCAAGTCTCCACACGGTTACCATCTTGCTCAGCCCTGAGCCCCTCACAGGCTGAATTCTACTTTCCATAGCCCCCAGACCCCACCCCATCGGGACCTTTCCTCAAAGATCTCTCTGGGAGCCCCCACCACCCAGATTGCAAGGTGGGGTCGGGAATCAGGAACCTCGCCTTTCCCTCATTAGAACTTATCAGAGCCAGACCCAAATAACTAACTGAGGAATCAGCTGTTGAAGGTCTGTGCCGGCGCTGGAATATTTGCTTTAGAATAGCTTTGTGGAGGTACAGTTTTCATATTATAAATCCACTCATTTTAGTACATTTTTAGAATTGTGCAGCTATCACTCTAAATTTCTTTCATCCCCTCAAAAATCCCCTGTGCCATCTTCAGTTCAACCTCATTCATTTCCCCCTCCAAGCCCAGAAACCCCCAAGGAGCCACTGATGCAGTTTCTGTCTCTGGATTTGCCCGTTCTGGGCACTGCTGCTGCTGCTGCTAAGTCGCTTCAGTCGTGTCCGACTCTGTGCGACCCCATAGACTGCAGCCCACCAGGCTCCCCCGTCCCTGGGATTCTCCAGGCAAGAACACTGGAGTGGGTTGCCATTTCCTTCTCCAATGCATGAAAGTGAGAAGTGAAAGTGAAGTCGCTCAGTCGTGTCCGACTCTGTGCGACCCCATGGACTGCAGCCTACCAGGCTCCTCCATCCATGGGATTTTCCAGGCAAGAGTACTGGAGTGGGGTTGCCACTGCCTCTGGGCACTAAGCAGAGACTATTATATTACAGCCCAGCACAATGAGGCACTGAGGTCCACAGGGTCGCGGGACATGGGGCTCACGAAGAGTGGGCACAACTGAGCGGCTGAGCTGAGCTGAGCAATAAGGTGCAATGCAGTACAGTTCAGGACCGTGCAACAGGCCTCTCAGGGGAGCTGGTGTGAAAACCCACCTGCGAGTGCAGAGATGTGGGTTCAGTCCCGCATCAGGAAGGTCCCCTGGCAGAGGAAATGGCAACCCACTGCAGTATTCTTGCCTGGGAAATCCCATGGACAGAGGAGCCTGGCGGTGGCAAGAGTCAGGCGCGGCTGAGCGACGGAGCACGCATGCGCAGTTGCGCCTGGTCCTTGGCCGGACAGGCTGCTTTGGAGCCGCTTCCGTATTGCGATCTGTGTTAGCAGCTTGCCCTCCGCCAGAATCTGGTCTCACGGGGGACTGGAACCTGATCTGTGTCCAGTTCATAAACGTTTCTAGTGCAGGACGCCTGCTGCAGGCTGCGCTCTGGGGAGAGGCCTCCGGGGGAGATGTGCCTGCGAGGGCCCGGCCAAATATTCATTGGATGAGTCCGATGTTGGATAAATGAATAATGATATAAGGTCCTACAGATACGGAATGCCTAACCTCATGATGCTGAGGTTCTGATGAGTGATCCCACGTGGGGCCCAGCAGGAAAGATCTGAGTCAGAAGAATGGACAGTTCAGGGCTGAACCGGGGAGACAGACACGAAATCATCTAATTCTATTACAGCCTGGTGGGTGTGCACAATGGCTTAGGCGTGTTGCAGAAATTCTCAGCTCAGCTCTGTCCGTAACTTACTCTGTGCCTCTGGCAAAACCACTTAACCTAGCGATCATTGCAATACAAGAAACGCACTGAATGGTTTCTAGATGTTTTTACATAAATTTTACATAAATTAGCCGTTTGATCGTCACACTAACCCCATGTGGTGGTTATGTAAATTAGTATTAAATAATAGTCTTAACAATAACAACACTGAGTATTGTTACAGCACTCAGTCGCTTAGTCATGTCCGACTCTTTGCAACCCCATGAATCACAGCACGCCAGGCCTCCCTGTCCATCACCAACTCCCGGAGTTCACTCAGACTCACGTCCATCGAGTCAGTGATGCTATCCAGCCATCTCATCCTCTGTCGTCCCCTTCTCCTCTTGCCCCCAATCCCTCCCAGCATCAGAGTCTTTTCCAATGAGTCAACTCTTCGCATGAGCTGGCCAAAGTACTGGAGTTTCAGCTTTAGCATCATTCCTTCCAAAGAAATCTCAAGGCTGATCTCCTTCAGAATGGACTGGTTGGATCTCCTTGCAGTCCAAGGGACTCTCAAGAGTCTTCTCCAACACCACAGTTCAAAAGCATCAATTCTTCGGTGCTCAGCCTTCTTCACAGTCCAACTCTCACATCCATACATGACCACAGGAAAAACCATAGCCTTGACTAGATGGACCTTTGTTGGCAAAGTAATATCTCTGCTTTTTAATATGCTATCTAGGTTGGTCATAACTTTCCTTCCAAGGAGTAAGCATCTTTTAATTTCATGGTTGCAATCACCATCTGCAGTGATTTTGGAGCCCAGAAAAATAAAGTCTGACACTGTTTCCACTGTTTCCCCATCTATCTCCCATGAAGTGATGGGACTGGATGCCATGATCTTCGTTTTCTGAATGTTCAGCTTTAAGCCAACTTTTTCACTCTCCACTTTCACTTTCATCAAGAGGCTTTTTAGTTCCTCTTCACTTTCTGCCATAAGGGTGGTGTCATCTGCATATCTGAGGTTATTGATATTTCTCCCGGCAATCTTGATTCCAGCTTGTGTTTCTTCCAGTCCAGCGTTTCTCATGATGTATTCTGCATATAAGTTAAATAAGCAGGGTGATAATATACAGCCTTGACGTACTTCTTTTCCTATTTGGAACCAGTCTGTTGTTCCATGTCCAGTTCTAACTGTTGCTTCCTGACCTGCATACAGATTTCTCAAGAGTCAGGTCAGGTGGTCTGGTATTCCCATCTCTTTCAGAATTTTCCACAGTTTCTTGTGATCCACACAGTCAAAGGCTTTGGCATAGTCAAGAAAGCAGAAATAGATGCTCTTCTGGAACTCTCTCGCTTTTTCCATGATCCAGTGGATGTTGGCAATTTGATCTCTGGTTCCTCTGCCTTTTCTAAAACCAGCTTGAACATCAGGAAGTTCACAGTTCACATATTGCTGAAGCCTGGCTTGGAGAATTTTGAGCATGACTTTACTAGCATGTGAGATGAGTGCAATTGTGCGGTAGTTTGAGCATTCTTTGGCATTGCCTTTGTTTGGGATTGGAATGAAAACTGACCTTTTCCAGTCCTGTGGTCACTGCTGAGTTTTCCAAATTTGCTGGCATATTGAGTGCAGCACTTTCACAGCATCATCTTTCAGGATTTGGAATAGCTCAATTGGAATTCCATCACCTCCACTAGCTTTGTTCGTAGTGATGCTTTCTAAGGCCCACTTGACTTCACATTCCAGGATGTCTGGCTCTAGGTCAGTGATCATCTGTCGTGATTATCTGGGTCGTGAAGATCTTTTTTGTACAGTTCTTCTGTGTATTCTTGCCATCTCTTCTTAATATCTTCTGCTTCTGTTAGGTCCATACCATTTCTGTCCTTTATCGAGCCCATCTTTGCATGAAATGTTCCTTTGGTATCTCTGATTTTCTTGAAGAGATCTCTAGTCTTTCCCATTCTGTTGTTTTTCTCTATTTCTTTGCATTGATCACTGAAGAAGGCTTTCTTATCTCTTCTTGCTGTTCTTTGGAACTCTGCATTCAGATGCTTATATCTTTCTTTTTCTCCTTTGCTTTTCACTTCTCTTCTTTTCACAGCTATTTGTAAGGCCTCCCCGGACAGCCATTTTGCTTTTTTGCATTTCTTTTCCATGGGGATGGTCTAGATCCCTGTCTCCTGTACAGTGTCACGAACCTCATTCCATAGTTCATCAGGCACTCCATCTATCAGATCTAGCACTCTCGCTGTTTCTGTAACACTTGTGTGACTATAATCATTACGTGATATTGGTTATCGCATGCCATGAGCTGCTCTAAGCACTCTGTTATTAGTCCTCATTTGCTTTTCACAGTGATGCTAGGAGGTGAGTTAGGAGGTGAGTGCGCTGCAGTCACCGGAGTGTAAGCCCCGCGAAGCTTCACACACGGGCTCATTTGCTTAATCTTCACTGTGCCTCCTACACTGGCAGAGTATTTAAGAATATCTGATTTTTTAAAAAATAGTTTTAATTGGAGGATAATTACTTTACAATACTGTGATGGCCTCTGCCGGACATCAGCGTGAATCGGCCACAGACACGTGGCCCCTCCCTCCCGAGCCCCGCCCCGCCCCGCCCCTCCCGGCTGTCAGGGCACCGGCTCTGGGTTCCCTTCACACCTCACACTCCCGCTGGCCGTCTATTCTACGCGTGACAGTGCGTCTGTTTCAAGGCTGGTCTCTCGAATCATCCCACCCTCTCCTCCTCCCACGGTGTCCAGAAGTCTGCTCTTTATGTCTGTGTCTTTTTTCCTGCCCTTCACGTAGGTTTTAATTGAATCAATGACTCTCCTCTATACAGACGAGGGAGCTAAAGCCCAGACTGTACCTGATAGAGTCCTGCCTCCATACCTGCAGATTCTGCATTTGTGGATCAGCATAAACCAGAATCAGACCACAGTTGGTTGGATCCATGGATATGGAGCCCACAGGCATGGCAGGGAGGGGGATCCACTGAACTACAGCGTTTGTACACGAAGGACCAGAGCATCTGCAGATCTTGGTGCCCGTGAGCCTCCCAGGAACCAGTTCTCCTGCAGACACCGGGGAGGCCTGCATTTGTCCCCACGTCATTAAGGCTGCAGGCGATCAACCCGGATGTGAACTGGGGGCTCTGAATCCAAAGGCCACACACTGAAGCTTTTCATTTGTTACAGCCCTTCTTCCTGAAACTGGCCTCTCCCTGGCTCGTCCCTAAAAGGTAGGGCTATAATTCAAGTACAGGGCTGCAATGTGGTTCGATATAGAAATCTAGAACCAGAATGGACCTTGAAGACCGTCACAGACAAAGGTAGCATTCTCCAGAAGAGGACACCAAACCTCACCAATTTCAGGATGAAGGGCTGTGCTCCACAGCGAGAGAAGCCCCACAATGAGAAGCCTGAGCACAGCACTAGAGAGGAGCCCCCACTCCGCAGCTGGAGGAGAGCCTGTGCAGCAACACAGGCCCAGCACAGCCCCAAAGAAATGAATAAATAAAAACCAAAAAAGAACGGGAGGGCCGTGACAGTCCTGGAAAGCTTTGTCGGGAAGGAAGAGGTCTCGTTAAAAACTCCCAAAGTTGGCGTTTCTTGTCATTCATGTTCTTCTATTTTTTTTTAATTTGAAAACACTACTTGTAAAAATTATACAAATAAAACAGGCTTATCACAAATAGTGGCATAAAACAAATAACTTCAGATGAGTAACACTCAGAATCAAGGAATTCCATGTATCTGCCACTAAATGCGACATTTGACTAGAAGGGGTTCTGTCTTCATTTCTAGGGTGTGTGTTTATAACTCTGGCAGCTAGGTTGTGTTCTCAAGGCTGACAATAAGTCAACTCAAAAACACAAAACTGAAAGGCAGCCCTCTTGGAAGCTGAGCGTCAGAAGATGCCACGCAAGCACCCTGGGGTGGAATGATGAGAGAATTTGGTGAAAAGGCGGGTAAGCCCACCCAGTCTGGGCTTCCCAACACCTACCTGCCAGTGCAGAAGATGCAAGAGATGAGGGTTCAGTCCCCGGGTCAGGAAGATGCCCTGGAGGGGGACGTGGCAGCCCCCTCTAGTGTTCTCGCCTGGAGAGTCCCAGGGACAGAGGAGCCCGGCGGGCTGCAGCCCACGGGGCCGCAGAGTCGGACTCGACTAAACAGTCTAGCACCTCCCCGTCCAGGGCACGCTTTATCATATTACCCGTTTCAGTTTCTCTACAGCCACCGTTCTCACCTCACACAATCTATTCACTGTTTGTTTAGAGAGATTTAGGAGTTTTATTACTAATTGTTGAGTTTTATTTATTTTATACAGAATCATGTGTTTGCTGCACTAAAAGCTGCAAGTGAGTGGGTTCGTGCTGAGAAGGTCAAGAGATAGACTTGGTTTCATTTGAACTCAGCAACTGATTGACTTTGTGACCTTGGAAGACGTTCTCAATCTCTCTAACCCTCAGTTTTCATCTCTGTAAAAGGGGACAGACTTAACAGCCATCTTACATACTACTTATGACTGGACATTACATGTAAATCATTCAGCCTGGTGCCTGGCAAACAGCTCTGAGTTTACTGAACAGTTTCTGTGATTACTGGTCCTTCGCTTGCGGCAGTAGCAGTGTCTTCCGCGTCTTACAGACGCGTCGGCAGCTCCCTGACCAGCACTGTGCCTTAGTTCTGGTTTTCTCAGGCCTGAAGGATCTAATGATGGGGTTGCTGCAGTGGTGGGTTGTTTCTGTTGTTCAGTCGCTCAGTTGTGTCCGACTCTGTGCGACCTCCATGGACTGCAGCACAGCAGGCCTCCCTGTCCCTCACCATCTCCTGGAGTTTGCCCAAGTTCATGTCCATTGCATCGGAGATGCCATCCAGCCATCTCATCCTCTGACGCCCTCTTCTCCACTATCTACGTGCTTATACCCCCTCACATGCCAATTGCCCTGAGGAAGGGGGCTTCCCTGGTGGCTCAGCGGTAAATCCACCTGCAATGCAGAAGCTGCAGGAGACGTGGGTTCAATCCCTGAGTCAGGAAGATCCCCTGGGGAAGGAAATGGCAACCCACTCTCTATCCTTGCCTGGGAAACCCATGGACAGAGGAGCCTGGCGGGCTATAGTCCATGGGGTTGCAAAGAGTCGGACACAGACTGAGTGACTGAGCATGCACTTCACACACACACGCACACACACGCGCGCACACATGCACGCACACACACACACAGAGTCACACACACACACATGCACACACACACACACACACACACGTGGTGTTTTGAAGGCAGGCTTTAACACACCTTTGTGTTCAGTGATATTGAGAAGCCCTTCTTTCCACCAGAGGACCTTGACTTTCTAAACACACTAAGCATTGTTTCTGCACTTCCATTTTTTCTAACCCAATTCTCCCCTCGATCATGATAATCCCTCTGAGTCCCAGAAGGGATTATTCAGTGAGTTTGTGGAACCCTCTTGCTTATTAATCATCTGGAATAAAGGCCCTAGACTGAATTTGAGAAGAAGCAAGCTTAATGTAGTGGGGGTAGTCTGTACTAGTCTTCTGGTGATATATAATTCACTGATTTGGGTTTTATATGGGCAGGAGGTAAAGATGGCAAAGAGAAGGAATACACGTATCTCTTCTGTCTCTGTGTGTGTCTGAAGAGAGAGGCGCTGAGAAGATCACAGTTGAAGGTAGAACTAGATCTCTGGTCTTTTGAAATCTTATTTCTTGATGGATTTACAACTGTATTTATTAAAAGCACAGTGAAGTTGCAGGCCATGTTTAAGGAGAGAAGGCCTTTGCCTGGTTTGTAATTTAAAACATTGGTTGGAGATTCAGGCCTTGATTCAGATGAACTCAAATTTGGACCCTTGGCCTGCCCTGAGCTCTGCCGTCTGTGTCACCATCAGCGTTGGAATGTCACCGTACAGCTCTGCCATCTATGTCATGCAGCTTGGAGCCACAGGATGATAATCCGATAGAGGCGTTGGCAAGCACTTGGGGAATAACGTGCGTCTGTGACTTCAAGAGACTTGGGTGTCACTGGCCGAGCAAAAAACGGCACCCCCTCCTGTAACACGGCGCGAGTGAGTACTCAGTGGGTGAGGGTGATGGGACCCTTCAGAGAGGAGGGTCAGAGGAGGCCTCTTTGAAGAGGCAGAAGCTAAAGGCGGAGCCCGCTCGGTAAAGCTGTTGCAGCGTTCATCGAGCTCGCAGAATGCTTGGAATGACGTCTCCTGTGCATTTGTTCCCTTTAGTAATTATGACCCAAATCCTCTCACATAGCCCTTCAATTCCACAGCAAAGGAATTCTCTCAATTCCCAAACTCTATTTGCCCCTCCTAAGTCTCCACTTTTAAAATACTCTTTCTTTTACCATCAATTCCTTGAGAACTTGAAGTCCTGTTCTCAGAGCCAACCACCTCACCCCTTCCTTGGCTGGCGGCATTTTCGTCTGCTGTGTTCTATCCTTTATTTTTGGAAGTGATCTTGCACTCCTGCTGCTGCTGCTAAGTCGCTTCAGTCGTGTCCAACTCTGTGCAACCCCATAGACGGCAGCCCACCAGGCTCCCCCGTCCCTGGGATTCTCCAGGCAAGAACACTGGAGTGGGTTGCCATTTCCTTCTCCAATGCATGAAAGTGAAAAGTGAAAGTGAAGTCGCTCAGTCATGTCCGACTCTTAGTGACCGCATGGACTAGCCTGCCAGGCTCCTCTATCCATGGGATTTTCCAGGCAAGAGTACTGGAGTGGGGTGCCATTGCCTTCTTGCACAGCCATATGCAATGCAAATTTCATTTAGACCAGGTTCGGGGCGGAGCAAGCCTATAACTCCTGCCATTTGCTTCGAAAATGGATTATTTCATTTACTTGTTTACACAGTGAAGCAAAATCAATCCGAAGTTGTTTTCTCCCCAGGACACGTGACTGTCCAAACCCAGTGGAAAAGTGCTTAAGCTGTGTGATCCATTGCTTAAAGTGGGACGGAGCATTTAATTACAGTTTAATTATCTTTGCAGATGTGGTGTTTGGTGGGGATTCGGTTGGTCGGTGGGCAGCTGCAGCATCTGGGTTTCCTGCTGCCTTTTTTTTGAGAGCAAACTTCTCTGTAACACAATCAGCTTTGCCGGTTACAGCTTTCCAAGCCCTATCAACTGAGAGTTTCATTGCTTTTAAATTGCAAGGCTTTTGTGATCACTACAACTATGAACCAGACAGCCAAAACCAAAGCGGAATTCAGAAATACCAGCAGAGGAGGAGGACTGAGCCGTAACTTTGGTTTGGCCCAAGTTACAGAGAATGCAACTTGCTGAAGATTATTTGCAACCTCAGTTCTTTATTTATGATGTCATATGTTCACTTTTATTTGCAACTTTCAGGTAACCATCCTTGATTAAAGTTTAAATGTGGCTTCTTCTGCATTTTTGTTGCTGAGGGGTCTGAAATCATTCATATGTATCTTCTTCCTCACACAAAGAAAGAAAGTAAAGACTATTTTCATAAAAGAAAAGGCAAGACTATAAGTGTTGTGTAGATGACTTCAGAATCTGTTTGCATCTGGCTAATAGGATAACAAAAACAGTTATCAGAGAGAAGAGCCAAATAATACAATGTCATTTTGCAGAACCTGGGCTACATTTCTATTTGTAATTTCAGCCTGGTGTGCATTAAGACACAACTGAGCCATCAGGAGAGAATACAATTTGTGGTAAGAAAGCTTTGGCTGGCGTTTGTCAGCTGTCACCTGATGGCAAAGTGCAGGAACTAAAGCTGAGCTTGTCACTTAAACTTCAGCTATGAGGGGATCATTATTGAAGGCAGGGGCAAAAAGCAATGAAATCTAAATGAATCCTCAAGATTCAGGAAAGACTTTTTTGGACTAGAGGGTCTGGGGAGATGTTTCAGCCAGCTACAACGGGAGAACTGCTGGCAAAGTGGTTTCTTTTTCCAGCTTCAGCTTCTGAACTTGGCAGTTGTGTTTCCAAGGAAGCTTCCCTGGTAGCCATCTGCTAAGTTACGTGGTGTGATTTGCCCAGAAAGTTAATTCTCAGTTGGCAGTCTTCACGTGCAGCTAGGTTGCCTTTCTGTGTAATAACATTCACAACAAGCTGTCTCCAACTGATTCACAGTGACACCCCTGGGAAAGATTGAAAGCAAAAGGAGAAGAGGGCAGCAGAGGATGAGATGGTTGGATGGCATCACCGACTCAGTGGACATGAATTCGAGCTAACTCCAGGAGACAGTGAAGGACAGGGAAGCCTGGGGTGCTGCAGTCCATGGAGTTGTAGAGAGTGGGACATGAAGTGACTGAACAACAGCAAGGAATTTATCAAAGAAACTCCAGTACATAAGACAAAATTCAGGAGTCTCTCTTCTCTCCCCTCTCATCCCCTGGACTTGTGTTAGAAAACCCAGTTATAGAGAAGAAAGAAATGTTGCCTAGAGAGGTAGGAGTCTTTTTTTTTCTAACTGAGTGCTGACTATGCCAGTCAGGTAAGGGAGTTAACTTTTGTCTCATGCCTACCTTGTAATATTTCATCTTCATGATTTCCTGTGCGAGAAGAATGACTCCCTCATGTTAACAGAGGGAAGAAAAAGATTGAGGATTGGAGAGGCTCAGCACAGCTAAACCGTATGACCAGATATATTCGTTTCCTGTAGCTGTGAAAACAGACCCCCACAAATTTAGTGATTTAAAACACAGCAGATTTATCACCTTCAGTTTTGGAAATGAGATGTCCTAAAACCAATGTATGAGCAGGACCATGCTTTCTGGAGGCCCTGGAGAATTGGTGGTTGCCTTTTCTGGAGTGCAGAGCCCACTGGCCCTCCTTGCCTCATATGAATCCCCTTCTTCCACCTTTAAGGGCGTCTCTGGGGCTCCGATGGCAAAGAATCTGCTGCTATGCAGGAGACCTGGGTTTACCCCCTAGGTCAGGAAGTAAGGCCAGCAGCCATGGTCTTCAAAGCTTTCTATCTCTAACCTGGGCTCTGCAGCACATCTGTCTCTGAGTCTCTGTTGGACCTACCTGGATGATCCAGTGTCTTAGGATCAATCCGTCTCAGAAGGATTCTCAGCCACTGGGAGTTGCTTTTGCCACACAAGTTAACAGATTCGTAGGTTCTGGGAATTGGGGTGTGAACACTTAGGGGTCATAATTCAGCCTGTCACACCAGGGCTACAGCAATTAGAATCAGGAGAAAGGAACAACCCTATCTGTGCATATCTCTGGAAATCTCTGGACATAAGAGTCTGTGGTACAAAATTTTGTGAAAATTTCTAGGACTTGTGCAGGATGATTCTAAAATGAATCGGTCTCAGTCATATTGCCTATCTGCAAATTTCAGTTTCCAGTTTCGAAACTTTTCAACTAAACTTACTTTTTTATTTAAAAAAAGAAAAAGCTTCATTTATTTTCTGGCCGCACCTCGTGGCATGCAAAATTTTCCAGACCAGGGATAGAGCCTGTGCCCCTGCAGTGGGAGGGCAGAGTCCTGACCGCTGGACTGCCTGGCAGCGCATGCCAGCCGCTCAGCTGTGTCCAACTGTTTTGCACCCCATGGGCTGTAGCCCACCAGGCCCCTCTGTCCATGGGATTCTCCCAGCAAGATTACTGGACTGGGTTGCCATTTCCTCCTCCAGGGAATCTTCCTAACCAGGGATTGGACCTGCATCTCCTGCATCAGCAGGCAGATTCTTCACCAGTGAGCCGCCCGGGAAGCCCCTAAACTTACTTTTTAAGAGTTGATTCAAATCAGTCGTGTATCTGAGGACACTAGCTGCAGCTGCCTGGGATCATGGGAACTTCCGGTTTGGGCAGATGCAGACTTTGCTTGAGGCGCTGTCACTGGCCCGCTTCTCGCGCGTCTTAAAATGCAGAAGCGCCTCCACGGCCTTTTGTGAGATCTTTGCTCCCATTTTCTGCTGTTTCAGGCTCAAGAGGCCCTGCCTGACGGACCTCATTATTTCTGCAGCCTGTTGTTACTACCGCGTTTACGTCTTCCGGATGCCTGATGTGAACCTGGAGACACGGAGAGCCTGAGCCCTGGAGGAGGCCGCCGGGACCTCCACCCGGCTTCACGCTTTATTGGCCGTGTGACTCTGGGCAAATATCCTAACTGCGCCTGCGCTTCATTTTCTTACCTTGAAGAACGCTGATCGTGACGACCGCACAGCGCTCATGCTGTGAGGTTGGCAGACTGAACGAGGCGCTTCTGCCGTGCCCAGGACTCTCGGAAAATGTTGGCTCTTACCAGCGTCATTGACAGAGCAAGGCCCCCTTTAGCAGAGACTCCACATGGGACAGAAATCAGTTCGCAGTGAACACTTCTTTCTCCGTTTCTTTTCAAATCCAGTTTAATGTAAGATGTAGCAAGCTCCCCGGTGGTCCAGTGGTTAGGACTTAGCACTTTTAACTACCGAGGGCCGAGTTCAATCCCTGGTTGAGGAACGAAGATCCTGTAAGCTGCATGGTACCCAAAATAGAATATTAATAAAAAAAATGTAAAATATATAGTGTTTAATATATGCGTGTCTATATGTGTCTGTACATCTGTATCCTTTTTCTCGTTTCTTTAAAGTGACCTGTTATGGTCGTTAGCTTACATAAAATCCGTTTTACCTCATTATTTGTGTTCTCTTAACCTTTTCCCTTCAGAGAAGGCAATGGCACCCCACTCCAGTACTCTTGCCTGGAAAATCCCATGGATAGAGGAGCCTGGTAGGCTGCAGTCCATGGGGTCACTACGAGTCGGACATGACTGAGCGACTTCACTTTCACTTCTCACTTTCATGCATTGGAGAGGGAAATGGCAGCCCACTCCAGTGTTCTTGCCTGGAGAATCCCAGGGACGAGGTAGCCTGGTGGGCTGCCGTCTATGGGGTCGCACAGAGTCGGACACAACTGAAGCGACTTAGCAGCAGCAGTAACCTTTTCCCTTGGTTCAGGTACATGATTTCAGTCTCTGCAGCCCCACCTGCCTTGCTCATAGAGTGAGGATTACTGCTCACACGTCCCTTTAGGCTTTCTCACCCTAGATCAATCTTCCTGTGTTTCCTTCTTACCAGGAATCAGATCCCTTATGTGTGGAAAATAATCATTCTAAAGGGGAAGCAGAAGTGATACATTTCCCTCCAGTTTTATGTACCTTTCGAAGTTTATTGTCAACTCCTGAGCTGGGAACGAGCAGGACTCACGAAGACCTGCACTCATGTCTGTTTCAAGTGCGTGATGAGCAGAATTTTGGTCCCTGTGATCCAGCCCCTGGTGTCACTGTGAATGCGTTTCGTTACATGATTAAAGGAACTCCGTGGATGTAATTAACGTTGCTAATCAAGCGACCTTAAAGTAGGCGTCTCATCTTGGATTATCCTGATGTAATCACCCGAGTCTACAGCAGTTTTCTCCTGCCTGTGGGCAGAAGGTGAATTCAGAGGGGTTGAAGTCAGAGAAAGACTGGATGTGCTCCTTCTGATCTTGGAGACGGAGGAGCTGCGAGCCTAAGAATGTGGAATACTATAGAAGCTGAGAATGAGTCCTGCTCAAATGCCAGCAAGGAAGTGGGGACCTCAGTTATGCAGCCACATGGAACCAAGTTTTGCTGGCAATCAGAATGAGTCTGGAGGTGGGTTCTCCCCCAGAGCCTCCGTATGGGATCCCAGATGATGGAACCTTCTCTTCAACCTGGCGAGACCCTGAACAGAGAGCCCAGATGAAGCTGCTGAGACTTCTGACCTACAAAACTGCGGGATGACATGCGCTTTTAAGTCTGGGGTCATCTGTCACAGCAGTGATGCAGAAGTGGTGCAGGGGATTCCTGAGAGTGGACATAGAAAGTGAGGATTAGCACGGGTACACCACTGGTGAGGCCCCAGACTTCACTCAGGGCTCCTGAGTGGCTGTAATAGCCTCTGATTTATGTCTTTCCAGTTGGATGTTTCACTCAAGTTTTTGGTCACTTACCTCTTTAATGAAGCCAGAGGTGTCGAAGAAGCATGGTGTAGAAGTGCCAGCCCCAGGAGCTGTCTCGATTAACCAGAGCCGCACATTTTTTTTTCTTTCTTTTTGTCTTTTAAAGGGGACTTTTAAAAAAAACACTATTTCCAAATAGGAGCCATAATCAAGTTTGTTCAGATTCTTGTAAAAATAGACAGAGAAAACAGACATGCTTCTGAGATGGAAACAGCCCCCAGGAGGCCAGGGTGTGACTGTGACCTCTGGAACACTTTTGTGCTTGCTCCAAGCTCCAGTGGATGACCTGGATTGCAGGTGAGGTCATAACACACCAGATAGTGGGTTTGGTGCACTCAGCAGGAACACGAATTTGTGAAACTTCAGTAAACTTGGTTAATTTTAAGAGATTACCCTGGCAGAGCCCTTTTCAGAGCCTGGCTCACGACAGATATTCAATAAGTATTCAATTAGTGAGCGATAGAAATTCTAACAGGACCGTAGATAAACAAGACAGCCGGCACAGTGATGGACACACGCAGAGTTCCAAGGCCATTGGAAGTTTACTGCTCAGTCCATAACCAGCTCCACTTGATTCTTGTTAGTATTTTATTCCCAAGATAAATTTTTTAGAGAGGAGTTCACTGGGAGTTTAGCCATCACTAGCCCTTTCTACTGATGTGGGAGAGTCTGCAGTGCAGCCACCGCGTCAGGTGTGGGGATGGACAGGGCGGGTGTGAGGTCCTCGTGGAGCTGATGGCCCAGCAGTGGAGGACACATGCCGAGTTTCCCAAACACAGTGCACCTTCCATCAAGGCTCCCTTTTGTAATACCTGGGTTAATTGAGGTTTATGGTTGGCTGGAAGGGCTCCCATCTTAAACACAATGTATTTAGGATTCATGTATATTTCAGACCAGGCTCCTTGAATTGAGCAGAAGTAAAATGGTTCTTGTAGATGCATCTGCAAGTGAGGGTCGTTGTCTGTGACTAATTCACACAAGTGATGTTTGTTTCCCCCTCATATCATCAAAAGAACTCTGTGTGGTATAGACTTGCACACCCCATTTGCTGGAAAGTAGTAAAAACACAAATGTCTCATTTGAAGTCACTCACCTGGTAAACGGTTTTATTAATCAAGAAGCTTTAGAAGCAAATGGGAGAGATATATCTTCAATCTGTATTGAGACAATAAAAGGAATTTGTTTGTGAAACTGAAAAACTCAGAAATAGATGCAGAGACCATATATGTATACTGTATATCTATATTTCCTAGGTCTTCTGGATTAGCTTGATTCGGCACACATATTTTACCAGAAGTTCCAATATCTTTCCAATCTCTCTTCATGTCTAGAATAAACACTACTTTATTACAATGGTCCCGTGAAAAGTCTTAGGATTCTGTCTAGTTGGACTGCAATTCCAGTGCCTGAACCAACTTCAGAGAGATGCAATATGCTGATGTGGAAGACAGGATTTTCCAAGAATAACCATCTGCTCCATTCTTTGGTGGCTCAGACGGTAAAGTGTCTGCCTGCAATGCGGGAGACCCGGGTTCGATTCCTGGGTTGGGAAGATCCCCTGGGGAAGGAAATGGCAATCCACTCCAGCACTCTTGCCTGGAAAATCCCATGGACGGAAGAGCCTGATAGGCTACAGTCCAAGGGATTGCAAAGAGTCAGACACGACTGAGCAACTTCACTCACTCACTGTGTTCTTTGAAAACCTTGCCACTCTCAGTTGAAAGGTCGAGTTTATTCCTCTTCTCCCAGAAATCAGGCGGGTTTTGGTGGCTGCCTTAATGAAGAAAATGTCATGGAAGGGATGCTCCAGGACTTCTGAGGCTAAGTCACAAAGAGTGAGAGTGTTTTTGCCTGGGTCTCTGTCTGAGGGTGCCCACCTTTGAAACCCCCCACTGTACTGCTAGGAAGCCCAGGCCACGTGGGGAGGCTACGTGGGCCTCTCCCATGTAGGTATTGTGGGCAACAAAGTTAAGATCTCAACTGACAGCAGGCATCAACTCCCGGACGTATGAGTAAGGCTTCCGATGATCCCGGCCCCTCCTAAGCTGCCTCCGCTGATACTGAGTGGGTCAGAGAAGACCTGTCCGTGTTGAGCTCTCCCCACACTGCATCTTTGTAGACAAACAGGAATGCTGCTGTCTTCTTAAGTCACTAAACTTTGGGGGAATTTGTTGTGTTACCAAACCATGGTAACAGAAATATTGATCATATCTGAGTTGCATGACCATTCGTGGGACTGGAGTTGGGAAACTGCAGGGAAGAATGAACCTGACGCTTCCATAGGGGCAGGTAGTAAAGAGGAGGTCGGTAACATGAGAACTGGGATGATGTAGCCGGCAGAAGGGTGACGGCACTAGCCGACACGGCAGATGCCCTGCACAGGGGTAAAGGCGGGCTTAAACTGTCCTCAACATCCACGCTCTTTTTATCAGGAGGATCTTCTCTTCTTACTGTGGGCTGCCCACAGTCTAGCTGGGATAGAACATAGGTACAAATTGCAATATAATTTGGAAGGTGACTCTCCTTTCTGCGAGCGCAGGTAACTGAGGGGATTGAAGAGGGCTGCGCTGGATAGCGCGTGTTCTGTTTTCCGCATCGCAGCCCGGGATGGTGGAGCCCAGCAGGACTGGGGCGGTCCTTGGGTTATGACTCCATGTCCTGGTGTCTATATGAGGCCTCACAGAGCCAAGCCACGTTTTACACTTCCACTCCTTACTCAGGTGAGCTTCCGTACCAACAAAGTGACCTGGGTGCCTAAGGTCCTCAGAAATGTCAATGGCATTGCTTTGAGCTTAGTTTCTACGGCCTTCGTGTTGTATCTCAGCCCCCTGGGGTTGGTCTCTAACCATCAAAAGTAGAGAAAGCACATGACATTCGCATGACTTTTCCTGGAGCTTGGGGAAGGAGTGGCTACCACCGCATGCTGACACATTAATGATTTGTTATGGGCCCCCAAATGGGAACAGGCTTGAGATGAATGGATAAGAAAGCTGTGGTACATATACACAATGGAGTATTACTCAGCCATTAAAAAGAAAACATTTGAATCAGTTCTAATGAGGTGGATGAAACTGGAGCCTATTATACAGAGTGAAGTAAGCCAGAAGGAAAAACACCAATACAGTATAATAACGCATATATATGGAATTTAGAAAGATGGTAACAATAACCCTGTGTACGAGACAGCAAAAGAGACACTGATGTATAGAACAGTCTTATGGACTCTGTGGGAGAGGGAGAGGGTGGGAAGATTTGGGAGAATGGCATTGAAACATGTAAAATATCATGTATGAAACGAGACGCCAGTCCAGGTTCGATGCACGATACTGGATGCTTGGGGCTAGTGCACTGGGACGACCCAGAGGGATGGTATGGGGAGGGAGGTGGGAGGAGGGTTCAGGATGGGGAGCACATGTATACCTGTGGCGGATTCATTTTGATATTTAGCAAAACTAATACAATTATGTAAAGTTTAAAAAAAAAAAAAAAAAAGAAATGCCTTCTGATGGCTGCACAATGGCAGAATAATTTAAAATACAACCAAGCATTCAATACTCCATTTGCTTATGACAAGGTGCATTAACACATTTTAAGGAAATCAAAATTCTTCCCGAGTTCTAAGTGGTTATCAGGTATCTGGGGAATACTTTTACACATTAAATACAATAATTGGTCTCTTGCTTGGAACCATTCCAAAGCTGGTGTGTCATCCCCATTCTGGCTTCCCTTGTAGCTCAGTTGGTAAAGAATCCGCCTGCCAATGCAGGAGACCGAGGTTTGATCCCTGGGTTGGGAAGATCCCCTGGAGAAGGAAATGGCAACCCACTCCAGTATCCTTGCCTGGAGAATCTCATGGACAGAGGAGCCTGGTGGGCTGCAGTCCATGGGGTCGCAAAGAGTCAGGCACGACTAGGCGACTAACACTTACTTACTTACTTACATCCCCATTCCAAACCAAGTTATCTTTGTACGAAAATAACTATTATATCACCTGGCTTACAAACCCCAAACAAGCAAACCTAAACAAAACACGGGTTCTCTGTCACATAAAGCTTCTTTGAGAATCTGTGCAACCTTTTGTGTCTGAACTGGACCCGACTTACTAACCTTGTCTCCTTTTATGGTCGTTCACACTCCTCACTGCTCCGCGAGCACGGGCCATCTCAATGGTCTGCCACCTTGCCTGTGCAAACTCTTCCAGACATACCTTCCTCATTCCCGGCCTATACAGCTGTTTGGTTTCTTAGACATAGTTTAATACTGCTCATGTTGAAGGTACCGGAACTCTTTGACAATTAGATCACGTCTGTTTCCTCTTTGTATGTCCAATACTCCACTAAGTGCATAAATCCTGTGACGGGTAGATGGATGGATAGATGGACGGATAGATGGACGGGTAGATGGACAGATAGATGGATGGGTAGATGGCCGGGTAAATGGCCGGGTAGCCGATGCACCAGTAGCTGACACTTTGACCAACTGACTCATTGTCTGTCCTTTTACCGAGATGGCACTGTCTTGAATACTCCAGCTCTATGGTAAGCCTTGAAGTCAGGTAATCGAAGTTCCTTTAATTTTTTTGGATAGTCTAAGATTTTTTCAAGATTTCTTTGGATAGTCTAAGGTTTTTGAATTTCCACGTAAGCGGTAGGAGCAGCTTCTCAAGTTCCACACACACACACACACACACACTTAATGGGACTTTGATGTTGGAACATGTTACGTTATTCAACCCCTGGTCGTAGTGTATCTACTCATTCAGGTCTTTGATTTCTCTCAGAAATCTTCTGCAGCTTTTAACGGAGACGCCTTACGTTATGTTACCCCGCCTCTTTCACTTCAACTCCTTTTGATGTCGTGATTCACTTAACCCTTCTCTCCTTTTCTTTCTTTCTGCCCATGTGTGTGTGCACGCATGCTCAGTCACTGGGTCGTGTCCGACTTTAGCAACCCCACGGACTGTAGCCCGCCAGCCTCCTCTGTCAGTGGGATTTCCCAGGTAAGAACACTGCAGTGGGTAGCCATTCCCTTCTCCAGGGGATTTCCCGACCCAGGGATCAAGCCCACATTTCCTGCATTGACAGGTGGATTCTTCACCAGTGAATCACCTGGCAAGACCCTTCCTCCTCCGCACACACCTCACTCTTTCTCTCCATCTTCCATCCAGCAAATATATTTAAGTTGAGAAGTTCAGCATGCAGGGTGTCCAGGAATCCAAACAGGCCCCCAGATAAATTTGTGTCTTTGTCAATTTTAAAAACTGTTATAGGACTTCCCTGGTGGTCCTGTGGTTAAGAACCTGCCTTGCAGTGCCAGGGTTGTGGGGTTCAATCCTTGGGCTGAGAACGAAGGTCCTGCCTGCTGAGGGGCAATGAAGCCCACATGCCAGGACTACTGAGCCCAGGTGCCTCAACCAGAGAGCAGCTTGCTGCCACGGCAATGATCCCTGCACATGTGCCGCAGCTAAGACCCAACGCATGCAAAAATGAATATAAAAGAAAAACGGCATTGAAATGGCAGTCAAGAGGTCTGTGCACGCGTGTTAAGTTGCTTAGTCGTGTCCGACGCTCTGTGACCCTGTGGGCTGTAGTTCACCAGGTTCCTCTGTCCGGGGTATTTCCCAGCCAAGAATACTGGAGTGGGTCACTATTTCCTCCTCCAGGGGATCTTTCTGACTCAGGGATCAAACCTGCATCTCCTGCGTCTCCTGCATTGGCAGGAGGTTTCTTTACCACTAGGGACACCCAAGAAGCCCGTCAAGAGGTCTGCTTAATACTAATGAATGAAGATGAGATTGTTGAAAAAACCTTGGCAGCAAGCAGGGCTTCTAAATTATTCTTTGGTTAAAAAATCTATTCATTATTGCTGTCATAAGTATTTCTCAACCTGAGCTCCATTCATAAGATTTGGGGCTTGATTTTGTTCTAAACTTGAGTCACTCTAAATGTTAGGCTTAAGCATATGAAGTTACAGTTTGTGGCCGTCACGGGTTGTCAAGTGTTGGCAGATTTGTACGTTCACCTAACAGAGAACGTTTCGCTATATGTACATTTCAGTGACTGCGTTACGTTTCCACTTGTACAGACATTTCAGTCAGTTCAGTTCAGTCGCTCACTTGTGTCCGACTCTTTGTGACCCCATTGACTGCAGCACGCCAGGCCTCCCTGTCACACCAACTCCCAGAGTTTACTCAGACTCATGTCCATTGAGTTGCTGATGCCATCCAACCATCTCATCTCTGTTGTCCCCTTATCCTCCTGCCCTCAATCTTTCCCAGCATCAGGGTCTTTTCTAATGAGTCGGCTCTTCACATCAGGTGGTCGAAGTATTGGAGTTTTTCAGCTTCAACACCAGTCCTTCCAACGAATATTTAAGACTGATTTCCTTTAGGATGGACTGGTTGGATCTCCTTGCAGTCCAAGGGACTCTCAAGAGTCTTCTCCAACACCACAGTTCAAAAGCATCAATTCTTCGGTGCTCAGCTTTCTTTATAGTCCAACTCTCACATCTGTACATGACTCCTGGAAAAACCATAGCTTTGACTAGACAGCCTTTGTTGGCAAAGTAATGTCTCTGCTTTTTAATATGCTGTCTAGGTGGGTCATAATTTTTCTTCCACGGAGCAAGTGTCTTTTAATTTCATGGGTGCAATCACCATCTGCAGTGATTTTGGAGCTCCCCAAAATAAAGTCAGCCACTGTTTCCACTGTTTCCCCATCTATTTGCCATGAAGTGGTGGGACCGGATGCCATGATCTTAGTTTTCTGAATGTTGAGCTTTAAGCCAACTTTTCACTCTCCTCTTTCACTTTCATCAAGAGGCTCTAAGCTCTTCTTTGCTTTCTGCCATAAGGGTGGTGTCATCTGCATATCTGAGGTTATTGATATTTCTCCCGGCAATCTTGATTCCAGCTTATGCTTCCTCCAGCCCAGTGTTTCTCATGATGTACTCTGCATAGAAGTTAAATAAGCAGGGTGACAATATACAGCCTTGACGTACTCCTTTTCCTATTTGGAACCAGTCTGTTGTTCCATGTCCAGTTCTAACTGTTGCTTCCTGACCTGCATACAGGTTTCTCAAGAGGCAGGTCAGGTGGTCTGGTATTCCCATCTCTTTCAGAATTTTCCACAGTTTATTGTGATCCACACAGTCAAAGGCTTAGGCATAGTCAATAAAGCAGAAGTAGATGTTTTTCTGGAACTCTCTTGCTTTTTTGAAGATCCAACGGATGTTGGCAATTTGATCTCTGGTTCCTCTATCTTTCCTAAATCCAGACTGAACATCTGGAAGTTCACAGTTCATGTACTGTTGAAGCCTGGCTTGGAGAATTTTTAGCATCACTTTGCTAACATGTGAGATGAGTGCAATTGTGCGGTAGTTTGAGCATTCTTTGGCATTGCCTTTCTTTGGGACTGGAATGAAAACTGACCTTTTCCAGTTCCAGACCTTTCAGTGCTGAGTTTTCCAAATTTGCTGGCATATTGAGTGAAGCACTTTCACAGCATCATTTTTAGGGTTTGAAATAGCTCAACTGGAATTCCATCCATTTTATGAACTGAAAAAGGAAGCTTTATCATTCAATGTTTCCAGGTGTTGCACACCTGGAGCTAGATGGAGCTAGATGGCTCCTTTTCTCAGGAAGGACTTGAGAATCTGGATTAATTTCTCCCATAATGTCTTCTTCCTTCTTCTCTAGAAAGTATGTATGCAATCTGGAAGAAGTCTCTTATCAGAATGCATTTTCTCTTGTTCTTACACTAAAAGATAAAGGTTAAAATTCTAACCAATTACATTTTTGTTTTTAAAGTTTCCGCTGATGACACAGCAAATCCCGAGGAGGCATTTTCTCTTTTTACCTCTTGAGGATATAGAACTTTAGGGAACCAGATGTGTGATTCAGAAACTTTGCAACTTTCAGTAAATAATATCAGTCCCATCATAGAAGGAAAGGATTTAGTTCCAGTTTTGGATTTCAGTTTTGAATGAGGGATTTCTGCTTCGCAGACTACGGCTGCAACCCAGGAGTGGCTTCAGACTCTGATGGTCTCTCAGTCTCCGATTCCTCAGCGATCTGAGATCACCGTGGGGCTGAGGGCGGGGTGAATAGCACAGTCATCTTCTAGCAATGTCTGTGATAGGTGACAAATTACAGAGTGCAGGACTGGTGTTATCTAAGTTCAGTTTCCACACCTGCCTTTACAAAATCAGATTTAAAATGAGTACAAATAGTAAAATCACTTGGAGAGATTCTAAAACATTTTGGCACTAAAAGAAGCTGATCATTTCTTTAAGCATAATAATATATGATTATCTGCTCATGTGGGGGAAACATCTGCAGAAGCCAGTGTGTCTGGGGAGGTAGATTTCTGATACGTTCATGCATGTGAGCGGGGAATGGAAGTAGGAGAGGAGAACCAGGCCAAACACAAGGAAAAACTGTTACAGATCCGTCGACGTATGTTTAGGAAGGCCAAGGGTCATGATGCGTTAAAGCCTGGGGAAACATTAGCTAAAGGGAAAACTGCTTTATAGTGATGTGTCAGATATGAAGATAAACCGGAAAGGAACTGCACTTCTGCTTGGGGCATGGTAAGCAGCTAAATGATGGCACAGCCATTCAATCCCCATTTCCTCTCAATTTTCAGATCAAGAAATCTGACCTTCAATCCAAACGTGTCAAGCAAGTATCCTTAAGGGAGGAATTACAGACAGACTACAATATTAAAACAGGTCTAGTGTTACCGACTTTGCTGTAACGGCCTAGAAATAAACAGACGCCTGGCCTTGGCAGCCTCCGTCTCTGCGGCAGGCCTCCTCAGCACTGCCGCTGCAGCCCCGAAGCCGCCGCGCGGAAATGCAGACGCACCCGCGTAGCTCTGCTCCAGCAGAGCTTAATCTGCGGACACTGGAAATTTGAATTTCATGTAATTCTCACGTTGTCATGTAACACTATTTTACCTTTGGTTTTTAAAAATCATTTATAAATATTTTTTTAAAGATTGGGTTTTGAGTCTTATGAAAATATTTCCCCAGCCACAGTTGGCCTCTGGGCCATATTTGGTGACCCTGAAATAAGAACTCAGGCACTTTATTTTTTTTGAAAATATTTATTTGTTTATTTTTGGCTGCGTAGGGTCTTGGTTGCAGCATGTGGGATCTTTCGCTGTGGCTGGTGGTCTCGAGTGCCCCGCAGCACATGGGATCTTAGTTCTCCGACCAGGGATCCAACCTGCCTTCCTGCCCCGGAAGGTGGATTCCTAACCACAGACCACCAGGGAGGCCTGGAAAGCTCCCTTAGTCACTTTAAAAGTGAACTGTTTCTCTGCTATTGAAGAAAGAACGCTAGCGTCCTGACCAACTTGGAGAGGTGACGAGGAGCCAGTTATCCATCCACACAGATGGTACTGGCTGAGGGAAAGATCAAACTTGGAGGCAGGCACAGGTCCCAGTTTTCTGGAAGGTGGTGAGTTGTCCCTTCTGGGAAGCACACAGCAGAAGGCTTGCCCTCAATCACTGGCATTATTGGAACACGTTATTAAACAAGCAGCAGGCTGAGAGGTGATTACTCCCTAGTGTGAGCTAACAAAACAAATACCAAGCTTAAATTGGCGGATCAAATTATTAAAATAGGTGAATGGCCAGGACAGAGAATGGATTTGGCGTGCAGGGGAGTATCTGCCAACACTTGACACGCACGCCTGGGGAGGAGGAGACGGGCGAAGTGACAGAACAGCGAGAAGGGCGGGATTATCTCCCGGGGCCCGTGCGCTTCAGTCGAGCAGTCCTCACAGAGTTGGGTCTGTAAGATGGGCACTACGGTCTTCTACTCCTAAAGGTTAAACAGCTAAACACCAGCTCAGCCTTCCGGATTGCCTTTCGCCCGAGTGTCAATTTGATTACTAAAGCCATGCTGCTCAGATTTCAAATGACCCGAAGTGAGCGAAATCTTCCAGTGAGGTCACACTGAAAACGACCTCAGTTCCTGAAATGACTGATTCAAGCCAAAGAAACATCAGCATGGGACAGGCATAAAAGTAAAATGTCAATTAGGCTGAAATAAACCCCTTACGGGGCTTCCCTGGCAAGCAGTCTGCCTGCCAACGCAGGAGACGCGGGTTCGATCCCTAGGCCTGGAAGACTGTCTGGAGAAGGGAATGTCAACCCCCTCCAGTGTTCTTACCTGGGAAATCCCATGGACAGAGGAGCCTGGGGGCTACAGTACATGGAGTCGCAAAGCATCAGACACAACTTAGTCACACACACACACACACACACACCTCTCATGAACAGGTGTCACTGGCAGAGTGCGCGGCGTGACTGTTTTTGTTCCCTTTTTGCGATGTGTATGTGTGCCCATGTGCTTTATTAAAGAAAAAGACGAGGCTTCGGTTAATCACAACTCACAGTTAGCCAGCGGTTCACCGTTTCTGCAGAAGGTGTGTAGTGTGCCTCTTGTTTCTTCCCAGTGCCTTGGGCTGCAACTTAGGAAAACACAAAATGGAAGCAGCAGTGGGTTTACTGTGGTTTGGGAATTTTTCTCACCAAGATGATAACTTGGAAACATTCTTGGGAACTATTCTGTCCAGTGAGATGGTAGTTTTGACAGTTTGGTTGGGTCAGGCTTTTATAACTTACTGGTTGCCCATAACAGCCATCTGCTTTCTTAAGTGTTTGCTAATTTCACTTTCAATCCAACTGTATATTAAATGTACCAGACCATCAGTGCAGGAGGCAACATGACTTGGCAACAAATGATGTGCAGATGCTTGTAAGAATATCAAGAAACTTAGAATCTGTAACTCATTTCGTAGCATCATGCAACTTATTTGACCTCTCTGAAGATAAGGGCTTCTGTTTAACAGAAACACATGTTTAATCAGAAATAAGAGGGAGGTGTCACCTTCCCCATATTCTTTCCTCCTAAGCCTCTGTGCCCCCAGCTCCTGGCACTGGACTCCTAAACCTCCTTGTAATTTCCTGATTGATGGGGGATGATAGGAGGGTCTTACGCAAAGCTAAAACTCATGGAATTTTCTGGGTGACAGGAGCATCCTTTGTATTAATGAGGTGACTCCTGGATAGTCTTAGGAGGATGCTGTTCACAGAAAGACAGAATATGATTAGAAGTTTGGGACTTTCAGCCCCACTGCTATCCTCTGGGTGGGGGGATGAAGCCCCCGTAAAAATTCCTAAAATGCAGGATATACAGGGCTTCCAGGTCAGTGAACACACCTACACGCCAGGAGGGTGGCTCAGGCCAGCTCCCCAAGGGGAGAAATCCCTATGCTCGGGACCTCTCTGGGCCTGGCCCCTCATACCTCCTCTTGTGACTATTCCTCTGTATCCTTTATAAATCTTCTTTGATACTAAACTGGTAAACGTAACTAAGGGTTTCCATAAGTGTTGTAAGCTGTTATAGCAGATCATGGAACCAGAGGAGGGGTTGTGGGAACTCCTCACCGACAGCTGGTCTGTTGCTGTTCAGCAGTTCAATCATGTCTGACTCTTGCGACCCTGTGGACTGCAGCCCGCCAGGCCTCCCTGCCCATCACCACTCCCGGAGCTCGCTCAAACTCACGTCCATCGAGTCGGTGATGCCATCCAGCCATCTCATCCTCTGTCGTCCCCTTCTCCTCCTGCTTCAATCTTTCCCAGCATCAGGGTCTTTTCCAATGAGTCAGTTCTTCACATCAGGTAGTCTATAGAATGCAGTTAACATCTTTAGTGGGGGCAGTATTTTGGGGTTAACCCTCAAATTGTGAGGCCTGAGGCTAACTCCAGGTAGATAATGTCAGAATTTAATTGAACTGTAGGATACCCAGCTGGTGTTGAAGAACTGGCCAACGTGGGGAAGAGCAGAAGCAATGTGGATAGAAAACAACTACATTTCCTTTTAGCCTCAGAAGTTCTGTAACACAGATAACAACCTGGAATCACACGGATCTGATATGGAATGTGAAAAGCATTTGTCATGCCCGGATAAGATAGTTTTCAGAGTTCCTCCCCACCTGGGTGTGTGAATGATCTCTACATTTTGGGCTCTGAATATATTATCATGGTTCTTTGTTTTTCAACATCTGCTCGCATTTCACACTTTAAAAAATCAAATATATTGTAAATCCTTATGGTATATCAATATTTGAATTTTATTATTATTATTTTTAAAAAATACTTCTGAAATTGATAGGATAAAGTTTGGGATTTTTGCAAAAATTCATCCGTCTGAGTCTCCTTTTGAAACAGCCATTCTAAAATCTGAAGGCTATTAACTAGAAAGTTGTAATCGATGTTTTATGAAAACCTGAATTGCAGAATTCCTCCTCCCAAAAGACGTGAAGGTCAATCAATATAGCTAAGGGATGAGGCTAATTCTCTTATTTTAGGATGATAAATTGGAACGTTAATTTTCCACTCTGAATTCAAGCTACCCTCTGTCCAGTAGTCGATCTCTCTGCAATTCACTGTGGTGGCCACTCTGATTTCAGCTCATAGATGTGGGTTTCTAATTTGGAGACGTGAACAAGGCTTGATAAGCTTCCTGAGAGCCTTGCGGTTTTCCATCCGTGTCCTCTCCCCCGAGCTTCCACTCTCCATGTGCTTCCTTTCCACCTCGCTCCTTTATGTTCCCTTCTCCCTCCCCCAGGCTTTGGGCTTCCATTTGCTTGCATCCACCTAAGCTGCTGTGAGGTGTGCATCGCTGTGGTGTGCTCACGGAAGCAGACACGTCTGTGCCTGTCTGCCCAGCTGTATGCAGATCTCTGCATAAAATACACAAGGGATAGTTAGCAATAGTTAGAAATCATGTAGTAGCGTTGGTTTTTAGTTCTTGGCCTTGTTTCAAAGAGGGCTACCCCCTTCCACGTGTCAGGCTCTGAGAGGCCCTCCTCTCCTCCCCAGCCTCCTCTCCCCTTGCAGTGCTGTGGTGCAGGGCGTGTGCTGTGAAACAGGGTGGAGGGCAGGCCTCTCCCCATTTGTGATGCTGATCTGTTTAAGGCTTTGCCAGATAAAATGTCATTAATATCATTTACAGACAATGGGACCAATGCTGTAGGTCCAAGGAGGTGCATACCCGTACCTTAAGGGGAGGGAGTGTTCAATTAGGAGGCCCAGGGAAGCAGGTTGTTTTGCTAAATTATCTACCCATCCACTTTGCCTGGTGGTGATCCCAACACCTCCCTGGACACTCCCCTAAAACCTGGTTAGGTTTTAATTTGGGGGAATAAATTGTACCACACACAAAGCTTCTTCTGCTAATCAGACTTCCCATATATTATATTTACTGAGTCTTTAGGATTCCTTCCTTAGGAAGCAGTTATTTGCTGGGAGAAGTCTGCTTGATGCCAGAAGTCATCCTTTACAATTTAGGCGAGTGGTGGAAAGATTTACAGTGTGTTTCCTTTTTGATTCCTTCCAGCTGTCGGGAGCAAACGTTCATCTTCTGCCTCCTGTTATAGGATCTGACTTATGACATCATGCTCTGGAAGTCTGCAGTGTAACCAGCGTGTTTTTCTCTCTACCACACACACATTATGCAGAGACCCTAGGGTTTCATTTTCATTTCATTTTTTAAGTCTGTAGACGCCAACTACTCTGGGGGTCTCCTCCTACAGACTCTAGCATTGCCAGGGTAGCTTTCTGACTGCACTGAAGTGCATCATAAATAAATATCATCTCATAATGGATACTTAGGGCTTAGCTTGTGCAGGAGTGGCTTGTTCCACCGGATGAGTGCAACACTGAGAAGCCAGTGACATTTATCTCCACTGATTTTCCAAAGCAGCAGGATAGAAATGTGTGCACAACACTGCTCATTCATTTTTAAGGGATTCTCAGGTTTCTGGAATGGTGGCATCAGTTGAAGCCCCTTGCTCAGAATGTTATCTTGGATGAGAGAATGACATGACAAGCTGTAGAACTCTTCAAGGAAAATGAAGAAACACTGACCGTTTGCTGGGGGATCAAGATGATTCTCAGCATGTCTTAATATCATGAAGCATGGCTTTCTTAATATAGGGTGAGTGGGATGCTTGCTGCTACTAGGAAGATGGGGGTTTTGGTCTCACATGGCCTCAGAGAAGTCAAGAGGACTTTTTTTTTTAATATAAATTTATTTATTTTAATTGGAGGCTAATTACTTTTCAAGATTGTATTGGTTTTGCCATACATCAACGTGTATCCGCCACAGGTGTACATGTGCTCTCCATCCTGAACCCCTCTCCCACCTCCCTCCCCATACCATCCCTCTGGGTCGTCCCAGTGCACCAGCCCCAAGCATCCTGTATCCTGCATAGAACCTGGACTGGCGATTCGTTTCACATATGATATTATACATGTTTCAATGCCATTCTCCCAAATCATCCCACCCTCGCCCTCTCCCAGAGTCCAAAAGACTGTTCTATACATCTGTGTCTCTTTTTCTGTCTCGCACATAGGGTTGTCGTTACCATATATCTAAATTCCATATATATGCATTAGTATACTGTATTGGTGTTTTTCTTTCTGGCTTCACTGTGTATAATAAGCTCCAGTTTCATCCACCTCATTAGAATTGATTCAAATGTATTCTTTTCAATGGCTGAGTAATACTCCATTGTGTATATGTACCACAGCTTTCTTATGCATTTGTCTGCTGATAGACATCTAGGTTGCTTCCATGTCCTGGCTATTATAAAGAGTGCTGCGATGAACACTGGGGTACACGTGTCTCAATTCTGGTTTCCTCAGTGTGTATGCCCAGCAGTGGGATTGCTGGGTCGTATGGCAGTTCTATTTCCAGTTTTTAAAGGAATCTCCACCCTGTTCTCCATAGTGGCTGTACTAGTTTGCATTCCCACCAACAGTGTAAGAGGGTTCCTTTTTTCCTACACCCTCTCCAGCATTTATTGCTTGTAGACTTTTGGATATCAGCCATTCTGACTGGTGTGAAATGGTACCTCATTGTGGTTTTGATTTGCATTTCTCTGATAATGAGTGATGTTGAGCATCTTTTCATGTGTTTGTTAGCCATCTGTATGTCTTTGGAGAAATGTCTGTTTAGTTCTTTGGCCCATTTTTTGATTGGGTCATTTATTTTTCTGGAATTGAGCTGTAGGAGTTGCTTGTATATTTTTGAGATTAATTCTTTGTCAGTTGCTTAATTTGTTATTATTTTCTCCCATTCTGAAGGCTCTCTTTTCACCTTGCTTATAGTTTCCTTTGTTGTGCAGAAGCTTTTAAGTTTAATTAGGTCCCATTTGTTTATTTTTGCTTTTATTTCCAATATTCTGGGAGGTGGGTCATAGAGGATCCTGCTATGATTTATGTCAGAGAGTGTTTTGCCTATGTTCTCCTCTAGGAGTTTTATAGTTTCTGGTCTTATGTTTAGATCTTTAATCCATTTTGAGTTTATTTTTGTGTATGGTGTTAGAAAGTGTTCTAGTTTCATTCTTTTACAAGTGGTTGACCAGTTTTCCCAGCACCACTTGTTAAAGAGATTGTCTTTTCTCCATTGTATATTCTTGCCTCCTTTGTCAAAGATAAGGTGTCCATAGGTGCGTGGATTTATCTCTGGGCTTTCTATTTTGTTCCATTGATCTATATTTCTGTCTTTGTGCCAGTACCATATTGTCTTGATGACTGTGGCTTTGTAGTAGAGCTTGAAGTCAGGCATGTTGAGTCCTCCAGCTCCATTCTTCTTTCTCAAGATTGCTTTGGCTATTTGAGGTTTTTTGTATTTACATACAAATTGTGAAATTATTTGTTCTAGCTCTGTGAAAAATACCGTTGGTAGCTTGATAGGGATTGCATTGAATCTATAGATTGCTTTGGGTAGCATACTCATTTTCACTATATTGATTCTTCTGATTCATGAACACGGTATATTTCTCCATCTATTAGTGTCCTCTTTGATTTCTTTCACCAGTGTTTTATAGTTTTCTATATATAGGTCTTTAGTTTCTTTAGGTAGATATATTCCTAAGTATTTTATTCTTTTTGTTGCAATGGTGAATGGAATTGTTTCCTTAATTTCTCTTTCTATTTTCTCATTATTAGTGTATAGGAATGCAAGGGATTTCTGTGTGTTGATTTTATATCCTGCAACTTTACTATATTCATTGATTAGCTCTAGTAATTTTCTGGTGAAGTCTTTAGGGTTTTCTATGTAGAGGATCATGTCATCTGCAAACAGAGTTTTACTTCTTATTTTCCAATTTGGATTCCTTTTATTTCTTTTTCTGCTTTGATTGCTGTGGCCAAAACTTCCAAAACTATGTTGAATAGTAATGGTGAAAGTGGGCGCCCTTGTCTTGTTCCTGACTTTAGGGGAAATGCTTTCAATTTTTCAGCATTGAGGATAATGTTTGCTGTGGGTTTGTCATATATAGCTTTTATTATGTTGAGGTATTTTCCTTCTATTCCTGCTTTCTGGAGAGTTTTTATCATAAATGAATGTTGAATTTTGTCAAAGGCTTTCTCTGCATCTATTGAGATAATCATATAGCTTTTATTTTTCAATTTGTTACTGTGGTGTATTACATTGATTGATTTGCAGATATTGAAGAATCCTTGCATCCCTGGGATAAAGCCCACTTGGTCATGATGTATGATCATTTTAATGTGTTGTTGGATTCTGATTGCTAGAATTTTGTTAAGGATTTTTGCATCTATGTTCATCAGTGATATTGGCCTGTAGTGTTCTTTTTTTGTGGCATCTTTGTCAGGTTTTGGTATTAGGGTGATGGTGGCCTTATAGAAAGAGTTTGGAAGTTTACCTCCCTCTGCAATTTTCTGAAGAGTTTGAGTAGGATAGGTGTTAGCTCTTCTCTAAATTTTTGGTAGAATTCAGCTGTGAAGCCGTCTGGACCTGGGCTTTTGTTTGCTGGAAGATTTCTGATTACTGTTTCAATTTCCTTGCTTGGGATGGGTCTGTTAAGATTTCTATTTCTTCCTGGTTCAGTTTTGTAAAGTTGTACTTTTCTAAGAATTTGTCCATTTCTTCCAAGTTGTCCATTTTATTGGCATATAATTGTTGATAGTAGTCTCTTATGATCCTTTGTATTTCTGTGTTGTCTGTTGTGATCTCTCCATTTTCATTTCTAATTTTATTGATTTGATTTTTCTCCCTTTGTTTCTTGATGAGTCTGGCTAATGGTTTATCAATTTTATTTATCCTTTCAAAGAACCAGCTTTTGGCTTTGTTGATTTTTGCTATGGTCTCTTTTGTTTCTTTTGCATTTATTTCTGCCCTAATTTTTAAGATTTCTTTCCTTCTGCTAACCCTGGAGTTCTTCATTTTTTCCTTTTCTAGTTGCTTTAGGTGTAGAGTTAGGTTATTTATTTGACTTTTTTATTGTTTCTTGAGGTATGCCTGTATTGCTATGAACCGTCCCCTTAGCACTGCTTTTACAGTGTCCCACAGGTTTTGGGTTGTTGTGTTTTCATTTTCATTCATTTCTATGATTATTTTGATTTCTTTTTTGATTTCTTCTGTGATTTGTTGGTTATTCAGCAGCGTGTTGTTCAGCCTCCATATGTTGGAATTTTTAATAGTTTCTCTCCTGTAATTGAGATCTAATCTTACTGCATTGTGGTCAGAAAAGATGAGTGGAATGATTTCAATTTTTTTGAATTTACCAAGGCTAGATTTATGGCCCAGGATGTGATCTATCCTGGAGAAGGTTCTGTGTGCACTTGAGCACTTGAGAAAAAAGTGAAATTCATTGCTTTAGGGTGAAATGTCCTATAGATATCAATTAGGTCTAACTGGTCTATTGTATCATTTGAAGTTTGTGTTTCCTTGTTAATTTTCATTGTTTTTCCTTGTTAAGTTTCACATGGCCTCAGAGAAGTCAAGAGGACTTTAACAATGAGCTTTTAATGGCACTTTTAATGCCTCAGCTTGTTTTGTGACATATTATCCATTTCCCCGCCTCGTTTCTAAGACCGTATATGTCCAGCAACAGCTGAGGAAGTCTCAACATCTCCATGACGTAGGGCACCTCTTAGATTGATTAGGGCATTGTCAACTTCAAGAGAAAGAAACCAACCCAAACTTACTTCAGAAGATCATAGCTGACGAGCCTGAGTGTGGTGCTGCTTTCCGGCTTGCAGCTAGATTTGAGGTTTCCATGTCAGTCCCACTCCTGTTGCTTCCTTCAGTGGGACTGATGCCACGTTAGGGCCCGTGTGGCGTACCGCGCCTCCCACGGCTCCACTCCAGGTCTCTGCCCATGACGGTACACTGGCTGCAGCACAAGCTCTTGGATTAAAGTCCATTCAGAAACGGGAAGCTCCATTCTCCCTGCTGCTGCAGAATTCCCGAGACCCATTCTGATTGCCTTCGTTTCTGAACCCCCGACCAGGCCTGGAGAATGTGGCTTGCTGAACCCAGTACTGGAGCTCTCCTCAATCCAGGTAGACCCAGAGTGGGAGAAAGTGGCTTCAAACAAAAATCAGTTCTTTTATTGAAGAACCAAAAAGGTCAGCAATACCTCGGTAGTGCTCATATTGAAACTCTCAGATATGGGCTGAATTCCAAAATTCATATGCTGAAACCCTACCCTCAGTAGCCTCAAAATAGGACTGTATTTGAGATAGGGATTAAGTTAAAATAAAGTTATTAGAGTAAACCCTAACCCAATGTACCTGGTGTCCTTACAAGAAGAGGAAGTTTAGACAAAGAGAGAAAAAAATAGCCAAGTATTTAAGACACTACTATTTCCCAGGAACTTAAATAAGTATCCCAGACAGTGCAGACATCATCTCCTTTCTAAGCATCTTGCCTTTTATATTAAGATTTTTGTCATTCTTTTTAATCCCCCCTCAAAGACAATAGCAGCTTGAATTCTTCAGAGCTTGTACAATTAATACAGAAAAGAGCTGAATCTCACAGTCATGAAAGCAAACGATTGAAAGTCAGTTTTTCCCACTTTCTATTTGGTTTTTGTTCATTTGAACTTAGATCATGCAAATATTGCACAAAATGTAATCTTTGGGAGAGAATTTAAAAGCTCGACAGTATAATAAAAATTCTCTGCGCCTGAGATCTTTGATTCAATGAAAGATCACTTCAGTTGGGGTGCTTGTTGTTTTATCAGCAGTATGAAGAAAATGTTTTTAGCTGACACAATAAAAAAAATGCCATTAAAAAATAAATAATGCATAGTATTTGAATCCTTCTTTCAAGAAAAATAAAAACATCCTGTTTCAGTTATTTCAGCAGCTCTTCTAACTGCTGAATGCTTGCTTCTCCAACTTGTCTCTTCTCCCTCCTCCCAGAAATTTGTCTGGTTCATGAAATTCTTTCCTGGTCCATGTTCACACTGCTATTGTGTTCTATTAAATGTGGGATATCATTACAGCACGTGTCAGTCATCAGAAAAAACCCAACTCCGAGGCTCTGTATGTGTGTACACTAGCTCAATAAATTTTAGACAACAGATGTAGCCGCAGGTTCCACCTTCTGCCACTTTCCCAGTTCAATAAGAGGTCCAGATGGTTTGCTTTGCCCTGGTGTCTTGAATCTTGGTATGAAGATGCTGACTCTGGTGATCTTTCTCTGGAACCTTCCTTTGACCCATAGGTCCATGGCAAGCTAAGTGTCAATGGAGACTGCCTTGCACGTATCTGGCCATTTGGAATCCTGGGTCCCTTAACAGTTAAAAAGCATCTTGAAGTCTCTCTTAGCATTCTGCATGGAGAAACTGTCGAATTACATTTTCTCCTCTGCTTTTGAATGTTTCTACGCTCTGCCTAAGGAAGCCCAGGGCTGGGAGAAAGGTCATCGGGGCATCAGCTCTGCCTCAGGAAGAGCCGGAGCCCATCTACTAGGAAGACAGGAGAATCCAGCTGGAACTTAGAGTTTCCCAGCTCGGTCAAGAGAAACCAAGGCAACCAACAGTGGTGTTGACAAAAGAATTTAAGATATTAAAAAATAAAAGTTAAGGTCCTAAATTGTGTGTCCTATGGGATAAACGCAGTTTTGTTTCCATTCTCTGGAAAATGCTCACTCTTTAAGGATTGGTATTAGCGGTCTGTACTGCTCACAGGTGTCTCAGAGAGGAGCCCGTGATGTGTGAAGGGTCGGTCTCACCCTTGTGGTCCTTATCTACAAATAGCTGACAAAGTTCCTGGTCACAGTCAGCCAGACTCCGGGCCATGAGCCATCGCAATTGGGATTAGAGGTTGTTACCTGATCCAGAAGTGAACAGCTATGAGGTAGGCATAGGTAGGCAGCCCAATAATTTATGGTCAAAACTCGGGTAGCATAGGGGACTTCCTTGGTGGTCTAGTGGCTGAGACTCCATGCCCCCAATGCAGGGGATCCAGGTTTGATCCTGAATGCCACAGCTAAGACTCAGTGCAGCAAAATAAATAAATTAAATATTTTTTTAAAAACTCAGGCAGTAAAAGAGCAAAAGGGCTGTATGAATACTCAGCTGGGGCAACAGAATGAACTGAGATGAGCTTGGGCATCGTGGGCCCAGGCATAGAATAGCAAGGTCCACCACGTGGTCAGTCTTCTAAACACCTCCCCACGTATCATTCCATTAATAAAACTTGCTCTCATTACCCTTCTTTTGCATATCGGGAAACCAGGGCACTCAGAAGATAATTAACTTCCTAAATTCACATAAATCTGGAGATGGTCAAGTCTGGGGAGAGGCCAGTCACCTTAGGGAGGGCCTGGGTCCAGACCTCTGCACGACAAGGCTCCTCACTGTGTGTTAGGGAGTTGATGACCAAGATTCTTTCTCTCAAAAGGTTTGGCATGGCAGGGACATAGAATAAATTATAGTAGAGTAAAAGTTGTGGCCCGTGGCAAGAAGGCACAGGAAATGAGCTTGGAGGAGAGTAGAGAATGTGGGCAGTTGATTGTGTCAGAAGATGACCTGGTTCCCCAGGGAGGCTGAGGAAGACGAGAGAGAGTTCTGTGGCTGCCTGAGCATCTAGGGACCCTGTGGGACAACCACCCTGGTGCTCACGAACTCTGCGCTCAGTCATCTCCAGTTCTGCGACCCCACAGACTGGAGCCCGCCAGGCTCCTCTGCCCATGGGATCCTCCAGGCGAGGATACTGCAGTGGGTGCCATTTCCCCCTCCTGGGGATCTTGCCGACCCGGGGATCGAGCCTGGGCCTCTTGCATTGGCAGGCGGGTTCTTCACCACTGAGCCGCCTGGGAGGCCCAGTTCCTGAACTCTGCATCCCTGCCAAGAGAGTGGCTCCTTCCTTCCCTCCCCAGCGCATCTCCTCCGGGTGTGCAAGCTCAGGAATATCCCGGGTGAAATGTGAAGCTGGGCTTTTTGCATGGAGGGCGAGGAGAGACCGAGAAAGAGGCAGTCACCCCAGGCGGTGTGGGGGCAGTTCTAACAAGCAAGGGGCAGACTTATGACGCTTGTCTTGGGCTCTGCAAGAAGAGTCGTTCTCCGCACCCACCAAAAGAAACTTGAATGTTTATTGAGAGCCCTTAAAGGGCTCAGTCACATGGGGGATTATTGTATGTTGTTATTCTTGAAAACGGAATTCATGAGGGTCTCTGAATTTACACTTCCCAGATATCATGGATTCCTGCTGTGAGTGGTGGTATTTTTCTGGGGCCCCCTGGAGTCCTTTGGAGTTGCTTAAAGAGCACTGTGAAAACTTGCTATATTTCATTTTTAAAACTTATATAAGATATAATAGTGTGAAAACACCGATGAAAGCAAGCATATACTCTAGTGTGTTTTAGACAAAATTGTCCCCATCGGAGAGCAGCTTCTACTGCCAAATTAACATTTTAGTTCAGAACACAGACTTGGCAGCCAGAGTTGTTCAATCACTTAGTCTTGTCTGACTCTGCAACCCCATGGGCCGCAGCATGGCAGGCTCCCCTGTCCTTCACCATCTCCCAGGGTTTGCTCAGACTCACGCCCAGTGAGTTGGTGATGCCATTCAACCATCTCATCCTGTGTCACCCCCTTCTCCTCCCGCCTTCACTCTTTCCCAGCATCAGGGTCTTTTCCAGTGAATCAGCCCTTTGCATCAGGTAGCTAAAGTACTGAAGCTTCAGCTTCAGCCTCAGTCCTTCCAATGAATATTCAGGGTTGATTTCCTTTAAGATTGACTGGTTTGATCTCCTTGGAGTCCAAGGGACTCTCAAGAGTCTCCTCCAGCACCACTGTTTGAAAGCATCAGTTCTTTGGTGCTCAGCTTTCTTTATGGCCCAACTCTCACATCCATACATGACTACTGGAAAAACCATAGCTTTGACTAGATGGACCTTTGTCAACAAAGTAATGTCTCTGCTTTTTAATATGCTGTCTAAATTGATCATATTTTTTCCTCCAAGGAGCAAGCATCTTTTAATTTCATGGCTGCAGTCATCATCTGTGGTGATTTTGGAGCCCAAAAAGTAGAGTCTGTCACTGTTTCTATTGTTTCCCCATCTATTTGCCATGAAGTGATGGGACTAGATTCCATGATCTTAGCTTTTTGAATGTTGAGTTTTAAGGCAACTTTTTCACTCTCCTCTTTCACTTTCATCAAGAGGCTCTTTAGTTCTTCTTAACTTTCTGCCATAAGGGTGGTATCATCAGCATATCTGAGGTTATTGGTATTTCTCCCAGAAATCCTGATTTCAGCTTGTGCTTCATCCAGGCTGGCATTTTGCATGATGTACTCTGTATATAAGTTAAATAAGCAGGGTGAGAATATAAAGAATTCTTTAGATAATCTTAATTTTCAACTTTGAAACAAATATCCAATTGACCTTTGAGCAGCAGTGTTGGAAGTGCACCAGTGCATTTAGAGGCGGGTTTTTCCATTAAGTGCATGCAACGGTGCTTCATGCAGCGCTACATGCAGCGCCACAGCAGCGCCGCACTGGTCTGGGGCCAGCTGAATCCTCAGACATGAACCCCGGAGAAGGAGGGCTGGCTTTGGAGTCACGTGCTGACTTTTGGCTGTGCGGGGAGGTCAGCTCCCTTCACACCCTGTTGTCCAAAGGTCGGTTGTAACTACTACCTCCCTCTCACTTTTTGGATGTTGCTGTTGGTTAGTCGCTAAGTCGTGTCCAGCTCTGCGGCCCATGGACTGTAGCATTCAAAGCACGCTCCCGGAGTTTGCTCACGTTGGTGTCCACTGGGTTGGTGGTTGTATGTAACCCTCTCATCCTCTGCCGCTCCCTTCTCCTCTTGGCTTCAATCTTTCCCAGCCTCAGGGTCTTTTCTAGTGAGTCAGCTCTTCACATTAGGTGGCCAACGTATTGGAGCGTTTTGAACGAGCTGACTAAGAACTAGTGTTTGCAGGGAAAGCTGAAAACCACTTAGCCTTTGGATCTGCTTATGTGTACCACCAGGGATTTACCTGATACTCTATAGCACACAAAGGAAAAAGCAGAAATAAATGGAATGACGAGGATCACAGGAGACTAAGCTGCCATTTCTAATCATCAGCGTGAATACGGTGTGCTTTTCAAAAATTGCATTGTGCATAAAATACTTAACCTTTTTACTTTAAGTGTGTCTATATTAGATTTGTATTTTGATAACACATGGTTATATTTGAAAAGTGTATAAAGAAAGAAGAGAAAGACTGTTAGAGCTCCGTCACTCATTTTTAATCTCATATAATGTTTTTGTCTATTTTATAAAAGAGGAATCACTAGAGTGTGTGACACTTTAGGTACCAAAGTAAATAACAAGGTATCTGGTTTTTTATGTGTTATTTCTGACTGAATTGGCAGTACGGGAATGTTAGCATTTTATGTGTGATGTGTGGACTCAACTGAGGTACTAGTTGTTTTGATGTGTGTGTACTCAGTCGTGTCTGACTCTTTGCGATCCCGTGAACTGCAGCCCACAGGCTCCTCTGTCCGTGGGATTTTCTAGGCAAGAATACTGGAGTGTGTTGCCACTGTCTAGTCCAGGGGATCTTCCCAACCCAGGGATCAAACCCGTGTCTCTTGCATTGGCAGGTGGATTCTTTACCACAGAGCCACCTGGGAAGCCTAGCTTTGTTGATATATTTGTAATAATAATTTTGATTCTTGTTTTCAGTAATTTTAGGTTCTAAGTGACAGAAACTTAGTGCAACTTGATTAAATTCAGTACAGTGTGTGGAACTGTCCTGGGAAGCTCAGGGTGCATTAAGAACTCAGGGACAGGGAGGAGACGCAGGTTTGAGGGGCTGGGAACTCTGAAGGTATACAGAACTGAAGTTCTTCTTCTCTCTTAAGGGTCAAGTGGGATTTCATTTCTGCCAGTCTCTTTAGATGTAATTGTTTTCTTCTGTCTCTGTAGCTAGGCCCCCCACCCTACCAGTATTGAACAGGAAAAGTTAACATTTTACCTAACCTTCTTCTCCTTCTGCCTCTGTAACTCAGCTTGCTCCTTGCAAAGTCTGGATCATGTAGGACATGTAGTCCCAGAAAGTGGGGCCTTACGACACTAGGAACTGGAGTTTATCTCATTCATCCTTGTCCTGCTCTTTGCAGTCACCCAGGAGAAGGCAATGGCAATCCACTCCAGTACTCCTGCCTGGAAAATCCCATGGATGGAGGAGCCTGGTAGGCTGCAGTCCATGGGGTCGCTGGGAGTCGGACACGACTGAGCAACTTCACTTTCCCTTTTCGCTTTCATGCATTGGAGAAGGAAATGGCAACCCACCCCAGTGTTCTTGCCTGGAGAATCCCAGGGACGGGGGAGCCTGGTGGGCTGCAGTCTATGGGGTCGCACAGAGTTGGACACAACTGAAGCGACTTAGCAGCAGCAGCAGCCCCTGCAAACCTGCCTCATCATGCCTGTCCAGGTCAGACATCCCCCGCCCCATCTTGACCACTGTTCCCATGCATGAAACCCCTTAGTTTAAACCAACTGATTAACAGCTAGTGTTGCCCAGTATAGTCTGTCTATAAAAACTCTGTAATCCCTTTTTTCAGGGCTCAGAGCTTGGAGTGCCAACTCCTCCAGGCCCGCCGGCGTAATAACCCTGAGTCCTCCAGCCCTCCAAGGGCGCTGCTGGGTTTCTTGAGTACTGGTTTCTGCAACAGTATATCCCTTTTCAAATTCAGAGCCCAGGGGTGTCTCAAACCCAACTGCAAAATCTCTAGGGTAGGGGCTCTGATGGGCTGAGATCCTGGGTGATCCCGGGGCAGTGAGACTAGATGGACTTCTGCCCACTCAGCGGGTCCTGTTGGAAACGATCCTGTGAGAAGGTGGGAAAGAGCCTCCACGTAGAGGAAGCAGGAACAGGGGCTGTGGCCAGAGCAGGAGACCCTGGCAGCCTCCAGTCCACCTGCCTAGGCATTGTCTTGCCTGAACTTATTTTTCAGTTTCTGCTTTTATTTGGTCATGCTTGGTCTTTGTTGTGGCACGTGATGTGGAAGCTTTAGTGCAGCAGGGGCTCTAGTTCCCTGATCAGGGATCGAACCGGTGCCTCCTGCATTGGGAGCATGGGGTCTTAGCCCCGGGACCAGCCGGGAAGTCCTGTGGGCATCCCGGCTCAGACAGCAAAGAATCTGCCTGCAGTGCAGGAGACCCAGGTTCGATCCCTGAGTTGGGAAGATCCCTGGAGAAGGGAATGGCAACCCACTCCAGAATTCTTGCCTGGAGAATCCCATAGACAGAGGAGACTGCTGGAATACAGTCCATGCGGTCACAAAGAGTTGGACATGACTGAGTAGCTTTTACTTTTTCACAAAAAAAAATTGAAGGCAAAAGGGGAAGGGGACAGCAGACGATGAGATGCTTGGATGGCATCACCAACTCAATGGACATGAATCTGAGCAAACTCCAGGAGCTGGTGATGGACAGGGAAGCCTGGCGTGCTGCAGTCCATGGGGCTGCAAAGAGTCAGATGTGACTGAGCAGCTGAACAACAGTAACACACTACCAGAGTTCACCTTTGCACGACTCCCTCTTGTTTGATGAATAATGCTGTTTATAATTTTCCTTTGAATGAGAATTGGGGAATTTAACACATGGAATGTAAGTACGATAATTAAAGGTGTGGATTTTGCATGAAAAGGTTTGTGTTTACATCTCAACACCAAAGCTTCCTAGCTCTGAGACCTTGACCTGTCTTTCCTGTTCCGGAAACAAGAGCAATATTACTAACTGCCCGTGGGGGTTCTGCGAGAAGTCATTGTTGGAATACAGAGTGCTCTTAAGACAGTTCACGTCCTGTGCGGTTCTCAACTGAGTTATCTGCCAAGAGACTTTTGTAATTATGAGATTAAATATACTTAAGGGATTTTTGTGTATTAATTGATTGAATTAAAAGTCAGGGCATTAGGGGAGAAGATGTGTGAGAACCACTAAGAGAGGAGCTAGAAAGATGAGGAAGAGGAGGCTGCAGGGTAACTGCAGTCTTGTGATGACAGGAGAGAGGCTCAAGCAAGTGGAACAAAAGGTCCAGTCGAGCTCAGACTGTGCAGCTTGTTCCAGACTGGCCTCGGTTACAGGCTCGTCTCTGCTTTCCCCTGGCGAGAACAGTCATGTGCGAGTTGAGTGAACTGTGGTTAGGTGGAGCGATGGTGGCTTGACTGGTGGCTCAGTGGTAAAGAACCCGCCTGCCAATACAGGAGGTGTAAGAGATGCGGGTTCAGTCGCTGTGTGTGGAAGATCCCCTGGAGGAGGCAATGACGACCCACTGCAGCATTGCCTGGGAAATTCCATGGACAGAGGAGCCCAGCGGAGTACAGTCCACGGGGTCACAAAGAGTCGGACACGACTGAGCGGCTAAACAGCGACAGAGCAGTGGATATTCTGGCTGACTCTGCTTTGGAAGAGGGCTGGGAGAAGTTCAAACGGAGCTTGGGTGGAGAGCTCAGAAGGGAAGACTGTAAATACAAGGGCTTGTCCGAAGGTGTCGCCTCCTCTGTTGCAGCTGCTGGGTAAACCCTGGAGCGCCATGTGCCTGTCTGTGTCTCAGTGGCTTTTTAAGCTGGTTTGAGTCCCTGGCACCGTGGCCACTTCTACCTTAATTCTCCTCATTGCTCCTGGCTGCACCTAAGGAAGGTCAAACCTTGCTAAGGAGTATAGAAGATCCAACTACAGTAACAGCAAAAACAATGGATTGTTTTAAATAAAAATGAAGGCTAAATTTGTTGGGCATATTAACATCTAAAGAGGTGGCCACCATTCTGATCTGTCGAGCAGGGTCCTTGACAAGGGGAGATGACCCCTGTCGAATCTGCACAGGACAGACATCCCTCCTCTCAGGGACACTCAGCCTGGGTTCAGGGCAAAGTCTTGGGAGCAAAGTGAAGTGTCTGAAATACGAGGATCTGTGGTCTGAATCTAAGCAGACCGTACCACACTTCTCCCTATTTCAACTTCTCCAATTTGCTAAGAGAATTACTGAAGCAGAACTGATTTCTGATCCTTGCTAGAATCAAGTAACGCATTTAATCATATGCATTTTGCCATCGGTTATTTTTATTCCTATAACATTGTGGGTTGGCCCCATGATAGTGAAACCCTCAGTCAGTTCAAATGACTCACTGAAAAATAATTATGTAGGTTTTGCTTTTAAATAAGTACTTAAACTTGTATTATTTGCATTATTTCTGTGAAATCAAATAATGGGCAAAATTACCTACAGATGTCCCCCTTTTTAGTAGAATTTAATTCAAATGTCATTTTATTTTTCTTTGAGTCTAATAAGAACAAATGAACACTTTAAAAATGTTTTTGTTCATCTGGGTTTAGTGATTTTGAGAAGATAAGCTTTGATAACAGAACATGTTTAGTTTTGTGCTTGTTAAAGCTTTGCTGAAAATATAGCTAAGCAACTGTTCACTTTTTGAATTAATCAATGTTATCATACTGTTATTATATGGCTGAAATTATACTTAATTTTACTCAAAGTCACACTGTTTACTTAAAGTTTACTGTTTACTTAAAGTCACACTTTCTGAAAGACAGGAAACTGTAGACAGAGCCTATGCCATCAGACATCGTATCAGAAGTTAGCAGAGAATACAGCATTAAGGATAATCTTTAAGAAAATAGGCACTGTGTCTTCTTCCTGTTTGTATCCCTGCTGCTGCTGCTGCAGCTGCTAAGTCGCTTCAGTCGTGTCTGACTCTGTGCGACCCCAGAGACGGCAGCCCACCAGGATCCCCCATCCCTGGGATTCTCCAGGCAAGAACACTGGAGTGGGGTGCCATTTCCTTCTCCAATGCAGGAAAGTGAAAAGTGAAAGTGAAGTCGCTCAGTCGTGTCTGACTCCTAGCGACCCCGTGGACTGCAGCCCACCAGGCTCCCCCGTCCATGGGATTCTCCAGGCAAGAGTACTGGAGTGGGTGCCATTGCCTTCTCCGGTTTGTATCCCTAATACCATATTGCCTCACACATAGTAAATGCTCAAAATATGTATGATGTAGAACTGAACAGAACTGGAGCTTAAATCTTCCAGTCCTCTGAAAGTGAAACATTAGACGTTCAAATTTTAAGACAAATTACAATGACAAATTACGAGATCTATGTTTTAATCGGGAAAGGCTGTACTATTCTAAATGTTTCGTTATAGATTTTGAGACCTATTCTGCAGGTTATTGATGAAGAGTTTAGAACCCTTTTTAAAAAATAACTGTGTTTATCTATTTATTGGCCATGCTCGGTCCTGGCCGCTGCGCGGGCTCTTCTGCAGCCGGGCGCGCTGGGGTCCTCTAGCTCGGCGCGCAGGCTTCGCGTTTCGGCGGCGCCCCCTGGTGCGGAGCACCGGCTCCAGGGCGCTGCCTCCGGCGGTTTCAGCTCCCGGGCTCCGGAGCGCAGGCTCAGCCGGTGTGGCGCGCGCGCTTGGTTGCTCCTTGGGGTCTCCTTGGACCCGGGACTGAACCCGTGTTTCGTGCACTGGCAGGCAGAGTCTTTACCCTGGACCAGGGAAGCCCCTAGATCACTTTCTTACTGTTTTCACTAAGTGTGATTTCCAAGAGAGAATGATCCTGCTCTGCACATGTGGAAATGATGCTAGCCACGTTTAAAGGGTCCAGAAATCTGACCAGGCATTCTTCCTTTGGCTATTTTAATGAAGCTAACATTTTGTGATATCATTAGATGATACTCAGTTGATGATGTAATACTTCACATTAGTCAGAATTGAAGGAAAAGGTTAATAATGATAATAGCAAATATTATGGTAAAAAGAACAGTAGCAAGTACACATTGACTCTTTCTATATAGCAGCTGCTAAGCTTACACACTTCATCTGGAGCCCCTCATTTTGTCCTTATTACAAGGCACTGCTAGTGCCCCTTTACAGAAGAGACCTCTGAGACCGCCTGAGCTTAAGTACTTTGCCTAAGATCTCACTTGGGGTGAGTGTCAGATTAGAATTTAAATTCAGATAGTTTGGTCTTAGAAAAAGCCTTCTTTACTTATACTTTTTTTTTCTATTTCCATCATATATTGGTCTCTACTAAAGGCCCAGTTGGGCTTCCCTGGTGGCTCAGGCCTAAAGCCTCTGCTCGCCCATGCAGGACATGTGTGTTTGATCCCTGGGTTGGGAGATCCCCTGAAGAAGGAAATGGCAACTCACTCCAGTGTTCTTGCCCGGGAAATCCCATGCACACAGGAGCCTGTGGGGCTACAGCCCATGAGGCCGCAAAGAGTCAGACATGATTTAACAACAAACAAGAGTCCAGTTAAAATTTATTAACTAAGATCTGACAGATTCTAGAGGAGAATCTGGCTTTTGGAGACCACAGAAACGTGACTAGTTGGAGACAGGAACCGGATTTCAGGTGGATTTTCAAGCACACGGTTTTGTTCTTCTTTCATTTATAATTCCTTTTTGGTCTCCCCAAACCTCACTAACGAAGTACTTGTTTCCTGACCTACATGTTCATGAGTTTTGGTTAAGCTATGAACTAGTTTCTCTATTGGCAGCCTTTCCCTGAGGGCTTGGGGGAAAAGATATATTTGGTGGTGGATTGGGGAATGGATGCATAGGAGATATGTGTGTACATATGCCTTGGGATGGATTTGGGAATGTGGGCTTTGAATTATTGATCTTGCTTTGATATTGCAATGTACCTTCAGACAGTTAAGATCCGTGTGTTTTCTTCAGGGAATTTGATGAGCTGTGAATCCCAAATTCATTCTACCATTTAGGTAACAAGGGACAAAAAATACAAAATAAAATACCAACAATGCTTTTTTAAGTATTGCGGTGAGCTGGGGGAAGTTGGTGGGCCTCCCTGGTGTCTCGGTGGTAAAGAATCTGCCTGCAGTGCGGGAGACCTGGGTTTCATCCGTGGGCTGGGAAAATACCCTGGAGGACGGCATGGCAACCCACTCCAGTACTCTTGCCTGGAGAATCCCATGGAAAGAGGAGCCTGGTGGGCTACAGTCCACTGGGTCACAAAGAGTCAGACATGACTGAAGTGATTAAGGAGCAGCAGCAGCAGGGAAGAAGTTAGTAATGCAGAATTAGAAACTAATGAGTTTCTAATGAGGGATTATATACACATGCATATATATTTATACATGTGTGTATGTATATGTCTTTATATAAAACACTAGTACAAGAAATAACATTCACCATACTATATAGAGTACATTCTGATACTTTCAGATATACTTTCAGATGCATTCTGATACCTTCACTTATATTTTGCTTACATTTTATTTCACAAAATGGTACTGTTATATCTTATCTTACAATGGAACATTAACAAGTTAGCAGAAAGTTGAAAAGAAATTACAGTGTACATAAATATTCATGGTTTATCCATATATACCAATATCTCATTACCATTAAAAACTAATGCTAATGAGTTATTGGAATCTATGGGTCAAGAATATGGAAACATCTAAAATTGCCTTCTAGTATCTGTGGTTGTTCTTCAGTCGCTTAGTCATGTCCAGCTCTTTGCAGCCCCGTGGACCGAAGCATGCAGGCTTCCCTGTCCTTCACTGTCTCCTGGGGCTTGCTCAAACTTGTGCTCATTGAGTCGGTGATGGCATCCAACCGGCTTGTGCTCTGTCGTCCCGTTCTCCTCTTGCCTTCAATCTTTCCCAGCATCATGGTCTTTTCTAATGAGTCAACTCTTTAGACTAGAAATAAATGGATGCCAGCTATTTGGTTCAAAATCCATTACTTTCAGGATAGCTTCAGAGCCAAAAATAATTAGTCAATCTCCTCCTCCATCTATAATACTAAGAATTGATAATTTGCATAAGATTTCAACATGGCAAGGAAAGCTTATGATGCCTGTATTTATTAAGGCAGGAAAGTAAAACTCTTCATTTTAGAAATATTTTTTAAAGAGAAAGAGGTAAAATTATTCTTGGGGAAGGATTATTCAGAACTCCTGCTTGCAACTGAACCAGATCCTTCCTTAACCCAGACCAAGAAGAAGAAAAGAAAAACAAAAGGAAAATTCATTATCTCTTATAATGTAAAAGACCTAGGGGTAGACAGACCTTCAGCTGACTCTGTGGACTCGAATAACATCACAGAAATCTTCCTGCTTTACTGTGTGTGTGTGTGGGTTGGCCTCTTCTTTCTTCTTCCGGGAGTCTTTTTCCACACAGGGGCAAGATGGCTACCAGTTGCTCCAGAAATACTTCCTACCATCCTGTCAAGCAGCTACTCTTCCAAAATCCCATTGCTGTGGTTGTTCAGTAATTAAGTCATGTCTGACTCTTTGTGACCCAGGGACTGCAGCACTCCAGGCTTTTCTGTCTTTTGCTATTTCTTGGCGTTTCATCAAAGTCATGTCCACTGAGTTGGTGATGCCATCCAAGCATCTCATCCCCTGCCACCCCCTTCTCCTTTTGCCCTCAGTCTTTCCCAGCATCAGGGTCTACTCCAATGAGTCGGGTCTACTCCAATGAGTCGGCTCTACTCCAATGAGTCGGCTCTTCGTGTCAGGTGGCCAAAGTATTGCAACCACAGCATTGGTCTTTCAATGAATATACAGGGTTGATTTCCTTTAGGATTTACTGGTTTGATCTCCTTGTGATCCAAGAGACTCTCAAGAGTCTCCTGCAGCACCAGAGTTCAAAAGCGTCAGTTCCTTTGAGCTCAGCCTTCTTTGTGGTCCAGCTCTCACATCCATATATGACTACTGGAAAAACCAGATCTTTGACTATAAAGACCTTTGTCGACAAAGTGATGTCTCTGCTTTTCAATATGCTGTTTAGGTTTGTCATAGCTTTCCTTTCAGAGAGCAAGGGTCTTTAAATTTTATGGCTGCAGTCATTGTTTGCAGTGATTTTGGAGCCCAAGAAAATAAAATCTGACACCGCTTCCACTATTTTCCCATTTTATTTGCCATGAAGTGATGGGACCGGATGCCATGATCATAATTTTTTTAATGCTGAGTTTTAATTCCATGAACAGTCCTAAAAACCAGGCCTTCATTTGCCTCACTTGAGTCAAATGTCTCAGAACCCGTTAGTATGACTGGCGGAATGGACGATACTGATTGGCCAGGCTGGGTCATGTTCTTTATCCTTCATTATCTCCTTGGCAGCTCTGGTTGGAAGAGATCTACCCAAACCACGAGGACTCAGAGAGGCAGAGCAGTGTCTCCTCTAAGGGTAGTGAGTCTTCAGTAACCAGAAGGAGCAAAGAAGACTGAGCACGCACAGCAAGGGACGCTCTTCGGAATGTGATCGTCATGTGAGCAGAAACTCTCTCTGGCTCATTGTTATGCAGCACCTGGCACGTATGTTAGCACCCTTTTAAAAGGAATTTAACACGTGAGATTCTTTTTTACATAAATACACTTTCCTGCTTTCCCAGTGCATTTTATTTCATTGAAACTTGATTAGAGCAGACAGTGGATGGGAGGTGGTGTTGAGTGTTGTGGAGTGTTTTATTTTTCAGTCTAGCTTAAGGAATTTTGTCTAATGAACTGCAGTATTAAACAAACCACAGTTATTAGTGAAAGAGCAAAGAGCAGTGAGCCGAATGCAATCTCAGTTCCAGTCTGGTCAGAGCCTTTGACTCATTGCCATTGACCTTCTCAGGCTTCTGTCAGTCAACCCAGTTGGAAATTCTGATAAAAATCAGTTTGTCACCGTCAAGAAGACATTGAGGTTGAAATGACCTTTTTGGACTAAATAAATTAGAAAAGACAACAAAATTCAGCAGCATCCTTGACACAGTGACCACAGAAAGCTGCACGGAGGCGTATGCGACCTTTAGCCTCCTGGCCTTTACCTCATTGTCCTCCAGCCAGCGGATGATTTCCAGCTTCTGTTCCTCCGCTTTGTGAAGACTCCAAGCCTTTGATCACATTTGAGGATGAGAGCTTCCAGTTTAACTGTTGCTGAGCTTAGTGAATGCTTCTGACTTGTAACTAAGACATCACCTGCATGTTAGAATCAGGCATTCTAGAGATCAAGCCATGCTGCTGACACTTAGCAGTATGTCTGGGCAAAAGACAACATTTTCAAGTCTGTTTCCTCATTTGTAAAGTGACAATATCTACAGTTCCTCCCCTACCGTGTTGTTTTAAGTATTATGTAACAGTTCATTTTACCAATACTTAGCAAGTGACTGGCACATGGTACATATTCAGACAATAATCAACAAATGGAAAGTAGCTGAAATTAAAGTACTATGCACTCTTCTAATTAAGAGTATCATCAACTTGTCTTCAATTAGAATCATGAGATGGACAAGCCAATTACTGATTAACTTGTTACAACAGTAGGAGGCATCCTCTCTTGCTTTTATTTCCACTGGGAAAGAGGTGATGGAGAACAGAAGTCAAGAATGGTATGATTTCCTTAATTAGATGACAAGGAAAGATAAGAATGGCAAATCAGGTTTATTAACATCACAGACAGAGACACTTCCCTCTGGATGTACAAATGCTGTCTTAACTATCTTTTCTACATGAGTACTTAGGGTGGGAAGGGTTGATGTGAGAATCGAGTGCTTTAGTCATCTATTTTCATGCAGACTTGAGTATAAAATGAAGATAAAATGCGGTTTTCATCTACCCATGCCAATGGCCAGCAGCCCAGAGGCTTATGTCATCTACTCTAATTGATATTTGGTCTTGGAATGCATTATTCAGTTTGACTGTGTTTTGTTTCAGCAAACTCACCTAATTATGGTTTGTTGAGGCTCATGCTGAAACAACTGTGAATTTCCTAAGTATATCCCAATCAGCAGTGGGGGAAATTGGCCTAGAAAACTCTGCTTGGCAGAAGGATAATGGCAGACTGGGATAACAAACACAGCAAAAATTATTTGCATATGGATAATTGAGTCTTGACTGTAAGCAGCAGACATTTATGCTCTCTTGCTGGAACCCTTTTACCAAACAAACAAAAAAAGAAATCAGTGAAATATCTTGGGGAACACCCAAGGACCAACTTACTGCTTGATGAGGTGTCTAGGTGGCAGCTGGCTATTTGGACTGTTCTCTTTTCACCTGAAAAATCATGGGACATTGCTTCAGATTTTTGATAAAAATTTTATGACCTATGAAGATTTTGAAATAGGTCATACAGTTTATATATATTGGCTTCTCAGGTGGTCCTAGTGGTAAGGAACCCACCTGCCAATGCAGGAGATATAAGACCCACAACTTTGATCCCTGGGTTGGGAAGATGCCCTGGAGGAGGGCATGGCAGCCCACTCCAGTATTCTCTCCTGGAGAATCCCCATGGACAGAGGAGCCTGGTGGGCTACAGTCTATGGGGTTGCGCAGAATCGGACACAACTGAAGCAATGCATGCATTTTAGCAACTTTCATTTGTTGATTATTGTCCGAGTATTTATGATGTGCCATGCATGCTTATATGTGTGTATACAGCATATACATAGAGAGAGAGAGCCATGCCTATTGCTTAGCACTTAATTTTCAATCTTTTTAAGACTGGAATTCAGTTGACATTTTGTTTTCCTTTAGCATTAACCAAGGTCATTTTTTTGTTTTTCTTATGTTTCTGACACTACATTCGTGTTCTGATGTACTTTCATCTTCTCATAAAGATGTGCTTTTAGCCATATCTGGCCTAAAGTTCAATAGTTTTTTCCCAAACTTATACCCAACTTCTTTTTTATGATTGCAATATCATATTGATTGCTAAGTATATGCCAATCTCTTTTGTTTTTTTTCTGCTCTCCTTCTCTCTCTTAAGATAAATAGATGGTTTACATGGTCCCTCAACACACGTGGCTCCTCTGTATTCGAAAGTTCCACATTCAGGAATATACCCTGGGACTGTATGGTACTGTGGTATTTATTATTGGAAAAAACCCATGTATAAGTGTACCCTGGTGGTTCAAATCTCTGTTTAAGGGTCAACCATGAATATATACATGGAGAAGGAAATGGCACCCAACTCCAGGGTTCTTGCCTGGAGAATCCCAGGGACAGGGGAGCCTGGTGGGCTGCCGTCTCTGGGGTCGCACAGAGTCGGACACGACTGAAGCAACTTAGCAGCAGCAGCATGTATATATATATTTATATACACCAGACGGTTGCCCAGTTGGTAAAGAACCTGCCTGGCAGTGCAGGAGACACAATAGATGCGGGTTCAGTCTCTGGGTTGGGAAGATTCCCTGGAGAAAGAAATGGCAACCCGCCCCTGTATTCTTGCCTAGAAAATTCCATGGACAGAGGATCCTGGAGGGATATAGTCCATGGAGTCTCCAAAGAGTTGGGCAGGACTGAGCGCCCGTGTGCGTGTGCACACACACACACACACATTACATCTCTCTCTCTGTCTCTCAGAGACATCTTTACAGAGAGTTTAACACACCGAACTGTTAGTTACTTTATTGTAGAGCTGTAATTTGAATCTGTAAAGAGAATCTGCTCCTCTCTGCAGGCTGATTTTCTCGGTGTGCCTCTTACATCCCTGGTAAAAGGGAGCTGCATTTTTGTGGAGCTCAGACATGACATCAGACATGACATCAGACATGACATCAGACGGGCTTCAGTGACTCGTTTTCTTTCCTTTGAGTTCTTTCTCCTACATTGTGTTGGAGGGAAACTTGTGGTTTGGTTCGAGTAAGTATCAATCCCCCCTTCCCGTTCATTAATCTCCATTTTTAAACATTACTAGGAGGCTTCAAGCAATCAGAAAGGCCTGCCTGAGGAGAGTTTAACTATGTAGCTTTATTTTCAGTTAAATTTTATGTCTACTTTATACTTGTGTCAAACGATGCTTTTTTTTGCTTGTTTTTAATTTTTAATAGTAAAATGTAAAGAGTTGTTAAGAAAAAATGAATCAATTTTAGCAAAAATGATTAAGTCAGTGGAAGTGAGTTGATGTGTAAACTTCATAACACCAATCTGGGCGTGAGTGGATAATGAGAAAGACGATCACACCACACGATTTCCCTTTCTGACTTCTGGTACATGCTGTTTCCAGACGTACGCCCACCCTTCTCTACAGGAGCCATGCACTTTGCAGTTACGATGTCGGAGCTCACTATTTCTTCTCTCTTGTCCCTGTGTCATCGTAGCCAGATTCTGAAGAGCCATAAAAGGCAAATTCACCCACTGTATTCATAGTCTTCCTTTATCTCATAGCTGAAATATTCCTTACTGTTTTCCCCAGATAATTTTCTACTGGTGAAGTCACTACTGACTTTACAATTCCTAGTAAACATATGTTTATTTCCCCCATCTAGTATATCTTGCACACTCTGAGGGCAGGATCTGTGTCCAGTACACTTGTCTGCACAGATCAGCACCTAGGATAGTGCTTTTGGGTATTGGAGGCACCAGAGAAACATTTGTGGAATCAATAAATTCTTGTGATTGAATAAAAAAGCAACTGAATAGCTGCTTGATTCATTGGAAACCTCAGCATTTTGCAATGGCTCAGTCTCACCTTGAAAAGTGAAAGCAAAGTCATTCAGTCGTGTCTGACTCTTTTCGACCCCACGGACTGTAGCCTACCAGGCTCCTCCGTCCATGGGATTTTCCAGGCAAGAATACTGGAGTGGGTTGCCATTTCCTTCTCCAGAGGATCTTCCCAACCCAGGGATCAAACCCAGGTCTCCTGCATTGCAGGCAGACGCTTTACCATTTGAGCCACCTGGGAAGATAGTCTCACCTTAGGATCATTTAAATTTTGCTTTCTAGAACAGCAAATAAACCAGATGTTCCAAGTTAATCCCCAAGGCTCTGGAAATAATCCAGGACATGAATTAGGAACAATCAGAAACTCCAACAAATCATTTTTTGGGTTATCATTGGTAGAGTGATACATAGTTAATTTATTAAAAAGAAGATAAATTTACTCACTGTCTTGAATTGTCTGCTATCAACTTTTCTCTATCACTCACTCAAAGCATTTTCTTAAAATGAATAAACATCAAACCTTCTTGAGTAGGATGGTCTCACTGTGCTCTCTGCAAGGGGATGAAGCCGGTGGAAGAGAATGAAAGAAGATACAGTCCAGCTTTGGGGAAATGTAACTGCTTCCCTAATTATCTCTTTAAGAAAATTAGAGATACCAAGGGGACATTTCATGCAAAGATGGGCTCAATAAAGGACAGAAATGGTAGGGACATAACAGAAGCAGAAGATATTAAGAAGAGATGGCAAGAATACACAGAACTGTACAAAAAAGATCTTCACGACCCAGATAATCACGATGGTGTGATCACTGACCTAGAGCCAGACATCCTGGAATGTGAAGTCAAGTGGGCCTTAGAAAGCATCACTACAAACAAAGCTAGTGGAGGTGATGGAATTCCAGCTGAGCTATTCCAAATCCTGAAAGATGATGCTGTGAAAGTGCTGCACTCAATATGCCAGCAAATTTGGAAAACTCAGCAGTGGCCACAGGACTGGAAAAGGTCAGTTTTCATTCCAATCCCAAAGAAAGGCAATGCCAAAGAATGCTCAAACTACCGCACAATTGCACTCATCTCACATGCTAGTATGGAGAAGGCAATGGCACCCCACTGCAGTACTCTTGCCTGGAAAATCCCATGGATGGAGGAGCCTGGCGGCTGCAGTCCATGGCATCACTAGGAGTCCGACATGACTGGGCGACTTCACTTTCACTTTTCACTTTCATGTATTGGAGAAGGAAATGGCAACCCACTCCAGTGTTCTTGCCTGGAGAATCCCAGGGATGGGGGAGCCTGGTGGGCTACCATCTATGGGGTCACACAGAGTCGGACACGACTGAAGCGACTTAGCAGCAGCAGCAGCACATGCTAGTAAAGTCATGCTCAAAATTCTCCAAGCCAGACTTCAGCAATACGTGAACCATGAACTTCCTGATGTTCAAGCTGGTTTTAGAAGAGGCAGAGGAACCAGAGATCAAATTGCTAACATCCGCTGGATCATGGAAAAAGCAAGAGAGTTCCAGAAAAACATCTATTTCTGCTTTCTTGACTATGCCAAAGCCTTTGACTGTGTGGATCACAAGAAACTGTGGAAAATTCTTCAAGAGATGGGAATACCAGACCACCTGACCTGACTCTTGAGCAATCTGTATGCAGGTCAGGAAGCAACAGTTAGAACTGGACATGGAACAACAGACTGGTTCCAAATAGGGAAAAGAAGTACGTCAAGGCTGTATATTATCACCCTGCTTATTTAACTTCTATGCAGAGTACATCATGAGAAACGCTGGACTGGAAGAAACACAAGCTGGAATCAAGATTGCTAGGAGAAATATCAATAACCTCAGATATGCAGATAACATCACCCTTATGGCAGAAAGTGAAGAGGAACTCAAAAGCCTCTTGATGAAAGTGAAAGTGGAGAGTGAAAAAGTTGGCTTAAAGCTCAACATTCAGAAAACGAAGATCATGGCATCCGGTCCCATCACTTCCTGGGAAATAGATGGGGAAACAGTGGAAACAGTGTCAGACTTTATTTTTCTGGGCTCCAAAATCACTGCAGATGGTGACTGCAGCCATGAAATTAAAAGACGCTTACTCCTTGGAAGGAAAGTTATGACCAACCTAGATAGCATATTAAAAAGCAGAGATATTACTTTGCCAACAAAGGTCCATCTAGTCAAGGCTATGGTTTTTCCAGTGGTCATGTATGGATGTGAGAGTTGGACTGTGAAGAAGGCTGAGCACCGAAGAATTGATGCTTTTGAACTGTGGTGTTGGAGAAGACTCTTGAGAGTCCCTTGGACTGCAAGGAGATCCAACCAGTCCATTCTGAAGGAGATCAGCCCTGGAATTTCTTTGGAGGGAATGATGCTGAAGCTGAAACTCCAGTACTTTGGCCACCTCATGCGAAGGGTTGACTCATTGGAAAAGACTCTGATGCTGGGAGGGATTGGGGGCAGGAGGAGAAGGGGACGACAGAGGATGAGATGGCTGGATGCCATCACTGACTCGATGGACATGAGTCTGGGTGAACTCCGGGAGTTGGTGATGGACAGGGAGGCCTGGCGTGCTGCCATTCATGGGGTCGCAAAGAGTCGGACACGACTGAGAGACTGAACTGAACTGAACTGAACTGCTTCCCTGGTTGATTAGTATTCTAGATGTTAAAGACTCTATAGCAGGGACTTCTCTGGTGGTCCAGTGGTTAAGACTATGCCTTCTAATGCAGGACGTGGGGGTTCGATCCCCGGTCAGGGAGCTGAGATCCTGCGTACCTCATGGCTAAAAAACCAAAGCATAAAACAGAAGCAATGCTGTAACAAATTCAATCAAGACTTTAAAAAAAATGGTCCACATTAAAAAAATCTTTTAAAAAAGACACTACAGCAGAAGCTAAGTGAATCCTGTTCTTTAACAAGCCCTGGGTGGATGTGGCTGCTGTTGAGGGACGGAGTTCTATTCCTCACGGTCAACTGCTAAGTCCTTCCTTTGTTTCACTGCTGCTAAAATTTCTCCTCTGCTACTTTATCTCTTCCCGTCAGTAAGATGATTCCCAGAGCGCCTTAGGGTGTAGTTGCACTTCTGGATGTTGCTTATCTCTAGCTGCCCTCAGCTGCAGACATTTATTTTCCGCAGACCTCAGTCTGCAAACAAAACCGAAAACTCTGCCGCTTGTTATGGCAGCAGAGCAGCCTAAACTGTTCTCCTTCTGAGGTGCTTCGGGGTCCTTAGCATCTGTATTTTCTCCCTCTACGTTTTCTGTTTCTCAAAAGTGAAATTATACGCCAGCGGCTGTTTCTCCTGCTGCCTCTTCCCCAGATAATCTAGACCATCAGAGTTTTCGATCTTTTTTCCTTGATCATTCCTGCAAAACCACTTACACATGAAGATTGCATTTCTGGAAGTGGCTGGTTTTGAGCCAAAGATGCTTGGAAAGCAATGAGTGTGTTTTCAGCAAACTGAGAACATACTGGAATTTAAGTACCATTTCAAGTTCTCTGAATTCAGATCATATTATATCTGAAAGTTAAGCTGCATAATCTGCATTTATTCCATAGCTATTTCGAATACCAATTTCTACCACCTCCATTTTTATTTCTGGGGTAACCTTTGTTTCAAATAAGATACCTATAATAGTATAAATGAGAAAATTCAAAATGGAACTTTTATTTCTCTAACAACCATCTGATAAAATATAATGAGCAGGAAAATAACAAGAGGAAGGAAGAGTAGTAGAAACAACTGGAAAAGCAATTTCTGAGTAATCTCTTTTTGGATGTTATTGGTTAAAATATGTACCTCCTACTTTATTCAGTAAAGTTTTGTCAACGATAATATTTACTATAAATATTTAATAGTTACAGTCAGATGTTCACTGATTATGAGAAAATAACATCAATAACTTCCCTTTGAAAGTCTGTTTATCACTTATGATTGTTTTCAAGTGCATGAGATACAAACTCTACTGGAGGGATTAACTAAATGAGCATTTATTTTTCTCATATAGCAAGTGGGATGAAAAAGAAATCCATAAAAAAGTAGCTCTGTGATTCTGCTGTGGATCTCTGTTGCATCTGCAGTTCTGGTTTTCTTTCCACAGTCTTGTGACTTCCACTCATGGTCTCAGCATAGCTGCAGAAGGTCTTGCCATCACCTGTACATTCTAAACAGGCAGAAGGAGAAGGGAAAAGGGCATAAGTCAAGTGCCAGCCGGCTTTATCACCTTTCAGGTAAATAATAGCTTTCCTTGCAAGAGTTTTCCATCCAGATAGATGAGATCCCAGCCACGGGTCCACCCATTGCTGTGGGGAGTCTGGGGAGGTGGACCTCTTATCTGAGTATATTGCTCATGCTTGCGTGCTTGGTTGTCTTTGACTCTTTGTGATCCCTTGGACTGTAGCCCTACCAGGCTCCTTTGTCTATGAGATTTTCCAGGCAAGAATACTGAAGTGGGTTGCCATTTCCTCCTCCAGGGGACTTTCTCAACCCAGGGATCAAACCTGCATTTCTTACGTCTCCTGCATCATAGGCAGATTCTTTCTCACTTGAGCCATCAGGGAAACCCAAGCATATTGCTGTTGAACAAATTCAGTGAAAAGATACTTGTATCCAACTAACAGTGCTTGCTTAACATATAAAACTAACATACTGTTGGTCAGGGTCGAAAAAGCACCATCTTGTTCCAGATTAGGTCACTGATTCCTTTTATTTAATAAAGAACATGTCAGCAAGCAGAGGAAGCGTAGGAAAAGCACGTCAGTGAGAAATACTGGCAGTTCCATGCCAACTACTGCCCAGAGAGGAAATCTGAGTTAAAGGGCTTTGTGAAAGTGAAAGTCGCTCAGTCGTGTCCAATTCTTTGTGACTCCATGGACTATACAGCTCATGGAATTCTCCAGGCCAGAATCCTGGAGAGGGCAGCCTTTTCTCTAGGGGATCTTCCTGACCCAGGAATCTAACCAGGGACTCCTGCACTGCAGGTGGATTCTTTACCGAGCTATCATTTATATAAAAATGATACAGTGTCTGTGTGTGTGTGTGTTGGGTGAAAGAGAACCAAGACAGTATCCAGTTTTAGTCTTTTTTAAAGATTTTATTTATTATGGCTATGTTGGGTCTTTGTTGCTGTGCGGGCTTTCGTTCGCTGCCGTGAGCTGGGGCTTCTCTTCCTGGCAGTGCGCGGGCTTCTCACTGCCGTGGCTCCTCTTGGTGCAGAGCACGGGCTCTAAGCGTGTGGACTTCAGCAGCTGCACCACAGGGATGCGTATCCTGTGGCTCCTGGGCTCCAGGGCATGGGCTTCATTGCTCCAAGGCATGTGGGATCTTTCTGGATCTTCCTGGACCAGGGATCGAACCTGCATCTCCTGCATTGCAGGCAGAATTTTTACCACTGAGCCACCAGTTCTGCTCTTAGGGCAGCATAGATAGTGATTGTTCGGCCTGACAGTATACTGGCTGTATGATGTTTGTAACTGACAGTCACTTAACCACACTTTGCCTTGGATTCCTCACTGAAACAGATTATCTTCTGGACCAAACTTTAGTCGAGCTCCTCTGAATCCTGTGCTCGACTTGGTCCAAACTAGAGCTTCAGTTTTCATCCTTGTGGAGTCCAGTTTTGGCAAGATTCCTGCTAAGTCAGTTTAGCCAGAATCTCCTTCCCTTGGTATATGATCTCAACATCTGACAGAATTCCTCATCCCTCAAGTGACATCTAAATATCTAATCACCCTGGCCTGCCTTCACCCATTAGGGTGTGTGTGTGTGTGTGTGTGTGCGTGCGCGTGCCCAGTCATGTCCAACTCTTTGTGATCCACGGACCATAGCCTGCCAGGCTCCTCTCTCCATGGGACCTTACCAGCAAGAATGCTGGAGTGGGTTTCCATTTCCTACTTTAGGGGATCTTTTCAACCCAGAGGTTGAACTCATGTCTCTCGCATCTCCTGCAATGGTAGGCGGGTTCCTTACCAGTAGCACCGCCTGGGAAGCCCACAGATTAAGTTGCTCAGAAAGCATTGCTCTAACCTCTTAGCAACTTTGCATCCACTAGCAAAGAGTCGGACACAGCTGAGCACAGAACACTCCCCCAACCACTTCTCATCCTTGGCTGTAAATCCCCATTTTCTTTTATCATATTCAAAACCAAGCCTGATTTTTTACTTCAAAATCCCACTGTAGTAAGCTTTCTGGATAAAGTCTGTCTCACTGCTTTAACAAGTATTGTGAATAATTTTTTTTTCTTTAATGCTACCTGGTGGGATAGTTTTGATAAAACCATTTAATATTTGCAAAGCGCTTAGCACACTGTCTTTTATATAAGTGGTTATTAAATAAGTAAAAAATCTGTATTGTAGAAGGAATTCATTGTTGTCTTTGTCAGACACCAGGTTATATCTTTATCAGATCAGTATGTCCGATTCACCACTGTGGCCCCAGGTTCTGGCATAGTGTTAGAGTTCGAGCAATGATTGTTGAATTAATAAACCTTAGCTGGAGCTAATGCATCTGAGGGTCAGCTTGCTTTGCTTGTTTGTTGCATGAACAGTGTTATGACTTCTATGTAATCTGCTGAAAGACTCAGCAAGTGGACTTTCCAGTGTACACGACCCACTAAATCCAGTAAACTTTCCAGAGCAGTTTTCCAGGGCACATTCATCAAATATCTTCTGATTATGACCGAATTTTGCCTGAAGTTTGATTTTTACATGGCAACAAAGGGAATGTTTGCTTGTCTTCCCACACCAAGTATTCACCATTCATTTGACAATTGGATTTTTCTTTGAATTAGTAAATTGGCATTCTGCTATCTATCTTGGTCTTTAGGAAATTTTCAACAGTGTTAAGTCCATCTGAAGTTCTGATCATCTTGGGAAACAAGAAAAGAAGATCTAGGGAAAGTTCTAGCAGTGATAGGTGGGCAGTTCTCTCACGTGATTTCACTAAACTCATTTTAATTTTGTCTTTTATTCTTCTCAACTAATTTACAAATTAAGTAAATAATCAACTTAGATCATTCTTTTTACAATATAATCACAGATCCACAATTTATCAGCTATATAACTTGGGAAATCTATTTAAGCTTACTGTATCTCAGTTTCCATGACTATAAAAAAGAGTTTATAATATGTGTGCTCTCTAATAAGGTTAAATACATTCATAAAATTAAATTAGATACCACTAATCATCTGTAATATTAGAATCATTTCTGGCATATAATAATTGCTCAGGAAAAAGAAACGGTGTCCACGCTTTCCAGCCAGTTCATCGTTTGCGACCTCGTTTCTACTGCGCCATTTACCACAAGGCTGAACAAGCGGTCAGTTCCGTGAGAAAGATGGTCAATCACTCCAAGTGCTTTTTTTGTTTGCTTGAAATCAAAGATGGATTTTTGACTGATTTTTTCAATGCAATATTGTGAAACTATAAACAGAAAGGCTATATTTCAGGTTCAGCCAAAGGGACTGTTTCTAAGGAGACCGCTGGGGAGGCGGTTTTAGCGACGCTGCTGTTGCTGGAGCTGCAGGTGATACAGGCTGCGCGCCGCACTCCCGCTGCTGCTCTGCGCGCTGCGAGGCGTCGCTGGAGTGGCACTCTGGTTTATCCGGTGGATATCCGTCACTGAGGCTTCCCAGGCGGCTCAGTGGTAAAGGATCCTTTTGCTGACACACGAGCCGCAGGAGACGCGGCTTCGATCGCTGGACCGGGGAGATCGCCGGAGGAGGACATGTCACCCTGCTCCAGTCTTCCTGCCTGGAGAATCCCGTGGACAGAGGAGCCCGGGGGGCTTCAGGCCACGGGGTCACACAGAGTCGGACACGACCGGACGACTGAGCACAGGCGCGCAGGCAGATCGCAAAGCCGAATTCCACATTAACTTGGAATTTGTTCTTTTGAGAATTGCGCTGCCTCAGGCATTCTGTGGTAAATCTATATCTGCACAATTAAAAACAGAGGTTTGGAAAGGAAATTAGTAATGAAATGAGATAAAGAAATAACAAAAAGTAAATTTTAAGCAACTTTACAGCACAATGGTTTGTTATTTCTAGAATATACTAAAGTTTTTACAAGTTTCACTTAAAATGTTTAGGTTTTTTTAAACCTCATTTCCTTAGTAGTATTAGGAGAGATAGTTGAACATCGCAAAATTACAAAAATCTAAGTTCTGAGGAACACAGAACTTTAAATTAATCCATATTTTGTCTGTACTTTCCTCCTGATGTAACTAGTTCAATGAGATTATAGTATATGTATGCCTGTGGTGGATTCATTTTGATGTTTGGCAAAACTAATACAATTATGTAAAGTTTAAAAATAAAAATAAAAAAAGCTATTTGCTTTTTTCTCTGTATGTTTTCTAAAGGAAATTTATTCTTGGCTTTCCATTAGGCTGTGGACTTTAGGAAATCAGAGACTTTGAATTGCATCCCAAGCACACAGTGTTCATTCAATCAAAAGTTCACTGAGCAACAGGTAACATAGAATTGGTGTTTACACAATGTTTATGGAGTACATGGTGATAAAGTGTATAGAAAACTGAAAAAAAAAATTAAAGGGGAAAATGAGAAATCCCTGTTAATAACACCTTGCTAACAATTTAGTGTACTTAACTACCATTGTTTAAAATTGTGAATATACTTCTAGATTTAGATGAGAGTAATCCTTTATATGTAAAAATGTAAGTAACTTTCTTTCCTTCTAAGCAGTTGTTAAAAAATAAGTTTGAAGATTTTACTTTAAAAAGATCAATTGATAATGAGATTTTTTTTGCATTGAATTCATGTTATGCAGACTTCAGATCTCAGATTGGAGATCATATACCAGTAACCTCTCTAGAGAGAGCTCCTGGTTTGCAGGAAGAGTCAACCCCAACAGTCAGCAGGTATCAGATAATGTGTCTGGGGCTTCAAGATGAACTCAACACAACCAAGTTAGCACTAGCTCTGACTTGAAAAACAGATCCACACATCCCTTCTTTGTAATTCTCAAGTACAAAATGTTCTGAATTTCAATCTTTGGGTTTTGGTAGAATTGTGGTCCCAGTTAATATGGTAGTAAACCGTAACCTAAGCAGAGCTGGGGGAAGGATAACCCTCATTCATACACTCAGAAATAGTAAGGTGATTGATTGCTGGGTCCACTGTGTTATCTTTATAGAACAGAAAAATCTTCAACGTGGAATCAACTTCTGTCTCTTGGATTTCATATAAAGGATTGCAGACTTGTATTCACTTGGAAAACACTTCATTTTTTAAATGAAAAGTATCAAGGTATGGTTGTTAAGAGTTGGGTTCCAAAGACAAAAGCAGACAGACATAACCATTTACTAAATACAACTCCTTCAGAAAGCTACTGATTCTTTCTGTGCTTCAAAATCCTCTGAAATACAGTGAAGAACAATATCGAATTCTGATCCACACAGGCTTATTGTGTGAATATTAAAAAGCAGAGACATTACTTTGCCAGCAAAGGTCTGTCTAGTCAAGGCTATGGTTTTACCAGTGGCCATGTATGGATGTGAGAGTTGGACTATAAAGAAAGCTGAGCACCGAAGAATTGATGCTTTTGAACTGTGGTGTTGGAGAAGACTCTTGAGAGTCCCCTGGACTGCAAGGAGATCCACCCAGTCCATCCTAAAGGAGAACAGTCCTGGGTGTTCTTTGAAGGACTGATACTAAAGCTGAAACTCCAATACTTTGGCCACCTGATGTGAAGAGCTGACTCATTTGAAAAGACCCTGATGTTGGGAAAGATCGAAGGCAAGAGGAGAAGGGGATGACAGAGGATGAGATGGTTAGATGGCATTACCAACTCAATGGACATGAGTTTGAGCAAGCTCTGGGAGTTGGTGATGGACAGGGAGGGCTAGCGTGCTGCGGTTCATGGGATCTCAAAGACCAGACACGACTGAGCGACTGAAGGGCACTGAACTGATTGTGTGAATGCACACATGGTGCTTCGCACAATGCTTGAGTGGTCCTCACCGAGAATTAGCAAGACGGACGCCATGGGGCACACAGTGCTTCCCGGTTTGTTGGATACAGTGATGAGGAAGGGACTCCAGACTCCTGCTCAACATGGACTTTGCTCATCAAATACTCAGGAATGTTGGGCAGAGAAAAGGCTTCCTCTCAAAATGCAGGTGTTTAAAAGCCATGCCCTAGGACATTCCACCTTGCCTCTCTGTTGTTGCTGCTGTTCAGTTGCTAAGTTGTGTCTGACTCTTTGCAACCCCATGGACGGCAGCACGCCAGGCTCCTCTGTCCTTCACTGTCTCCCACAGTTTGCTCAGATTCATGTTTATTGAGTTGGTGATGCTATCCAACCATCTCATCCTCTGCTGGCCCCTTCTCTTTTTGCCCTCAATCTTTCCCAGCATCAGGGTCTTTTCCAGTGAGTTGCCTCTTCACACCAGGTGGCCAAAGTATTAGTGCTTCAGCTTTAGCATCAGTCCTTCCAATGAATATTCAGGGTTGAGTTCCTTTAGGATGGACTGGGTCGATCTCCTTGCAGTCTAAGGGACTCTCAAGAGTCTTCTGAACAAATATTTAATCTCTAGGTCAGCAAATACCCAAAGATTATCCCAGAATAATTGCTCTAATAATCGTGATTTTATAAACTGGTGATCAGTTTAACTGAGTATAATGATTTATGAATAACTATTTGAAGAGGTAAAAACAAGGCAATGTAGGATTTCATTTTGCAGCATATCCAAACATGCTTTTTCCTTATTAACCATGCAGCACCAAATGTTCACTGTTAACATATTTCATTCAACATCTTAGTGTATAAATTATTGATGGAATCATTTTAATAGTTCCTTAGTTAAAATTCAAGTATGAGTTTCATTTTTAGGGCATAAAGTGCTTGTTCTGGATAAAAGCATCTAGGTTGTCAATTTCTCCTGTAACTACTGGCTTTTTGTGTAGTTTTACGCAGTTTTAGCCAACTTGGCTCAGTTCTATATTCTCTGTGTTGCGTTCAGTGGCTCAGTCATTTTTGACTCTGCGACACCCTGGACTATAGCCCACCAGACTCCTCTGTCCGTGGAAGTTTCCGGGCAAGAGTACTGGAGTGGGTAGCCATTTCCTCCTCCAGCTATATTCCCCAAGTACCATGAGAAGATGTGCTGCGATATTGCTCCTTCTTCAACAATTCAAAATGATTCTTCTGAGGAAAAACAATTTTAAAGGCTAACTTTCAAAATGTGTTTTTTTGAACACCCACTTCCCTTTATTTTCAATGTTCAAATTCTTAAATGTATATTCTCTTGAAAATAAATGAAGTATTTGAAACATTGGTTTGTTACTCCTTAAAAAATTAAATAACATTGTCTCTCTAGAAGCTTTTATAAATTGGGCTTGAAATGAAAGGTTTTTTAGTGGTTAGGTTTCACTTGTAATAGGGGTTTTTCTGTTTTAGATAAATTTTCAAATAACTTAGGGCAGCAACGACTAAAACCTTGGATGAATTAATTAATAAATCTAGATGGGATAAACGCTGTGGTTTTTTTTTTTTCCCTTGGTACAAAGCCTTCTCACAAGTTGTCCTAATGAATACTTAAAAGGTTCCTGATGTGATGAAGTCAAGGTTTTAAGAAGAAAATAAGAAGAAAGTCTCAGGGGACTTCATCTGTCTTCACGGCATCAGCTTAGTGGTGTCCCAAATAGTCATTATTAACGCTATTCCTCGTGATCAGCTTAAGCAGATTAACACTTTAACTGGGTCAAACCTCCTGTTAACTGGTAGGACAATGACATTAAGTCAGACTTAGGGATTTGTGGTATAAATAGTAAAGCCGCATAGAATGGATACTTTGCTGTGGCTGCTTCTCTTGTAACCGCGTGTTGTATTTACTCCTTTTATCCCTGTGACCCTAAGCCCAGTATGTGACAAATGGACGTTTTTATTCAAGTTCATCTTTTCCAAATAGCTATTTTATCAATTATATATTTTTCTATTAAAATACCTGTAAACTTTATTAACACTCAAAATGTTTGCCCATCAAAAGGTAAACACCAAGAAAGTAAAATAGAACAACCCACAGACTGGAAGAAAATATATGCAAATCAAACACGGAAGCAGCTTGTACCTTATGATAAAATATTCCCTATGTTGTTTTAAAATTCTGAATAAGAAAATACAATATTGTATTTTCCCTTCATTTATTCCTTTTCTGATGTTCTCCATATCTTGGTGTAGATTTGAGTTTCTGATCCATGTAATTTTATTTTTTTTCCTGAAGAACTTCTTTTAACATCTGTTTCGGGGCAGTTCTGCTACTGATAAAATCCCTCCAGTTTGTGCTTATCTAAGAACATCATTATTACTTCTTCACTTTTGGAGAACAATTTCACTGGATCTAGAATTCTAGATTGGTGGAGTTTTTTTTTCAACACCTTAAACATTTCACTGTATTGTCTTCTTATTTGTATGGCTTCTGACAAATCTGCTATAATTTGTCTCTTTAATTCTTCCATAATGTAGGTGTTTATTTTTCCCTCTGGCTTGTTTCAAGGATTTATGTCTGATTTTCTATAACCTGAATGTGATATGCCTAGACGTAGATTTTTATTTTTTAGTATTGATCCTGTTGGTGTTCCTTGAGCTTCTTCAGTCTGTGATTTGGTGTCATTAACTCTGTGATGTTCTCTGCATTATTACTCTAAATATTTATTCTCCATTCTCACTTTCTTCTTCTTGTGATAATCCAGTTATACACAGAACACACATTATGAAATTATCCCAGAGTTCTTGAACATTCTGTTCTGTTTTTTTTCCTGTTTACATTTTAGTTTGGGAGGTTTTTTCATCAGCCTGTTTTTAAGTTTACGGATTCTTTCATCATCTGTACCCAGTCTACTTATGATCATTAAAAAGCATTCATCATTTCTGTTATAGAATTTTTTTGTATTTCTAGCATTTGCTTTGTATTCTTTCTTAGATTTTCCATGTATCTTGTTTACATCACCCATCTGTTCTTGCACATTGAATACGTTTTTCACTAGAGCACTTAGCATATTATTATAGTTACTTTAAATTCCCTGTCTGATAATTCCAACATCTGTACCACATTTAAGTCTGATGCAAATGCTTGTTCTGTATACTCAAGACAGTGCTTTTTCTTGCCTTTTGGCCTGATTCCTAATTTTCTTCTGGACAGTCAAATATTTTATATTTGGTAATAGGTGGTGGTATATAGGCCCTTAGTGTGAAGTCTTGTGTTATCCTTCCTGTGAGTTGAGCTGTAGCCATTAAGAAGATGAAAAGACAAGTGGGAGAAATACATGCACCATATATTTGACAAAGGACTAGTATTAAAAATACATAAAAGCACTCAAAGCACAACAGTTGAAAAGAACTAGGTAGTTAAAACATGGGCAAAAGACATGAACAGACATTTCAATGGAGAAGATATAAGATGGCAAATACACATATGAAAATATGTTCAACCTTGGCTTCTTATGGGGAGGGCACGTTAAAGCTACAGTGAGGCACCACAATGCCCCCAGGAGGGCTGCCACAGAGGAGGAGTGGCAGTGCCCAGTGTTGGTGGCAGGAGCGGCCACGCTGTGTCCGTGAGCGCTTACTCTCACGGACTGGTCTCCCAGGTGGCTCAGGGCTGAAGACTCCACCTGACAATGCAGGAGACCCAGGTTTGATCCCTGGGTCGGGAAGATCCCCTGGAGAAGGAATGGCAACCCACTGCAGCATTCTCGCCCAGGAAATGTGGTGGATAGAGGAGCCTGGCGGGCTACGGTCCCTGGGGTCACAGAAGAGTTGGACCGGAGTTAGTGACTAAATCACAACAGCTGAGGCTGATTCACCTGCTTGGTTCAGGGATTGTTGGCCAGTTTCTGTAGGCAGAGTTACCATTTTTCCTTTTTAAATGGATGTGGGCACTTCTCTGGAGGTTCAGTGGTTAGGACTCGGTGCTTTCACTCCTGGGGGCCAGGTTCAAAAGTGAGATTCCACAAACCGCATGGTGAGGCCAAAAATAAATTAAAAAAATTAAAACAAGTATGTATTTTGTGGGGAGATACTTCAAGATGGTGTAAATATTGATGGAGCACAATTTGAAAGATGAGAAGTGAGTGGTTAGCTAGGGGGATTCTGTTGAGAGGCATTTCTAAAGGAAGGGAGCCACACGTGGAGTCTCTGAAGCCAAGAATTCTGTGTTCTTTGAGATGGAGGGAAAAGTCCCAGTTCCAAATGCAACTGAGAGAGAGAGAGGGCAGGTGGAGTGGAGCGGCGGGCAGGATCTCCAAGGTGTGCTCCATGCTTATACCGTTTCAGACTCTAAAATCAGCTCACTAAAGACAGTCTTAAGAGCTTTTAGATAGAGGAGGGGGATGATCACAAGTGTGCCGTGGATGGATCTCTCTAGTTTGATCAGAAGTGGAACGGAGGTAGGACAGGAGACTTCTTTTATATCCTACCCTTGTGTCTCGTTGCAGTTTAGTCTGGGTGTATGACGTGATGCAGATGGGCTTCCCAGTTGCCACTGGTGGTGCTCGCCTGCCAGTGCAGGAGACACAAGAGACTGGGGCTCGACCCCTGGGTCGGGAAGACCCCCTGGAGGAGGGCATGACAACCACTCCAATATTCTTGCCTGGAGAATCCCATGGACCGAGGAGCCCGGCGGGCTAGAGTCCGTAAGGTTGAAAAGAGTCGGACATGACTGAAATGACTTAACACACATGTAAGCATGATGTAGATATATTCAATTATTTTTTTTACTTTACAGATGATTCTCTCAGCATCATTTAATTAAAAAAATCTATATCTTGTTTTGAATTATTTTTATAAAAGAATGACCTTTTATTCACTCAAAAATATATATTAAGAACCTACTACGTTTCAGGGACCCCTGGAGAGACTAGGATACAAACAGTGATTAAAATGGCCAAAAATGCCTGCTCTGTGGAATTATAGCCTATATTTATTTTAGAATAATTAGATAATATAGAAAAGTATTCTGAATTTTCTTCCAGCGTTTACTCTATATGTGCAATTGTATATATTTATGTATATATTTTTATAGGTTTAAAAAAACTATAATACCACAGTGCAGAAAATAATGCTATTAAAATTGTGATGTATATCGTTACAAACATAAATGCAATTTAAATGTTCTCTTTGAAATGGTGTAATATATTTTATCCTTTTTGTAACCTGAATATATTTATTCATTCAATATATTTAAAATGTCTTGCCAGATTCATAACTTTGTGTGCGATATAATTTTGATTTGTTCTGTCGTTTTACATTGTATTACCATACCGTAAATTACTTAACCAATCGCAGAGTCTAATCTAAAATGTGATTGAGTTAAAGGAAGTCAATGGTTCTACAAAATGCAGGAAGAATCTGTTTTTTCTCGGTGGCCTCAGAGTAGAAAGTATGGGCTGGTTCACTGGAGTCAGTTCTCCTAGTGGCCTATTTACTGAAAGAGGGGAGGAGGGTCTGCATCGATGGGCATGAGAAGAGACGAGAGGAGTCACTGGGTACGGAAGACGCTCATTCTAGATGGCGGTGCTGTGGTGATCAAAGGGCCGAAACGGCCAGCTGCGGTCTGGGATGTGGAACATCAGCAATTTCAACAGATTCGTCACCTGGCCTTTAATGTTAAGCCATCTGTTGCTTCAAAGCATGCATTACCACGGGTGAAACAGACGGCTGGGGGGGTTTGCTGTGTGGCTCAGGGAGCTCTATGCTCGGTGACACCCTAGAGGAGGGGTGAGGTGGGAGGGGAGGGGGGTTCAACAGGGAAGGGACACTTGTTTACGCAGGGCTGATTCATGTTGATGTGTGGCAGAAACCAACACAATATTGTAAAGCAATTATTCTCCAATTAAAGAGAAATCTAAAATATTCTCCAAACTGTTGAGTAGGGAAATGACACTTTTGCAGAGAAACGTGAACCACAGGCTCGAGTTATACAGTTTTAGCACAACAAGAAGGGAAAAGGCAAAAATGTTAAACAAATAAAACGTCACATGTTGACTAAGTGTTGAAGCACACAATTATTTCTTCCAGTATAATTAGCAGAAACAGTCTACATGATTAAAAAAAAATCCACACACACGTGCGCGCGCACACACACACACACACACAGATTACATTGTCTGTCAAGACGCCATTTACCATGGCTAGCATCAGAAATGGCTGTTAGAATTTGAGTTCTGCCACTTGCTTGTTGAGTAATTTGGCATATGCCTCCACGAACGCTTCCCCGCGCGTGAGCCTGGAGTAAGTGTGATGATCTAGCAGTAAGGCTGCCGCTGCTGCTAAGTCACTTCAGTCGCGTCCGACTCTGTACGACCCCGTAGACGGCAGCCCACCAGGCTCCCCCGTCCCTGGGATTCTCCAGACAAGAACACTGGAGTGGGTTGCCATTTCCTTCTCCAGTGCATGAAAGTGAAAATTGAAAGTGAAGTCACTCAGTCGTGTCCGACTCTTAGCGACCCCATGGACTGCAGCCCACCAGGCTCCTCCGTCCATGGGATTTTCCAGGCAAGAGTACTGGAGTGGGGTGCCATCGCCTTCTCCAGTAAGGCTGCAGTGAGGCCTAAATGGAAGCGTGCCTGTTACGTGCTGGGTTCAGTGCAGCCATGTCAGCTAGAAGATGGAATTTAAGATGATGGTGATGGGATGATGAAGCTCTCACTCAAAGCTCTCAGGGCGTATTGCCAGCCTGTCCTCTATGAAGCCCATATCAAACTGTATTTTCATCATGACATAGGAAAGATCATTTCCCCCATTCACTCTGGAATGTCTAGTCTGTAAATCATCAATGATTTAGACTAAAAACCAGGACTATTTATTAAGCACCTACTTTGGCCAGCCATCTGGTTGGTAAGAGTCAGGTATACAGACCCCACACCTGTTCCCTCTCATGGAGCTTATCTTCTGGGGGAGCTATTTTTTCTCATTAATCAGTTTACTTGTTTCTGACTGCCCCGGGTCCTCTATGCTGTGCGGGGGCTTTCTCTGATTGCGGGCAGTGGGGACTACCTTCTACTGTGCTGCTTGGCCTTCTCACTGGGGTGACTTCTCTCGTTGCAGAGCACCGGCTCCAGGCCCACAGGCCTTAGCATTCACAGCACCTGGGCTCCGTAGCGGCCCCTGTGGGCTTTAGTTGCCCCATGGCATGTGGGATCTTCCCAATTCAGGAACTGAACCGGTGTCCCCTGCCTTGGATCCTTATCCACTGGACCACCAGGGAAATACAGGGAGGTTCCTTTTTGCTCCCTGACTTATAAGGAGGGCAAGCCCTACCCTGCAAACACATAACCCTATCTTGTGGTAAACCTTTTATTTTGTTTAAGGAGTTTGCACTCTATCGAACTCTTAGATTGCATGTAGCTTTCAGCCTGTGGCCATACTTAGCCCCTAGAAGAAGTCTTGTGGTTTTGCCTCTCCACTCACTGGGGCTACCTTCTTTGGAGAAAAGCTGACATCTCCACGAGCGTCTTTCTCACCAAGTGGTTTAGTGATGGTGTCTCAGGCAACAACATTTGCACTCACGGGGAGAGAAGAAAAACAGCTGTGCTCGTCCCGTTAAGCTCAGAATCATTTATTAAGTCCCATGCTCAACCCTGGGGAGCCCATCTTGATTCTATTTTCTATTAGTCCACGGGTGCACACTGTTGCTTCAGTCCTGTCTGACTCTTTGTGACCTTATGGACTGTAGCCCGCCAGGCTCCTCCATCCATGGGATTGTCCAGGCAAGAATACTGGAGTGGGTTGCATGCTCTCCTCCAGAGGATCTTCCCAACCCAGGGATCAAACCCGTGTCCCACGTCTCCTGCGTTGGCAGGTAGGTTCTTTACCACTAGCACCACCTGGGAAGCCCTTCCATTAGTCCAAGAACACCTAAAATCCTCCTCAGCCACCTGGCCCAGGGAGCACTTATTAAAACCTGTTACAGAATTTGGTATTCTCTAAACCAAGCTGCTCTTCAGAGGCGTCATTAATTGATCCCTTCCCTTTTGTGCTGCAATAATATCCTGCATTTGGTTTTGCAGTATTACATGTGTCACAGGCGTATAGCTAGGGGTTCCTCAAGGACAAGATTTATGTGCATATTAGTCTTTGTATCACCAGCGTTTAACATAGCTCTTGGGTGAGAATTGGAGGTACTGTTTTTTAATCATCTTTCTTGGTTTTTGTTCTTACTTGAGTTCTTAAGAAGTGCTGTTGTAGTGTGTGAGTTTTCTAAGTCCATTCTTTCCTCGTAATCATGAGTAATCATTAGCTAGGCAGAGGTTGAGTTTGAAAATTGCTTTCCCTCAGAGCTTGGAAAGCATTGTTCTTTTGATTTTTGTCATCCAAAACTGTTGATGAAAAGTTGAATGTTAATGCAGTTTATTTATTTGGCTAACACTTACGCAGTATTTAGTAGGTACTAGGCATTTCATCGAAGAAGGCAATGGCAACCCACTCCAGTACTCTTGCCAGGAGAATCCCATGGACGGAGGAGCCTGGTAGGCTACAGTCCATGGGGTCGCTAAGAGTCGGACACGACTGAGCGACTTCACTTTCACTTTTCACTTTCATGCATTGGAGAAGGCAATGGCAACCCACTCCAGTGTTCTTGCCTAGAGAATCCCAGGGATGGCGGGGCCTGGTGGGCTGCCGTCTATGGGGTCGCAGAGAGTCAGACATGACTGAAGTGACTTAGCAGCAGCAGTAGCAGCAGCAGGCATTTCATCGGAGAAGGCAATGGCAACCCACTCCAGTACTCTTGCCAGGAGAATCCCATGGACAGAGGAGCCTAGTAGGCTACAGTTCATGGGGTCGCTAAGAGTCGGTCACGACTGAGTGACTTCACTTTCACTTGGGTGAGAATTGGAGTATTTCTACTGAAATGAATCACTGCATTGCTTTTGCATTATTTTGGTGTCGTCACTCCCACTAAACTGGGAACAACTTCATGATAGAGACTTACATTTTATCAGCTTTTGTATCTCCACCCTCTATCAGAGTGTCTGCCACTCGAAGAGATGTTAACAGACATTCGTGGTATAAAATGATTAATGAAAGGATATGCCTATCGAGGGGCTTCACAGGTGCCACAGACGCAAAGAATTCATCTGCCAACGCAGGAGATGCAAGAGGCATGGCTTCAATCCCTGGGTTGAAAGATCCCCTAGAGGAGGAAATGGCCACCCACTCCAGTATTCTTGCCTGGGAAATCTCATGGCCAGAGGAGTCTGGTGGGTACAGTCTACGGGGTTGCAAAGAGTCGGACACGACTGAGCAACCTCGAAGGCGTGCACACCTGTTGAGACCTTTATGGGCTTCCCTGGTGGCTCAGCTGGTAGAGAGTCTGCCTGCAACGCAAGAGACCCAGGTTCCATCCCTAAGTAGAGAAGATCCCCTGGAGAAGGGCATGGCAACCCACTCCAGAATTCTTGCCTGGAGAATCCCATGGACAGAGGAGCCTGGAGGCTATGGTCCAAGGGGTGGCAAAGAGTTGGAAACTAGAAACTAGAAACATTTCTTCTGAGATCATAATCCCAGTAGGCCCTTCACAGGGGTGACCAGGTAAGGAGAGTTACTTCTTTGTTCTGGTAACTCCCCTCTGTCACATAACAGCTGCTCCCTGAACCTATTTCAAGCCCCTCAGACACTTGTCCTCCACTGCTCTTCTGCACGAGGGCATTTTCTTTGTTTTTAAACAGATGGAGACACACACATATAAAATAGCCAACTATTTTCACATGCCTGTGAGTCCGTTTACAAGCACCTTTCAATGCTGACTTGTCCCGGACGGGATGGGGAGAAGCAGGGAAGTCATTCCAACGTGCTCCCTTCGGATGCACATTCAGGAAGGGGGGCTGAGGCTAGCAAAATGGCAGTGGGTCCCAAGCAGGGGAGATGTGATACTAAAGAGGGAAGTACATTTTAAACATTCAGAAATTAATATCCATGGTTGATGTGTATTCATGTCAACTTATCTAGGACATTTATTATAACTATGACAACTCTCAGGTGAAAGATTTTAAGACTGACATTTTATTCATTTATATTAAGAGCATGCCAGACACGGTTCTACAGCTTCTCATAAATTACCCTACTATAGCCTTATAATGCCCCTGGGAGGAATACGTTATTATTATAGATGGGGAGACTGGAACACTGGCAGATGAGGGGGCTTCCCAGTTTCATGCAGCTGGTGGGTAAGTGAAGCAGGGTTTGAATCCAGCCAGTCTGGCTGCATAGACCAAGCACTTAGTTCATGATCCATGTGGTCATATGTATTGGATGGATGAAACAGAATTTACAGGGAGATTACCACGTGAAATGCATGGATGTGAGAGCTAGACTCTAAAGAAAGCTGAGCGCCCAAGAACTGATGCTTTTGAACTGTGGTGTTGGAGAAGACTCTTGAGAGTCCCTTGGACTGCAAGGAGATCCAACCAGTCCATCCTAAAGGTAATCAGTCCTGAATATTCATTAGAAAGACTGAGGCTTAAGCTGAAACTCCAGTGCTTTGGCCACCTGATGTGAAGAGCTGACTCATTGGAAAAGACCCTGATGCTGGGAAAGATTGAAGGTGGGAGAAGAAGGGGACAACAGAGGATGAGGAGGTTCGATGGCATCACCGACTCAACGGACATGAGTTTGAGTAAACTCTGGGAGTTGGCGATGGACAGGGAGGCCTGGCATGCTGCAGTCCACAGGGTCGCAAAGAGTCGGACACGATGGAGTGACTGAACTGAACTGAACCACATGAAATGCTTCCAGTCATGCCTACCAGATGTGTAATGGGGCCTCGCTTTGCTTGTTTTAATCAAAATGAACATGGTAATTATCCATATTTATTTAACAACTATTAGGAACATATCTTTTCAGAGAAGGCAATGGCACCCCACTCCAGTACTCTTGCTTGGAAAATCCCATGGATGGAGGAGCCTGGTGGGCTGTAGTCCATATGGGTCGCTAAAAGTCGGACACAACTGAACGACTTCCCTTTCACTTTTCACTTTCATGCATTGGAGAAGGAAATGGCAACCCACTCCAGTGTTCTTGCCTGGAGAATCCCAGGGACGGGGGAGCCTGCTGGGCTGCCGTCTATGGGGTCGCACAGAGTCGGACACGACTGAAGCGACTTAGCAGCAGCGGCAGCAGCAGGAACATATCTTTTAGTTTCCCTTCAGTGCCATGTCTAAACAGCTATTCCTCTTTGTCTGGAGCAGGAGAAGTCAGTCCTCGCTCTCACGGTTGAGTAGAACGTGGCAGGTCAGGCCCAGAGCAGAGACTGAAGCTGTCAAAGTTACTGCTTCTGTTTCTCCGTCACTCAATTCTGTATCTTCTCTGTTGAGTCCATCCCTGGACAGCTTTGCCTTTTATTGTTTGAAACATGGCTGCCAGGACAATCTGAGGCTAAATGCTTCCAAGGTCAAACCCACTGAGAAAGGGAGAATCTCTTTTTCCCCCCAGTATTTCTGCTGAAAGCCCATCTGTTCACTTTGATGAGTCCAGCTTAGATAATATGCCCATCCCTGAACGTGCTCAGGGTGGGTTTTTGGGCTGATTGGTTCAGTCCTAGGGCTGTTGTTCTGTTTAGTCACTAAGTTATGTTCGACTCTTTGTGACCCCGTGGATTGCAGCTTGCCAGACTTCCCTGTCCTTCGCTAACTCCTGGAGTTTGAGCAAACTCACATCCGTTGAGTCGGTGATGGACTCAATTCTCTGTCGTCCCCTTCTCCTGCTGCCCTCAATCTTTCCCAGCATCAAAGTCTTTCCAGTGAGTTTGCTCTTCACATCAGGGGGTCAAAGTATTGGATTTTCAGCTTCAGCATCAGTCCTTCCAATGAATATTCAGGACTGATTTCCTTTGGGATGGACTGGTTGGATCTCTTTGCAGTCCAAGGGACTCTCAATAGTCTTCTCCAACACCACAGTTCAAAAGCGTCAATTCTTCAGCCTTCAACCTTCCTTATGGTCCAACTTCCACATCCATACATGACTATTGGAAAAACCATAGCTTTGACTAGACGGACCTTTGTTGGCAAAGTAATGTCTCTGCTTTTTAATATGTTGTCTAGGTTGGTCATAGCTTTTCTTCCAAGAAGCAAGCATATTTTAATTTCATGGCTGCATTCACCATCCGCAGTGTTTTTAGAGCCCAAGAAAATAAAATTTGTCACTGTCTCCATTTTGTCCGCACGTATTTGCCATGAAGTAATGGAAACAGATGCCATGACCTTAGGTTTTTGAATGTTGAGTTTTAAGCCAGCTTTTTCACTCTCTTCTTTCACTGTCCTCTGAGAACAGAGCCGTTTTCTAATCATGTCTGCTGAGGAGAGAAGGTGGAAAGATGCCCTTCAGCATTGATGGGTAGCTGGAAAAAGGGGGAATGGATGATGAGGAAGCAAGCTGCAAATGTTCCTTGCCGATTATGAATTTAATTTTTGTGGGAAAAGAATCCGGTATCCTTATAAACCATTCCATTCTGTAGGATCCTTGGAATTTAATACCTGAACATCCTCCCTTTAATGAGCAACATCTCGGTTTACAAAATTAATAAGCCACTGAATTGGTTTGAGGGCGAGTTGGATAGAAAATTTAATGAAGCTCTTCAATGCAACACCTGTAGATTGTTTTTCTCATCCTCCTGCAGCAGACAATGCTTTATAGAATTGAGGCTGTGATTATAAGTCCAACCAGAGACAGGCAGTGCGACAATCAATTAAGATTGCCAATGGATTATGGAGGACAGACACAATGTGCTTTTCCAGAGCCGGTGAATCAATTTTCCACCTCGGTGGGCCAGAGCAGTAGGAAGAAATATTTCTGATATATATATATATATAACTCCCGACTAATATAGATTCATCTGGACCAGACTCTGTTCTTCTTCATAGTTGCTGTATTTTTGTCTTTCTGACTTCAGTGACTTGCAGTTTTTCTTCAGAGTTGAGTTCACTTAGGAGCAATCTGTTTATTTAAACGCTAACACAGGACGGGGTGAGAGGCACAGCGTTCCTCCCTCTGCTCTGTCAGGGCCTTAGAGTGGATGGTTGTGTGTGGAGAGAAGAGGGCATCTGACTAAGGGAGCCAGTCATTTGTCACAAGGAGAGGCGACGGCCTCTCCACTGGAATGCCCCACGAGTCCAGTAGCTTCCATTTTGATATTTCTAACTTCCATTTTGAAAAGCATATCAGATGAGATGAACAGTGACTAGAACTGAAAAGCCCAAATCTCTCCCTTTAAAAAGAAGAGAAATTTAAGAAAAGCTAAAGGAATTCCAGGGCTTCCCAGGTGGTGCCAGTGGTAAAGAACCTGCCTGCCAATGCGGGAGAGGCAAGAGACTCAGGTTCAACCCCTGGGTTGGGAAGATCCCCTGGAGAAGAGAATGGCAACCCCCTCCAGTGAATGGACAGAGAAGCCTGGTGGGCTGCAGCCCACGGGGCACACGGAGTCAGACACAGTGGAAGGACAGAGCACAGGCAGGCAGCTGGGCATCACTTACAGGGAAGCGTGGCCTCAAGACAGCGTCTGAGACACATCTTGTGTGTGTTTGTGCGCATGTGTGTGTGTGTGCGTCTGTGTGTGTGTGCGTCTGTGCGCGTGTGTGTGTGTGCGTGTGTGTGTATGCGTGTGTGTGTGTGTGTGTGTGTATGCGTGCTAAGTCGCTCAGTCGTGTCTCACTCTTTGTGACCCCGTGCATGGTAGCCCGCCAGGCTCCTCTGTCCATGAGATTCTCCAGGCAAGAATACGGGATCGGGCTGCCATCTCCTTCTCCAGGGATCTTCAGTTCAGTTCAGTCCCTCAGTCGTCTCCGACTCTTCACGACCCCATGAAGCGCAGCATGCCAGGCCTCCCTGTCCATCATCAACTCCCGGAGTTCACTCAGACCCACGTCCATCGAGTCAGTGATGCCATCCAGCCATCTCATCCTCTGTCGTCCCCTTCTCCTCTTGCCCTCAATCCCTCCCAGCATCAGAATCTCTTCCAATGAGTCAACTCTTCGCATGAGGTGGCCAAAGTACTGGAGTTTCAGCTTTAGCATCATTCCTTCCAAAGAAATCCCAGGGCTGATCTCCTTCAGAATGGACTGGTTGGATCTCCTTGCAGTCCAAGGGACTCTCAAGAGTCTTCTCCAACACCACAGTTCAAAAGCATCAATTCTTCAGCACTCAGCTTTCTTCACAGTCCAACTCTCACATCCATACATGACCACAGGAAAAACCATAGCCTTGACTAGATGGACCTTTGTTGGCCAAGTAATGTCTCTGCTTTTGAATATGCTATCTAGGTTGGTCATAACTTTTCTTCCAAGGAGTAAGTGTCTTTTAATTTCATGGCTGCAATCACCATCTGCAGTGATTTTGGAGCCCAGAAAAATAAAGTCTGACACTGTTTCCACTGTTTCCCCATCTATCTCCCATGAAGTGATGGGACTGGATGCCATGATCTTCGCTTTCTGAATGTTGAGCTTTAAGCCAACTTTTTCACTCTCCACTTTCACTTTCATCACGAGGCTTTTTAGTTCCTCTTCACTTTCTGCCATAAGGGTGGTATCATCTGCATATCTGAGGTTATTGATATTTCTCCTAGCAATCTTGATTCTAGCTTGTGTTTCTTCCAGTCCAGCGTTTCTCATGATGTATCTGCATATAAGTTAAATAAGCAGGGTGACAAGGGATCTTATGTGTATCATAACCTAATAATACAGGTCACTGAATGCTGCCAGACAGGCCCATTGTAAAGGAGGGAGTGAGGGAGGGAGGGAAGGAAGCAAAACAAATTTTCAGCTAAAAAGTAGCAGTTAACAGTGGGCAGTGGGGACAGGCAGGGAGCATGGTGAGGTCGACCCTGATATTGGATTGCTTCCTTTTGAACCATTTATCATCTGTGGAACCCTGGGCAAGATGCTTGCTCTCTCTAGGGATCAGTGTTTCCATCTGTAAGATGGGTACAGTACAGCTACATGTTTGTATAAAAGTTCAATGGGCTAAAGTTAATAAGGTTTTGGTTCTGTATCCAACACATAATCAATGTTTATTAAATGTTTTCTATCAGTATTTATTTATCGACTGCATATTCTATTCCAAGTTCTGTGTTAAGAATTTTACTGGTATTAATTTTAAAGGCTCACCATGTGGAGGGTCTTATTAATCTCCCCATTTTTCAGGTAAGGGACATGTGGTGGTGGTGGTTTAGTTGCTGAGTTGTGTCTGACTCTTGGGACCCCCTGGATTGGCTCCTCTGTTCATGGGTTTCCCAGGCAAGAACACTGGAGTGGGTTGCCATTTCCTTCTCCAATGCATGAAAGTCAAAAGTGAAAGTGAAGTCGTTCAGTCGTGCCTGACTCTTAGCGACCCTATGGACTGCAGCCTACCAGGCTCCTCCGTCCATGGGGTTTTCCAGGCAAGAGTACTGGAGTGGGGTGCCATTGCCTTCTCTGTTAACACTTTATGCATGAGTGCTAAGTCACTTCAGTGTCTGGCTCTTTGCGACCCCATGGACTGTAGCTCACCAGGTTCCTCTGTCCATGGGATTCTCCAGGCAAGACTTGCCATGCCCTCCTCCAGGGGATCTTCCCAACCCAGGGATGGAACCTGCATCTGCAGCAAACTTCTGCATTGCAGGTGAACTGTTAACCTCTGAGCCACTGGGGAAGCCCTAACCCTTTACAGGGGGCGGAGGGGGGGGAAGCAATGTCAGCTTAATTGAACAGAATAGGCAAGCTATGATTCAGTTCTATGGAATCCTTCTCACAAACTCCATAGCTGAAAACATTATGTTACCTCAAAGTCTGAACTGGGGTGAGGAGGCAAGGTGCCTAGAATGCAAAATTTAAGCAGGTGCTTACTTTTAAGGTTATTCAAGTGCTCAAATCTCTAATTTCTATTGTTTCAGAAAAAGAAGAGTAATGGTGTGTAACAGCTCATATGCATTTCCCGCAGTTTCTGTGGTGAGGAGTCCCAGCTGGGTCCCCTGTGCATATGCATTTCCCACAGTTTCTGTGGTGAGGAGTCCCAGCTGGGTCCCCTGTGCATATGCATTTCCCGCAGTTTCTGTGGTGAGGAGTCCCAGCTGGGTGCCCTGTGCATATGCATTTCCCACAGTTTCTGTGGTGAGGAGTCCCAGCTGGGTCCCCTGTGCATATGCATTTCCCGCAGTTTCTGTGGTGAGGAGTCCCAGCTGGGTGCCCTGTGCATATGCATTTCCCGCAGTTTCTGTGGTGAGGAGTCCCAGCTGGGTGCCCTGTGCATATGCATTTCCCACAGTTTCTGTGGTGAGGAGTCCCAGCTGGGTCCCCTGTGCATATGCATTTCCTGCAGTTTCTGTGGTGAGGAGTCCCAGCTGGGTCCCCTGTGCATATGCATTTCCCGCAGTTTCTGTGGTGAGGAGTCCCAGCTGGGTCCCCTGTGCATATGCATTTCCCACAGTTTCTGTGGTGAGGAGTCCCAGCTGGGTGCCCTGTGCATATGCATTTCCCGCAGCTCATATGCATTTCCTGCAGTTTCTGTGGTGAGGAGTCCCAGCTGGGTGCCCTGTGCATATGCATTTCCCGCAGTTTCTGTGGTGAGGAGTCCCAGCTGGGTCCCCTGTGAAGCTGTATTTCAGATGGCAGTAGGGCTGAGGACTCATCTGAAAGCTCGATGATGGAAGAATCTATTCCAAACTCACACTGTTGGCAGGGCTCCTTTACGTGCTTCTGTGGCACCAAGGGCTTCAGTTTCTTGGACAGACTGCTAGAGGTCGCCCAGAGCTCCTAAAGGTCACTCAAAAGTCCTTGCTGTTTGAGGTTCCTCAGCCTTGTTGCTTCCTTCCTCAAAGCCGTTGCAGGAATAAGGAGTCCAGCAAGATAGGGGCCGCACCCATGTATATTATTACATGTAGTATAATATCATCATTACATGTATGTATATGTAATATCACAAATCCTGTGTTAGCTTGGGTTGTGCTCCTTTATTTTTGTGAGGGAAAATTGATTCTAGTGAATAACAGGCCACTGTGGCCTGAGGACATGTGTGCGGGAAGCCCGGCCTGAGGAGAGGAAGCATCAAAAGTGAGAAGAGGTCAGAGAGTGTAAATCAAAGGATGTTCCGTTTACTAGAATCCTCACAAGTATGCTCTGAAGTATTAGGGTATCTTTAAAAGTCTCTCACTGCAAGTTGTACCAGACTCAAGTCACAGTGATTCAGTAAATACACTTATTTTTCAAATGCTAAATCTCAAGTCGAGGCAGCGCCTGCTTGGCCAGCTAAGAAGGTCGATGATGCTGTTAGGAATTCAACTCCTTCCTGACTTTCTGCCTTGTCACACTTGGCATGCCGTCTCACTTCCCTCGTGATCACAAAATAGCTGCAGGGGCTCCTAAACACCTCGTTGTTCAAGAGCAGAAAAAAGAAAAGAAAAGAACAATCCTATCTATTATTGAATCTCCTTTTCCTAAGAGCTAAGAAACACTTTATCAAGCCCTGGCAATGGATTTTCACTGTATTTCATTTGACAGAATTGGTTCATAGACCGCTTTCCAAGCCAATCAAAGAAAGAGGAGGCAATTGCCTCAGCTGACTCAGATCATGACTTACTCTTGGGCTATGTCTGGGCCTCCTTCTAACTCTAAGTGGCAGGAATGTGAATAAAGAAGACTGGCGCTCTTACAGCGGGGCAGGGTAAGCACAAGTGGGCACGTGTGAGACATGTATGTGGTGTATGTAAAAGGTGATGGCTTGAGTTAGGAAACAGCCGTACGTGATACAGTCAATGTATGAAGGGCTTGTCTGCCCTCAAAAGGGATTCTGAAGTCAGAGACTTAGGTTAAATCTTGACTCAAGCACAGGCTGACTTAACCATCAATACTGGAACCTGCCTTAAAATATGTAAAACAGAGACGCTGATATTACTCAGCCCTGCACATTTTTGTGAGACTACAGTGCAGTGTTTAGCCCAGTTTCTTCCATGTTTTAAGTGGGCGAGCGCCCCTGTGACGAAGGGGTGATGCCAGTATCATCGTTATGCTGCGTCTCGAGGGTTCTCACAGCGAGGCACCTCCAGAGGGTGGTTTGGACTTGGCTTCCATGGAGGGAATCAAATAATGAGCTAAGATTCTTGGCTTTCTCAGGGTCACCACGTGCAGGAACCCTCCTTTCATGCAAAACAAGCCCACCTCCAGAGAAAACCTCTTGGACACGGTAGCATCTCTTCTTCATTTAAAGCTTTTGTTGAGCTTTTCCAAATTTCCACTCTAAGTTCAACACAAACACCCTTGGGCTGGCATGCAGGTCGTTTTTCACTTTTATATGTACTGTTTCCCCCTTGACAGTCTCATCTCCCAAGTCGAGCGCCATGGGCGACTGGTTGTTTACGGCGCCTCTCATCTTCCTTCCCCTGCATGCCTGGAAAAGATCATAAAATATTTGACCATGGTGGCTGCTTAAAGCTCTCTCCAAAGAAGTAGTTCATGAAGTTTAATTAAGGGTTTTGGAAAACTTTAGTCTGGTTGAGATTTGTCTAGAATAATGGAGAGATTATAGTATAAAGAACTCTTGAGCATTAAAAAAAAAAAAAAAAAAAAAGCCAAAAGTCCCATTGGTCAGGAAGCAAACATTCAAAGACTGAAAACAGGGTCCTATTAGTGAGCCAACCTTTTCATCAAGTCAAAATGGGATAAGGGTGTATGGAGAGGGTGGGCATGACTCCAGGGAAGCGAGGATGGGCTGAAGAGTCCCCAGAAATCCTACAGGAACGAGCCCAGCTTTTTTGTCAGAACTTTTTCAGTGTAAACGACAAAAGCCCAGCTCAAAGAGGACTGAGCAAAGGCTGCATCGGCCCTTGATTAGATGATTGGATCCGGCCTCCCAGTCCCCCTCTCATTCCCTCCTTCTGTTTTCTCACGCTGACTTCCTTCTCAGGCGGGGGCTCCTGGAGCGGGTAATGATGAGCTACCAAGCTCTTTAGGTCTTTGCTGGGTCCTCTTAACAGCCCTGGAGGGTGGGGGGTGCGGGTCATTGTACTATTCTGTCTGGGCTATTATAATGGAAATGGCAGCCCAATCCAGTACTCCTGTCTGGAGAATCCCATGGACAGAGGTACCTGGGGGACTGAAGTCCATGGGGTCGCAGAGTGGGACATGACTGAGCACACACCCACATTACAACAGAACACCACTGCCTGGGTGGCTTAAATAACAATCATTTACTTCTCACACTTCTGGAGGCTGGGAAGTCCAAGATCAAGGTTCCGGCTCGTTGGGTGTCTGGGGAGAAGCTGCTTCCTTGTTTGAAGGCAGTGGCCCCCTTGCTGTGTGCTCACAGGGTGGAGAGAGAGGGGTGGGGGTCTCTGGTCTCTTCTTTTTGGGTGAAAAAAGTCTCACTCATGTCTGACTCTTTACAACCCCATGGACTGGAGCTTGCCAGGCTTCTCTGTTGATGGGATTCTCCCTACAAGTATATTGGAGTGGGTAGCCATTCCCTTCTCCAGGGGATCTTCCCAACCCAGGAATCAAACCTGGGTCTCCTGCATTGGCAGGCAGATTCTTTACTGTCTGAGCCACCAGGGAAGCCCGTCGTCGAGCAGGGATCAAACCTGGGCCTTCTGCATTGGGAACTCGGAGTGTTACCCACTGGACCACCCAGGAAGTCTCTCCCACGAAGCTTTTGCTTGAAAACATGTGACACAATGCAGGAAGAGGAAGAGAGTGGAGCCGAGCACTGGGGCTCCAGGAGACATCCGGGGATGAGCTCCTCGGGGTCCTCATTCACTCGGGACCGTTGCTCTTTCTCCCCCAATAAAATCTGTGATTCTTACACAAGTCTTGGCTTCAGGAAAGGTCAAGGCAGAAGTTCCCAGTTTTTAGCCAAACTGACCTAATTGTTGAGGTCAGTCGTAGCATCAGTGGAGGAACTAGCTCAAGGAGTGTCTGCTGGATTTCATGACTTTATATAGCACATCACAAAGCCCACAGCCTTTGTTTCAGCCAGGAGTCACAGCTGGACATCCAGAAGCCCCAGAGAAAAAGCACAGAAGTTTCTCAGTCTGGCTGTAAAATAGTCTATCCTTCACAGCTCAGTTTTCTCATCAGTAAAATGGAGATAATAACAGTATCGATCCCACAGGATCAAACCTTTATAAAGTGGCTAAATGAGTGTTAGCACATAGAAAGTACTATACAACTTTTTCAAAAAAGAATATACTTGTGATCTTAATTATTTCTAAATGTCAGTGCAGCCTGGAAAGAACCATACTATATGGACCACCAGATTCTCGTCTTGCAAGCCATTTTCTGGGAGGAGCAAACTTAAATTCCTGCCAGTCTGCTCCATAATTTGGAGGAAAAGGGGATCAAATTTTCCTGTCATAGAGTAGACTTGGTGAGATGCCAGGTAAGCATTACCTATTGCAAAGAGTTTCTAGGAAGCACAAAATTTGCTCCGTCAAAAGCAACAGCTTCACCTGACGAGTCCTGAGCTGTTCCTTTGACAGGAGGCATGCTTTTCAATAGGTTTGCCCTTCGTGTGTTATCAAGCCCGTGATAAGTGTTTATATCTGAGGAACCTACTCTATCCTCAGCTGTTTCCCAATCTTGCTGTTTGGGCAAGGCATCCTGGCCACTCCCGCCCCTCCCCATCCCCATTAGCTGCTAACTAGTCACTTCATCCTGCAATATTCAGGGATGTGATTCTGGGTGGACCTGGCCACTCCCGCCCCTCCCCATCCCCATTAGCTGCTAACTAGTCACTTCATCCTGCAATATTCAGGGATGTGATTCTGGGTGGAACATTAAAAGAGAGTGCTTGAAACTTAGGTGCACTGTCACCAAGAAGATGTCTGGGTTTTAACTGATTGTTCTTGGCTTAGCTTGTTATCACTTTATGGCACTGAAGTGATAAATCAATTAAAGAAATACTGAAGGGAGGGGATGGAGAGAATAGTCTGTACATATATTTTTTTAAAAAAGAAATGGATGGTTGTCAGCATTTCTCAAGAAGTGACATGTTTTTCCCTCACATACCCATACACACTCTGTACAAATATACAAATTGGAAGGGCTTCAACCCACTCTTTTATATGAAATGTGGTAGAGAGGAGACTTACTGTATTATTATTGCTACTTTTTGAAAGGCCCCTTGGGAAGCTGTCTGTAGATGACACCTAGGGATGGACTATTTTCAATAGAGGAGACCCAGACCACATGCTGAACCTGCAGGACTGGGGCTCTGTTCACAGCAATGACATCTTTACCACTCACTTTTTTTCTAAATTAATTTTTCTACAGTCAGCTTTCCAATTAACTTTTTCTCTCCATACATTATTCCTTTTGTTTGTGAGACACGTTGTATCTAGGCGTCTCAGCTGAGGTTGTGTGGGTGCTCCGTTGCTCAATCGTGTCTGACACTTTTTTGACCCCATGGACCGTAGCCCACCAAGCTCCTCCATCCATGGGATTTCCCAGGCAAGAATATTGGGGTGGGATGCCATTTCCTTCTCCAGGGAAACTTCCCAACCCAGGGATCGAACACGGGTCTCCTGCTTTAGCAGGAGATTCTCTACCACTGAGCCATCAGGGAAACCCGAGCTGAGGCTTTGAAGTTGTTAATTAATAAAAAAAAGGAGTTTGAGCTTTCTGACATGCCACGACGCATGGGCCAGTTGTCAGCTCCAGAGCTGACGAGACCTGGAGGGAGAACTCTGGACTGAAACAACAGTGGTATTTTGGGTGTTGTGAGACACTCAGTGGAGCAGCATGATTTGGAAAATGGGAAAAGTCAGGGAAGACTCGCTTATAATTAAACCGTATTTCATCAACCCTAAGACACCATTGACCCTAAGACACCGTTGGTTAAAATATTACCAATTCATTTTACATGCCACTAAGAAAGAAAAGGGCTTCCCTGTGGCTCAGTGGGAAAGAATCTGTCTTCAGTGCAAGACAGGATTTGATCCCTGGGTGAGGAAAATCCCCTGGAGAAAGGAATGGTTACCCACTCCAGAATTCCTGCCCAGAGAATCCCGTGGACAGAGGAGCCTGGTGGGCTACAGTTCACGGGGCTGCATGGGGTCGGACGTGACCGAGCAACTAACACTTTCACATTCACTTTCACTTTCAAAAAAGGAAAAAGACGATATCAAATGGATTTAATCTTTTTGAGTGCTGCGTAATTCTGTATTCCTCAGAGTCTTGAGCTCTGTTCTGGAATTAAGTTAAATGACTTATAAATACTTTGATCTTTTCAAGTCTTTGTCTTTAACATTTCTAAGGTTGGTTCAGAGTAGGTTTTGCCTGGGGCTGATTATTTATAGCTCCTGGATCCAGCCTTCCGAGTACTGTACCAAAGGCCCCACGAATGAGAGGGTTTTCTTACGAGTACGGGGGCCGCTTCTGGCCCGGCCTAAGCCCTGTTTTCTGTTCCCTGTATTTCTTTCCAAGGGAAAATTTCCCGTAATTATTGGAATTTCTCTGGGGATGCTATTTGTAAACATATGGAGCTCCTATACAGGCCTTCATGTGGAGAGTGTCTGTGTAGGACAGACACGGTTCCAGGAAGCAAGACAGAGAAATAAAAATGGCAGGAGGAAAGAGAGAAACACCCCCCTCCTCGTTGAAGCTCCTCAGTCCACTTACACATTTAACTGTTATGTAAGCCAGTGAGTTACTCTTTCTTAGTCTTAAGCCAATTTGAGTTGGGTTTTTTATCATTTATAAAGTGGCCCAACTGGTAAAGAATCTTCCTGCAGTGCGGGAGACCTGGGTTCGATCCCTGGGTTGGGAAGATCCCCTGGAGAAGGGAAGGGCTACCCCCTCCAGTATTCTGGCCTGGGGAATTCCATGGACTGTATAGTCTGTGGGGTTGCAAAGAGTCGGACATCACTGAACAAATTTCACTTTCAGGTCATCACTTGTAAACTGCCACGGCGTGGTGAGGATGGTGGCGATGATCGCAATTCTTGCTGTTGTTCTGTTACCGTAACAGGTGTTATTACACAATCACTGGACATGCCGGCAGCACGTTCAGGGGACCAGATTGCTTTCCTGCACCCTGTTTCTCCCCGACCCCCAACACGGTCAGCTTCTCCTGTCAGCATGCTTCCGGAATCGGATTTCAGTCTGCAAAAGACATTGCCCACGCTTCCACTGAAGGTGCTTCTTTGCTTCGCACTAAGGCTGCTCCTTGCCAATACACCCTCACGAGCTCTAGGCCTAACTAATTACTACACCAGTCAAAGCTCTTTGGATGAGGTGCTAGAATCCAGCTGCCTTAAAGAAGAATTGCTAATGAAGCCTTGGGATGAATAAAATATTACCTCTTCCATCACCCCTTTACAGGATGTCAGGGATTTCTTGTACTTTGAAAGTGGTCATCATTCTTTAATGACAACATGTTAACATTTAGACGATCATTTTGTGCTCTAACAAGTAACCAGGCTGGCGAGCCGCAAAGGGAACGCTGCTTTTAAAGACGCGGAGCAGTCCTCCTGCCTGGAATGAATGACCCGTTTTCATTTGCTTCATATCAAACACCCACCAAAGCAGAACATCCCCACCGGCGCCTCCCAAGTCCAGGGTGCTGCTTTCCTCCTCAAACTTGAGGTTTAGTCTGAACCTGAAGCTGCCTTTAATAAGATGGCCAGGTAATTTGCAGCCGCTTATAAAGGGTCAATAAAGAGCATTTACTCCCAAACTTAATCACCTCAGGGGTTTGTTTAAAAAGTATATATTCCCAAAGCTTGTTAAAAGTTGTAGTTACTTGGGCCCTAAACCTGAAGATAGTTTTTCAGTAGGTCAAGGAGGGTTTCAGATATTTGAATTATTAATAAGCCCCTCCAGTAATTTTGATGCATGTGGTTGAGAACCATGCTAGAACAAGGGAGCTGGTTACCCTGGAATGTGCAGAAAAGTTCAGCTAAAGAAATGGAAAGAGAAACCGATTTTCTTTCTGGGTTAAGACCACTAATGTGTACGTGTGTCTGCATATATGCATGCGTGTATCTATCCATATATATACAGATAGAAGTGTCTTACATGCTCAGGCAAATACATATTTAATTCAAGCACATATGTCCGGCAAATTGCAGTGACAAATTTAAAGAACCTGTCAGGCTTGTAACAGTGCAAGGGGAAATGGGTAGGCATCACTTGTAAATAGTTTCTCTTCCTTCCTGGTTCGATCAGCAGCTCAGTCTTGTCCTCACTGCGAGTGATCACCTCTCTCCTGTTTATTCACAGGCTGGATGCTGGCTGAGGGTCTACACTCTGTTCACGACTGAGTCCTGGCACCTTCACACTTTAGTTGGGTGGTCTAGAGCAGTTTGCTTACCACTTCGGCCTCAGCTCACTAATTTGTAAAATAAAAATACTTCCTAATTTTCACATCATTCTTAATTGTCATTTACTTAAGTAAGTTAATTCAAGGCTCAAAATTACATTTGGCACCCAGTAGAATTTCAGTAAGTATCAGCTCCCCATTATTACTATTGTGTTGTTATTCATAAGGACTAATAGCCAAAGAGAAATAGAACATAGTCAGGTGTTCACATATACACACAGATATATATATATATATTGTGTATACGCATGTGTTTGTGTATATCTACCTTATATAGTATGTAGATATAACTACATTAGACTCAAGTAAAATTTGTAGAGTGATTTTCCTCTATGTTAGCATTAGTGACCCAAGTCTAACTTTTATTTCTGATACTAAAGATGTAAGTTTTAGTTACCTCTGGAAATCTGCTAAGACTTATGGATCTTTGACTTGAAATGCAGGTGAGAACTCTGCACTTGTTCACACACACACAGTGAAAATACAACGTATGTGTTGCAGGGGCAGGTTGCCGGTTGTCGGGGAGTGGACGATCCATGGGTCCCAGGTTAAGAACCCCTGCACTGACCTCGGGACCCTTAGAGGCAGGATCCGCCCTTACAGATGTTGGCATCTCTGACCCCTGATACACTGCCTCCTGCAGTGTCGGTGACAGATAAGTGGCTGCTATTTCAATCACATAACTTTTTGATTACTAGCAATTGATTATTGATTTTCACTTCTGTTGGAAGAGAGAAAGTGTTAATAAATCATGAGAATTATTATTGTGGAACGTTGTATGTGCTGTAAAACATGTCCTAGGACAGAGCTTCTCTAACTTCAATGTGCTCCCCTGGAGCCTCAGTGGTAAAGAGCCCGCCTGCCAATGCAGGAGACTAAGAGACATGAAGGCCTCCTGGGTCAGAAGACCCCCTGGAGAATCGAATGGCAGCCCACTCCAGTATTCTTGCCTCAGAGTTCCATGGACAGAGGAGCCTGGTGGGCTACAGTCCCTGGGTGTGCAAAGAGTCAGACACGACTGAGTGACTAACACTTTCACTTTTCACTTTCTAGTTACCTGTACCTTAATTACAACACTAGAATGTTTTCCCAAAGTCTTGTGGAGGAAGAAACAAGCTAATGTAAATAAACCATCCCGCACAATGCCTAGCATACAGTAGGCACTAAAAAGATACATTGTTCTTTTGATGAGTTGGCTCAGACCCCTCCCTGTTTCCGTAGACAGGCTCTTTGGTGACAGCCTTGATGGTGACGGTATTATCACCAGCGGGGACTTGTTGATGGAGTGGAAGTTTCTCTTGAATAATACATTAGATTAACACTGTAAGATACAGCGGGAAGCTGACTACATGTAATTTAAAGACACTGAGTGACTGTGACTTTTTTGGAGTAAATTCTTGGCCATGAAGCAAAAGTTGTGATCCCTATAGTTTCTCACTGAAGCTTTTTGAAATTCTAGACAAGTCCCCATAACTTACTTTCTGCCTCCTGTAAAATAAGGTAATACGGAATCAACTCATGTAGAAATTGACTGTTAAAACACTTAATAATTCAGTAGATACTTATTGAGCATCTGTAAGGGACTACTCCCTGTTGGAGACATAAGAAAGTTTATGTCCTAAGTCTGCATTTAAAGAACTCTGTAATATCAGGAAAGAAAGAGTTGTGTTTTGTTCTTTTGTTTTATTCACTCATTCATCTGACACATACTTATCAAGGGCATTTTACAAGGAATGAAGGAGACGAATATGATATAGTCCTTGACCTCCTTGAGGAGATATATATTCAAATGATACAGAACTGATAAAGTGGGAAATGGAGGAAATGGCCAAAAAAGCACCAAAGACTATAAGAATTTCAGAATACTGACCTTATATAGGAAATAAAAATATGCATACATTAGAATGTTTATGAAAATATATTACTATCAAGAGTGTAAACTGAAGGGTAATTAGGATTTGGTCAAGTTGGAAGATGATGAAAAAAGTTCTCAAAGAGGAAAATAATGCAAACTTCACCATGCTATTAATTATTTGCTAGGCACCAAGAACAGGGTGGGGCAAGCACAGTTTTTGTTAACAAAGAATTTCTTATCCAATAGTAAAGGCAGGTAAACACATTAAAATTGAGTACGCTTAAAACAAAGTAGAACTATGCGAAGGCGAAAACAAAGCGCAGAGATGGAAGGATTAAATCTCTGTAATAGAGATTTTTTTCTTTTGGTGGATTTAGAGCAGGGGTCCCCAGTCTCCGGGATCTGATGCCTGACAATCTGGGGCGGATCTGAAGCGATAATAATAGAAATGAAGTGCATGATAAATGTCACACACTCCAATCATCCTGAACCCTTCCCCCTCCTGCCCCAATCTGCGGAAAAATTGGATTCCATGAAACCAGTCCTTGGTGACAAAAGGCTGAGGGCCACTGATGTGGAGACGCAAGGCAGGCTTCTTTTTTAAATTTTTAATTGGAGGATGACTGCTTTATCATATTGTGCTGTTTCTGCCATACATCAGCATGAGTCAGCCATAGGTGTGCATACGCCCCCTCCCTCCTGAACCTCCTTTCCACATCCCACCACATCCCACCTCTCTGTGTCACAGAGCACAGAGCTCGGGCTCCCTGCATCACACAGCAAATCCCACTGCTTATCTGTTTATTTTCTTGGGTTCCGAAATCACTGCAGATGGCGACTGCAGCCATGAAATTAAAAGACACTTGCTCCTTGGAAGGAAAGCTATGACAAACCTAGACAGCACATTAAAAAGCAGAGACATTAATTTGCCAACAATGGTCCATATAGTCAAAGCTATGGTGTTTCCAGTAGTCAGATATGGATGTGAGAGTTGGACTATAAAGAAAGCTGAGCGCTGAAGAATTAATGCTTTTGAACTGCGGTGTTGGAGAAGACTCTTGAGAGTCCCTTGGACTGCAAGGAGATCCCACCAGTCTATCCTGAAGGAAATCAGTCCTGAATATTCATTGGAAGGACTGATGCTGAAGCTGAAACTCCAATGTTTTGGCCACCAAAATACTGATGCAAAGAGCTGACTGTTACGCTGAGAAAGACTGAAGTCAGGAGGAGAAGGGGACGACAGAGACTGAGATGGTTGGAGGGCATCACCGTCTCAATGGACATGAATTTGAGCAAGCTCCAGGAGTTGGTGCTGGACAGGGCAGCCTGGTGTGCTGCAGACCACGGGGTCACAAAGAGTGGGACATGATTGAGTGACTGAGTGACTGAACAGCAACAGCTTTGTTCTCCACACGGTAATGTATGTATTTCAACACTCGTCTCTCAATTTGTTCCACCCTCTCCTTCCCCTACTCTGTCCCAAGTCTGCTCTGCATGTCTGCATCTCCACTGCTGCCCTGCAAATAGGTTCATCAGTACCGTCTTTCTAGATTCCACATATATGTGTTAATATGTGGTATTTGTTATTTTCCTTTCTGACTTACTGCACTCTGTGTAACAGGCTCTAGATTCATCCGCCTCACCAGAACTGACTCAAATGCTTTCCTTTTTATGGACGAGTAATATCCCATTGTGCATGTGCAGTTCAGCTTCTTTATCCATTCATCTGAAGACAGGTTTCTTGAGAAGGTTGTGTTTTATGACTGAAATGGGAGTTTTCGAGATGGACAAGAGTGGGAGGGTACTGTCAGCAGAGCCATCAGCGCAGGGACGCATGGGCATGCAAAATAGTCCGTGTCTTCACGGGTTAGAGTTTGGAGCTGCTGGAACCTAAGGGTAACGCAGGGACTGATGAGGGAAGAAAGCCGAGTGGCGGATACAGATCTGTTAGCCAAGGGCTCACATCCCAAGCTAAAGAGGCTGGTGCGTCGTGGGGAGCATGGCGTGGGCTAACAGGCCCACGGAAGGAAGAGAATTTGCCTGGGCCAGCAGCGTGCCGCTCTCTCAGGCCAGGTTCCCCAGAGCCAGATTTAGAGATGAGGATCCGCGAGACCATCAGAGGAGGAACTGGTTAGGAAGTGTGGGAAGCAGAACACTGAAGAGGCTTTGGGGGAGTGTGTGTGCTCAGTCGCTTCAGTCATGTCTGGTTTTTTGTGACCCCATGCACTGTAGCCGCCAGGCTCCTCTGTCCATGGGGACTCTCCAGGCAAGAATGCTGGAGTGGGTTGCCATGCCTTCCTCTGGGGGATCTTCTCAGCCCAGGGATGGATCCTGCGTCTCTTACGCCTGCGTTAGCAGGCAGGTTCTTTACCCCTAGTGCCGCCTGGCTCTGGTAGTGGGGGGTTCTAAATCCCACAGACCCATCCTCAGCCTGACCCTGCAGGGGACTCTAGAAGGTAGGTTATGTCTCAGCGTCATCCCAGCCTCAGTCAAGAGAGGTGGGCTTTTATACCCTTGTGGGCATCAGTCACTGGCCAAAGAGTGCGCTTGTAAGGACATTTAACCTTCTCGCTCTCTACTTCAGCGGGCAAAGTGGCTTCAGAGGAAAGACACAGAGGAAGAGGTTTGCAGGCAAAGGCACGCTTCAGCTAGACAGGTGTGGAGTGCATCAGAGGGAACGTGAGTGAAATACCATGAACTCGTTGCATTAAAACTGTAGTGGGTGCCAGTGTTGGCCCATAAATGCGGAGCTGATCTCTTCCCTAGTGCCACGAGATCTTTTAATCTTTGGCAGTTTGGAGATTCTTAATCTTCTATCTTGAATTGTGTCTAAAACTTAGATCATAAAATGCCAAGGCCTCAGAGGGAGGAATGGACACCTTGTTCTGAGCGTCTGTGGAGACAGTCCTTGCCTGGCTTGTCTAGTTATCAGTTACCTGATACACAGGTAACCATGGAGACACTCCAGCTCCTTCTCAGGTCAGTGAGCCTCTGCTGGCTCAGTACCTCTTGGACTGATGGAGTCTCTTCATTGGTTCTACTCCATGCTGTTTGTATGTATGAGACCCTTACAGAATGTTGTTTCAATCCTGCCTAGATATGCATGCTGCTATCATTGTTTTCCTATGGAGACATTCTGCCTCCCTGGGACTTTACCTAAGAAACAAGGCCCAGGACACCTCTGCTCTTGGATTTTCAAATTTTTTTTTTAGAAAAGATTTATTTTTTGGCTGTACGAGGTCTTCCCTGCTACACGCAAGCCTTCTCTATTTGTGGCCAGTAGGGGGTACTGGTCCTTGTGGTTCTCGGGCTTCTCCACATGCTGTCCCCTGAAGTGGAGCACAGCTCCAGCGTGTGCAGGCAGGCTTCAGTGGTCGTGGCTCACGGGCTTAGTAGTTCCACAACAGGTGGGGTCCTCCTGGGGCAGGGACTGAACCCGTGTCCCCTGCATGAGAAGATGGGTTCTTAACTCCTAGAGCACCAGGGAAGCCCTGGACTTCATGTCTTTGGGGAGCTGGCCAGTCTCCAATCTGTAAGAATACTGCCCACACATCTTTTCTCCAGGACCCACAGAGAAACCGTACTCAAATGATTTAACCTCCGATTTTCACCCTTCTGTTTGCACTGAGAAAAGTTTTTACTAGGGAGAGACGGACAAGTTATGCTCCCAATGTTTTTTAAAACAGAAACCAGCGGGGGCTCCCTGTGTTCTTGTGTTCTACCATTGCATTCCTTTCCAGAGGCCACGAGCAGAGAAAACACAGCAGTGCCCAGAGATTAAAGCAGAGGAGAGAGGAAAAATACTGGCGAAAATAGATGAGTAACATTTCAAAATATTATCTTAACACCCAGAGAGATAGCAGCAAGAATACTTTCTCCTATTTTGCCCGTGATCTAAATTTCATCCCCCTTCCTTTTGTCTCATTTAATATCTGTATGTGTCGACCCAGACTGTGCATTAGAGTCACTTGGGGGTGGGGGCTATAAAGACTTACTAGTGCCTGGACCCCAGACCAACCGCATCAGGGTATCTAGTAGTGGGGTCTAAATATGAGTATATTTTCACCTCTCTGCGTTGTCGCGGTTTAGGCCGAAGGGCGTGGGAACAATGGTGCTATGGACTTTTATTGCTTATAAATACCGCAGTGATGATGCTAGGGAGAGCAGTTCTCAGAAAACACGCACACCTCGCCTGGCCAGCTCCAAGAACGGCTACGCCAGTGGCAGAATGTCAGCAGTGTTTGTATCGACTCCCATTGTGTTTCCAATGAAGACCCAGGTGAGGCTCAGCGTTCCCAAGAAACTTTTCATTTCAAGCTGTATTTCTTGATTTGAATATATTCTTTGTCAGCTTTACAATCATCTAATGGTATGTGATAATATATTAAAATATCAAAGATGAAACAAATTCACAGTGTTTCAGATTATATTACTAAAGATGACGCAAATTCACTGTTTCAGACTGTGTCACTAAAGACGAGGTGTTTACACGACAGGCAATGCAGCATGTTCCTTGCTTTGTGTTTGCTTATTAGCGTGGAAGAATGGCTTTTTGTTCTAGAAGACATCTGAACGAGTCCATACGATGCCATGATTAAAACACGAGTTTTTTGTGGGGGGGATAATTTTTAAAATTTTATTTATTTTTAATTGAAGGATAATTGCTTTACAGTATTGTGTTGCTTTCTGCCAAACATCAACATGGTGTGCATATGTCCCCTCCTTCTTGAGCCTCCCTCCCAGCCCCCTCTCCACCGCACCCCTCTGGGTTGTTGCAGAGCCCAGGGTGAGTTCCCCGAGTCTAACTCCCGCTGGCTATTCGATTTACACGAGGTGAGGTACATTTCCCTGTTACCCTCTCCTCCCTCCCTCTCCCTCCTCCCCGCTCCCTCCCTTTCCCTCCTCTCTCTCCCTCCTCCTTTTCCCTCCTCCCTCCCCCTCCTCCTTGTCCTCCCTCCCTCTCCCTCCTCCCTCTCCTTCCTCCAGCCCAGCGTGTCCACAGGTCTGATCTCCATTTCTGTGTCTGCACTGTTTCCTTGGAAGTGACTTCATCAGTACCATCTTTCTAGATTCCACACACGTGTGTTCATATATGACATTTGTTTTTCTCTTTCTGACTTACTTCACTCTGTATAATAGGCTCGAGAATCCTCCACCTCAGATGCGTTCCTTTTTGTGGCTGAGTAATATTCCACTGTATGTGCACCAGAGCTTCTTTATCCTTTCATCTGTGATGGGCATCTGGGTGCTTCCATGTCCGTTACTCTAAACGGAGCTGCACTGAACTTTGGGTGCATGTGTCTTTCTCAGTGTTGGTTTCCTCAGGGTAATTGTCTAGTAGGGGGATTGCTGGGTCATATGGTGGTTTTATTCTTAGTTTTTTAAGGAATCTTCATCAGTTCAGTTCAGTTCAGTCACTCAGTCGTGTCTGACTCTTTGTGACCCCATGGACTGCAGCACGCCAGACCTCCCTGTCCATCACCAACTCAAACTCACGTCCACTGAGTTGGTGATGACATCCAACCGTCTCATCCTCTGTCGTCCCCTTCTCTTCCCACCTTCAATCTTTCCCAGCATCAGGGTCTTTTCAAATGAGTCAGTTCTTTGCATCAGGTGGCCAAAGTATTGGAGTTTCAGCTTCAGTATCAGTCCTTCCAATGAACATTCAGGACTGATCTCTTTTAGGATGGACTGGTTGGATCTTCTTGCAGTCCAAGGGACTCTCAAGAGTCTTCTCCAACACCACAGTTCAAAAGCATCAATTCTTCGGTGCTCAGCTTTCTTTATAGTCCAACTCTCACATCCATACATGACTACTGGAAAAACCATAGCCTTGACTAGACAGATCTTTGTTGGCAAAGTAATGTCTCTGCTTTTGAATATGCTGTCTAGGTTGGTCATAACTTTCCATCCAAGGAGTAAGCATCTTTTAATTTCATGGCTGCAATCACCATCTGCAATGATTCTGGAGTCCAGAAAAATAAAGTCAGCCACTGTTTCCACTGTTTCCCCATCTATTTTCCATGAAGTGATGGGACTGGATGCCATGATCTTCGCTTTCTGAATGTTGAGCTTTAAGCCAAGTTTTTCACTCTCCACTTTCACTTTCATCAAGAGGCTTTTTAGTCCCTCTTCACTTTCTGCCATAAGGGTGGTGTCATCTGCATATCTGAGATTATTGATATTTCTCCAGGCAATCTTGATTCCAGCTTGTGTTTCTTCCAGTCCAGCGTTTCTCATGATGTACTCTGCATAGAAGTTAAATAAGCAGGGTGACAATATACAGCCTTGACGTACTCCTTTTCCTATTTGGAACCAGTCTGTTGTTCCATGTCCAGTTCTAACCGTTGCTTCCTGACCTGCATACAGGTTTCTCAAGAGGCAGGTCAGGTGGTCTGGTATTCCCATCTCTTTTAGAATTTTCCACAGTTTATTGTGATCCACACAGTCAAAGGCTTTGGCATAGTCAGTAAAGCAGAAATAGATGTTTTTCTGGAACTCTCTTGCTTTTTCCATGATCCAGCAGATGTTGGCAATTTGATCTCTGATCCCTCTGCCTTTTCTAAAGCCAGCTTGAACATCTGGAAGTTCACAGTTCATGTAGTGGTGGAGCCTGGCTTGGAGAATTTTGAGCATTACTTTGCTAGCGTGTGAGATGAGTGCAATTGTGCAGTAGTTTGAGCACTCTTTGGCATTGCCTTTCTTTGGGATTGGAATGAAAACTGACCTTTTCCAGTCCTGTGGCCACTGCTGAGTTTTCCAAATTTGCTGACATATTGAGTGCAGCACTTTCACAGCATCATCTTTCAGGATGTGAAATAGCTCAACTGGAATTCCATCACCTCCACTAACTTTGTTCGTAGTGATGCTTCCTAAGGCCCACTTGACTTCACATTCCAGGATGTCTGGCTCTAGGTGAGTGATCACACCGTTGTGATTTTGTGTCGTGAAGATCTTTTTTGTACAGTTCTTCTGTGTATTTTTGCCATCTCTTCTTAATATCTTGTGCTTCTGTTAGGTCCATACCATTTCTGTCCTTTATTGAGCCCATCTTTGCATGAAATGTTCCCTTGGTATCTCTAATTTTCTTGAAGAGATCTCTACTCTTTCCCATTATATTGTTTTTCTCAATTTCTTTGCACTGATCACTGAGGAAGGCTTTCTTATATCTCCTTGTTATTCTTTGGAACTCTGCATTGATGGGTATATCTTTCCTTTTTTCCTTTACTTTTCACTTCTCTTCTTTTCACAGCTATTTGTAAGGCCTCCCCAGACAGCCATTTTGCTTTTTTGCATTTCTTTTTCTTGGGGTCTTCATACTGTCTTCCATAGTAGCTGTATCAATTTGCATTCCCACCAACAGTGCAGGAGGTTTCCCTTTCTCCACACCCTCGCTGGCATTTAGTTTTATAGACTTTTTGATGATGGTCATTCTGACTGGTAGGAAGTGATGTCTCGTCTTAGTTCTGATTTTCATTTCTCTAATAATGAGCAATGTTGAGCATCTCTTCGTTTGTTTGTTAGCCATCTATATGTCTGCTTTGGAGAAATGTCTATTTAGGTCTTTTCCCCACCTTTTGATTGGGTTGTTTGTTTTTCTAGTATTGACTTGTATGAGCTACTTGTACGTTTTGGAAATTAATCCTTTGTCATTTGTTTCATTTGCTGTTATTTTCTCCCATTCTAAGGGTTATCTTCACCTTGTTTATAGTTTCCTTTCCTTTGTAAAATCTTTTAAGTTTAATTAGGTCCCAAGTTTATTTTTGTTTTTATTTCCATTACTCTATGAGGTGGGTTGTAGAGGATCTTGCTGTGATTTATGTCATAGAGTTAAAACCCTAAGTTTTGAAACAGACAAATTCAGGTCCAAGTCTGGGGTCTGAGGCCATAGTCCACCATGTTTCCACACCCACCAAACAGGAGACGTGGTTTCAGTACCTGGGTTGGGAAGATCCCCTGCAGGAGGAAATGGCAACCCACTCCAGTACTCTTGCCTGGAGAATCCCACGGATGAGGAGCCTGGTGGGCTACCGTCCATGGGGTGCAGAGTCTGACGTGACTCAGACACTAAACAACAAAGCAGGGACTTCGGAAGGATTAAATGTGATAGGTTGATAGATCATTTGGCTCACAGTGAAGGCTCAAGGAATGGCTATCCTGTGTTTAACTCAGTTTCCCACTGTGATACACATAAGCGTCCCCAGTGGCTCAGCAGTAAAGAACCCGCCTGCCAATTCAGGAGATGCAGGTTCGATCCCTGGGTCAGGAAGATCCCCTGGAGAAGGGAATGGCTACCCACTCTAGTATTCTTCCCTTGGAAATCCCATGGACAGAGGAGCCTGGCAAGCATGGAATTGCAAAGCAGTCAGACACGACTTACAGAGTGAACAATAGCAACCGGGTAGGAATGCAGACTCCCCTGGCAGCAGCAGGGAGGGCCTGGCCGGCGCGCACGGCTCTCCCGCCTGGCCTTCCGGTCGGAGCGCCACCCGCGTCTGTTAAGAAGAGCACGTATATACGCACGCTGTGTGCGTGCAGACATCCGACCCATGAGTTTCTTATGCCGACGCTAATCCTCAAACGACAGTCTGTTTCTAGGGCTCCAGATTGTGTTCAACATTGATGGATAATCATCACCTTTCAGAGCCGGGTGCTCAGTGTCGAGCTGCTAAAATCTCACAGGCGTGTTTCATCCGAGGCTCGTTCGTCATGTCTAGGACTGAGTTTCCTGTGTAGTCGGCACGGCACTGCCGGGCGGGGTCCTCTCTCCCAGCGCTGGCTCCAAGATTGATGCCCGTCCCCAGTGCTCGCTGCGGCAGCCACAGGCCTGCGTCTCTTCTCTTAATACTTGGTGGCGGGCATGACGACAGCCGCAGAGTAAGTGGCAATGATTATTCCAGGTCACGTGTGGACTCTGTCAGTCGCGGCATCAAAATAGGAAGGGCTGTGATCTGGGACGAAATAGGCTCATTGGATACAAATGAAATAATATGGTAATAAGTTCTGTGTTAATTTTTAGAATCATAAACATATCTAGTATGGAGTGAGACCAAGTGAAAACAAGCTAAAACTTTATCCCAGGTGTGGCACATGGCTTTACAAATTGTTAAATAAAGGGCCTGCATGTTTCGTTTTTACCTGATACTGGTTCCAGAAACTGCAAAAGGATCATAATGGAGGGGAAAGGCATTCCTTGGCTAGAACTGTATGTTATTTGTCAGGTATTAATGAAGTGCTTACTTTAACGCTGGGCTTGGTATGCTGATATCACAAGGAGGAGATGAATAATAATACCACTAGAGATGTTACTTCCACTGGTGTTAGAAAAAGAATGACAGATAATAATGACTGTTTAATACGTGCTTGTGTGTGCACATGTGCTCACTTGTGTCCGACTCTTGGTGACCCCATCGACTGTAGCCCACCAGGCTCCTCTGTCCATGGAACTTTCCAGGCAAGAATACTGGAGTAGGTTGCTGTTTCCTCCTCCAGGGGAACTTCCCCATCCAGGGACTGAGCCTATGTCTCCTGTATTGGCAAGTGGATTTTTTAACACTGAGCCCCCTTGTATGCTACTCTGTCTAAATATGCTTTATCTCAGGTGGCAAGGGTCCCTGCTCACTAGATGGAAATCTTCATGTCAGTAGATCATTCTCCCCGGTATGTCCTCTGTGATGGCGCACTTGCTGTCATGGTGCCTGTTGCAATCGTATTTATTAATAGTGTGCAGTGTAGAAGTCTTGTGAGAGGAGAATGGAGCATTGTGGGCATCCGGTAAGCTCAGCCTCCAAGCTGAAGAGTTACCTTAAATATCAGCCTGTGCACTGACTGAAGCAGACCTGAGCTGTGCGGCAGTCTACATACACTTGGGAATGCCCTTCCTCTTTGCTGTTTATGGTGTTTGTTTCTTAAAAGCACCATCTAAATTTATACGGATTTAAGACAAATATGGCAACACATTTGCAACAGAGGGCTCCCCAGGTGGTGTTAGTGGTAAAGAATCTGCCTGCAAATGCAGGAAATGCAAGAGATGCGGGTTTGATCCCTGGATCAGCAAGATCTTCTTGCCTGGGAAATCCCATGGAAATCCCGTGGACAGAGGAGCCTGGGTCTCAAAGAGTCCACAGGGTCTCAAGGAGCCAAAGACGACTGAGCACAGCGCAGCAGTGACGATTCAGGGCCTGAGGACTGGGGATCAGTGTTTTATCCTGTCTTGTTTTGTCTTCATTATCATCCACTCCAGGAAATTTTTTAGACATTTTCTCCTAATTGCCTTCCTGCACCCTGTAAAATTTTAATAGCACAAAATACATGGAATATACTTTTTTGTTCTGTATGTAGATGTCTGATTTACACAGAACAGGAGTGAGATTGTTTTCATTTCCCCAAGGAACTCCCTTTCGCCCCTTTGAGGGTGATGTAGCTCCACTGAGAATACACATCCTGGACCCTGGGCTGCCTGGAGCTTGGTACAAAGACAGACTCGCCCTCGGCCCCGAAGGCCTAGAACCCAGAGGGGATGGGAGGCGCTAAACTGATGGAGAGAGAGCTCTGATTACTCCAGCAAAGGCCTGGGGAGGGGAAGTGTGCTCGGAGAGTGCTCTCCAGGGAGACCTGGCCTGGGGCTGCAGGGAAGACCTCCGGGAGAAAGAAGGGTTTGAACCGAGACAGAAGGACGACCGAACGGGGTGGAAGCCCAGGGCAGAGGGCAGGGCCGGGTGTGCAAGTGGAGACACCCTGAGCAGCGTCCGCAGGCGGGGAGGAGCTGCTGTGCTGAGGAGCAGAGGAGACTGGTTTCCCCACCGGAGTCCGTGAATCCGTGGGCCTGGGGACTCCCAGGGACTGCCGTGCAACGTGGGCAATCCTAGATCTTCAGACCCGTGGGGAGCCTCTGAGACTTTTTTTTAAGTTAGCTTAATTTATTTGTGTTAGTTTAATTAAATTAAATTGACTAGTTAAGTTAAATTATTTAAGTTAAATTTGTTAGTTTAATTCATTGAAGGACTGATGCTGAAGCTGAAACTCCAATACTTTGACCACCTGATGTGAAGAGCTGACTCATTGGAAAAGACGCTGATGCTGGGAAAGGTTGAAAGCAAGAGGAGAAGGGGAGGACAGAGGATGAGATGGTTGGATGGCATTACTGACTGGATGGACATGAGTTTGAGTAAACCCCGGGAGTTGGTGATGGACAGGGAGGCCTGGCGTGCTGCAGTCCATGGGTCGCAGAGTCAGACACGACCGAGCGACTGAACTGAACTGAATTTATTTTTATTATCTTGTTATAGTTTTATGTATTCATTTATTTTGGGTTGCGCTGGGTTTTGTTGCATGCTTTCTCCACTTGCAGTGAGGCTTCTTACTGAGGCGGCTTCTCTGGGTGGGGAGCAGGGGCCCTGGGCCAAGCGGGCGTCAGTGTGTGTGGCCCACAGGCTGAGTTGCTCCGCGGAATCTTCCCGGGACCGGGATCGAGCTCGTGTCTCCTGCGTTGGCAGCAGGATGCTCATCCACTGGCCTCCAGGGAAGCCTCGCTGGCGGGTTTAGCACAGGAACGCTGAGACAGGCGCGCCGTGTCCTGCCCTCCCGTGGGCGGTTCAGATGGACTGCAGCCACAGAGGCTCAGCACCAGGTTGCTGAGAGTCCGTACTTGGGCCACACTGTCCTTCAGCCGCCTTGCTGGTGGGCTCCGTGCCGCCTCAGACTCTCAGTGGGATGATGGCTCCTTCCACCTCGGATGCAAGCCGGACCTGCTCCACGCTGGGGCTCCTAAGGTGAGACGCCGCTCTGACAACAGCCGTGGGCTGCCTCTCCCACCCGTGAGCGGGCTCCTCCCTCTTATGCACCCGTGTCCCTCCCTCTCACTCTTTCTGCAGCCTGGCTTTTCGTCGTATAGAGATGGCATTCCAGCCCTGCGTTTGCTCCCAGCAGAGAGTGGGCTGGAACAGAAAGTTTTGGAATTTTCTCACAAACCCGACCTGCAGAAGTGTATTGTTAGTTTCCATGATGCGAGTCCAAGGTGCCTGCGATGGGACTGATCCCTGAAATAGAAATAGCTTCCTCTCCTTTGTCTCCCTTTCCCCGTGTTTTCTTTACTAAACAACACTAAACAGTTGTTTATCAGGCTCTGTAAGATGCACGACTCAGTGGTGAAGAATCCACCTGTCAATGCAGGAGATACAGGAGACGCAGGTTCAATCCCTGAGTTGGGAAGATCCCCTGGAGGAGGAAATGGCAACTCACTGCAGTGTTCTTGCCTGGAGAATCCCACAGACAGAGGAGCCTGGTGGGCTACAGTCCATGGGGTTGCAAAGAGTCAGACATGAGTGAGGGACTGAGCATATATACATGCAAGATGCATATACACAAAGATGAATTAAATATTGCTCTTGTCTCAAGGAGATGGAAATAGTTCATGAAGAAAGAGGTATGGAAGAGATATCTAAAAATCTACCTGTGATACAGCGTAAAAAGTGTTATACAAACGCCTTCACCCTGAGGGTGTCTTGAACAGCATGGTGACAGAGGTAACAATACTCTGTTGTGTATTTAAAAGTTGCAAAGAGGACCAGATGGTTGGATGGCATCGCTGATTCAATGGACATGAACTTGGGCAAACTCTGGGAGGTGGTGAGGGACAGGGAGGCCTCGCGTGCTGCAGTCCGTGGGGTGGCAAACAGACACAGCTTGGCGACTGAACAAGAGATTAGATCTTAAAGGTTCTTAGCACAAGAGAAACTTTTGTAACTATATGAGGTGATGGATGTTGACTTATTATGGAGATCATTTTGCAATATATACACATATCAAATCATTATGTTGGACACCTTGGACTCATACAATGTTACACATTGATTACGTCTCAACAAACCTGAAAAAATTACTTATAGGGTGCATTGAAGGGACCCATTTTGAATTCTTAACCTGTGTAGTATCATCTTTCCTTTGCTCTCACTCCGTACTGATACTTTATTTATAAAATTCTATTTTCAGTGTGAATGATTACAAAATTCTGAGTTCACCATCTTTTCCACGTGAAGTTTTTCAGAACGCCAAAGCTCTGAACTCCGTGGTCATTGAGCTCTGCTGTCTGCCCGTGTCTATTTCTGAGTGAATTTTGATTCTTGGATATTTATTTGTTCCTTGTAGGTAGGGTGTCTTTGTGTGTGTGTATGTTTTCTTTTGCTTTCCTTTTCCTGAAATATTTTGAAAGTTTTTTCATCACCCTCATGCTGAATGTATCATATTTCTTTCTACTCAGTATGTTAAAAATGCCCTTTCAGTCTAAGGACTTATGATTTTCTCCAGCCAGGGACATCCTAGTCCATCATTTTTTGATTATTTTCTCTTCCTCGTTATTTCTGTTCTCTGCTTTTTCTAACTCCTATTAGCTGAATTCTGAATGTGTTGCATCTTTTTATTCATGTCTTAAACTTTTCTGTTTCATTTCGATCTTCCTTTTTCCCCCTTCATTCTCTCATGTATAAAACTTGTTCAGCTTGAGCTTTTTCAAGTACATTAATGTGACTCTGAACTCTGCCCTTTTTATTTCTTAGTCTCTCCAGAGGATCTTTTATTTCTGCATCATATTTTCCATTTCCAAACTCTCCTTTTAAAAAATGTTCTCCTTTCTCCCTTTTAATATAGCCTGTTCTTTTTTAGAAGGAGGCACTTTTTCTCCTGAAATAAATGAGTAGCTTTCTGTGTGGGCAGAGCTCCCTTTATGCATTTCCCCTCCACACCCAGCACCAGGACCTACACACCGTCCCTCTCCCAGGCTCCAGCACTCTCAAAGACCCTCCCCCAGGGAGGTCACCACTTTTCTTGAAAAGCAGTTCTATTAAGGCCGAAAGGCATCTGGTCTCATCTTCCCGTCTAGGGGTGAGAGCTCCATCAGTCCTCGATGTTCTGAATGTTCTTCTCCAGTCTACTACCTGGTGACTAATTATTCCAGTTGCCAAGGCTAAATAATAGAAGCCTTTGATTTAACTTGAGAGTTGTGGGTCAAGAAAGGATTTCCAGAGGAGCTACATTTAAACTGAGGTTAGAAAGATGTGAAAAACTTAGAAATCAGTTTTCAAGATCTATATCTTCTCTGGCCTTTCATGTCCACAGTCACGTTCTCCTCCTCTGTGTAGCAAACACTGTTAGTCACCCACCTCATGCCTGCGACCACTGCTTTGTCAGAAGAATCCTGACTTTGTTCAGGAAGACAAATGTGCCAGCCAGTAGTCTGCTTTGCTTTCTATCCAACTACCTTTAGAGCTGGAGAGATAAACTCTTATGACACACACTTGGCTATTGAGAAGTCAGTATAAATCCCTGGATGAGGCAGTCCTTTTAACAAAAAATTTAAAAAGCCTCTCTAGGAGGGTTTGCCTTGAGCAGGGACACGATGCCTGGAGGTACATTAGCCATGGTGAAACCACAAGGATTAACATCACACGGCATACAGATCAGAAATGACAAAGGGGTCCTGATTTTTAGTGACATTCTTGAGCAACTGCATGATCCATGGAGATATTCCTTTAGAATTTGTAGGGGAGAAAAGTAAACCCCCACTCTTTGGCCGCAGTTAGACTTCCTGTCGTGTCTAGTTCCGTATAATCCTAATGAACCACAGTAGTTCAGGTATCTTCGGTGGTGGCCGTTTAGTCTCTAAGTCGTGCCCGACTCCTTTGCGACCCTCTGGACTGTACCGCCAGGCTCCTCTGTCTCTGGCATTTCCCAGGCAGGAATACAGCAGTGGGTTGTCATGTCCTCGTCCCGGGGTTTCCTGACCCAGGGACTGAACTTGTGTTTCCTGCATGGGTGGATGTGTTCTTTACCACTGAGCACCTGGGAAGCCCTCGCTCTCACCAAACTATTCCACCAGTGGCCCCCAGGGCTGGTCCTCAGTCTGGCAACATCAGCACCACATTCCAACTTACAGAAGCGCAGGACCTACTGAATCCGATGCTCTGGGAAGAACGGGTCCCAGTAGCCTGTGTTTTGACAAGCTTGCAGGTGATGTTAATGCACATCAACTGCCTTGAGTTTAGGCTTTCTTTCCTTGACCTTTTATTAGCAGAATATCAAATACCCCTCAAGTGAAGTTATATATGCACTGTTCCTCTTCTGTTAAAACAATCATCATGGCTCCCTGTTGCCTAATCAATAGAATAAAACCACATGAGTCAGCTATTCAAGGTTGCTGAAAATATTCTTAGTCATATTCTTCATTTAAATTTTCTCTTATTTTATGTTTTATCAAATCACGTGGTTCTAGTGGAAGTGCTATCTTAGTTGCAGACAGAATACGTACCCCACGGCCTCCCCCACCCAGCGATCTATACGTCACCCCGTTGGTTGTCCTCATCCCTCACTGTATCCTTGGAAACCGTGGTCATTATTCATCAAGCACCGTAACCCTGACCATCTTTACAAAACCTGCAAGAGGCTCTTTCTTTGGATTATGTGTGCCTTCTTGTGTACTCCTTTAATAGTTCTGTGAATTGTTGTTGTTTCATTCCTGTAGTAATTTATGGAACTGAAGACTAAACCTTGATAATTATGTTTAAAAGAATGTAACATGTAATTACAATTAAACAAAATAAAATTTTATGCATAGGTGCATCTTTGAAAAATACATCCAAAAGCTTCATCTAATCATTATAATTTTTTATACATATGCATACTAAGGTATTATTGATTATTCATCTGGGACTCTGACACTGGAAGAATGTAATGATGCCTTTACTTGTCATCATGTTATTTGAAATTTAAAGATGATAAGAGATAGATTCCTTTAAAAAAGTCAATTGCACAATGACAGCACAGTAATTAACTTTTAAATTAGGCAAAAGAGACAGTTTTTTTTTTTTTCTTAAAGGAATACAGTAGAATATAGAAATCAGTCTCTTAAAGGCAATCATGGGGAAATAATTTTATTTCAGTAATTCCTTGTTAAAAGACTCACCTTTTACTTACAATTTTTAAATTTCTTGAAAAGTTAACATGTGGTGAGATTTTTTTCAATGTGGGAAGAAGCATAGCTTTAATTATATGACAAAGCTGTCTTTTTCTTATGAGAATAATTTGAAGACTTTATAGAGAAATACTATATAGAATATTAGAAAAAATATGACATATACTCAAAGGATTACAAAAATTGGTATGTTTAACACATTTACCAACTTTGTAATGCAAACACATGAAGTGCCTGCTCATAACAGCACTGATGAAAAAACTCATCCATATGTTCTTAAGACCCACAAACCCCCACATCTTTTTCACATTGCGTTTGTGTGCAGATGTGCTAAGTTGCTTCAGTCGTGTCTGACTCTTTGCGACCCTATGGACTGGAGCCCACCAGATTCCTCTGTCCATGGGATTTCCCAGGCAAGAATCCTGGAGCGGGTGGCCATTCCCTTCTCCAGGAGATCGTCCCAACCCAGGGATGGAACCTGCGTCTCTTGCACTGTAGGCAGATTCTTAAATGACTGAGCTACCAGGGAAGCCCCACTTATGTCATATCACACATGCTTAAATTAAGTGGTTTGTTTTGTGATCTATTTCTAATTGAAAGTATCTGTTACATTATGGTCAGGAAATTTCTGCCTTTAGTTTCTGCCACTGGGATTTAACTGTGTGTATGTGTGTGTGTTTTCATAATTAAAAATTTAGGAAATAATTTTTTATCAACTCAGACTGTTGAAAACGAACAGGTGTTCATTCCTTCATGTATTATTTCATTTAGTTATGGGAAAATCATGCATGGCTGGTCCTGGCTCTTTCTAGGAAGATTCCTTATGTAAAAACTCATACATGTGTAACCTTTTACCAACTTAAAATTCTGGGTTGATAATAATTTTTAATTGAAAAGAATCTGAAAAAGAATATATACATATATATGAATACGATAAATAAATAAATAAATAAATATATATATATATATAGAGAGAGAGAGAGAGAGAGAGAGGGAGAGAAACCTGAACCATTAGGCTGTGTACCCAAAACCAGCACGACATTGTGGATCAACTATACATTAAGTAAAAAAAAAAAAAACAGGAAAAAAGTTCTGTAGATCCTATTAAGTATCTGATTGAGCACTTTTTATTCCATGTATTTTAATAAGGATTGTTAATTCACTCGTTTTTTTTTAATAACTGTCTTCTTTAGTTTTCTTTTTTTTAAGAAAGTTTTTGTTATATGTGAATGTGTGTAGTTTCCTGTTCAAACATTTCAGTGCCAAGCAAATGGAAAAATGGTACTGTTTACATTAATGTTGCATGTCTTTCTTTTGTTTGAATCTGCCAACTATGTTTTAGCTTTTTTTTTTTTTGCCTCTAAGGCAGAAATTTCATGGCTCTACCACTGAGTAAACTATGTGGCTTTGGGAAAGTTATTTAACTTCTTTGTGATTCTATTTTCTCTTTTGCAACACAGCCATAAAGTAGTGTTATCTTGTGTAGTAGTTACTAATATAAAATAAGATAAAAATCTGTACTTAGAACAGTGACTGCTGGGCATTAAATGCTTCATAAATGCCTTTTTCTTTTCCTCCTCTACCATTATTTTAGTTGTGTTTCCTGTAATCAGTTCAGTTCAGTTCAGTTCAGTCGCTCAGTCGTGTCCGACTCTTTGCCACCCCATGAATCGCAGCACGCCAGGCCTCCCTGTCCATCACCAACTCCTGGAGTTCACTGAGACTCACGTCCATTGAATCAGTGATGCCATCCAGCCATCTCATCCTCTGTCGTCCCCTTCTCCTCCTGCCCCCAATCCCTCCCAGCATCAGAGTCTTTTCCAATGAGTCAGCTCTTTGCATGAGGTGGCCAAAGTACTGGAGTTTCAGCTTTAGCATCATTCCTTCCAAAGAAATCCCAGGGCTGATCTCCTTCAGAATGGACTGGTTGGATCTCCTGCAGTCCAAAGGATGCTCAAGAGTCTTCTCCAACATCACAGCTCAAAAGCATCAATTCTTTGGTGCTCAGCCTTCTTCACAGTCCAACTCTCACATCCATACATGACCACAGGAAAAACCGTAGCCTTGACTAGACAGACCTTTGTTGGCAAAGTAACGTCTCTGCTTCTTAATATGCTATCTAGGTTGGTCATAATTTTCCTTCCAAGGAGTAAGCGTCTTTTAATTTCATGGCTGCAGTCACCATCTGCAGTGATTTTGGAGCCCAGAAAAATAAAGTCTGACACTGTTTCCACTGTTTCCCCATCTATTTCCCATGAAGTGTTGGGACCGGATGCCATGATCTTCGTTTTCTGAATGTTGAGCTTTAAGCCACTTTTTCACTGTCCTCTTTCACTTTCATCAAGAGGCTTTTTAGTTCCTCTTCACTTTCTGCCATAAGGGTGGTGTCATCTGCATATCTGAGGTTATTGATATTTCTCCCGGAAATCTTGATTCCAGCTTGTGTTTCTTCCAGTCCAGCATTTCTCATGATGTGCACTGCATATACGTTAAATAAGCAGGGTGACAATATACAGCCTTGACGTACTCCTTTTCCTATTTGGAACCAGTCTGTTGTTCCATGTCCAGTTCTAACTGTTGCTTCCTGACGTGCATACAGGTTTCTCAAGAGGCAGGTCAGGTGGTCTGGTATTCCCATCTCTTTCAGAATTTTCCACAGTTTATTGTGATCCACACAGTCAAAGGCTTTGGCATAGTCAAGAAAGCAGAAATAGATGTTTTTCTGGAACTCTCTTGCTTTTTCCATGATCCAGCGGATGTTGGCAATTTGATCTCTGGTTCCTCTGCCTTTTCTAAAACCAGCTTGAACATCAGGAAGTTCACGGTTCCCGTATTGCTGAAGCCTGGCTTGGAGAATTTTGAGCATGACTTTACTAGCGTGTGAGATGAGTGCAATTGTGTGGTAGTTTGAGCATTCTTTGGCATTGCCTTTCTTTGGGATTGGAATGAAAACGGACCTTTTCCAGTCCTGTGGCCACTGCTGAATTTTCCAAATTTGCTGGCATATTGAGTGCAGCACTTTCACAGCATCATCTTTCAGGATTTGGAATAGCTCAACTGGAATTCCATCACCTCCACTAGCTTTGTTCATAGTGATGCTTTCTAAGGCCCACTTGACTTCACATTCCAGGGTGTCTGGCTCTAGGTCAGTGATCACACCATCGTGATTATCTGGGTCATGAAGATCTTTTTTGTACAGTTCTTCTGTGTATTCTTGCCATCTCTTCTTAATATCTTCTGCTTCTGTTAGATCCATACCATTTCTGTCCTTTATTGAGCCCATCTTTGCATGAAATGTTCCCTTGGTATCTCTAATTTTCTTGAAGAAATCTCTAGTCTTTCCCATTCTGTTGTTTTCCTCTATTTCTTTGCATTGATCACTGAAGAAGGCTTTTTTATCTCTTCTTGCTATTCTTTGGAACTCTGCATTCAGATGCTTATATCTTTCCTTTTCTCCTTTGCTTTTTGCTTCTCTTCTTTTCACAACTATTTGTAAGGCCTCCCCAGACAGCCATTTTGCTTTTTTTGCATTTCTTTTCCATGGGGATGGTCTTGATCCCTGTCTCCTATACAATATCACGAACCTCATTCCATAGTTCATCAGGCACTCTATCATCAGATCTAGGCCCTTAAATCTATTTCTCACTTCCACTGTATAATCATAAGGGATTTGATTTAGATTTGATTTCCTGTAATCAGCATTTGGTTAAATTTTTTTTTGTTGTTACAATCTCAGATCTTTTGTCTTTTGATAAGGCTGTTTCTTTTCGTATTTATTATTTATAAGTTATTTGGACTTACTTTAGCATTTTTGTCTGTGCTCTTATTGTGTATATTATGGGTTTCTCTATTCAGATATTTCCTGTTCTTTCCTATATATATAAGTATCATAACCAAGTACATGTCAGTTACTCAGTCCTGTCTGACTGCAATCCCATGGATTGTAGCCCACCAGGCTCCTCTGTGCATGGAATTCTCCAGCAAGAATACTGGAATGGGTTGCCATTCCCTTCTTCAAAGGATCTTTCCCCATCCCAGGATCAAACCTGGGTCTCCTGCCTTGCCGGCAGATTCTTTACCATCTGATCCACCAGGGAAGCCCATACCGCCCATATAAAACATGATCTGGACTCTTGACTTTTGCACCAAGAAAGTTAAAACATACCCCCTCCACCCCCAAACAACATGGCTTTGCTTTCCCTGGTTCCTGCCGCCTGACTTCCCTCAGTTATGTCTCTATATGGATTCTTGTCCTTCTCCTTCCACTTGGAGGACTTTTCTTTCATGTGTTGCGGCCACTCACGGTCTGTATCTTTCTTCTATAACCACACATTCAGTCTAATTTACAATGGCAGAGTATCTTGCAAATAGTTGGCTGATACCCTATGGCTAGTGTTCTGAAACAGAGTGCTTTCTATTTTTATATGATTCTGGTCATTTGAATGAGAATTTGGGTAAAGAATGTGGGTAAACAGATGAGTTGACATTGCCATTTTTTGCTGTAACACATATGGTGTTTCTATTTCAATAAAACTGTTATTCCTCTTTCTCATTATTTCCTAATGACATCAAAGCCTGTGTGAGTATTGTGCTTTATATTTTTTTAGCTAATAAAATAAGCAGTCCCCATGGTTCACATTGTTATGAGAGAAACCTAGACCCTTGTATTAATTATCACAGTTCAGTGTCTACTTTGCATTTGGCACATATCTCATAAAGCTGTCTAGAAGTCAACAAAGTGTGCTTTTAAAAGGGAAAAAGAAAACAACTTTGATTTCTTTCGATTACTATACCTTGGAAGCAGACTGTGGTTTCTCTTGGTGGTGGGCTCTACGTTCAAAGAAAATCTAATTTAAAATAACCTCCTTTTGCTCTTCCCTCGTGGACGCTGCACTTCTGTATCTGTTCCTTCAGCAGGCCCTCTTTTTAATCTCTATACCAAAGACTCTACTATTCTTCTTCCTTGTAAAATAAAATACAGATCTATGTTTTCAGAAAGTCTCCAAAAGGAGAAAACTTTGTGGAAGTGATAGTAGTGAGCATAGGGGATTCTTTCACGTTCTCATAGAGATCAACACACTCCCCTAGATAAATGATCTGGTGTCTCTGCTTCTTCCTTCTCCCTTGATTTTCTTTCCAAAGCCGCTCTAACCACTGCGTGTGTCACCAGCTAAGTAGTTTCGTAGAGTGTGAATGTTAGAGTGCTGTCGCTGTTGCTTTAGTTGCTAAATTGTGTCCAACTTTTTGGGACCTCATGGACTATAGACTGCTAGGCTCCTCTGTCCGTGAAGTTTCCCCAGCAAGAAACTGGAGTGGTTACCATTTCCTTCTCCAGGGAGTTGTCGCAACCCAGGGATCGAACCTCATTGGCAGGTGGATCCTTTACCACTGAGCCACCAGGGAAGCATGAATGTTGTAATATTATACCCCTAAATCTTTCAGGATCACTCACGGTAGATTAATCTGATACGGGCATCTCAGACTTTCACTATAGACTGCATTAAGGCTTTTATTTAGCAAGATTAAATTGGGAGGGGGTATAGCAGGAGAGAAACCTGTATGCAGGTCAAGAAGTCACAGAGCCTTACTTGAAACAATGGACTGGCTCAAAATCAGGAAAGGAGTAACACAAAGCTGTACTGGAGCATCAGCTTTAGCATCAGACCTTCCAATGAATATTCAGGGTTTGATCAACCCTGAATATTCATTGGAAGGACTGATGCTAAAGCTGACATTCCAATACTCTGGACACCTTATGTGAAGATGTTAATTTTGGGAAAGATTGGAGGCAAAAGGAGAAGGGGGCGGCACAGGATGAGATGGTTAGATAGCATCACCCACTCAATAGTTGTGAATTTGAGCAAACTCCGGGAGATAGTGGAGGATGGAGGAGCCTGGCGTGTTGCAGTCCATGGGGTCACAAAGAGTCAGGCACGCCTTGGCAACTGAACAGCAGCAAAGAGCAGGGGAGAAGCTAAGAGAATGAGCTTTGGACTGAGATTGGTGTGACTTTCCCACAGTGCTGCCATCGACAATCCCTTTATGACTGTGCTGTGCTTAGTCACTCAGTCGTGTCTGACTCTTTGTAACCCCGTGGATTGTAGCCCGCCAGGCTCCTCTGTCCAGAGGGATTCTTCAGACAAGAATACTGGAGTGGGCTGTCATGCCCTCCTTCAGGGAATCTTCCCAGCCCAGGGATGGAACCCAGGTGCAGGCGGATTCTTTACCATCTGAGCTACCAGGGAAGCCAAGGTGTAAAAACGTCCTGAGCTCAACTTTTTTCAGCTGCAAAACTGGGATTATTTTAACAGTCTCTATGTTGTAGCGAGGACTAAATGAGATTGCACAGGAGTTCAGCACAGAGCTGGGCAAGGAGTGACCTGCAAAGCCAGCAAACAGCAGCAGCACAGATGTCTCTGGGTTGTGTTTCTAGGTGACAGTGGCAGATTACCTTTCCCTCACCACCGGATTCAGTCTGATAACTATCATCATGGCTGAAAGCACTGGTGTGTTTTCACTCTGGCTTTTCCACACCTCCCTTTGTGAGTGCACAAGGGCGGCCATTAGGTGTGCTTCCTCTCAGTGTTATTCACTCTTCAGGTCTAGTCCATGTTCAAGTCTACGCTCCCTGTTGCCTCACCTTCTGAGAAAACTACGCATTACTTGACAGACAGATAAGCTTTAGGGAAGAGACAACAAACCTGTATCCTGTCTCTCTGCGCTGTTCTTATGAATGCCTCTGGCCGTCTACCCCGGTTCCTGGTTGGAGAATAAGCCAGGGAGGGTATTCATAGCTATTCCGTCCATTTTTTCCCCTAGATAAATAAGCCCTGGTATTCCCGAGACCTCAGACTTTTTCCCACAAAGCAGTGGCCAGTGATTTGCCAATACTTTATAAGGATTTTTAGAAGCCAGTCAACACGCATTCACAACACAAAAATTCTTAGGTTTGGGGGGTTAATTCAATCACTTGCATTGCCGACCCAAGTCTATGCTCCCAAGGTTTCATTCTCTGTCTTCTGCACACATATCTCCCAAGTTCCTCTCTGGACCATTTCCCACAGGGTGCTGATTGTTCCTGTGAAGGATGGCTTTTACTTACATACATCTTTTCTAAACCTCTGTGTTATTTGTGTGAAGGGGAGTTCTGGTTGCTGAGGCCACCGGGAGTGGTGCGGGTGCTTTCCGCGTTAGGTGTCTTCTCCACTGGCTGTAAGCAACACCATGCAGCCTCTCTTACCAGTTTCTTTGGCTGTGTTGCCAGGCGTATGCTTGCCTGAATCCCCTGGCTTAATGCCTTTTCTTTTTAACTACATCCGGCATGCTGTACCCAAAACTAACCGTTCTGATCTTTTCCCTGAGTGTTGTCATATCTCTGTTTCTCTCTTAATTCTCTGGCTTCTTTCTTCCTTTTGAAATACTTCTGCTTTCTTTATCCATTCATTCCACCAAAGGTTTAATAATAGTGCGTTAACAGACTGACTAGTTGACCTTGTAGAGACAAGCAGAGAGTATGTGACTTCATATGTTGATAATTGGGTGACCCAGGCGATGGCACCCCCAGTGCTCTCGCCTGGAGAATCCTAGGGACGGCGGAGCCTGGTGGGCTGCAGTCCATGGGGTCGCTAAGAGTCGGACACGACTGAGCGACTTCACTTTCACTTTTCACTTTCATGCATTGGAGAAGGAAATGGCACCCCACTCCAGTGTTCTTGCCTGGAGAATCCCAGGGACGGTGGAGCCTGGTGGGCTGCTGTCCATGGGGTCGCACACAGCCGGACACGACTGAAGTGACTTAGCTTAGCTTAGGGCAAGAACATCTTGGTTTAGCTTTGGATGCCTTCTTCTGAGCTTTTGTCCCTGCATTTATTTTATTTTAACTTTTTATTTTGTATTGAGTTATAAGTGATTAACAATGTTGTAATAGTTTCCGGTGAGCAAAAGCCATACATGCATATGTATCCATTCTCCCCCAGGACCCCCTCCCATCCAGGCTACCACATAACATTGAGCAGAGTTCCATTATATGTGGAATCTAAAAAGACATGATACAGATGAACTTACAAAATAGGAAGAGACTCACAGACTTAGAGAATGAGCTTATGGTTGCTGGTGGGAGGTTGGAGCGGGAAGGGTAGTTAGGGAGTTTGGGGTGGACTTGCACCTTCAGCTGCTGAACAACTTTCTTGAGACTTTTTTCTCATGGGAGACAATCCAGCTTTGATAAAAGGAAGTGCTTCTTCCCAGCTCTTTCCCAAGTCCATCCCTTCTAGGGGTCACCCTTCTGATGTATATAACTAATATTTTTGTGCACTTTGTTGTCCCTACATTTAGACTATCTGAACAGTAGTATCTTTCTCCTTCCTCACTACCGCCCTCCATTAGACCACTTTGAAAGGACAAGTAAGATGCTGCTTAATTTTAGTGTCCCCTCACTCATCCATTACATCAGTTAAGTGAGGGAAGAGTATCTTCTGATTCAACTGAGAAAGAAGGAAGCACGACCTATTTCAGTGCCAATTAAGTTTAGGGATTCATGCAAGACCTAGATTTCCTTATTCACAGTAAATAAACACGCTTTCATTTCTTTGGCTATATATGTAATGAATACTTGACACTGGGGACTTCATTCCTGAAGAAGGTGGAGAGGAGTCTATGAAGGAGGCAGCCCTAAGAGGTACGGGGAGGGATCCACGTGGCCCAGCACCGCACCTACCACGCCTGCGTCACAGCTAGACGCCTCCGTGCGCAGGGTGAGGGGTAATAAAGACCCACCACTGTTATATGGACTCTTATCAGGCATCAGACTTTCTTCCAAGAGTCTCATTCATGTGGCTTCGTTTTAGGTTTACAGATAACCTGAGGTTGAGCTAACTATGATTGCCCACAGGCACGTAGCGTGCAAACACCATGGCTGGGACGATAACAGGGCTAACTCCACACTCCACATTCTTACATTGTACTTGGGATGTATGTTATAAAGAGAAAGCTTCCATCTTGAAAGTGAAGTCGCTCAGTTGTGTCCGACTCTACCGCCCTATGGACTATAGCCCATCACGCTCCTCCGTCCATGGGATTTTCCAGGCAATACTACTGGGGTAGGTTGCCCGTTTCCTTCTCCGGGGATTTTCCCAACCCAGGGATCTATCGCAGGTCTCCTGCATTGCAGACAGACTCTTTACCGTCAGAGCCACCAGGGAATCGGGTATTCTTGCGCCATGCACTCACAGTGCTCATGAGAGGTGGGAGGGATAACAAGGAAGAGGAGAGGGGAGGGGGAGGAGCAGAGAGAAGTGTATTTGCTACTAAAATAGTAATAATAAAATTTCTCAGCCTTATGAATGTGGGTAACCGTATCATGATAGTTACTGCTTAATCCTTTTGCCCGAATGACAAACAAATATGTAAGCAAAATGCAGCCCAAACCAAAAGACTATGTTGGTATATTTCCTTCCCTTCTTTTTGTTATAACATTTTCTTTTAAGTCAGTAATGAATTTCTTCTTCGATTTAATTAGAAAATCTGCTTCACTTCCAAGCTAACATTCAGGTAAGTGTCAAACTTCCAATTATACAAATTAAAATATGTTTGGAACCTATGTTAAAAACGCTATTTGCATTAGGCTTTAATCATCATAAGGGAAAAATGTAAATGTTTCCAGGCAGTCCAATTACATAAATAATCATTCATTTCTTAAGTACATGGTGGAGTTTTCCCCTGAGAAAATTCCATAACTTTGGGAGTAATGTAAGGGTAATTAATTACCAAAAAGAGATGAATACTGCATGCCAAGAATCCTAACAAAGTGCACAGAGGCCCTACGAACACAGTCTGCAGGCGGCTGAGAGACGGATATGTTGTGAAGTGAACCTATTTAATTCACATTTCAGGCTTAGTTCACAAAAAGCTATTTCTCCTTTTTTGTTCAATTATCTGCATTGAATCTCTATTCCACATCATCTAAATACCTGCAATACCTTTTTATTGCCCTCATCTTCCTCACAGTGTATCTCACCTAAAGTCTTGTCTCGGGAAATCCATTTAAGTCTTGTTGCTCCCAACTAATTTCACAATAACTCAATCATCATAGTTATCTGCTCAAAAACCTTCAGTGGCTCTCCATTAGTCTCAGAATACATTCCAGTCTTTTTGAAAAACGTTTTATTTAATTTTTTAATTGGTGGAAAATCGCTTTACAATTTTGTGTTGGTTTCTGCCATGCAACAACACATATCATAATTATACATATATGTGCACACACATCATAATTATACATACATGTACACACATATCATAATTATACAACATGTACACGCATATCATAATTACACACATCATAATTATGCATACATGTACACACATCATTATACATATACACACACACCACAATTATACATACATGTGTATACACATATCATAATCACACACATATGTACACACATCATAATTATACATACATGTACATACACATAGCACAATTATACATATGTACACGCATATCATAATTATACATATATGCACACATACCATAATTATACATACATGTACACACATATCATAATCACACACATCATAATTATACATACATGTACACACATAATAATTATACATATATATACACACATACCACAATTATACATACATGTATATACACATATCATAATCATACATATATGTACACATATCATAATTATACATACATGCACATACACATAGCATAATTATACATATATGTACACACATATCATAATTATACATATATGTACACACATATAATTATACACACACACACACGTGTATATATGTATCCCTTCAGTCCTGAGCCTCCCTCCGCCCCGTCCCACCCCTCTAGGTCATCACAGAGCACCAGGCTGGGCTCTGTGTGGTGCTTAGCAACTCCCCACTCTGTCTCAGACATGAGAGTGTGCATGTCAGGGCTAACTTCTCAGTTTGCCCCACTCTCACCTTTCCCCACTATGTTTACAAGTCCATTCTCTACTAGCTTCATCAATACCATTTTTCTAGATTCCATATATATGTGTTAATATATGACATCTGTTTTTCTCTTTCTAACTTACTTCACTCTGTGTAAGAGGCTCCAGGTACATCCACCTCACTACATCTGACTCAAATGCACTCCTTTTTATGGCTGAGTAACAGTCTTTAAAGGAAGATTCTGAGGTTCTTCATAAGCATGGTTTTGGCCAGATTTGCTCTTTTCCTTCTTCCCTTGGCACCAAGCCCATTGTTCACCAGCTCACTGTTCCCTGGATTTGACTGCTAAAAAAAATCCATTGGGATATGTGTGAGTTAAGAATTCAGATTCCTAGGCTTCTTTCTAGGAATCAGATTCTCTAGGAAAAGGGACTTGGAACCTACATTATAACAAATGATCCAAATCTTTCAGAAAAGTTTGAAAACTGTTCTAAGCAAACCAAACCCTTTGCCTTCCCCTCAACATGACCCATGGTTTCCTTTATGGTTCAGTGGTAAAGAATCCACCTGCAATGCAGGAGACAGAGGAGATGCAGGTTCTATCCCTGGGTTGGGAAGGTCCCCTGGATGAGGAAATAGCAAACCACTCAAGTAATCTTGCCTGGAAAAAATCCCATGGACAGAAGAACCTGACGGGCTACAGTCCATGGGTCACAAAGAGTCAGATATGACAGCACACACACAAAACGCAAACGTGACCCATAGCTCCTTTCCCCTGCCCCCTGCTACTGAAAAGCTATCGCAGTGGATAGCTCAGTCAGCATGGTCTTATTATGGGTTTCCCCCCAAATAGAGCCTAAGACAAGACTTTGAAGGTAGGTGGTTTATTTGAGAGGTGATCATGGGACGCACACAAAGAGTATGGGAAGTGAGCCAGAGAAGGAAGCAGGGGCCACGTAAGCACTTTTTAGCAAGGTTATTGCTCTGGGTAATGGCAACTCAATTGGCCCATCAGCAGCCTCTGAGAAGTGTGTAGAAATCCTTCTAGAACTGTCCCTCTGAAGTGTGGAAGTTTGGGAATTTATCTACCTGCTTGGGTTCTCTTCTGTGTAGGTGACTTTGTGCCCATTAAATCCCTTGCTCTTCCTGCCAAGCACGCCTGTGGCATTGAGGCAGACTCTGGGGCAGGAGGAAGGAATACTGAGTATTCTCCAGATGGGATTCTGTCACTAGAGGGTCGCCTGAGCTCCTGTGGTACTGTTCCCTGCAGCTGCAGATCATGTCCGAGGTGGGCCCAGGATGGGGTGGGCCCAGAGGCATTCACTGCATGCATCCTTTCCATTCTGTATTAGCTAGCTATTGCTGTGTGACACTTTCCCCCAATAATGAATCATGTAGCTATAATCACACACGTTTATTCTCTCATAGTTTCTGTGGTGGAGAAGGCAATGGCACCCCACTCCAGTACTCTCGTCTGGACAATCCCATGGACGGAGGAGCCTGGTAGGCTGCAGTCCATGGGGTCGCTGAAGGTCAGACACGACTGAGCGACTTCACTTTCACTTTTCCCTTTCATGCATTGGAGAAGGAAATGGCAACCCACTCCAGTGTTCTTGCCTGGAGAATCCCAGGGATGGGGGAGCCTGGTGGGCTGCCATCTATGGGGTTGCACAGAGTCCGACATGACTGAAGCGACTTAGCAGCAGCAGCAGTTTCTGTGGATAGAGAACCTAGGTGTGGCTTAGCAGAGCCTTCCAGCCCAGGGACACCTCAATCTGACCTCATTTCACACCTTGACTGGAAAGGACGTGCTCTTGGGCTCAGTCTGGGGGCGTGGATATTTCCTCAGGAGTAGCTGGACTGGACGCTTCGGTAACTCCATGGCTGTTTTCCTCCCTGGGCTGCTTGCCATGTGGGCCTCTCCAAGGAGCTTTTCACAACATGGCTTCATAGAGTGAACAAGCAAGACAGATTCAGTCTTCTGTAATCGAACCTCAGAAGCAAGAGCTCTTCACATCTGTTGTATTCTGTTCATTACAAGTTAGTCACTAGGTCCAGCCCACACTTGGGTGGGTAGAATCCACCGTTTTCCCATTCTTAGGGTTATCTCTTTGATCCATTATCAGAATTTGCTAGGAATCAGCCAGGAATTTGTGTCATGATAAAATGTTATAGTACATGTTATTTTGGTGTTTTATCTGTCAAATTTTATATCTGCTTTTCCTATATTTGAAACTTCTGTAAATCTAAGGCACTACAGGATATATGGAAAGAACATTTGAATAAATCATTCGACACCTTTTTCAAAGACTGCCCTTTTAAAATTAATTCATGTGAAATCCAGTCAAGAGATAGTAAGTACTATAAAAATTTAAGGTACTGTTAATAAATATTTCATGCTACGTAGGCCTGAAAGAAAATGTAAACCACTGTAGTTAGAAGATTTACCCAAAGCTTGTAGGGCCCTTGTATTAAACTTTTTTCTTTTTTTTAAATTTTAAATTTATTTATTCTAATTGGAGGCTAACTACTTTACAATATTGTATTGGTTTTGCCATACACTGACATGAATCTGCCAAGGGTATACACGTGTTCCCCATCCTGAATCCCCCTCCCACTTCCCTCCCTATCCCATCCCTCTGGGTCATCCCAGTACACCAGCTCCGAGCATCCTGTATCATGCATCAAACCTGGACTGGCGATTCATTTCACATATATTATACATGTTTCAATGCTGTTCTTCCAAATTATCCCACCCTCTCCCTCTCCCACAGAGTCCAAAAGACTGTTCTATACATCTGTGTCTCTTTTGCTGTCTCACATACAGGGTGATTGTTACCATCTTTCTAAATTCCATATATATGCGTTAGTATACTGTATTGGTGTTTTTCTTTCTGGCTTCACTGTGTATAATAGGCTCCAGTTCCATCCACCTCATTAGAACTGATTCAAATGTATTCTTTTTAATGGCTGAGTAATACTCCATTGTGTATATGTACCACAGCTTTCTTATCCATTCGTCTGCTGGTGGACATCTAGGTTGCTTCCAGGTCCTGCCTATTATAAACAGTGCTTCGATGAACATTTGGGTACACGTGTCTCTTTCAATTTTGGTTTCCTCTGTGTGTGTGCCCAGCAGTGGGATTGCTGAGTCATATGGCAGTTCTATTTCCAGTTTTTTAAGGAATCTCCACACTGTTCTCCATAGTGGCTGTACTAGTTTGCATTCCCACCAGCAGTGTAAGAGGGTTCCCTTTTAAACCGTCTCTACCTTACCTGGGAGGAAGGACTTTGAACTGACAGCCTGAGGCCCTGAGTCCTGTAGGCTTGCAAATCATCTCAGACTCAGTTTCATCTCCTAGTCACTGGGATGGCCTAATGTGAACCTTGGGCTCTGCAGGTGGCGCAGTGGTAAAGAATCTACTTGCCAGCGTAGGAAACCCAAGAGATGTGGTTTCCATCCCTGGGTTGGGAAGATCCCCTGGAGTTGGAAATGGTAACCACTACAGTATCCTCAGGGTCGGACACGACTGAGTGACTGAACTGAACTGAACAGCATCCTTGACTGGGAAATCCCATGGCCAGAGGAGCCGGTGGGCTGTTCAGTCCATAGGGTTGCAGAGTCGAACAAGACTAAGCGTGTGTGCACGCGCACACACACACACACAGTGTGACCCTCAGAGCCTGTCAAATGTTGACTAAGCAAGCACCTGCTACGTGGCGCCCTCTGAAAAGCACTCATCATACTGCCTACTTAGCACCTGGCACACAGTAGGCATACAATAAATACCAACTGATCCTGACCCCGTGTCCAAGGGGACATTGAACACAATGTCCAATTCATTATTAATTCATTATTAATTCTTCATTGTTAAGAAGAGCTTCTGAAGATCTTATTGGGGAAAGAGAAGATCTAGGTTTACAGATTAGACGATATCTATCTAAGTGACTTGAGAGAAATTCCCTGAGTGAAAAATTAAGTTGCAAACGTTTATCCTTGCAGTTTGAAGATCTAACAGCAGGTGGAGTTCCGAGCTCACCCGGGGGATCAATTATTCCGCACCTACGTATTGAGAACCTCCTTATCCATGACAGGCTGTACTCTGGGCTCAAGGATGAGTGGGTGAGGGCAGAGACAGCACTTGGCAGTCGGGAGGGTCACACGGGAGTGGCGGGTGCAGACACACTGGGCCAGACATGGGTGCGCAGTTGTGCCTGTGCCGTGAGATGGGAAGCAGAGACTTGGGGGCGATGCCTGTGGTCACAGTGACAGACTTGGGGGGCTGCCGGCAGCATCTGGACGGTGCGGGACACGTCTTCCCGTCCGAGCACAGCAGCTCAGAGCTTGTCCTCTGCAGACAGCCTGCCTGGGCTTGACGTGTGGCTTCACCATTGACTTGCTTTGTGATCCTGGCTATGTTACTTGATCCCTTTGAGCTTCAATTTCTTCATCTGGCCTGTGGGAATGATTACATGACGTATTTTGTGGGGCTGTTGTGGGTGAAGCAAAGTTGCATGGCTCAAGGTAGCCTGGAGTTAAAACTCCCCTCCAGGCCCTCCCCACCATTCTAGGCAAAACAAATAACTTTCTCACCCGAAGAAAAAAATAGACATTAGGTTGATTACGCCCAGCTCCAAGCTGGCCCAGCCTCTGGCTGATCTCCAGAACTCCTTGCCCCAGCCGTTTAAAGACAGTAGCTTTCTGCATACATGCCTATATATACTTACTCTTTTCTTAGATAAGTGCAGCAGCTCGCTAATTTGACTGCTGCCCCTTCTCGCCTCATTAAAGATGATCTGTTCCTGTAGAGTGCCAGTCTCATTCTTTTTCTGAAACTCGCCTACTCTAACTCCGGACCTTACAGTGGGGATTAAAAAATTAATATACGTAAAGCATTTAGAACAACCTGGCAATGGTGTTTTGCATCAGCTGATATTACTCTCACTCTTGTTGATGTTATGGCTGTTGTTAATATTGTTCTTGTTATTATCATTGTTCTGATCGTCAACAGCAGCAGCGAGACTCGTGTCCCTTCTATCTTTTTATTTTCTTTGGTCTCCACTGTATTTCAGGGACTTTCAGATGTGTGATTCTGATTTAAGGATATCCTGGGAAGTGTGCTGAGATGCAATTTGGGGGCCTGAGTTTTGGTTCAGTGGGCTCAGTGGGTTGGTTATGGGGCCTAGGAACTGACATCTTTACTAGCCACCTAGACAGATTGCACTGTCAGAAATCCTTCCTTAAAGGTCAGAATCATGAAACCTAGGATTTATGGAGACACTACCATGCTTTAGACCCTGGGCTAAGTGCTTTGTGCATGCCGTTTATAATCTGAACAAAAGCTCTGCTAGGCCAGTATCATTATCCCCATTGGTAATGGGCAAACTGAGACTCAGCACAACCTGGACACCTTATTCCTGGTGACAAAGCTGGACGCTTTTGCTCGAGAGCCTGCCCCTTTTCTGCCCTGCAGTGCCACGCCACTCTGTGTGAAGGTCCGCTTGGTTACTTTAGACTGTTAGTCCCCAGTGTGACGCCTCCACTGCTGAAGCCCATGTGCCCCAAAGCCTGTGCTCCACAGCAAGAGAAGCCACCGCATTAAGAAACCTGCACACCACAGCCAGAGTGCAGCCTCCGATTGCTGTAGCTAGAGGAAGCGTGTGGTGCAGCAACAAAGACCCAGCACAGCCAAGGAAAAAAGTCCCCTGTTTGAGATCACTTAGCTGAGGATTTGGGTGGGCTACTCTCTGACCTAGATGGCATATTCAAAAGAAGAGACATTACTTTGCCAACAAAGATCCGTCTAGTCAAGGCTATGGTTTTTCCAATGGTCATGTATGGATGTGAAAGTTGGACTGTGAAGAAAGTTGAGCGCCGAAGAATTGATGCTTTTGAACTGTGGTGTTGGAGAAGACTCTTGAGAGTCCCTTGGACTGCAAGGAGATCCAACCAGTCCATTCTAAAGGAGATCAGTCCTGGGTGTTCATTGGAAGGACTGATGCTACAGATGAAACTCCAGTACTTTGGCCACCTGATGCGAAGAGTTGACTCATTGGAAAAGACTGATGCTGGGAGGGATTGGGGGCAGGAGGAGAAGGGGACGACAGAGGATGAGATGGCTGGATGGCATCACTGACTCGATGGACATGAGTTTGGGTGAACTCTGGGAGTTGGTGATGGATGGGGAGGGCTGGCGTGCTGTAATTCATGGGGTCGCAAAGAGTCGGACACAACTGAGCGACTGAACTGAACTCTCTGACCCAGGCTCTGTAGGATGGAGAAATACAGGGACCTCCATCTGGGAAATAAAACATTTTATTTAAAAACTTTTCCAGCTTTATTGAGATATAACTGACATATAACATCGTCGGGCAAACAAAATTAAGAGATGTTCACTATGGTGGGATTTTACAGGAAGGATAATATCAGAGGGGTATTTTGAAAGACAAAAGGTGTTTCCGACAGGCAGAGACACAGAGAAAGGGCCTGGTTGGGGAACAGAAGGATGTGGGAAAGACCATGGCCTGTTTGGGGATTGTAAGGAGCTTCTCATGACAGAGCAAAGGATAGTGTTTTGTGTGATTGGAGAGGTGGGAAAGACCTGGATAATGAATGACACAGAAAGCCATGCTCAGGATCTGGTGGGAGCCATGGGGGAACTTTAAGCACGAGTGGAACATGGTTTCTAATTATATGGATGCCAACAGTGTGGTCGTAGGTAATGCTGATGTCAAGATCTATAAGATCTAGGCGACCAAAAGGACCTCACTGTGAAGCTTTATCTACTCTGTGTCTGTGCACACATGTGTCACACAAGGCCCCCCGTGTTTTTTTTTTTTTAACAACGATTCTTTTTTTGATGTGGACCATTTTAAAAGTCTTTATTGAATTTGGTGTTAATATAATATTGCTTCTGTTTTATACGTTGCTTTTTAGTCACAAGGCATGTGGGGTCTTAGTTCCTGGACCAGGGATCAATCCTGCTTACCTGCATTGTAAGGCAATGTCTTAACCACTGGACTGCCAGAGAAGTCGCCCTCCCACCATACTCTTTCATAGAACTCTTTCTTTTATAATTGCCACACCTTTCATAAGTCTTTGGAAGCTTTGCTATAAAAGAGAGCTACAAATGAACATATCAAAATCAACTCAAAAGTTAACCAAGGATTTGAAAGCAAAATTAACTTCTCACTAATGGTTGACATTTTTTTTTAATCGTCTCATCCTAAGTAATTCCACACATGCTTTCCCTTGACGAGGGAATCATTTAAAGTCACAGTGGAGTACATGAAACTAAGATGCTTCTCATTCCCTCTCACTGACAGATTTTTAATATAAGTGTCAGAGCTTGAATATTCAAAATCCATTCTGCTACCTCTCTTGTCAACCCTCTCCACCCCAGCACCTGTGAGGTTTTGGGAACATCAGCTTAAGAATGAATGGGTAACTTCTGATGTCCTATTAAAGCAATTCGACAACTGTTAATGTTTCTAGGATACCAAAGTCCCTACCAGACAATAGGGGCTCCAAGATGAATTCAGCTTGTGGACTGTGCCCATCCAGTAAGTGCACTGATGGATGCGCTGTCAAGGCTCAGGTTTGGGGGAAAGAACTGTGCCCTGAGCCTGGAGCCAGACGCTGGGTGGAGTTCCTACAGTTGGTATCACAGGACTGCGGCACGAATCGTAGAGAGCGAAAGCAAGGAGATGCGCTGGGCAAATGTGATTCACAGCTTTGAAATCCACGTTAAAAAGAAGTATGGGCTTAACTCACTTTACCCTTAGAGCAATGGTCTCAGAGCCTTTGAAAAGAAAGGATTTCAGCAAAGGACTAACACCAGGCGGTCATCTTAGAAAATTCACTTTGATGGGTAGCAGGGTTTCTAGTGGGTTTCCCTGATGGCTCAACAGTAAAGAATCTGCCTGCAATACAGGAGACGCAAGTTCAATCCCTGGGTCAGGAAGATCCCCTAGATAAGGAAAAGGCAACTCATTCTAGTATTCTTGCCTGGGAAATCCCACGGACAGAGGAGCCTGGTGGGCCACAGTCCACAGGGTCACAAAGAGTCGGACATGAGGAGGGCTACTAGTAGCACACACCAAGTGACTGGTACGTTTTGAAAGTGTGCCCATTCCTCTAGGGAGACTGCAAAGCCTGGTGCTTAGATTTATGATCTGGGAGAGGAAGAGTAAAGCCATAACAGGACAGCACCCCCTCCTCCCCCACTGGCAGGCAAACCCTGCATGACAACCAGCCCTGAGGAATGGAATGGGGAATGCAGGTCCGAGGCTGCTGGAGACAGCAGTGATGGAGACAAGGAGTGATGGAGGCCCGAGCCCGGAGTGCAGATAGAGAATGCAGAGAAGATGGATTTGATCTGGTGCTGAGCTTGATGGGGTCTAGAAAGGTGGGGCAGAGACACGAGGTTGGTGCCTCGGTTTCTGACTTGACCATCTCAGGATGTTACATAATAAATATATCTAGGTGATGGCGTATTATGTTAACATTCAAAATCTCCTGCTCAGTCATGTTGGATTCTCTTGCAACCCCATGGACTGTAGCCCACCAGGCTCCTCTGTCCATGAGATTCTCCAGGCAAGAATACTTGAGTGGGTTGTATTTCCTTCTCCAGGGGATCTTACCAATCCAGGGATAGAATCAGCAACATTCAAAATAGCATATCTCTTAAAGTCTGGACCAAGATACATACATGTTATGTCATGAGTATGTATTCTGATTATCTATAGGAATATTTTCAAATGATTGCTAGAATATGCCTGGAGTCAGAATCAACTGTTCCCCACCCCCTCCTTTTGATGGTAAAGGATATTCTGTTTGGAAGCCATAGATGGGCATTTTGTGAGCCCCTCAGGTCAGTTTCCAGAGTCCTCAGCTTTTCCTGCCTTAGCTGGACTGTGTGCAGCAAATGGGCGAGGCCAGAAAAGGAGTGTCCCTAATGCCAAATGCCACACTGATGGTGCTTCGTGAAGAGAACTCGCCTGTGTGTGGCTCGGCTCTGCGCCCAGGAGGGAGGGGCAGAGATGAAGCGGGTCCAGGACAACAGCGCCTTCCTGCCCTGTGCCTGCATCTCCTCTCGCTGTCGGGAGGGCACGGTCTGCTCCCGCCCCTCCAGTGTGGTGTCACAGGTATCGAGTGAGACGGGAACATCTCCAGCTACAAGATGTTTAAAAACGCTACTTTTCAGCCAATCCAACCAGTTAATATAATGAAATACTGCTGCCAAAATCTTGCCCCCCACCCAAGTCCTCTGGTGCCGGATAAAAAAATAGAGAGACAGAGTTTGGAAGAAATAGAGTGACTTTCTCTTTGCCGGGCAATGGGAATATACAGCAGGCTACTGCCTTAAGAACTGTGCCCCCTCCCTTGGGGAACTTATAGTTTAGTTGCTAAGTCGAGTCTCTTTGTGACCCCATGGTCTGCAGGCCACCAGGCTCCTCTGTCCATGGGATTTCCCTGGCAAGAGTACTGGAGTGGGTTGCCATGTCCTCCTCCAGGGGCTCTTCCTGATCCAGGGATCAAACCAGCACATCACTTTCATTGCAGGCAGATTCTTCACCATGGCACCACCAGAGTAGCCCTGCCTGGCGAATAGGGAGAGGTTTTATGTCCTCATGAAGTTCTTGTATATACATTTTTTTTTTGTTGTTGTTGCAATTTTACGGCCAAAAGCTGGTGTCAGGAGGCTAGGTAACCTGGTCTGGTGTCCCGGAAGTTATTGGCTGTGAGCTTCTTCCTTTCGAGATGCAGAATCCTACAAGAAAATGTAGGGGGAGAACTACGCCAGGTGCAGAGTATAATCTACATGGAGTCAGAGAGTAATTAGCTTTGTGAGGGACAAGTCCAGCTACAAGTGTGTGTTAGTAGTAACAGTTAAAAAATAAGCAAGATTGTTTAACTGTCACAGACCCGTTTGGCTGGTATGTGCCAAAGGCTGCTCACTCATTTTTCTTTTTGCTGCAACGATTCTGCATGTATGACCAGCAAAGCCCATTTACAATTCCAGGGAAATCAAACTAGAATTGGGGTAAGAAAGTCCAACCTTTTTTTTTTTTTCCTCTCCCTTTGTGCTTAGTCTGGAGTCACTGGCTCACAGGGGACTGTGTGCAGAGACCTCGCACCCTGCGTTCAGACCAGAGCTCCTGGGGCAACACGACCTCCCGCACCGGCAGCCGAGGGCTCTGAGGGCAGAAGCCCAGTGGCAACTCTCACCTCAACATGGCTGCGCCCCGCCACGTGCAGAGCCCCTCCCCCGAGCCTGCAGCTTCCGGGCTGAGCGCTCCCGCGAGATCTCCGCCGGCCCCGCCCACCCGCCATGAGGCCCGTAACCAGCCAGGCGCGCAGCCTGCCGGGAGAGGGTGTGGAGCGGGGGCTTTTGAGCCCCAGCGCCAACCTTTCGGCTTTGAGGTCCAAGAGGAAGCGACACCCGGCAGGAGGACTCTCGAGGGGCCCCGACCTGAAAAGGCTGGTAACAAACAAAGCTAGTTTCAGAGAAAACGAGCGCCTTTTCTCACTGAGCCTCGTGGCATTTCTTGTCTAGCCCGTATCTCAGACGTGTGCTCCATTACCTTGTTTCCACCCTTCTTTTTTTTTTTTTAAACAATGATACCAATGCGGGCAACTACAAAAGCAAAAACGAAATGAAAAGGTAAAAGAGAAGAAGAGATTTCTTTTTCCTAAACTGAGGTTTTTCTGAAGTATTTCTTCGGAGTGGGCTTTTATTTCTTCAAGGACAAGAGGCCAAACTGACAGAATGGTGAAGAAGCCCTCCTTCCTCTCCTTGTGTAATGACTGTTGATTCTTTCGGAAAATGGATTTGCTGTGGGGTTGAAAAGGCTGTACCGTGTCAGTGTCACCTTGAGAGCCTCCTAAATTCTTCAGAGAGAAGCGCGGGTCAGAATTCTCCTTCCTTCTAGAAGGAGGACAGGAGAAACTGTTGGAAAGTTCATCAGAGAGGAGAGGGAAAGCGGACGTGTTTCGGTGTCGCCCTCGAGTCAAGTACCTTCACCTGTTTCCATTTTGTTTGTGCGGTTGTTTGAATCAGCAGCCCAAGCTGTGCCTGGGGTTGTCGCCCTGACCAGTGGGAAGAGGAATCCAGCATTAGAAGCGAAAGGAAGGGTCACACCTGCTCCTGTTTGCTGTTAATGTAGTTGACACTTGCAACTGACCGTCACTCTGGTTTCACGTGGACACAGAACAAAAAATGTTCAGTGTGGTTAAAGCTCAGTCTAGGCTGTCATTTACAATTGCCTTGTTATTTTAAAAGTGGCCGTTTCTGGATTTTATTATTTTCTCTTCATCTCGATCATTTTTCTCCAACGTGTTTCTCCACCATTCGGTCACCCTTGGGCAGCTCTCAGTTGACTCTACCCGGAAAACCTCTGCTGTAAGATTTCAGCTGTGCGTTTGCTGTAGCTGACAGAGGTTCAGGGTTGGGGGAGGTCAGGGAGGGGCGTGACCTCCAGTTTATCCTGGAGCTGGATGGGGGCAATTGGGGGTGGCTACCCCATCTCCATCCTGGAAATCTACACCCTGCCCACTGTCCCCACATAGATGCTGTTAGAGGATGTGGCCCCGAGATAGGAAGATGTTGTTAGACCACCTGGACTATGTGCCTGGCTGTGCTCAGTTGTTCAGTCATGTCCGACTCTTTGTGACCCTGTGGACTGTAGCCCACCAGGCTCCTCTGTCCATGGGATCCTCCATGCCAGAATACTGGAGTGGGTAGCCATGCCCTCCTCCAGGGAATCTTCCCAACCCAGAGATCGAACTCGTATCTCCTGTGTCTCCTGCATCGCAGGTGGATTCTTTTCAACTGAGTCAACTGGGAAGTCCACTTTGTGCCTGGACTGTATCAACTTAAGATTCTGGCAGGCGCATGCAGAGATATACTGTCTTCCAGATCCCAGGACAGACTTCATGTGTAAGTTGCCTTTTTTGTTAAAACTACCCATTCCCAGTGGATTTCTCTTTCTTCTGTCCCTCCCTGCCCTCTATGTTCAGGGGCCAGTTTGCAAACCGGTGGGAAGATACGTTCAGGGCCTTAATATTTTAAACATAAGTGTAATGTCATAAAACAATGGATTGAAAATGAAGAATGGAATGCAATCACTGACATAAGCCATGGTACACAGGGTTGTGATGTGGATAAATATATCTTGAGTAAATTATTGTGTCATTTTTTTAGTTACAGGCTGTTGGAACAAAGGATCTCAGGGAGGCTGTTTTAATTTCCTGCTCCTAGCCTTCTGTATTAAGAATGATGAATCTAAGTGAAAAATCCTGATTAATTCAGTGAGTTGTGGCTGAGGCGTACCTGTCATGAGAGTGAGAGCATGTTTTAGTCTGCTGATGTTTTCTAAGACAATACTGTTCATTGAGTCTCCAGATTTATTTACCAGCAGATATTTTTGTGTGAGCGTACTGTGTGCCAGGCTCCAATAAGAATATTGGATTAGCATTCTATTGTTAAGCTTATAACTGCATTGGGACATACTATTTTCTTATTTAGAACAGTAGTTCTTAGCATGGAATAATACTTGGGAATTGAGTTGAAAAATAAGTACAATTTCTATGTCTGTTTCCATATAAATAGCGCAATGATTTTTTTTTTTAACCAGTTTGTGAGAACACGTCTGGGGTGGATAATTTTTAAAATAGTCTGAATAGTATAAAGACGAGCTGTTGTGTGTGTGTGTATTTTGGAAGGTTCCTCAATGAAGTTCTTATCCTTCGGACTAGCTAAAAGCAAGATAGGAGAGGCCTGTGTGTCTTCTGGTCAGAAAAGGCTGGCCACGTTTATTAAGTGACTGCAGAGAAGGAAAACACTCAAATTAATTTGAGGAGACTCACCTAAGTATTGGGTCCCAGATTCAAAAACTGATTGATTGATGAGCCACTTCTATGCACAGCTCTGTAAATTTGCTCCAGGCTAAATGGCAGCAGGAACGTATTTACTTAATTGTTGTTGTTTAGTCGCTAAGTCCTATTGCTCTTTTTCCACCCCATGGACTGTAGCCAGCCAGGCTCCTCTGTCCATGGGATTTCCAGGCAAGAACACTGAAGCGGGTGGCCATTTCCTTCTCCAGGGGATCTTCCTGACCCAGGGATCACACCTGCATCTCCGGCAGTGGCAGGCGGATCCTTTACCACTGAGCCCCCAGGGAAGCCTTTACCTAATGTTGTTGCTGTTTACTCACTAGGCCATGTCTGGCTCTTTGCAACCCCAGGGACTGTAGCCTGCCAGACTCCTCTGTCCATGGGCTTTCCCAGACAAGAATACTGGATTGGGTTACCATATCCTTCTCCAGGGGATCTTCCTGACCCAAGGATCGAACCCAGGTCTCCTGCGTTGGCACGGGGATTCGTGACTCATGCAGTAGTTCTCCCGAGGAATAGCAGTAGGCAGGAGGCTAGCCAGAATGGTGAAGATAGAACAGATGACTTACTTTTGTTATAAAGCGGGGCCAGCTCAAGATTTTACTTACAGTTATCTTGTTGTGACAGTGTCTTACTATGCCCTCTTGAGTGCATGGCAGTGAAATCACCACCTGTCTCGGGGACCTGAAGCCCTTGGGTGTGCTTCAGAAAGTACTTCCTGTGCACTTGTGTGTGTTCTTTATGGCTTATGTGACTGAGGGCAGGCCGAGAGTGATTTTCCTGGTTCCTTCAACCTGGAAGTGTGGTCCTGGGAGGGTGGGCAGTATTGGTATCTCAGTGGGATCTTGTTGGAAATGTAGAATCATGGGCTCTTCTCTGGCCTACTGAATCAGAGTCTGCATTTTAGCAGGATCTCCAGGTGGATCCAAACATACATCACACGTGAAAGTTTAAGAAGCACTTGTCTATAAGGCCTTTGATGTTTTCTACATTTTTTCTTTAACTTGTCAATTTTTCAATGCAGTTGTTTTTCTTTTACAAAGAAAGACTTGTTTTTCTTTCCCCCGCTCAAAACAATTCAAATAGGTTTTGAAGCAGAAATCATTTAGACCTTAAATAGGAAAGTAAGGGAGAAAGTGGTTGCATTTGGAAGTCAGTGTTAGAGAACAATTTTTGAAAATCTGAAATTTATCCATTTTGGAAGTCTAAACACAGTCCTGGTCCCAGAGATCATAATTCAAACAGATTACTTCATCTGTTCACCTATATTCTAAAGAAAGAGATGTGTGTTTTTAAATGCGTGTATACATAGCTTCCTTAATGAAAGCTTTACTGCAAAAGCACTTTGTTCCTAATGCATCCTTAAGTGAAGTTTTGCATTCTTAATTTTCCACTCAAGTAATTTAGAAACCATTAGTTAAAGTGGAACTCTAAGATAAAGTAGGATCCTTGTACATTTAGATGGTTTCCTCTGAAGATTGCTCTTAGAATTGTCAGAGAAAGAGAAATTCTTAATTGCTTTTCATTACATCTGGGTAGCAGATACATGTTTGCTTTCCAGATACCTGTCTGGCAAAAGCGCAGGAGGATAGGAGATGAAGTGATGTAATAACATCAAGCTAACAGATTTCCAAAGTTCTCCACCCGTCCAGCTGGCCACTGTGAATCACCTTTCATCAGGACAAAGCATTTCCCCCATCTATCTACACCTCCTTTCTCAAGCAGTCGAGTCAAAATCGGTGTTTCTCCTTTGTTCCTGTTTCTCGTATAGTTTACTACGCACTAGACAAGAGAACAGTTGTTGCTCTTGAAGGTTAGAGATTTCTGTTGTCGCCTTCTGAAATTGGCAGTCATGGACGATGTCGGAGCACAGACAGAAGCAGGTACCCTTTCTTTGTTTCTCTCCTCAAAAGTGTGGTTCTGCCTCTGGCTCTTTTTAAATCTCATTACAAAATCTTCTTCTCTTGTGCCTGAATGGTTTGATTTTTCTTTCAAGTTAGAGGTCTTCTAGAGAAAGTCTTTGAAGTACAATCAGATCCAAATTTCAAAAGTAAAGAGAGATATTTTACTGATCTTAAGAAAGGAATTGTGTTCACAAATACTAATATTTGCCCAGGGCCCTTTCTGAAATGAAAGATTTGCCCACATAGATCAGTCTACATGGATGTTGTGCAACTGTAATTTAATACTAAGAAAACACTTCCTAACATATAGATCCTATGTAGGCTTCTCATATTAGCATCTGACTTCTTTCTTGTCTTTTTCAAGGTCATAGAAAGTGTTAGAAATTTGAGTTAGAAATTTTGCCATAGTTTCTAGTTTGAGGGTTTTGAGGAAAGGCTAGCCCGTATGATTTTTCTGATTATATATAATGTATCTTAATACTAGACAGCTATAGCAAATACAATTCAGAGACTTTCAAAAATACCAATGAGGGGGAGGTTTGTACTATGAGCAATGTATTTCTGACGAATCTGTGATCTCTTGGGAAAGGAAATGCAGGTTAGAAGAATCTACTAAAAGTCTCCAGGTTAAAGTATTGTTAACTTTGGAGCGATCTGGGACAGATTGAGCTCCTGACCAGAGTTATGAATGTATTACTATTTCTTTTCCCTAGGCAAAAGGACTACATTTTCATTGGTTTGCCAAGGAGTCTATATTTAAAAAAAAACAAACAAAAAACCCCACAAGATTTACCGCTTGAGTCATTCACAGCTCATAAATCCCTGCTTCCCCTTTTCTTTGAATTATTTTGCCTGGTTTCCATGATGGTTTCCATTTCCTGATTCATTGTCTGCTCCATCCTTAGCAACACCTGCTTGATGTAGAGGTGTATAGATTTGTGCTTCCAAGAGAAGAGAGTTTTCCTTCATGGGTTTTGTGAACCACTGGTTACTCTGAACTTTGTATGTTCTTTGTCTGTGCATCTATGTAATTATGGATCTGTCTGCACCTATACATATATAAATGGGCTGTCATGGCAGTGCTAGTGGTAAAGAATCTGCCTACCAATGCAGGAGATGCAAGAGATGTGGGTTTGATCCCTGAGTTGGGAAGATCCCCTGGAGTAGGAAATGGCAACCCACTCCAGTATTCTTGCCTAGAAAATCTCATGGACGGAGGAGCCTCGTGGTCTGCAGTCCATGGAGGCACAAAGAGTGGGCACGACTGAGCACACTTACTACTACTATGCATATATCATTAAACACTACACACGTGCATGTCGTAATATACACATGCACACATGAATGTGCGCATGCTAAGTCCCTTCAGTCGTGTCCAACTCTTTGCGACCCTGTGGACTGTAGCAGCCAGGCTCCACTGTCCATGGGATTCTCCAGGCAAGAACACTGGAGTGGGTTGCCATGCCCTTCTCCAGGGGATCTTCCCGACCCAGGGATTGAACCAGAGTCTCTTAGGTCTCCTGCATCAGCAGGCAGGGTCTTTACCACTAGTGCCACCTGGGAGGCCCCCAAACACGTAGATGGATGTATGTACATAGACACGTATGTTCACATTGATGCCTTTTATGTTTACGTGTGTATGTGTACATTTATATGCATATTTATGTATACATGCATGCATATATGTATATATTTATGTCTATGCGTGCATATCTGTGTATGTAAATATGCATGTAGGTATGTCTTTATATATCTATATACCTGTTTGTATGTATCTGTATAGGTGAATATAAATATTCAGGTATATATACACACATATAGTGTATGTGTATATCCATGCATGTGCACCTGTGTATGTGTGCACATGTACACATACCTGTATATACATGTATGTGTGTGTGTTTACACATGTGGTATGGGGCTTATCAGATGGACGCTGTGGTAAAGAATCCGCCTGCCAGTGCAGGAGATGTGGGAGACCGGGCTTCAGTCCCTGGTTCGGGAAGATCCCCTGGAGAAGGAAATGGCAGCCCGCCTGTGGGGAGAGAGCAGATTAGCGCAGGTGGTGTGTTCAGGCTCTCTCACCCCACGTTTTGTAAATAAGGACTGTGTAACCGCTGAGATCACTTACAGCGCGGTGCATGTGCTCCCGAGGTCCCCGCTTGGCCAAGGGCTACTTTGTGCGGTAGCCGTCCGCGAGCTCCACCTGAAAGGCGGCGGCCTCCCCGCTGCGCCCTGGCGGGGTCCGTGGGGTCAGCCCAGGAAGAGAGGACGCGGCGTGGCTGCCGCCCCGGCTGGCAGGGGAGACGAGGGCGCGGCTCCAGCGGCCCCTCCAGCCCCGAGTGCGCCGTGCCCGCCCCGGCCTCAGGGCCAGCGGCACAGGGTCAGCACTCGCCACTCCAGTATGCTCGCCTGGAGAGTCCCATGGACGCAGGCAGGCTGCCGTCCATGGAGCCGCAGCATCAGACACGGCTGAGTGAGTATCGTGCAGGCACACGCATGCAATACATAGATCTGTACCTCTGCACTCATGGGTGTGTATGTACTTATTCTTCTATTAATACTTCAAGACAGAGGCTTGTGGTTGTGCGCTGAGCATCAGAATGAGCTTCAGGAGCTGAAGCAGGGGAGCTGGGGCAGGCAGCATGGCGAGCGGCTGAGTAGGGGAGAGCCAGGTGGGGGAAATTTTGGTCAGTTCCGCCCAGCAGTTGATGGCTTCCCCAAGATCAAAATTTCCTGGGGAACCCAGTTCAGTGGGTTGAGGTGAAGTGATGTTTTCCTCAGTGCTATAAATCATAAATAGCCAGCTGTTCTCGTGTTGAACGGTGGCCGGAGACCAGGGTCCAGTTACCGGTGTCCATCTTGCTCCAGCCGAGACCCGCTGTGAGTAGGGAGGGACGGGATCAGCGATGGTTTCAGTTACCTGATCAATTTTTCTTGCTGGAGCATGATGTTCTATTTTCCTTGCCCAGACAATCTCATTACTCAGAAACTCTGAGGAAACATGCTTTTCAGCAGCTGTGAAATGTGCTGCTGTTTTCATGGCGAGCAGACAGGTGAGGCCGTCAGAGTCCTCCTTCCCCACCAGCTGGCTCCTAGATGCTGATGAGAGACAGGTCACTTGTTGACACTACTTTTCCTAACTCTTATTTTTTTTTTCCTAATTTTTTCTTCTTTTAGAATTTGAAAATAAATGTTTTATTTTTTAACATCATTCATGGGACGATCCCCTTGAGGAGGCATGGCAACCCACTCCAGTGTTCTTGCCTGGAGAATCTCATGGACAGAGGAGCCTGGCGGGCTGCAGTCCATGGGGCCACAAAGAAATGGGCACGACTGAGTGACTGATCATGAAGAATAATAATACTTGCCTCTCAGAGCCATTGTGAAGATCAGATGAGATGATGTATAGGAAAATGTCTTATCAAATATTCAGCTTAGGTTCCTATTGCTGCTATTGTTACTAGCACCACTTACTACTGTTACGGTAGAACATGAGTTAGCAACAGTCCCCAAAATAGATCGAAACTGTTATCCACAAATAATTAAGGATTTTTAGCTCCTGAAAGTTATTTTACTGATTCATTCCAGACTCGCAGCTATTCAAGGACAACTGTGCTTTGCTTATAAACATTTGGCTACCAGATGTTGCCTATCTTATGCGTATAAGTACTCTTCCTTTTTTCAGACAGAGATGGATTTGTGGGTGTTACTTGTACTCTGAGTTGAAAAATAAAAGCCTGTGTCAGAGTAAGTGATTCAGGCTATTTACATCTCATCACTGTAGCCTTGGGTGCACACTCAAGTGAAAGAACATATCAGGAGTCGATATTCTATCAGTCAAGCTATCGGCACCTCTAAAAAAATTAATGTTGGTGTAATTAGATTGAAAGGCCCTGCAAAATGTTTTCTCCAGCCACAAAATAATAGGACAGTCTCACAGTACAGGAGACAAAGTGCTAACATCCTTATTGCAACCTAATCATTTTGCATCACAGCAGAGGAAGGGTGGTTCCTGTGACTTTCAGAAGGTTTTGTAGATGATGAATTTGATTTCTGGTAGTAATGAATCTGTATAGAATTATATAGGGTGCCTAAGAAATGGGTTTTTTTTCAAAGATGCCAGATCTGAAATGATGAGAAATGTCCAAATGAATGTACTTTTAAGCAAAACTGAGTTGGATGTGTAAGTTGTATGCCGAAGTACATGGTATCAGATACGAATTCAGGACACAGAGGAAAAACCATGTGTTGGTTTAATTGCTTCCAGTGCTCCTTGGAGTCCTTGATAATAGTGTCTGGTAACTGCTCAAAACCATTTTATCCAACTCTTCAGGGCAGCTGATCTATGATGAGACAGAAAGAGGACCCTCCTTTTAATTTCTCCTGACTTAATCGATTAAGTATGTTAATTACTTAAAATTTTCTCATGGTGTTGTTTGTTTGTTAAGGTGGATCGTTCTGGCAATTGATGAAAAATAGCTTCCTGCTAAGCCAGCATAATGAATATTGACGTTCTTGGCGTTTACAGCCAATAGAAATCACATTTTCAAGTCTCCATTTCCAAGGTGCTTGCTTAATAAATAACTTCTCCAACCATCTGCACCATGGGGACACACTCTCTCAAAGATCGGAGTGAATAAAGCTTAAAAATTATGTGTGGATTAACGTCAGCATCTATGAAGAACAAATATTGAGGTTAGAAGTTTGAATCTCCAAGAGAGAATGGCAAGGGGAAGCCAGGCCTGGGAGTCGGGAGAGGCAAGCAGGACAGACTCGGGCATCATTAACTCGAAATCCCTGCCCCTGCTGTGTCTCTGCATTGGAGGAACATCACTGCGTTACATGTGGCCAGCGGTCCTGATGGAGGTGCTCATTGACAGAGGAGGAACATCACTGCGTTACATGTGGCCAGGGGTCCTGATGAAGGTGCTAATTGACAGAGGAGCTTTTCCAGCACCTTTCCAGTTTCCTCTGTACCCTGCTCAACCTCTATCTTAGTTTAACAGAGAAAACAAACAAAAACCCCCTAAGGCCTGAAAAGGATGATAGCAGGGAGAGGAAGCGATTTTTTTTCTGCGTCTCTTATGTAAACGTTGTCTTTTGGTAATACACATCTTTAAAAAATGAGAAGGAAAGAAAGCCCTTTAAAACACTTAAAAAATAAAATGGCACTTTCCCAAGGAATATTATAAGTTTCAGTCTCCAGACTTTGAAGCTCTCTCATGGGGCATTTTCTATAAAGATCTTCAAATATCTTCCCTCTAAAAAGCTGTCTCTCCTTGACAGTTCTAGTATACCGATCCACGATTACTTATCATATCTTGTTCTCAGTGTTCACGTGTAAAATGATAACCCCTTTTTCCCCGTTTTACAGCTCTCAATCTGAAAAGAAGTCTTTATGATGAGGTTCTCTCCACACTTCCAGTCTTCTAGGATCTCATAGAACTGGAGAACTGAAGAACCTCTGTGGATCTTGGATATCACCTTTGCCAAGCTTCATATATCCCAGGTAGGGAAACTGAAGTACGTTTCAAGTCAGTTCCCTCAACTTATTGTACATTCTGAGTGATCATGCCAAGTTTAGAACTCAGGTTAACTGCCCTGCTCTTAGCTATCACAGAGCTGATAGTCTTTTTTCCTAATTTCAGAAGATTGAGACAGCAGTCCTTGGACAGCTTGCTGGAGTTCTAGTTCATGAATGTTTACTTTCCCTCAATTGTTTTGAAAATCCACTATGACCAGATGAAGAGAGTTTCACTTTATAAAATACTGCAGCATCTTAGGTCCTTTGCATTTGCTTTTTGCATATTGCTGTCTTGCTGTATTCACGATGAAGTGTACTTTTGTTCAAGAGGAAAAGTAGCCATTGTATCCACTTTTTCCCTTTCTATGTGGGAAGAAGATTGGTATGTGAAATACTGTTGAAAGTTAACATCACTCTTGTGGTGGGAGAACCGCCTCCTTGCAACCTCAGCTACTCCTAGGGAGTAAAAGATGTTGCGCTTATTACAGACTCTAAACCAGGGGTCCCCAGCGTGCAGGATCTAGTGCCTGATGATCTCAGGTGGAGCTGATGTAACAGTAATAACAGAAATAAAATGCACAATAGATGTAATTTACATGAAAGCAACGTTGCTCAGTCATGTCAGACTCTTTGCATCCCCATGGATGGTAGCCCGGCTCCTCCCATGGGCTTTTCCAGGCAAGAAGGTTGGAGTGGGTTGCCGTTTCCTTCTCCAGGGGATCTTCCCACCCAGGGATCGAACCCAGGTCTTTGGCACTGCAGGCAGATTCCTTACCATCTGAGCCACCAGGGCATCCTGAAACCATTCCCCACCTCTCTAACCCACCCTCTGGTCTGTGAAAAAATTGTCTTTCACAAAACCGGTCCCTGCTGCCAAAAAGGTTGGGGACCACTGCTCAGAACTGGTTGAGGTCATCTGAATAGACTTGCCTGAGTTACTGATGGTGAGATTGCTGCCGTATCAACACAGGGTTTTAGAATTTCAGTGGAGTTTATTCTGTCAGCTCTTCCTTTTGGCAGACGAAGAATCAGTGGTTGTATTTGTCAGTGCTTTTTATTGGTTGTGGTTGATAGACATTTAGATCTAATCTGAATGTATATCTTAATCAAACTGGCTAAAACTCAAAACAAGGGAGCCCAAGAGCTGTATTGGCTCTTGTAAGTTTAGATGATAGATTGATGGATTCAGGGGCTCAGATGATGGCATTGGTCTCCTCCTCTCTGTCTTCTCCCCTCCCCTTGGTTTTCCTTCTTTCGCTCTGCATATTGTCAGCTTATGTTCATCTTCACTCACTCTGGTGGTTGTTCAGTCACTAAGTCATATCTGACACTTTGCAACCCCATGGACTGCAGCATGCCAGGCTTCCCTGTCCTTCACTATCTCATGTCCTTTGAGTCGGTGATGCCATCCAACCACCTCATCCTCTTTGTCCCCTTATTCTCCTGCCCTCAGTCTTCCCAGCATCAAGGTCTTTTTCAATGAGTCGGCTGTTTACATCAGATGGCCAAAGCATTGGAGCTTCAGCGTCAGTCCTTCCGACGAATACGCACGGTTGATTTGCCTTAGGGTGGACTGGTTGGATCTCCTTGCTGTCCAAGGGACTCTCAAGAGTCTTCTCCAACACCATGGTTCAAAAGTGTCAATTCTTTGATGCTCCGCCTTCTTTATGGTCCGTGTCTCACATCAGCACATGACCACTGCTGGCCTTGTTGAAACCGGGAAACTTGGCTCATGGTGACCCTGTGTGCCCTTGAGTACAGGCATGCCATTTGGTGCGTTCAGGTCCCCTGCCTACTTGGTTGAAGCTGCTGAAAGAGTTAGGTGGCAGTCCCACTGAAAGCTCAAGGACTGAAGGGTGGCCAGGGAGAGGAACTGTTGCTGGACTAGGGGCTGGATGCTTGGAAGAAACTAATAATAATAGTTTAAAAATAGTAACATCAGTGTTTAACAGTTACTGATGTCTCACCTCAATATGCCAGGAACTTTTCTAAGTGTTTAGTAGCTAATAACTTATTTGATTCTCAAAACAGTATGAGGTAGATATATACATAGGACTTCCATTTATATCAATACATGAAGAATATTAATCACAAGAGAGATTAGTTGTCCGTCATTATGATTTAGAAGCCAAGTGCATTGTTTTTTTCCCACCAAGTATATCTTAAAGCCCAGTACCCTTTCAACTAACGTTCATTAAATCAATATTTGCTCACAACTAATTGGGAACATTGGGAAGTGAGAAAATACCAACTTTATCTTCATGGCATATGCAGTCTGAGGGTGGAGTCAAAGACATCTTCTATGTAAACACATATCCTATATCTAAATAATGACCATGTAATTTATAGAAAGAAGTGCTGCAAAGCAGTCATGCATTGTGAAGGACTGTGATGTGGAGATAGCTAATGTATTCTCTTTTGGTTGTTCAAAAGAGCTGTATTCAGATTGCTGTATCACAAGGAAAATTAGTTCAAATGACAGTGATTGTTCAGCGAAGGAGGCTCAGTTGTCACAAACATTAGAAGTCTTTTCTCCCAGGTGAATAGGATCTTGCCAAGGCTGGAGAAGGGAAGTGGGTAGAGAGGTGGGAATTTTAAAGAATATGTGTGTGGAATAAATGCATAACAAACAATTCAAATGTTGATGGAAAAAAACCATTTGGATTAGTTCTTATTTTTTTTTTTATTTAAAAACAAATTGCACTTAAAACACCAACCAAGAAAACAGCAAGAGTTGCTTATCATAAACTGTAAATGATGTTTCTTTGTTTCAGATTGGTGAAGGTATATGAGAATATTTTCTTTAATTTTAAACTAGAATATTCATAGCATCAAATTGAGATTTAACTCTTGCTTCTTTTAGGGTTTCATTTGAAAACTTGATATTAGCCGTTTTCCAATTAAAACACTTGAAGCCTTTGTCTCATTAATGAGGTCCATAAACCATAGATGCTTCTTCCTCTGCGACACTGCCCCCCCACCCCCTGCCCCATTTGGCAACTTAAATTTCCCACTAGTCAAAAAAAAGTTAATTTGTATTAACAACCAGTTTCACAAGAGGTTGATTATTCAAAAATGGGCTTGGACTCTAACCAGAAAACTGAGAGTGCTCTAGAGATCAACGAAGTATTAGAAAGCAAGAATACCAACTGAATCTGAAAATCAAAATATAAAGCACATTGAAAACTTTTCTGGAGGATAGAAAGGCCATCTTACCCATTTTATGTCTTTATCAAAGTGTCTGAATAATGCCTCCAATGCGCAGCGTACCTCAGCTACACAGACATGCTTTTCTCGGTGCACAGAGGGCCATTAAACCTGTCAGAGACTAGAGGAGATTACTTCGCATTTCTCGGAAAAATTGACTTGGAAGGTCATTGAAGGCTAATGCACTTGGGCGATTATATTGGGGAGTTTACAAATCACTCAGAAGTTATGTTTTAACCAGAAACAAAAAATGAATAAATCGAAGGATTGGGGTCTGCTAGATCTGTAGTTGTGACTTTCTGAACATCTTTTGTGTGTGTGTGTGAAGGATCAGCATGTGTGTGTGTGTCTCCCATTTTATTCTTCCTGGTAAATGGCTGGAGATAAAGAATAACCTGAAATAATTCCAGGAAGGTAGCAGTCAATGTTCACTTGTCTACATCTGCCGCATTAATTCTGATCAGATACAAACCCACTGAACAGACAGCAGGTGACGGAGAGGAGACGGAGAGGAGGGAATGTTTTGTGTGTTTGTTTTGCTTTTCTCTTCCCCATCATATTTCCAGGGTTACAAGTTTAAAGATAATGCCCAATGGAATTACGGAAATGTGTTCCTATAGGAGAAATTTAGAGCATGTTTCTAAGGGATTCAGGTTCTCTCATTTCTGAAGCCTAGAGATATAACTTTTGCTTTCTGAAACATTGTAACTGGGGAACAGGGGGCCTGAAAGTTCAGGAATTTTTCCTTGTTTATTTTTCTCTTGATGCACAACAAAGAATAAAAGAACAATATATAACCTCTGGTCCCTTTTCTTCTTTATTTGATCTTTGTCTCCATTGTGAAACAAGAATATGATAAAAACGATAAGTTAATTGGACATTCAAAGAACCCTAAATTAGGAGTGTGGTTCTGAAACTGCAGTGAATACACATACATGTGGACACTGTTCTCCGAGAGGGCATTTTGTTTTTGAACCTGAGTATAATTATGTGCTTATCCAGGACAGGAGCCAGGTCATTCTTCTCCCAAATGCCTAGAATGGAGCCTAGAGTATCTTAAACAAGGTAACAGGACCTAAGATGATACAGCACTTACTGCCCTGTGCCAGGAGGGCGTCCCTGGTGGCTCAGCAGTAAAGAATCCACCTGTAAGATAGGAGACATGGCTGGAGCTGTGGGTTCTATTCCTGGGTGGGGAAGATCCCCTGGAGAAGGGAATGGCTCGCCACTCCAGCCCTCTTGCCTGGAAAATCCCATGGACGAGGAGCCAGGCGGGCTATAGCCCAGGGGGCTGCGCAAGAGCTGGACACAAAACTTCGCGACTAGACGACAACAACAGCTCTGTGCCAGGCAGTGCTTGAAGCGCTGGCATGTACAATTCCTTCACTCCTTTAGAAGTTGCTTCTTTGCAGCGGGCGCCCTGCCCCACAGCTGCCTGCTTGAACTCCCTGGCAGTGCGTAGGCACCCCGCCATCTCAGCCTGGGCTCACGCACCTCTCCTCGCTCTGGTTTCTCCCCCCAGGAGCTTGCTGGAGCAGAAGGACGCACAGCCCTCTAGCAGTGGCAGACGGGAGATCCTGGGTGACTGGCGGAGCCTCCTCCGCCCCCAGTGGGATGAGTCTGAAGCGTGTTTTAAGTGATTTCACAAAGGCCCTCCGGGGATTTCTGCCCACAGGCCTGTGGCTAGAACTTGCGCATCGCCTCGGGCTTTGTTGCTTTTCCCCTGGCCTGGTGTGCTTTCTTTGCTTCCTCCCTCGCTGAGCTCCCCGGGGTTAGCTCCAAACAGTCTACCAGCACTCAGGCCCTTGTCGTCCCTGAGTCTACCTGTGGGTCTCCCAAAGTTAGATATTCTTGCTCGTATAATTAGAGTGACCTGAATGAATGGACAAAGGAGTGAACTTGAGACACACCTAGCACTTCCAGGCCAACCAGGAAGTGTTCAGTTTTCCATAGATTCTGCTTTAGGTTAATGTGCTCAGGCAGCAGTGCAGCTGCAGCTGTTAATGAAGCAGTGGGGAGTGAGGCTTAAGTAGAGACACAGGAAGGAATAAATTAACTGAATACAAAACAATCACTGGAAAGGTCTGGGTTAGTTTAACGTAATTTGAGTCCAATTGAGCTCCTGCTGAACACTGGCTTGAGATACCTTCCAGCTACGTTTTTCTATGAATTCCTATTATCAGGAATTGCTTAAGACAAAGTAAGACTTAACTATGAAACGATGGATAATTGAGAGAAACAATTAAGAAGATTATTTTGATTCCTTTGAAATATATTGAAAATGACCCATGAATTGGATGTGTTAATGATAACATTTATTTCTTGGTTTTGTACTTTGGGCTAAGGCCAAGGGAATGTGTTGATTGTTGATGGTGTATTAATGATTATTGATTTTATGCATTTGTTATTATTGTGAGATTAGTGATAACCTTACTTAGTTTATTTTGCTCCCAGAACTACATTGGTGATTCTAATAGTTGTTTTGGTTCTTTTAGCCTATGAAAACAACAGCCATTAACAGCCATTAGGAATTATGTAGGCTGACCAATAATTGTAGTTTATTGAGGGTTTCTGTGTGTCAGATATTGTTCTAGAATATGTTGTGTCTTTTAATTACCATAACGCACCAAGGAAGTTTCTGTCCTAATTTTCAGTTCAGTAGCTCAGTCGTGTCCGACTCTTTGCAGCCCCCATGGATTGCAGCACGCCAGGCCTCCCTGTCCCATCACCGACTCCCTGAGTTTATTGAAACTCATGTCCATTGAATCGAGGTGATGCCATCCAACCATTTCATCCTCTGTTGTCCCCTTCTTCTCCCGCCCTCAATCTTTCCCAGCATCAGGATCTTTTCAAGTCAGCTCTTTGCATCAGGTAGCCAAAGTATTGGAGTTTCAGCTTCAACATCAGTCCTTCCAATGAATATTCAGGACTGATCTCCTTTAGGATGGACTGATTGGCTCTCCCTGCAGTCCAAGGGACTCTCAAGAGTCTTCTCCAACACCACAGTTCAAAAGCATCAATTCTTTGGTGCTCAGTTTTCTTTATAGTCCAACTCTCACATCTATACATGACCATTGGAAAAACCATAGCCTTGACTAGACGGACCTTTGTTGGCAAAGTAATGTCTCTACTTTTTAATATGCTCTCTAGGTTGGTCATAACTTTTCTTCCAAGGAGTAAGTGTCTTTTAATTTCTCACCATCTGCAATGATTTTGGAGCCCTCCAAAATAAAGTCTCTCACTATTTCTACTGTTTCTGCATCTATTTGCCATGAATTGATGGGACTGAATGCCGTGATCTCAGTTTTCTGAATGTTGAGCATTAAGCCAACTTTTTAACTCTCCTCTTTCACTTTCATCAAGAGGCTCTTTAGTTCTGCACTTTCTGCCATTTTACCATTTACCAATTTTATCATTTTACCAAAGAGGGAATTGAAGCTCAGAAAAAAGTAGGATGACATCTTCAAAAATGCCTAGCCTGTGCTCCTTCAGCCAAGTGTTAAGGCTTCAAATACTGTGGGAAAGAAGATCTCAGAAGTGTCAGATTTCATCAAGCATTTACTTGCACTGTTGCTGTTAGATTCTCAGACTCCATGAATTGCCTGTGGGTTGCCCATGAAGCCCGTGCTTCCCTGTCTTTCACAACACATTGGAAAAGACTCTGATGCTGGGAGGGATTGGGGGCAGGAGGAGAAGGGGATGACAGAGGATGAGATGGCTGGATGGTATCACTGACTCGATGGACGTGAGTCTGCGTGAACTCCTGGAGTTGGTGATGGACAGGGAGGCCTGGCATGCTGTGATTCATGGGGTCGCAAAGAGTCGGACATGACTGAGTGACTGAACTGAACTGAACTGAACTGAAGAACAGATAAGAATTCAGAGACTGGGCGTGGAGCTGATGTATAGTTTTGAATCCAGAAGCAAGCAGTAAGATGGTGGTGTTAACTTGATTAAAATCCTAATATCTTTTCTTTAAAAACAACAAAAACAACAACAAACTCATATTGTTTCGTTTTCTTCACAGTGAAACCCAGGTTTCTTAAGTTCATAGGTTCTGCTGACATCTGACATCTGTTTACTTTTGCAGCACTTTATCCCACACAGTCATTCCTCTTTATCCACGGTTTTATAACCAGGAAGGGTTAATTCTGACTCCATGATACATCTGTTTCTTTGACTTTAACCCTTGTTTTTGCCATTTTTGTTATTTTACATGCTAAATCACTTCAGTCATGTCTGACTCTTTGGAACATCGTGGACTCTAGCCTGCCAGGCTCCTCTGTCCATGGAATTCTCCAGGCAATAACACTGAAGTGGGTTGCCAGGCCCTCCTCCAGGGGATCTTCCTGACCCAGGGATGGAGCCCGCATCTCTCACATCTCCAGTGTTGGCAGGAGTGTTCTCTACCACTGTCACCGCCTGGGAAGCCCAGAGGCCGCTGCCCGCCCGGCCTGACCCTGAGGCTGCAGCCCTTTGTTAGCCCACAGGGCACCACCTCCACCGACTGTGGCATCCTCAGTTCCTTGCGCAGGGAGTGGCGCTGCCTGTAGCGTGGCTCAGAAACTCGCGTTTGGAGGGCCAGAATCCAGCTGCCGTGACAGCCTTGTTCATCGATACGGCAGGAGACGCTCGTCTCACACCACCTGTGAAGTGACTAAGAAAGAAGCTAACCCGCCCCTGCCTGATATTTGCCATTCTAGGAGGCGCTTACAGAAATCATGTGGCTTTTACTTTGTCCCCCCCCCATCTCTGATCCATAAAACAATTGGCATCTAGGCCGCAACAAGATGGGTAGTTTGAGGCTTTAGTCTGCCACCTTCTCAGTCAGCTGGCTCTCCAAATAAAGTCATATTTCTTGCGTCAACTCCTTGTCTCTCAGATTTATTGGCCTATCGTGCGACCAGCAGAATGAGCTTGGACTCGGTAGCAGTTTCACTTTCTGTGGCTCAGTTACCTGAGTCTAAGCATGGCCAGAAAATATTAAATGGGAAATTAACAATGTATAGCTTCAGAGCTGCATGCCATTCTGCGTAGTGTGTTGAAATCTCACACTGTCCTGTTCTATCCAGCCTAGGATGGAATCAGCGCTTTGTTGAGTATATCCATGCTGTGTGTGCACCCACCTGTTACTGTAGGAGGGAACACAGAGTGTGTGTGTACGGGGCTTGGCACTGTCCCTGGCTCCAGACATCACTGGGGGTCTTGGAAACATTCTCCCGGGAACCAGGGGGCTGCTGCCCTGCCCTCATGCAGCCGCAGTGAGTTTCCTTTAGTTCCCCAAAGCACAAAGCACGTTTCCCCTCTGGACGTGGGCACTGCTGCTCTCATTGCCTCACATCTTTTCTCCACTGCTATTATTATTTGTCTAGCTAGATCTTTTTAAATTATTATTTATTTATTTTCACTCCGGCCCCAGTGAAGTTTCATTTTCTTTGGCTAAGACCTCTGTCTCAGATCAGCAGGTCTTGTTGATAGCAGGCCATTGGTGGAAGACCTCTGTGGCTGGGAGAAGATGCCAGTCCATCGAATAATCAATGACCAATAAGTTTCCTGTGTTCAAGAATGTGAAGAGATATGTGAAGTCAGGAATCAAGGAAATGAGACGGGGTGGGGCAGACAGACAGACAGCAGAGGTGGCAGGGCTGCCGGACCACAGAAATGATGGGGAGACTGGGGTGGGATTGAAGAGACGCAGCTGCAGGGTGGCGGGGCCGCCAGACCACAGACACCATGGGGAGATGGGTGGGACAGACAGACAGGAGCAGAGGTGAGAGGCACCTGTGGGCCTTGGAAGACCAAAGCCGTTTGCTGAGATTTGTGTGATTGTTCAGCAGGAATACATTGACTCTCTCTGTATTTAACCCTTGTTTTAGGCTCTGGTTGTACTGCTGAACACAGGTAGTCTTGATACTCACTGAGCTTTATTCTAGATGGGGATGTGTGTGCTTAATTTCTCAGTCATGTACGACTCTTTGGACTGTAGCACACCAGGCTCCTCTGTCCATGGGATTTCCCAGCAAGAATACTGGAGTGGGCTGCCATCTCCTTTTCCAGGGGATCTTCCTGATCCAGGGATTGAATCTGTGTCTCCTGCACCGCAGGTAGATTCTCTACTCACTGAGCCACAGAGAGGCTAAAATACATAAACTGTGTAACACGTGAGACGGTAGTCAGAGCAGTGAAGATGAAGCAGGGAGAAAATGGATGGAAATGGAGGTGACGCAATTTTATTTTAAGAAGGTTTAAAGTAATTGCTTCACTGTGAAGATGACATTTGAACAAAGGCCCAGAAGGGCTGAGTGAGAGGAATGGGGAAGACAAAATGCTTTGTCCAGTGTTGCAGAAATTCTCTCTTGGGAACAGAATGAGTTCTGAGCCAAAATAAGGCCTGCTGGCATTAACACCATCCTCTATAGGGAAGTGGCTTGTCGTTAGGAAATTCATTTTTACCCTGTGACGAGGAGACATGAAAATGTTTCTGAGGTTTTCCCCTGATCTACAAAATAATGCAAATTTGCTGGCATTTTCTGATGAAGAGCAAAAGCTTTAGTTAGGATTTGAACCAGTGGCTCCAGGGACTGGCAATATCATTAAGTCGGATTTAAATCTCCTTAAGCCAGGTGCTTAATCCAGTAAATCCAGTCTTTAGTTTGCTAAGCTACCTTTCTGTGCCTGCTTAGGGAAATGATGTATGTTGGCTCCCAAAGGTTTTCTTTAAGTCAGAGCCAAGTGGAAGTCACGCCCCTGCAACTTGCTGTGAGTGAGAACGTGAGTTCTTTGGTTCTGCTGGGGTATGATTGTGACAGAGGCATGGCAGAAGTAGAGTTGCCTGGAATCTGATTTGGTTCACATTGTCATTTTCATACTGTTATGTAGATCTTTAATATTCATTGGCTATGGAGTAGAGGGAAAAGGAAGAATCAATGTACTTACAGACTTTGCTCTTTGGAAATCGTTGTTCATCTAACAGGCACCTTGCTCCCTCAAGACTCTCAGTTTTCCGTTTTCTCTTTTTTTTTAATGTTTACTTATTGACGCTGAGGTGGGTCTGGTTGCTGGGTGGGCTCTCTCTAGTGAGGTGAGCAGGAGCCTCTCGGGTTGTGGTGCTTCTCCTGTGGCTGCGTCTCTCTGTGCAGAGCACGAGCTCTTGGGCCTGTGGGCTTCTCCCGGTCTCTGGAGCGCTGGACCGGTAGAGGTGGTGCACAGGCTTAGCTGTTCCATGTCACGTGGGATCTTCCTGGACAAGGGATCGAACTCATGCCTCCTGCATTGGCTGCCTTGGGTGAATTCTTATCCACTGAGCCACCGGGGACCCCCTCAGCTTTCTTGTTTGGCTAATACATGATACATATGTGTTTGAATTATAGGAGGGATCACAGACACTTTGAGGGGAGACTGCAGTTAACATAACTCAGTGAAGCAGTCAGATAGAAGGAGACAGACACTAAAGTGTTAGCAAGCCCACGCTCACTCTGCTCGCCGCACAGGGGCAGGCCAGTGCGTCCAGGAGATGAGGGGTTGCGGCAAGGAGCGTGACTTTACTCAGAAAGCCGACTGACCGAGAAGGTGGCAGACCCGTGTCTGAGAGTGGCCGTTGTGCCTGGGTCTGTATGCCAGGTTCTTTAAGAGAGAGAGAGAAGCCTGGAGGAGCGGTGGGGTGGAGAGGGAGAGGGAGGGATGGGGAGGTGAGGAAGGGTCTTCTGTCTTCCAAGACGCCTCTGGGAGCGGCCAGCCGCTGAAAGGCGTGTGTTAATCTCCTCTTTTTGTTGTAGCTGTTCACAGGTGGGCTCAGTGGCTCAGCAGTAAAGAATCTGCCTGCCAGTGCGGGAGATGTTCAACTCCTGGGTGGGGAAGGTCCCCTGGAGGAGGAAATGGCAACCCCTCCAGTATTCTTGCCTGGAGAACCCCATGGACAGAGGAGCCTGGTGGGCCACGACAGTCAGACACAACTTGGCAGCTGAACACATACCCAGGTGGGCAGGCTCAGGTTCTCCTCTCTGAGTTGAACAAAGGCACGCCAATTTACAGTCAGGCAGAGGAGCAGGGTCCTCTGAGGCAGGCTGTTTTGCATGATTATAATGACAAAAGCAACAACAAAAAAGCAAGCCAAAGAAACAGTTTTCAATAGAGTCAGAGTTGGCTGCTTCTCTGCAACAGAATTGCGAACTGCCATCAGCTTTTAAGCACGGGAGAGTTTATGGAACCGCCCTCTGCTTCGAGTGTGTGCCTGCCAGCCAACGTCAGGTGAGGACAGTGGGCGTCTGTTTTCAGTTCCTAAAGCCCACCCTCATTAACGACGTGACTTGGAGATTTCTTAAGCCTGAGTTTCTCCATCTGTGAAGTGGGGGTAATTTCTTCCAAGGTTTAGTTGCATAGATCCAGTGAGGTGATGCCTTGTCAGACGTTCTGCACAGACCAGTGAATGTGTGCTAACTCGGTCGTGTCCAACTCTGTGCGACCCTATGGACTGTAGCCCACCAGGCTCCTCTGGCATGGAGTCTCCAGGCAAGAAGACTGGTGTGGGTTTCCATACCCTCCTCCAGGAGATCTTCCCGACTCGGGGATGGAACTCACATTTCCTGCATTGGCAGATGGGTTCTTTACCACTGGTGCCACCTGGGAAGACCCCTGACCAAAATAAGCACTTAATAAATGATGAAGTTCGTTATTTTCATTAAAATTGGTGTTCATCATTTACAACACACCATAGGAAAGATTTGTTCCTTACTGAAAATCGTACGTTATCTGGAGCAAACCTTTCGTGCTTTCTGATTCTGATTTTATGGGATTTAGTCTACAACTCTGTAAGTTGTGAATAACCTAAGCAATACAAAATAATTCCTGTCCATTGATGTGTAAATGAATTTTGCTCCATTCCCAGTACAAGCTAGTTTTGGTACCCATTTTTAATTCGTTTTAATGTTTAACTTCTTATATATTGTGCTGCTTTGACTTCTGCATTGTACTGGCTTATCTGCCTGGTGTGCTCATTTAGCCAATGAATATTAAATAAAATCTGTAATGCAGGCTGATTTTATATCTGTATGAGATTCATGATTTTCCCAGTTCTATGAAATTTTCCTTTAATGGTATAAAAAACTATTCAAAGTATTGTTAGAGAGAAAAGGAATCCTTGAGACCTGGGAGATCTGACTGAGATGTAGCCTTGCTGGGCACAGAAAACAGATTCGGTGGAAGGATTAAGTCCCCGTGAAGGAGATAAGATGTGAGTTTAAGGAACCGCTCTACCCTGGTGTTGATGAGTATATTCCACTGAGGAGGCCATTCAATAGATCAGACTTACTGGAATTTCTTTCCTCCCTCTTTACTTCAGAGTACTAAGCCACTGAATAGCAGAAAAAAATTCAGTATTCCCAGTAAAATCCTTCTTGACATAAATCTATAACGTGAGCAGCACTTTACACTGCAGAAGCAAGTATTTGTCTGTGTTCCTCCCATCAAGGGATCATATGTTATTAATTTTGTCATTCTTTGCCACATAGGGCCTAAAGTATATTAGGGGTGAGGTATCGATTTACTGAATAAATGCAGAAATAAATTAATTTATCTGGTAAAAGCAAAATGCTTTACTAATTAGAATTCAGTTGCCAATAATATGAATACAACTTAAAATATGTTCATGAGTTAAGAGGGTAATTTGTGAGCACATTGTCAAAGAAAAAATAATATTCATGACACTTGTTAGCGATGATCAGACATTATTGAAGGGGTCTGACTGGGATGGGGTGGGGACTGCAGCAAAGGGGTCTTGGAGGGAAGATGGACTCAACTCCAGATACACTGTGGGAAAGTGGGAGCTTACAGCACAGGAGAGGGGTGGGGACAGTGTGGGAAATCACTACGAGGAGGCGCTAGGGAGAGGGAGCTGTTCGTTGTTGGGGTTCAGCCTCTAAGTCATGTCCGACTCTGCAGCTCTATGGACTGCAGCACGCCAGGCTCCTCTGTTTCTGCTGTCTCCTGGAGTTTGTTCTGATTCATGTCCATCAAGTAGGTGATGCCATCCAAACATTTCACCCTCCGTCGTCTCCTTCTCCTCCTGTCTTCAGTCTTTCCCAGCATCAGGGTCTTTTCCAGTGAGTCAGCTCTTCCCATCAGGTGACCAAAGTATTGGAGCTTCAGCTTTAGCGTCAGTCCTTCCAGTGAATATTCAGGGTTGATCTCCTTTAGGATGGACTGGTTTGATCTCCTTGCAGTTCAAGAGACTCAAGAGTTTTCTCCAACATCACAGTTTGAAAGCATCAGTTCTTCAACACTCCTTTCTTGATGGTTCAACTCTCACATCTGTACATGACTACTGGAAAAGCCATAGCTTTGACTAAGGGGTGAGGGAGGGATTCTCTGTGGCAGGCCAGGGTGGTCAGGCCTTGCCTGGAGGATGGTGGAGGGTGAAGGACTGGTGAGAGAGGGAGGTGAGACAGTGTGGTCAGGTTGGGCAGATGGGGAATTCTGGCTGAACTGACTTAGCAGGACTTTTACTAAAATCAGGAAATGCAGAGAGGAACACGAAAACCCAAAAGTCAGGCCTAATTTAAAGAAGCTCGGGAGAGGCTGATGAAGGTCTGGCCTTGGAGAGAATCTGTCAACACAACTTTACAAGTCCGGGTGCAGTTCTAGTCCAGGGTTCAGAGAGTTTCGTCTTGCTTAAATTTCCTTGCTCTCCCTGTAGTTTCCTCTACACTTTGTTATTCTTCTTTGCTCTTGGGCAATGTCATTTTCAAGTAGTTTTACTCTGGTGGCAGCAAGTGTTGCTCTGTCTCCAAAACGTGTGCTTCACTAGCTCCTTGCTTGGTGCCCCTTTACGTGACGCTCCCTCAGGTGTGCCCACAGAGGAGACTCAGTTCAGTCCAGTCGCTCAGTTGTGTCCGACTCTTTGCGACCCCATGGAGTGCAGCACACCAGGCCTCCCTGTCCATCACCAACTCCCGGAGCTTGCTCAAACTCATGTCCATTGAGTCGGTGATGCCATCCAACATCTCATCCTCTGTCGTCTCCTTCTCCTCCTGCCCCCAATCTTTCCCAGCATTAGGGTCTTTTCAAATGAGTCAGCTCTTCGCATCAGGTGGCCAAAGAAGTGGAGCTTCAGCTTCAGCATCAGTCCTTCCAATGAACACCCAGGACTGATTTCCTTTAGGATGACTGGATGGATCTCCTTGCAGTCCATGGGACTCTCAAGAGTCTTCTCCAACACCACAGTTCAAAAGCATCAATTCTTCGGTGCTCAGCTTTCTTCACAGTCCATCTCTCACATCCATACATGACCACTGGAAAACCCATAACCTAGACTAGACAGACCTTTGTTGGCAAAGTAATGTCTCTACTTTTTAATATGGTGTTTAGGTTGGTCATAACTTTTCTTCCAGGGAGTAAGCATCTTTTAATTTCATGGCTGCAGTCACCATCTGCAGTGATTTTGGAGCCCCCAGAAATAAAGTCAGCCACTGTTTTCCTTGTTTCCCCATCTATTTGCCATGAAGTAATGGGACCGGATGCCATGATCTTAGTTTTCTGACTTAGGAGAGGGTCATAACAAAAAAGTATGTGATACTCCTAGTTTCCAGGGGAGATGTCACCACCCAGGCTCACAGAGGAAATTCCATAATTTTATCAGGTTTCAGAACAGGCTTCCCAGGTGGCTCAGTGGTAAAGAATCTACTTGTCAATGTGGGAGATGCAAGAGATGCAGGTTTGATCAGGAAGATCCCCTGCAGAAGGAAATGGCAGCCCACTCCAGTATTCTTGCCTGGAAAATTCCACAGACGGAGGAGCCTGGCAGGCTACAGTCCATAGGGTTGTGAAGAGTCATGACCGAGTGACTGAACACACACACACACACACACACACACACACACGACAGGAGTGGAAAGCCAGGGTAGGGCCGTTACTGGGATTTCTGCAGGAGAGACAAAGCTGGGAAAATTAAACAGTGTAGACTGGCTGGTGAGGATCATTTCAGTGGGCTTTGAGCTGAAGGGGTGGTCCTGGTTCCTTGGCACCTGGCCCCAGGGTGAATTAGGCAGAGGCATGTTACTCCCTGCTGGGATGTGTGGCTCTGGTCTGGTTTACTTGAGAGAGGAGTGCTCTAGCCTGGCCTTTGCTCTAAGGATCAGCTAGCCGGGGGAGGGGCCTGTCCCCCCGGCAGAAAGGTTTTGTCAGGTGTTGAAAACTGGGGGGGAAAAGTCAAAATATAATATATAGAAAAATTTAAAAGTATATTAACAATTACACTGCTTTATATTATTTTCCTATTTGGATCTCGATATATTTTTGTGGAAGAAAGGAGGCCAGAGTAACAAGGGAAGTGTTACGGGAAGTACAATGACTGGAACTGCCCGCCCTGGCCAGGCACCGCAGTGACCATTCTCATGAGCTGCTTCATGACAGGAGGTCCTGGTGAGGAACACAGAACTAATAAGCCTCCACCAACCAGAAGAGTTCGGGAAAGGTCAAAAAGAGACACCGCATGTCTGACCACCTCCCAGAATCCTTCTCTCTGGCATCCATCTTGGCTGAGCGACGCGTCCACGGCCAGGAAGGACTCTGAGTCAGAATCACTGGCTAAAGACAACCCGGAAACTCACCCCATCACCATAAAACCTGAGACTTCGAGCCACGTGGCAGAGCGGTCCTCCTGGGTTCCCTGAACCCTCCTGCTCTCCACCCGGGCGCCCTTCCCAATAAAATCTCTTGCTTTCTCAGCACATGTGTCTCCTCAGACAATTCATTTCTGAGTGTTAGACAGGAGCCCAGTTTCAGGCCCTGTCAGGGGTCCCCCTTACTGCAACAGAAGGCGGTGGGAAGGGAAGGAGGGTGAGTCAGGCTTGTTAAACTTTCTAATAGATGCAGAACACACGGGATGTGTACTTTCTTGTAAAACTGCTCCAAAATGCAGGTTATGAACCTCAGATGACTGCAGAAATGCCTTTTAAAATTGCAAAAGTCTTGGGCTACAGGTAGAACTTTTTCTCAAGGACATTCATTGGTACTCTGGTTAGAAAAATGTTATAACTATGACCCAAAAATGTTGACTTTTATTGAAAGAGTAGTTATCATGATGATATTGTAGGGTTAGGCTTGAATCTCTGTTGGCTCTAGTCTGACGTCCTCATATCTCTGCTTAGATTGGACCAGAGCAAATGAGATGTTGCTTAGAACATGTCCCCTTCCGGGGAAGAGAGAATTCTTACCCTGGGCTTCAAAGACCATATTGGCTGTTTTCAAATGGTGTCAGTCTTCAGCGGTTCCAGTTCATTTTCTGCCCCACTGCAAGTACTTGCCCAGAATACCCTTTGGTGAATGGTAATACGATTCTAATGACATCTAATCAGAGTATTCTTGTAATTGATCTGATATTTGCAGGGACTTTTCCTAATCTTTGAGGATGCTTTGTAGCAAGGATGCTGCTATCTGTTAGAATTAAATATGAGAAATGGAAATATTAGCTCTTTGGTAACAACAGATTAAAAATCAGAAATTAGATATCATGCAAATGATGGTTCCTTTTTAATTTGTTTCTTTGAAAGAAAGATTTTTATCATAGTGCAAACAAATAAAAACTTGAATATGTAATTAACCACATTATGTAAAACTAGCCTGTCTTTCCAAATTGTTTCCTCTTAATGAATTGCAAATGAATGTATTTGCTTAGAGTATTTGGCCTGAAAAGTTTAAAATAAGAATTGCACAGTTTTTCTCCCTTGGTTCTTTAAAGTTCAAGTGAAGATTCTTACTGCACACACAGGAAAGAAGATGTAGAAGCTTGGTTGAAATTTGTGCTTTGTCTTGTTAATTATTCCTTTTATCTAGAAAGTGTGTGCATGCTAAGTCTCTTCAGTCATGCCCGACTCTTTGCGATCCCATGGACTGCAGCCCACCAGGCTCCTCTGTCCATAGCATTCTCCAGGCAAGAATACGGGAATGGGTTGCTAGGCCCTCCTCCAGGGCACCTTTGCCATCCAGGGATGGAACCCATGTCTCCTGCAGCTCCTGCATTGGGCAGGCAGGCTCTTTACCACTAGCATCACCTCAGGTGGGCATTTAGACCTTCATTTATTTTCCAAATTATCTTCATGCCAGTGTTTTTTTTTTTTTTTTTCAAATTTTTCTTTTTTCCTCTCTGTGATATTGGAAATGAGAAGATGGAGCTCAAGTTGGCTTGAGGCAATCATCTCGATAGGATGAATGGCAAGAAAAATTGTTTTCCCCGTACCCTTCTTGGTTCCTCACTGAGACCTCCCTGTAATAAAAGACAGATTAACAGGAAAAAGAACAGAAGTTTAATATCATGCACACCTTCTGTATACATGGGAGATACCCAGGAAAACTGAGTAACCCCCACAAATGGCCCAACCACCTTATCTCCAGCTAAAGTCAAAGGAAGATGTTGGAGCTGGGGGTGGGACAGCTATGGGGGGTGACGAGGAAAAGCCCAGTAAACAAGGGCAAGGTTGTTATGCAGATTTAAGTCCTTGCCTTCTCCATTGATGAGTTTCTAAAGATTTAGAGCATCTTCCTCTTTCTTTTAGAGATCCTTTCAAATGGAGGATTCTCATATATGTAAATGTCTCTGTTGTTGTCTAGTAACTAAATCGTGTCCAGCTGTTTGCAGCTCCATGAGCTGCAGCATGAAGCTCCTCCTCTGTCCTCTACATCTCTCCCAAATTTGCTCAAATTCATGTCTATTGAGAGGTGATGCTGTCTAACCATCTCATCCTCTGCCATCCCCGTCTCCTTTTGTCTTCAGTCTTCCCCTTACAAGATGTCTCTTACAAAAGAGTAATTTCTACTTGGTTTTCAAAGATTCTTCTGTGTCTGCTGTTTCTTAAAAATAATCAGCCTGAAATAATCCTTATGCCAAATAGGCATACTTTAGGGTTAGAAAGTCTGCTCCCCTTCCAGGGACACGTCTTGGGTTTAGGTAGATGGAAAGGTCGTGCTGGTGGTAAAGAACCATCTGCCGATGCAGGAGACGCAGGAGACGAGGGTTCAGTCCTCGGGGCAGGAAGATCACCAGGAGGAGGGCTTGGTGGTAAAGAACCATCTGCCGATGCAGGAAACACAGGAGACGAGGGTTCAGTCCTTGGGGCAGGAAGATCGCCAGGAGGAGGGCTTGGTGGTAAAGAACCATCTGCCGACGCAGGAGACGAGGGTTCAGTCCTTGGGGCAGGAAGATCACCAGGAGGAGGGCTTGGCACCCCGCTCCAGTATTCCTGCCTGGGAAATCCTGTGGACAGAGGAGCCTGGCAGGCTACAGTCCCTGGGGTTGCAAAGGGTCGGCCATGACTGACTGAGCATGCGCGCACAGACTCGCTTGGAATACTCTGGCCTCCCCTCCTGTTGTTTGCTCCCATGTTTAACAGCGTCAGGAAGGAGCTGGTTCCGGCTTACTTAAAAAGAGGAGGAGGAAGCCGATAGACAGACAGACACAGAGGCACACACACATACAGAGTTAGGTAGAGCAAGGCAAAACGAGAAAAACAGAGGGACTAATAGGGGAGAGAAGGAGTGAGGAACGAGAAGGTACAGGGGCGGGAAAGAAGCGTGTGTGTATATAGAGAGAGACAGAGGTCAGGACTGACGGAGGAGAGACGGGGTGACTGAGCCAAGGAGCGAAGACGGAAGCATAGGCTGGGGGAGGGTACAGTGTTAAAAAATGTAAAAAATTAATAAACAGAGGCCTTAAAGGGGAGCTCTCCCCGCAAACGGCAGGAACTAACAGGAAGAAGAAAGGACTCTTCCTGGTGAGCAAATAAAAACTATGGACTCTGTTTACTGTACTCTCCTGACTTCCTTTTATTTCCTTATAAAAGCTTTCTTCTTTCCTTGCTGTGGGGGGCTTGCCCTTGGCTCACCATGGCTGCCAGCCCCAAATTGCAATTCTTGGCTGATCCAGGATAAACCCATCTTTGCTAAGGAAGTATTAATATCTGGCAGTCTATTTGTATTAGGTCAATAGAGACAGGCTCAGGATGGAGTCACTTGTGCTAAACCCCACTTTAGCAAACCAAAACTTAATATCAAAGCTAATTGCAATTTCAGCTTCTCCCACAAGCAGAATTTTAAACCAGTAGGTTGGGAATTTCCTGATCAACACGAGTGAGGTCATCTGCCTGATAGACCCCAGGAACTTCCTTCAATAGCAGCTGACCTTGTCTGAAATAATCCTTTCTTTTGTTTGTGACTTCCTTGTTCCACCCATTTTCTGCCTTTGAAAACCCTTTTTATTGGTATGAAAATCTTTTTAAAGCTAAATAAGCCTCCTGCCAGTTTTAAAACTCAGGAATGTTTCCTTGGGATGTGGAAACCATCTGTTTGAAATGTAATCATTTAGGGAAGAGAGGGCCCTTACCCGCTAGCTCCCTGGGCAGGTTGGACCTTAACTTCAGCTGGTACCTGGCTTCAAGTAGCAAACCTCTTCAGGTCCTAGAGTCGTAATAAAATTATTGTTCTTGCAAAGGCATTGGCAACAGAGGTGGCCACGCCACTTACCAAGTAACTTTACAGTAAACAAAGGAAACCCAAGACCAAACCAGACGGAAGATAAACCTTTCACTTGGTGTGGCTCCTTGGAACACACTTCTCCTTGCTTGATGGGACGTTGGCTAAACCATGAACTGTTGAATAGAGCCAGTTCGATCTTCAGATTTGCTCAATGGATTTTGTTTTTTAACAAGAGAGAGACTAACAGACAACAGTTGGTAAAGTGTGAACAATACTCCTTCAGGAGAAGATAAGCCTGGCTGTACCTTAAAAAAAAAAAAAAAAACAAACGAGACAAAAGCCTTTCTTCTCTGACCTGTGAGCCTCGTGAACCGTGACACACACGGTGGGCGTGAGCTTTTCTTTTGGGGGCCAGAATCAGAAGTCCCTGCAGAGCTGCCCGCCACTCAGCAGCTGACTGCCCGCATCCTCGCAGGCCCGCCTCCCCCCGTCTCCATCTCTGCTGTGGAGGCTGATCTTCCCTCACTTGTGTCTCTTCTCCAGCTCCCAGGTTGGAGACCTCGCTGGCTGAGGCCCGTGACTTCCTCTTCTCTGAGAGTCACTTCTTTCATCTGCTGACGGGAGTGGTGTGGGCACGTCGCATCCTGGAGGCAGTGAGTGAAATCCCGAGTGTGCCTAACTCACGGTTTTATCCCTAGAAAAACGGTGACTCAACGTTGGTGTCTTTCTCCACGCCGCCTGCCTCTCCTCCTGTTGCACGTGTTACTCGTTCTTGTGTCTCTTGTATAATATTTAGCACAGCTGTGGAACTTTAATGATTTAAAGCTGCAGGGGGCTAATGTTACAAAAGCTTAATCTTCGAAGTGTCTTATATTCAAAGAGATTTGGGGTGAAGGGCAGACAGCTTTCGAGTCTGCTCCTTTTCCTGTTACCTAACCATCTCTCCTCCATAGCTTCTGATGATGGAACATCTAGTAATGACTTCCCTTTTTCATCTTTTGTTATTTCTCTAGACTCAACAAATTGATTTTTAATATCTCCCCCATGTCCTCAAATTCCTCTTAGAAGAATTCAGTCCTGCTGCTGTATAAAGTTTGGAAAGCTTAGACTCTCCAGGGGCATTCTAAACTTACTCATAAAATGAGAATGGAAGAAGGTTCTCTAAAGAAAACTGTGGCCTTTATTATCAAAGAAAGAAGCTGAACTTTGGTGAAGACGGAGAAGCTATTGAAATATTGGGGCTTAGACAATTCTTGTGAATTGCTTTGTCTACCCAGGTTTGAAACAGGCACCACTCTGGTTTGGTTGATGCCGAGTTATTGATATACTCTCCCAGGGTTCTGGCTGCCTGCGATAGCCGTAATTTCAGGATCCTCTGAGCTATGCAGCCAGGGTGATGAACTCTCTTGCTGATAACCTGATAATAAGCATTTTGATTTATTGATGATTTTATGTATCTTATCTCTTGTACCCAAATATCAACTCTTTGTGAGTAAATGTTATTTGTTTCTATTGCTTCTGGATTTTCCACAGAACCTAGCAGCTTTCTAAGAGACTATCAGGGATTCAATAAATACCTGTTGATTGACAGCTGATAACATCCCCGCTTTGAGGTCTGGAAGCTATGCATGCAAAGGAGTTTTGATGCGCTCTCTGCAACTCCCCTAAAAATCATACATAATGTTCAAGTCTCTTATGATTGAAGGTATTTTAAAATAGTGCAGTGTTCACCTTGCCGTTCACAGCCTTCATGACAGACCTGTTATCTGAGCAGGCATCTGTGTTCAGGATATATAACGAGAGTGGAGCACAGGAGTTAGATTTTTGTTTCAACCTTGTATTTATTATCCGTTTGATGAACCAAGGGTGTAAATATCTACAGACTATAGGCAGGTTCCAAAATTCAACACTTTTAGGGAGGAATTAATGTCTGGTCTTATTCATTCTGGTAATTTTCCAAGGATATTAAACTTGAAGCAGTCTCTCCGAAGTTAAGCTAAGTTAAGCTCTGAGAGGAATTGATATGCTTGTGTTAGAGAGGTCAAGGTCTCTATTGTGAAGCCTGCCTCTGTGTAATGAAAAATCAAATTTGAATATTAAAAACATTAATTCAGTCTTGGCAGAAAACGGAACTCACTACTCAGCTGTGCTGTACTGCTCATGTATAGTGATGAGATTTGGTGATGAGAAATGTTCTGTAGCCTAACTAGGTGAGTCTTTGATTGCTAAATAGAGCCTTTTGAGAAGCAGCTGTTCTCTAACCACACTCGGTGTGTCTGCTCTGATCCTGTCTAAATAAATAGTTTGGGTGCATGGCTGGTGTTGTCCCAGTCAGCTTTGTTTATGTAGCTGAGCTGTCTTATGGCAGGCACTGACTCAGAAATTGCATTTTACAGCCTGCATCTTATACTTTCCACATGCCAGTGACAAAGATCAGGGCCTTTATTTTCCCCATAAGGAGAATACCTCAGCTGGGATAAACTATTATGATAAATATAGCAATTTGAGATGAATGAGAAAATCAGAGTTAATGAGGCTTGGAATCAAGTGGGGAGAATGCAGTTGCTGGTGTGGTAGGAGAAACACAAGTATGCACATACGCATAAGCTCTTGTAGCCCCGCCGTCCTCTCTTTCCTGACTCCCATCCACAGATAAAGGAAAGTCATATACCCCGCTGTATTTGGTTCACAAGGGATTGTTGTGATGATCTAGAAGGGTGGGTTTTGGGGTTAGGAGGGAGGCTCAAGAGGAAGGGGATATGTGTATCCATATGGCTGATTCATGTTTCATAGCAGAAAGTCACACATATTATAAAGCAGTTATGTGCACTCAGTCGTGTCTGACTCTTTGCAACTCCATGGACTGTAGCCCTCCAGGCTCCTCTGTCATGGAATTTGCCAGGCAAGAATACTGTAGTGGGTTGCCATTTCCTACTTCAGGGGGTCTTCGCAACCCAGGGATCGAACCCATGTCTCTTGAGTCTCCTGTATTCACAGGAATACTCTGTACCCCAGGCGCCACCTAGGAAGCCTAAAGCAATTATAGTCCACCCCCCACCTTTTTTATTTGCTTCTAAGAAATAGAGAGCTAATGTTACAATTCTTTGCTAACACAATCAGCTAAATTTGTTTTTTAAAACATTATCTATGCAATTGCTTTAATATGGTCTTTTAATGAAGAGAATAACGACATTATCTTGATATCATCTTGAAATGCTCACTTTCAGAAATGGCCCTTTGGGAGTGGCCATATAAATACGCCCTTGCTATGCAAACTGGAGCTCCAAGACATAGTGGCTGGTGGAAAATGAAAAAAAAAATGGGTTTGGTTGGTTTTGCTTATAGGACTACCAAGACACTGATTTAACTTAAAATTTCAGTACATTGACTTGCTGACATCATGGCATCATTTCATACTGGTATGTGCTAACTGAATCCTATTCTGGAATTTTTCTGGTTCTGCTCTCTTTTACACAGACTGGGGTATTTCAGCCCTGGAGGGCCACCCCAGTTATTACATTAGAATTGCTCAGGTGTTTTACCAGAGTCTGTAAAGGACTGGTTGCTTTGATTACATTTAAAATATGCCTTTAAAGGGAATGACTTCAATGTCAACTTTATTGATGGTTTAATCTACCTTTTAAAAATAGGGTACCCAGTAACATTTTTCAAAAACATGGATCTGTAATTTTTAATAGATGTTGTCTTAGCTCCCGCACTATGCTGATGTGGTATTTTGGTGATCAGGGCTCAGTTTTCTCAAGTCATTATGGCAGAGAATCTAACCTTTTCTGTCTAGGTACCCAGGGTATATATATTCCAGTTTCAACAGTTTAATTAGGATACCAATAAGCCTGTGGAGCAACAGAGAGAAGAGGAGAATGGAGAGGAGGGAGAGAGAAAATCACCATGCCTTCTAAAGGCTCTTACACAAGCTGACCATGCTAGGTGATTAGATTTTTGGATAACTCTTTAATATCTTATGCAAACAGGGTAAGTTAGGATGAGTAAATCAAAACCAAACCCCCAAAACTTAAAAATTAAAATCAAGGCAACCTGACAAGTTTGAACATCCATTTCCCTGTCTTTACCTCTAAGAAGAAAGACCACAGTCTTGTGTCTACATTTCCACAGACGGGAAATTATGCAGGATGGTTCTGAAGAGAGATTTAGGGGACAGGAATGTTTCTGGGGGATGGGTAGAAAAATGCTGGAATCAGAGTGTTTCAGAAACATTCCATGTGACTTGGGTCAAAGACGGGTAGGAGGGAGTTGGCTGTTCTGTGCTAAGAGGTCCTGCACCCAGTGGTGTGCTGGTAAGAACGTGACCATCAGCTCCTTGTAGAGCCATGTGGGCAAAATAGGACTGGATGAGCTCATATAGACTTTACTAACATAAAGTATATGTAGCGCCCGATATATTAATAAAAAGAAAATGTACAATACACTTTGTTGTAAATTCCATATGACCAGTTGAATCTCACAGAACGTTTCATTAGTTTTTGGTGAACTCTTGTATCTGTAGACAAATTATGATTGTAAATGACCAAGAAGTTTAGTTCTGATATGAATGTTGAGTGATGTTTTTCAAAATATGGAAGTGAAAAGCTGAAGCCGTGAGGTACTTCACCGGTTTATCAAGGACTTGAGCAGCTGCTTTGCTGAGCTGAATGGTAGTTTGGGAACTGGAAGGAAGCTTCCTTGACTGCTGCCGTGTCTTTTTCTTCTGTGCAGTGTGTGTGTGTGTTCTTCACAATGTGACGGCCACAGGCGCGGCACGCCCAGGCATAGTCTGCATGGTCAGCGTGTTTTCCTTCTGCCACTTTCTTAAGTCTAGAGATCCACAAGGTTCAGGGAGTTCTGATTTGTACCATTCGTAAATCCTCCTGCTGTCTTCAGTTTCAAATCTCTGACGTGAGGACACCGAATGAGGAGTTGGGAAGAGAAGTGAAGTAGCTTGCTCTCATGTAATATTTGCATTGTACAGATAAAATAGACATAAGTAAACTTTGCTTAAATAAAAGTGAAGTATAATAAAATATTAGGTACTGATGATCTTTGTGTATTTACTACCTTTGTTTTTAACGTAAAGTTTGTATTGTTTAATTTTCAGTGACATGCATGTTGGGATTCCCTGGTAGCTCAGTGGTAAAGACCCAGCCTGCTGATGCAGGAGAACCATGGGCTCGATCCCTGGGGTCATGAAGATCCTCTGGAGAAGGAAGTGGCAACCCACTCCAGTATGCTCCCTGGGGAATCTCATGGACAGAAGCAGCCTGGCAGGCTACAGCCCATGGGGTCGCAAGAGTCGGATATGCCTTAGTGACAAAACAACAACATTCATGTTTAGCAACCTGCTTGCAAAATTCCCGAAAAGCTAACCGTTAGTTCCTGTAAGTTTGTTCAGGCCAGCTCCAGCACACTGCTGCCCGGATCCTGTCCGGCAGAGTCCCAGAGCCGCACAGGAGCCTCTGTGAGGGGTGACTGGACGGCGCTTTGTACCTGGGGTGAAGGCCCCTCCACTGGCGCTTGGTCCTAACGTAGCGCAGCTGCCTGTACAACAGACCACAGTGGCTCGGACAAGTGAGCGTTAGAAAGCAGTGCTGAGGGTCAGCACGAGCCTCCCCCAAATGTGCCACTTTTGTACGAGGGTTATTTTGAGCTTGGGCTTCCCTGGTGGCTCAGACGGTAAAGAATCTGCCTGCAATGGGGGAGACCTGGGTTTGGTCCCTGGGTTGGGAAGATCCCCTGGGGAAGGGAATGGCTCCCCTCTCCAGTGTTCTTGCCTGGAGAATCCCATGGACAGGGGAGCCTGGTGGGCTATAGTGCAGCCTGTGGTTGCAAAGAGTCGGACACGACTGAGCGACTTTCACTTCAGTATTTTGAGTTTAAGGCAGTTTAGACTCTCTAGGTTCAGGAGAAACTACTTTCTGTCTCTCCTTTAAATACCTAGAATAATTTAAATTGGGGACTTTTCCTAGAGAAAGAGTAATGACCAGAGGTAAATTTTATCTGAGTGGCCTCATCTATATGGCAGGTGAACATCGAATTACTAGACGTCAGCTGTGCTTGTCGTCCTGTAAGTGACCTTCCTCTCCTTGGAAGTCCCCAGCCGCATCCTATTCCTGTGCTCAGAATGGCACATACACCTTATGTTAACTTTCTGTCTCCAAATCTCTCATGTGTGTGGTGTTCCCGTACATACAAAATTAAATTGAATATTCTCCTGTTAATTTATCTCACATCAGCTTACTTCTTTGGCCAGCTGGAAGGGTAGAGGAATATTTTCTTCTTCCTGACAGCAGTAACTGGGGTCAGTGAAAACCAGAGATCTTTCCGGAGTTTGAGTCTGGCCTGTGCATAACCTGTCACGGCTTCTTTTTTGGTGATTGAGCCCCAGTGACATCTGAGAAGGAAAGGTTCCGGCAACTTCAGCATTGGAATATGTGCCTGTTCAATCGGGGAATGCTTAGAGTCAGTTTGAATTCTATCTAGAAAAATAAAAATAGCATGATTTTTCTTATACAAATGTGGCAGAGTAGAATTCATACCCACTAAACTCATTGCAATATTTTAGGCTGTTGAATGCAAAACCCTGCCCTGAAAAGGGGCATGGAGCACTGTAAGCCTTAAAATAAATCAACTGAGATTCCAGGCCCTACCACCCAACTCGGAACAATTTCAGCTAAGTTGACTATAAAAAAGATTTCATTGGAGTTGTAATATTGTTTTTATGCCCTGTGTATACCTGCCAGCAGATAAAGAACAAAACCTGGAAGCTACATTGAAATACAGTTGATTAGGAGAGTCATAGAAAAGGGAAGGGAGAAATGGAATGGAGGGGAAATGGCTATTATTACTTTTAATAGAATGTAGCTCTCTTAAATCAAGGCAGAAAGATTGAATCACAATGAAGTATTTATTTCTTCTCAAACATTTCAAATTTTCTAGTTAAAAATGTCACAATTTTAAGAGTCTCAAATATCACAGTATATCAGTCCTTTATAGCTATTTATAGACAATATTCAAATAACACTTCTAGTGTCATAAAATTTTCCCGTGACTCTTAGGACTCCACTATTTCTACTTAAAGTTCACACTGCTGGATACAGAGCACTTTTTCATTTACTTTGAAATATCTCACCATGCTATTAACACACAGTTTAAAATTCAGAAGCAATTTTACAGTAAAATCAGGGGAGCATAAAAACTATGGAAAACTTTGATGGAATGCTAAAACACATTGAAAGTTCAATTGAAATGGTTATTGATTGCCCAAAGTCCCAGATTATTTTATATTATCACAATTGGCTAATTGGATTTAACACTAAAGATTTAAAAAAAAAATCCTTTATTCAAGCCAGATTGTGCTTGTTTACAAGTGAATTCAGGCCTAAGTAAGCCCCCTTAATGTAATTATCTAGTTTGTCCAATTTAGATGTAGGATATTTAATAGTTTATTCTGCTGTTGACATGCACCCAAAATCTGATCTAGACATTGTAATACCATCCAGACCTAGAAGGCTTTATACCATATTTTAATACATTTATTGTTTTTTAATTTACTCAGATTTTTCGACAATTTATTTAGTTGGAAGATAATTGCTTTACAATATTGTGTAAATATGGTTTCTGGCGTACATCAGCATGAATTGACCACAGGTACATATATGTCCCCTGCCTCTCAAACCTCCGTCCTGTCTCCCACCCTGTCCCACCCCTCTGGGTGTCACAGAGCACTAGATTGAGCCCTTGTGTCATACAGCAAATCCCCACTGCTGTCTGTCTACACATGGTCGTGCGTATGTTTCACGCTACTCTTTCAATGGGTCCCACCCTCTCCTTCTCCCTCTGTGTCCACAAGTTAATATAAATTAACATACATAATATGTTAATATTTGTAAAACACTTTTTTCTTTGGGACTAATTCTCAGTTTGCACAAAAACTGCAGAGTGAGAGCAGAGAGTTCCTGTATACCCTTTACCAGTTTCTCCGGATGTTAATATCTCATATAGCTATTGTAGTATTGTCAAAACTGAGAGATGAATTTTAGGACATTGTTATTAACTAAATTGCAGACTTTACACTGATTTCACCAACTTTTTCATTCATATTCTTGGTCTATTGCAGAATTCAATCCAGGATCCCACATTGCACTTAATCATCGTGTTTCTTTAGTCTTTTCTGGTCTGTGTAGGCTTTCATTTTTCTTGTTTTTCATGACCTTGCCAGTTTTGAGCAGTGTTGGGTAGGCATTGTAAGACTGTCTCTCAGTTTGGGTTACTGATATTTCTTGTGTGTTAAACTGGGGTTATGATGCTTCTGGATGAATTCCGTAGAGGCCGTGTGTCCTCTTGACATCCTATCAGGGTGCAGGATATCAACATGACTTGTCAGTGCTCATGTTGACGTTGACCACTTGGATGGGATGGAACCTGCTAGGTCTCTCAGGTGTGAAGTTTGTATTTTGCCCTTTCCATATTCTGTTTTTAGGAAGTGAGTTACTAAGTCCAGCCTGCACTAGTGGTGGTGGTAATAGGAGGGTGGTGGTTTACTCACTAAGTTGTGTCCCACTCTTCTACAGCCCCGTTGTCTGTAACGCACTAGGCTCCTCTGTCCATGGGAATTTTCAGGGAGAATAGTGGAGTGAGTTGCCATTTGTTTCTCCAGAGGATCATCCTGACCTAGGGACAGAACCACATCTCTTGCATTGGCAAGCAAATTTTTTATTTAATCACTGAATCACCTGGGAAGCTCAGTAGGAGGGTTGTTTTTGTTTTTCATTTGCTAAGTCATGTCCAGCTCTTTGAGATCCAATGGACTACAGTGTACCAGGCTTCCCAATCCTTCACTATCTCTCGGAGTTTGCTGGAACTCGTGTCCATTAAGTCAGTGAGGCCATCCAACCATCTCATCCTCTGTGGCCCTCTTTTCCTGCTCACAGTCTTTCCCAGCATCAGGGCCTTTTCTAATGAGTAAGTTCTTCGCATCAGGTAGCCTAAGTACTGGAGCTTCAGCTTCAGCATCAGTCCTTCCAATGAATATTCAGGGTTGATTTCCTTTAGGATTGACTGGTTTGATCTCCTTGCTGTAGGGGGTGAAGTTAGGAATACTCTAAGGAAGACGTGCTTGTTTTTCCTTGAAAGGAGTTTGTCACTTGTGAAGTGATTAAGTGATTAAACTCACACTTAGCAATTAAACTTTCAGAATTTAAACATGCTCATCCATTTTAGAAGGAACAGACACTATAAGAAAAAATTCAGCAGGTGGGATGTTTCCCCGCTCTCCATGTGAGGGGCCTCTGAAATCTATTCTCCTGTTTTGATTACACATTCCATGTACAATAAGGATGTACTTCAGTTAAGTGTATGTATGCACTACTGAACTGATGTATTGTGTACTTTGGGAAATATGCATAAAAGTAAATGTAAAGGATGTGCTAAAAGTCAAGATCTAAACAGAATAGCAGTTTCTAATATTTAAATACTTAGTGTGTTTTATGCATTGTTCTAAACGCTCTTTCCTATTTTAATAAATTTGATCCTAACAAAAAAACCTATGGAGTCAGAGCTCTGACTGTTCACGTTTCACAGATGAGGAACATCTTGAGACGGGAAACTCTAAGTGCTTGACCGGAAGTCCCCGCGCTAACAGGCGGTCGAGGCGGGTCCTCCCCGGGTGGGCGCTGAGCTTCACGGGGAGTTCCTCCACCTCTGCTCCCACCCCGCTCTGGTGCGCGTGCAGTTCCAGCTTTGGGTCGTTCCAGCCCACTGCTGAGACGGGCCCGGGGAACCGCTCAGGGCTGGTGCTGACTGCCGCCCCGCGTCCGGTGCTGGGCTGCCCTGGGTCTGCCCGTGCGGGCTCGCCCGTCCCCACCACGCCTCTCTGCTGTGCCCTGGATGGGGACCCCGGCGCGGAAGACCTTGCTTCTGTTTCTTAGCTTCGGCAACAGCTGTCTCTCGCTGCTGCTGTCTCTCTGCTGTGAACCCGCTTCGTTGGTGCCTCTGTGTGACTGTGACCACCAGCTAATCTTACAGTGTGCGCTGGGAAGAGGGCAAGAATGGCTTCACACTGTGCTGGGAAAAATCTACTTCTGTCAGCATGAGAATGATTTCATTGCAGCTCAGCATTGGGGAACTTCTTTCTGTAGCTTGCCTTTAAGTACCTATCTCCCAGGCAACAGTTACTTGGATTATTATTATTGAATCACCTCATGGACAATATTTTGTGGGTTGCATAGACTCATTTTTCTACTTTAAAAAAGGCATGTGGTTTTTGCCTGTAAAAGATATTTGGAACATATAGAAAATATAAAAAAGATTTAAAAAGCACATTAACTCCTTTCAGCTGGAGATAATTCTTATTAACAGTTGAATTCAGTTCCTTTCATTCTGATTTCTGTATGAGGAAAATACTTATACATATGTATGCACATATATGTATGTTTTATATGTGTTTAAATTTGCATTGATAGTAAGATTGTATTTTCTTTTAAAAATGATTTGTCAGAACATTTGTGTGTTAGTAAACTTTTAAATCTGCTTTTGAATTGGTTTATTAAATCCACTGTTTTTTTCAGTTTTCAGTTGACATTCAGTTCAGTTCAGTTGCTCAGTCCGACTCTTTGCGACCCCATGAACTGCAGCATGCCAGGCCTCCCTGTCTATTACCAACTCCTGGAGTCTACCCAAACCCATGTGCATCGAGTTGGTGATGCCATCCAACCATCTCATCCTCTGTCGTCCCCTTCTCCTCCTGCCCTCAATCTTTCCCAGCATCAGGGCCTTTCAAATGAGTCAGCTCTTCGCATCAGGTGGCCAAAGTATTGGAGTTTCAGCTTCAAAATCAGTCCTTCCAATGAACACCCAGGACTGATCTCCTTTAGGATGGACTGGTTGGATCTCCTTGCAGTCCAAGGGACTCTCAAGAGTCTTCTCCAACACCACAGTTCAAAAGCATCAATTCTTTGGTGCTCAGCTTTCTTCATAGTCCAACTCTCACATCCATACATGACCACTGGAAAAACCATAGCTTTGACTAGAAGGACCTATGTTGGCAAAGTAATGTCTCTGCTTTTGAATATGCTATCTAGGTTGGTCATAACTTTCCTTCCAAGGAGTAAGCGTCTTTTAATTTCATGGCTGCAGTCACCATCTGCAGTGATTTTGGAGCCCAGAAAAATAAAGTCAGCCACTGTTTCCACTCTTTCCCCATCTATTTGCCATGAAGTGATGGGACTGGATGCCATGATCTTCGTTTTCTGAATGTTGAGCTTTAAGCCAACTTTTTCACTCTTCTCTTTCACTTTCATCAGGAGGCTCTTTAGTTCTTCACTTTCTGCCATGAGGTTAGTGTCATCTGCATATCTGAGGTTATTGATATTTCTCCCGGCAATCTTGATTCCAGTGTGTGCTTCCTCCAGCCCATCGTGTCTCATGATGTACTCTGCATGTAACTTGCGTAAGCACGATGACAATATACAGCCTTGACGTACTCCTTTTCCTATTTGGAACCAGTCTGTTATTCCATGTCTAGTTCTAACTGTTGCTTCCTGACCTGCATATAGGTTTCTCAAGAGGCAGGTCACGTGGTCTGGTATTCCCATCTCTTTTAGAGTTTTCCACAGTTTATTGTGATCCACACAGTCAAAGGCTTTGGCATAGTCAAGAAAGCAGAAATAGATGTTTTTCTGGAACTCTCTTGCTTTTTACATCATCCAGTGGATGTTGGCAATTTGATCTCTGGTTCCTCTGCCTTTTCTAAAACCAGATTGAACATCTGGAAGTTCATGGTTCAAATATTGCTGAAGCCTGGCTTGGAGAATTGTGAGCATTACTTTACTAGCGTGTGAGATGAGTGCAATTGTGTGGTAGTTTGAGCATTCTTTGGCATTGCCTTTTTTGGGGTTGGAATGAAAACGGACCTTTTCCAGTCCTGTGGCCACTGCTGAGTTTTCCAAATTTGCTGACAGAATGTGGTCCACTGGAGAAGGGAATGGCAAACCACTTCAGTATTCTTACCTTGAGAACCCCATGAACAGTATGAAAAGGCAAAAAGATAGGACACTGAAAGATGAACTCCCCAGGTCAGTAGGTGCCCAATATGCTACCGGATCAGTAGAGAAATAACTCCAGAAAGAATGAAGGGATGGAGCCAAAGCAAAAACAACACCCAGTTGTGGATGGGACTGGTGATGGAAGCAGGGTTCGATGCTGTAAAGAGCGATATTGCATAGGAACCTGAAATGTTAGGTCCATGAATCAAGGCAAATTGGAAGTGGTCAAACAGGAGACGACAAGAGTGAACGTTGACATTCTAGGAATCAGTTGACATTATGTTTATGTATTTCTCCTACTTTTCTTGGTTTGTTTAATTATCATCTTTCTAATTTCTCAAGTTAGGCTGTCAGTTCAATATCTATTTATTATGGTTATTATAACATTTAGAGCCATGGCTTTTTATCTGATTTCATTTTTGATCAAACGCTATAAAATTTCATGTGCTTTGTTTTGAATGTAATTATATTAAGTGGTCCATAATTACGGTTTTGGTTTCCTCTTTAATAGAAAAGATTGTTGGTTTTTCAGATTTAAACTTTTAAACTGAAAAACTTTACATTTTAGCATAGTTTTAGATTTACAGAAGTTGTGAAGATTTCTCAGAGTTCCTACATACCCCATACCCAGTTTCTCTATTGTTAATGTATTAAGTAGTATTGTATGTTTGTCACAATTAATGAACCAATATAGTATTATTAAAATCTTTATTCAGATTTCCTTAGTTTTTACTTAATGTCCTTTTTCTGTTCCAGGATCCTGTTTAGAATCTCATATTAGATTAAGTCGGAGGAGGCAATGGCACCCCACTCCAGTACTCTTGCTTGGAAAATCCCATGGACGGAGGAGCCTGTTAGGCTGCAATCCATGGGGTTGCTAAGAGTCGGACACGACTGAGTGACTTCACTTTCACTTTTCACTTTCCTGCCTTGGAGAAGGAAATGGCAACCCACTCCAGTGTTCTTGCCTGGAGAATCCCAGGGACGGGGGAGCCTGGTGGGCTGCCGTCTATGGGGTTGCACAGAGTCAGACACGACTGAAGTGACTTAGCATAGCATAGCATTAGATTAAGTGATGCTTCCTTAGGCTTCTATTAGCTTAACACGAAAGTAGTGAAAAGTGAAAGTGTTGCTCAGTCATGTGTGACTGTTTTGAGACCCAGTGGACTGTAGCCTGCCAGGCTTCTCTGTCCATGTGATTTCCCGGGAGAATACTGGAGTGGGTAGCCATTCCCTTCTTCCCAACCCAGGAATTGAATCAAGGTCTTCCACATTGCAGGCAGATTCTTTACAGTCTGAACCGCCAGGGAAGCCCCAAGAATACTGGAGTGGGGTGCCTTTCCCTTCTCTAGGGGATCTTCCTGACCCAGGGGTTTGGGGTTAGGCTGGGTTGATGAATTATTGGGAGATTTTCAGGGTTTGTTATTGTTCTTGCCATTTTAATAGTGTACGGGAGTATATTATTTGAATTTTCATTTTCCTAGTGACATCTTTTCATTTCTCATTTTCCATGTATCATCAGTCTGTCCATTTAACTGTCTCACCATCTATCCAGCTATCATCTATATATTTATCATCTTTTTTGAGGTGTCTGATCAGGTCTTTTGCACATTTTTTAATTGGATTTTTTTAAATAATTGAGTTTTAGTGTTTTTGTATATTTGATACCTTGTCTTTTATTAGATATCTAGTTTGCAAAAGCTTTCTCCTAGCCTGAGGCTTGTCTGTTCATTCTCTTAATAGTAGCTTTCATAATACAAAGTATTTCTAATTTTAGTAAAGTCCAATTTATTGTATTTTTTTCATGGATAATATTTTTGGTGTTGTATCTGGAAACATCATCAGATCCAAGGTTACATATTTTCTCCTATTTTCTTCTAGCTGTTATATAGTCTTATATTTTACATTTTAGTCTATGATCCATTTTGAGTTAGTTTTTTCTTAAGGTTTAAGGTCCATGTCTAGGTTTTTCTGTGTACAGACACAACACCCTTTATTGAAAGATGATCCCATCTCCATTGGATTTCAGTTGCATCTTCTTTTAAAAAGTATGCTTTTATTGTATTTTGGTCAGATATCAATTATCATTGGTATGCTTTTTCATTTTTTAATGTTTGAGATTTTCTTTGTGGCCCTATATATAAACAGTCTCAATTGTATTCTTTGTAAGCTGCAATTGCAGCTCTTGAAACAACATTATTAATTATATTATTTAAATCATCAAGGTCTTGTTAATGTTTTACCTGCCTTCATATTTGTCAAAATTCACAGCTTCTGGCTATTAAATTATTTCAGACCATTTTTCCTATATTCTAAAATTCTTCTTTATCTATTTTGATGTTTTATGAATTCATATCAAAATTTCATGAATGTTTTTTATTATTGTCCCCCACCTGTGTTCATCAGCGTTAGTTGCTTACATGATATCTGCCTTCTCTCTTTTCCTAAAAGAACCCCAGTTTAAAAAAACACAGTGTATTTCCCAGAATCCCTTCACCTTTGGGATGGCTTTGTGATAAGTATCAGGCCAAAAAACACCTAAGCCTGATGCCGCCTGGGATGTTAGAGACTCTTCTTTCCAGTGCACGTGCAGTCTCTTGGTCCCTGCCGCTTCTTTCTTCAGTTTTTCTGAAATGCACACAGGAAGCAGGAGATGGTGCAGCTATCCATTCTAAACACAAATCTCTTTCATTTCTACAAAGTTGTCTTCTATTTTTCCTGTTTTAAAACTTCATCTTGTTCATATTCTTTCTTATAGCCTCCTGCTATTGCAAGTGTGTGTGTGTGTGTGTACAGACAGAGAAAAGAGGAGGCTTTGGGAGAGGAGGGAGCAGAGAAGTAGAGAGAAGCCAGGGGCAGGGGTAGAATTTGTGGGATCTGCCCCATGCTTTTGGATCCTTCTTTTTAAGTTTTATTCCGTTTTAAATTTCCCTTAAGCTCTGCAGAGATCTCACGAGCTTGCCTCACCCACAGGATTTTCAGTCATTTCTCATCTACTCTCCAGGAGACAGGAAATCAGCATCTAAAGCAATTTATATTTTAGCATTGATCTGGCTGCTGCTACTGCTGCTAAGTCGCCTGTCCTGTCCGACTCTGTGCGACCCCATAGACGGCAGCCCACCAGGCCCCTCCATCCATGGGATTTTCCAGGCAAGAGTACTGGAGTGGGTTGCCATTGCCTTCTCCGATTGATCTGACAGTAAAGCATAAAACTGAAGAGTGCAGCCTTAGGGATCAGGAAATTGCGTTCTAATCCTGGCTCAGCCACTAGTTGTTTTATCCTGAGCAAACACACCCACCTTCTCCTGCTTGTTTTGCCATTTGTGAAATGTGTACAAAAATGGTACCTCCTGATAAGGTTTCAGTTCAGTTCAGTGGCTCAGTCGTGTCCGACTCTCTGCGACCCCATGAATCACAGCACGCCAGGCCTCCCTGTACATCACCAGCTCCCGGAGTTCACTCAGACCCACGTCCAACGAGTCAGTGACACCATCCAGCCATCTCATCCTCTGTCGTCCCCTTCTCCTCCTGCCCCCAATCCCTCCCAGCATCAGAGTCTTTTCCAATGAGTCAACTCTTGCCATGAGGTGGCCAAAGTACTGGAGTTTCAGCTTTAGCATCATTCCTTCCAAAGAAATCCCAGGGCTGATCTCCTTCAGAATGGACTGGTTGGATCTCCTTGCAGGCCAAGGGACTCTCAAGAGTCTTCTCCAACACCACAGTTCAAAAGCATCAATTCTTTGGTGCTCAGCTTTCTTCACAGTTCAACTCTCACATCCATACATGACCACAGGAAAAACCATAGCCTTGACTAGACAGACCTTTGTTGGCAAAGTAATGTCTCTGCTTTTTAATATGCTATCTAGGTTGGTCATAACTTTCCTTCCAAGGAGCAAGTGTCTTTTAATTTCATGGCTGCAATCACCATCTGCAGTGATTTTGGAGCCCCCAAAAATAAAGTCTGACACTGTTTCCACTGTTTCCCCATCTATTTCCCATGAAGTGATGGGACCAGTTGCCATGATCTTCGTTTTCTGAATGTTGAGCTTTAAGCCAACTTTTTCACTCTCCTCTTTCACTTTCATCAAGAGGCTTTTTAGTTCCTCTTCACTTTCTGCCATAAGGGTGGTGTCATCTGATAAGGTTTGAGAAGCTTTAAATCAGAAACTTCATACAAAGTCCCTACGATGTGCCTGATAGATCAGATGAGATCAGTTTCTCAGTCGTGTCCGACTCTTTGCGACCCCATGAATCGCAGCACACCAGGCCTCCCTGTACATCACCAACTCCCGGATGAGACTCATGTCCATCGAGTCAGTGATGCCATCCAGCCATCTCATCCTCTGTCGTCCCCTTCTCCTCCTGCCCCCAATCCCTCCCAGCATCAGAGTCTTTTCTAATGAGTTAACTCTTCGCATGAGGTGGCCAAAGTACTGGAGTTTCAGCTTCAGCATCATTCCTTCCAAAGAAATCCCAGGGCTGATCTCCTTCAGAATGGAGTGGTTGGATCTCCTTGCAGCCCAACGGACTCTCAAGAGTCTTCTCCAACACCGCAGTTCAGAAGCATCAGTTCTTCGGTGCTCAGCCTTCTTCACAGTCCAACTCTCACATCCATACATGACCGCAGGAAAAACCATAGCCTTGACTAGACGGACCTTTGTTGGCAAAGTAATATCTCTGCTTTTGAATATGCTATCTAGGTTGGTCATAACTTTCCTTCCAAGGATTAAGCGTCTTTTAATTTCGTGGCTGCAGTCACCATCTCTAGTGATTTTGGAGCCCAGAAAAATAAAGTCTGACACTGTTTCCACTGTTTCCCCATCTATTTCCCAGGAAGTGGTGGGGCCAGATGCCATGATCTTCGTTTTCTGAATGTTGAACTTTAAGCCAACTTTTTCACTCTCCACTTTCACTTTCATCAAGAGGCTTTTTAGTTCCTCTTCACTTTCTGCCATAAGGGTGGTGTCATCTGCATATCTGAGGTTCTTGATATTTCTCCCAGCAATCTTGATTCCAGCTTGTGTTTCTTCCAGTCCAGTATTTCTCATGATGTACTCTGCATATAAGTTAAATAAACAGGGTGACAATATACAGCCTTGACGAACTTCTTTTCCTATTTGGAACCAGTCTGTTGTTCCATGTCCAGTTCTAACTGTTGCTTCCTGACCTGCATACAGATTTCTCAAGAGGCAGATCAGGTGGTCTGGTATTCCCATCTCTTTCAGAATTTTCCAGAGTTTATTGTGATCCACACAGTCAAAGGCTTTGGCATAGTCAAGAAAGCAGAAATAGATGTTTTCTGGAACTCTCTTGCTTTTTCCACGATCCAGTGGATGTTGGCAATTTGATCTCTGGTTCCTCTGCCTTTTCTAAAACCAGCTTGAACATCAGGAAGTTCACAGTTCACATATTGCTGAAGCCTGGCTTGGAGAATTTTGAGCATGACTTTACTAGCATGTGAGATGAATGCAATTTTGCCATAGTTTGAGCATTCTTTGGCATTGCTTTTCTTTGGGATTGGAATGAAAACGGACCTTTTCCAGTCTTGTGGCCACTGCTGAGTTTTCCAAATTTGTTGGCATATTGAGTGCAGCACTTTCACAGCATCATCTTTCAGGATTTGAAATAGCTCCACTGGAATTCCATCACCTCCACTAGCTTTGTTCATAGTGATGCTTTCCAAGGCCCACTTGACTTCACATTCCAGGATGTCTGGCTCTAGGTCAGTGATCACACCATCGTGATTATCTGGGTCGTGAAGATCTTTTTTGTACAGTTCTTCTGTGTATTCTTGCCATCTCTTCTTAATATCTTCTTCTGTTAGGTCCATACCATTTCTGTCGTTTATCGAGCCCATCTTTGCATGAAATATTCCTTTGGTATCTCTGATTTTCTTGAAGAGATCCCTAGTCTTTCCCATTCTGTTGTTTTCCTCTATTTCTTTGCATTGATCGCTGAGGAAGGCTTTCTTATCTCTTCTTGCTATTCTTTGGAACTCTGCATTCATATGTTTATATCTTTCCTTTTCTCCTTTGCTTTTCGCTTCTTTTCTTTTCACAGCTATTTGTAAGGCCTTCCCAGATAGCCATTTTGCTTTTTTGCATTTCTTTTCCATGGGGATGGTCTTGATCCCTGTCTCCTGTACAATGTCACGAAGCTCATTCCATAGTTCATCAGGCACTCTATCTATCAGATCTAGGCCCTTAAATCTATTTCTCACTTCCACTGTATAATCATAAGGGATTTGATTTAGGTCATACCTGAATGGTCTAGTGGTTTTCCCTACTTTCTTCAATTTAAGTATAAATTTGGCAATAAGGAGTTCATGGTCTGAGCCACAGTCAGCTCCTGGTCTTGTTTTTTTTTGCTGACTGAATAGAGCTTCTCCATCTTTGGCTGCAAAGAATATAATCAGTCTGATTTTGGTGTTGACCATCTGGTGATGTCCATGTATAGAGTCTTCTCTTGTGGTGTTGGAAGAGGGTGTTTGTTATGACCAGTGCATTTTCTTGGCAAAACTCTATTAGTCTTTGCCCTGCTTCATTCCGTATAAGTATTCAGTCCTAAATATACATTTTGGTCCTACATTATTGTTCGTTTATTAATGAAATGGCACCCCACCCCAGTAGTCTTGCCTGGAAAATCCCATGGATGGAGAAGCCTGGTGGGCTACTGTCCATGGGGTCGCAAAGAGTCGGACACGACTGAGTGACTTCATTTTTAGTAGTAATTGGAAAGTGAAGAGAATCATAAAGCCTAATACTTCCCAAATAACCAGTTAATTCCTTCTGATAAGATCAAATGCTAAATATTCCTGCAAATTAAAAACAGACTGGTCTAATACTTGAACGCCTTTGTCCATACAAGCACTATTCACAATAGTCAAAACTCAAATGTCTATCAGAGATGAATGGATAAAGACAAAATGTAGTGTGTACACAAATGAGGTATTATTCAGTTTTATCAAGGAACACAATTCTGATACATGCTCCTTGGAAACATTGTGCTCAGTGAAGTAAACCAGACACAAGAGGACAAATACCGTATGATTCTCCTTATGTGAAAGTGAAAGTCGCTTGGTCGTGTCTGACTCTTTGCAACCCCACGGACTACACAGTCCATGGAATTCTCCAGGCCAGAATCCTAGAGTGGGTAGCCCTTCCCTTTCCAGGGGATCTTCCCAACCCAGGGATCAAACCCAGATCTCCTGCATTGCAGGTGGATTCTTTACCAGCTGAGCCAGCAGGGAAGCCCTTCTACTTATACGAGTTACCTCGAATGGGCAAACTAGTCAAAACTGCACGTTGAATGCTGGTTGTCCCTGGGTGAGGAGAGGCGTGGAGGAGTCACTGTAGGTGCGGTCAGGATGCCTGTCTAGGATGATGAAGGGTCCTGGGTGAGGAGAGGCGTGGAAGAGTCACTGTAGGTGCGTCCAGAATGCTTGTCTAGGATGATGAAGGGTCCTGGGTGAGGAGAGGCGTGGAGGAGTCACCGTAGGTGCGTCCAGGATGCCTGTCTAGGATGATGAAGGGTCCTGGGTGAGCTGGTAGTGGTGGCTGCACAGCATTGTGGGTGTGCTGAACGCCACTGAGTTTATCCTCTTACAAATGGTTAAAATGGCAAAATTCACATGATGCATATTTTACTATAGTCAGAAACAAAGGAACTTTCAAAACACAGAGTTCCAAGCGTCATATGGATGTTTCATTTTTTATCTCTGACATTGAGCGCTATGTTATTATGAAGTCTGTGTAAATTAATCCACTCCCAGGAAACTGAGAATATACCAATTTTTATGCATTACATTTGAGGTCCTCACTATTCCTTGTATCTGCAGAGAGTCCTCTGCCATATGTAAAAGTAAGTAATAGGCAGTGTTGGGAGGGGCAGTTGCGTGGCTCTGAACTGGGAAGGAGTTCTCCTGGCCTCACAACGTCCGAGGAGTTCGCAGAATCTCACTTGTAAGAGCTCAGCGCACAGTTGACCTGCACTGTTGTTGTTCGGGCTCCCAGTCGTGTCTGACTCTCTGTGACCCCATGGACTGCAGCACGCCAGGCTTCCCTGTCCCTCACTGTCTCCCAGACTGTGCTCAGACTCATGTCCGTTGAGTCACTGATGCCACCCAGCCGCCTCATCCTCTGTCTCTCTCTGGCCTTCTGCCTTCAGTCTTTCCCAGCGTCAGAGTCTTTTCCAATGAGTCCAAAGGATCAAGTGTCCAGAGTGTTAGTTTCAGCGTCAGTACTTTCACTGCATACTTAGGGTTAATTTCCTTTAGGGTTTACTGATTTGATCTCAAAAGAGTCTTCTCCAGCGCCACAGTTTGAAAATATCAGTTCTTCAGCTCTCAACCTTCATGAGCCATCTCTCACATCCATTCATGACTTCTAGAAAAACCATAGCTTTGACTAGATGGACCTTTGTAACCAAAGTGATGTCTCTACTTTTTAATATACTGTCTAGGTTTCATCATAGCTTTTCTTCCAAGGAGCAGGTATCTTTTAATTTCATGGCTGCAGTCACCATCCACAGTGGTTTTTGGAGCCCAAGAAAGTAAAAGTCTGTCACTGTTTCCATTTCCCCCCATTTATTTGCCATGAAGTGATAAGACCAGATGCCATAATTTGGGTTTTTTGAATGTTGAGTTTTAAGCCAGCTTTTTCACTCTCCTCTTTCACCTTCACCAAGAGGATCTTTAATGTCTCCTCGCTTTCTGCCATTAAGGAGGTGTAATCTTTAGAGCTGAGGCCATTGGCACTTCTCATCGTCATTAGGTACCGCATTTGGCTCTCTTGGAGCTTCTCTGGTGGCTCAGTGTGGTAAATAACCCACCTTCCAGTGCAGGAGACACGAGAGACTCTGGTTTGGTCCCTGGTCAGAAAGATCCCCTGGAGGAGGAAACAGCAACCCACTCCAGTTCTTGCCTGGAGGATCCCATGGGCAGAGGAGCCTAGTGGGCTACAGCCCATGGGGGTCACAAGAGTCGTACACGACTGAGTCACGGAGCACAGATGGTGTTCTATATGGTGATGTTTGACTTTCTCACTGATCTCCATGAGCAGGAACACTCTGCACTGTGCATTAGAATCTACTAGTGCCTGGAGAATCCCAGGGACGGAGGAGCCTGGTGGGCTGTCGTCTATGGGGTCACACAGAGTCAGACACGACTGAAGCGACTTAGCAGCAGCAGCAGTGTGGATCAAAGTAGGAAATTTTGTCCTTAATTAGTATGAAATGAGCTTAACTCGGAACATCATTAAGCTGACATGCTATACGTTTCCGGATTAATCACATTTTCCTGTGTCTGTAGATTCAGAAATCAGAAATATTATATTAATAGGATTCTGAAGCTCAGGCCTAGTAAGGTGACAGGGAGATACCCTGCCAGTAATGAACAAAAGGCAACATTCATAAAAATGTCTCTTTTAATATCAGGAGGTGTGCTAGAGAGGGAAAGATAGTTACTCTGGGAAAGTATATGGTCATGACTGGAAAAATTAAAAGAGGAAACACAATCTCATTTTCTTTGGGAATATGTAAAGTAAGGCATTTTATTGGGAAAAGATTTAGTCAAATTTACATTTTACTCATTAGAAATTTTTCCTAGAAATGATATTAAAGGAATGGAAAGCATCCTATAAACTGAATGGGTCAAATATTTTACCAGAAAAGACTCAAACTCAGTTCAACATTTTGCCAATTTAAGGTGTGGTGGGAAGAGTCAAATTTTTACTCATCTCCCTGAGTTGATTTGCCTGGCTCGTTTCTTGGGAATTGTGTAGACAACCAATGTCCAAGTTAAATTCATTGCTTTATTCGAGACTTTGAGTGATGGCAAAAAATATTACGGTAGCATCGGTTACATGTCTCATTAAAAGTTAGGCATCTCATACTGATTCACGATCCATCAGCCTTTTACATGACTCTTTAGGGTTCTCTCACTGTGGGGTTAGCACTGACTTGATTTGGGTCCCTTAGACCACTAGCTTCAATGAAGGGCAAAAGGTAAGAGACACAGAAACCTTTTCCTATTAGCCAATAGGCTAGAATAAGGAAAGATAAAATGCAAAGCATATATTTTTCTATAAGATACTCTTTGTTTTTTTTTCTTTTTGCTAAAGTAAAACCCCTTCTGGGTTCTTGTCAGGTGGAACATGTCTGTTGATCTGAAACTTTTCACTTCTAAATACTGTACATAAATTATGTGATTGGGGAGTTTACTGGCATTCGTTTGATCCAGTCTTTGCATGTAAAACAGTTGCTTTTCAAACTACTGACTATTAAACATGCATTGCTAGGTACAAATAATCTTTGAATAACAGGCCTCATAGGGAATCGTGGCTCAAACGCTTCAACTGATAAAATGCTAGCTATGTTTTTGAAAAAGAGAGCGTAGAAAAAATTATGGACAAGAAGGTACCATTCCAATGTGGCTTCCAGGAGCTGCAGGTTGAACTCATGAGTGACTGATTCTTCTGTGGAATTATTCATTGTGTAACTTTCCTGGTGGCTCAGTGGTAAAGAATCTGTCTGCCAAACAGGAAATGTAGGCTTGATCCCTGGGTTGGGAAGATTCCCCCGAGAAGGAAATGGCGACCTACTCCAGTATTTTTGCCTGGGAAATGTCATGGACAGAGGAGCCTTTCCAGCTACAGTACACAGGGTTGCAAAGAGTTGAAAACGACTTAGTGACTAAACAACAAAATCAACAGCAAACTTAAAATAACAGAATGATTAGTGTTCTTGAGATCCAGAAGGCTACATATGTGGCCCAAAGGGAAGGGAAGAGTTTTCTCTGTTGGAAAGGATGTCAGATTGGGCAGATGACTTCTGTGGGCATCTTGCATCAATCAGCTCCAATTTAAATAACAAATAGAAGTAGCGTGATTAAAAAAAAAGAAGAGAAAATAAGAACACTACTGTTGAAACATAAGTCCAGGTTTTTCTTTACCAGCAGCGCCACCTGGGAAGCCCAGTGAAATCCCTTAGTATAATGCTTTTGTAGAGTTAGTACTCATTACGTGTTAGGTATTATTAACATTACCCTCATGGATAAGTCACTCATGACACTATCAGTTCAGTTCAGTCGCTCAGTCGTGTCCAACTCTGCGACCCCGTGGACTGCAGCACGCCAGGCCTCCCTGTCCTTCACCAACTCCTGGAGTTTACTCAAACTCATGTCCATTGAGTTGGTGATGCCATCCAACCGTCGCATCCTCTGTCATCCCCTTCTCCTCCTGCCTTCAATCTTTCCCAGCATCAGGGTCTTTTCCAGTAAGTCAGTTCTTCGCATGAGGTGGCCAAAGTATTGGAGTTTCAGCTTTAGCATCAGTCCTTCCAATGAATATTCAGGGTTGATTTCCTTTAGGATGGACTGGTTGACCTCCTTGCAGTCCAAGGGACGCTCAAAGATGGGCACAATAAAGGACAGAAACGATATGGACCTAACAAAAGCAGAAGATATTAAGAAGAGGTGCCAAGAATACACAGAAGAACTATACAAAAAAGATCTTCATGACCTAGATAACCACGATGGTGTGATCACTCACCTAGAGCCAGACATGCGAAGTCAAGTGGGCCTTAGAGTGCATCACTATGAACAAGACTAGTGGAGGTGATGGAACTCCAGTTGAGCTATTTCAAATCTTAAAAGATGATGCTGTTAAGGTGCTGCACTCAACATGCCAGCAAATTTGGGAAACTCAGCAGTGGCCACAGGACTGGAAAAGGTCAGTTTTCACGACTCTAGATTTTTATTCTTCTGGCTCTCAGCTTTCCCATCTAAAAAGTGAGGAGGGTGAAGTGAATCCTTGGCTTCCAAACTTATTTCTAAGCATGGACACTATTCTTGAATGGCTCTATGCGTTCATCCAACATACGGCAATAAAGCAGATGGCACACAAGCTACTCTGGTTGGAGCAGCTGCAGGGGGCAAAAGCTGTGACAGCCCCACACGCTCCCTACCAGCAAGTCACCAGGGGTTTCTGAAGATCTCTAGTGGCTCCATTGGGTGCCAGCAAGTCACCAGGGGATTTCTGAAGATCTCTAGTGGCTCCATTGGGTGTAATTTTCAAACTCCTGGTTTTAAAGACAGACACGAGCTTAGATTTCTCGATTGTCATCTTTTAGTTAGTTGTGTGTTCTTAGGTAGATGGCTTTCCTTCTCTGGACATCAGATTCTGCTTCTGTAAATCAAAGCAGGGATGAAGAGTAACTTGGGGAATGAACAAGGTAGAAAATGTGAGGTGCTCCATGCCTGACACTGAGGAATCTGAATTCAATAAAAGGAAGCCAAAAAGGTCTCATCACAGCTAACAAAGAAAATAGTGACTCTGATGATCAAGCTGCTCTCAAAAGAGGGCGAGTTAATTTCAAGTGTGTTTCAGTTAGGGTCTTATCTCAAATCCACCTGAGAGAAAAGACAACAAAGTTTTATGAATGGTTTTCCTTGATGAGAATCACTTTCCATTTTCCTCTTGGGTTCATGCGTCTGTTTGAACTCAGGAAATGGAAGCTGAGGTTTTGTTTTCTTGTCTCTACTTTAAGTTCTGGGTTTATGTAACTTCTTCCATGATGCCTTGGGGGTGAGTGATGTGGCAGTTGGACTAAACCATTAGTTTCTAAAATGCTAGTTTTTACTTTAGGTATTGAACCTCTAAGTTCAACAAGCCCCTAAGGTTTTATCGCCCTCCCAAAGATTTTAGTTTTCTGTGATGGTGTTTGAAGGAAGCTGGGACTGGGAAATTCCTGCTTAATTCTCTTTGGGGGAAACAATTTTGTTGAGAACCAGGAAAGTACTGGCAGGTTGAAGATCAGGCCAAGTCACTGTATTGCTTTTTTCATGTAGTTTTTTTTTTTTTTTTTTTAATGAGGATGAATAACATCTCAAATCACCTGCTAATCTTTATCTTCCTTTAAGTGATTCCAGGACTCAGTGGTCACAATTATAAAAGTGCAGAGTGCGTTCCTGTGGAAGTAATAGGATGGGTGGGTGTATGAATGGAGAGGTGCGGGAGTAGATGAATAAGCTGCTCTGGACAGACTAGAATAAAGCCAAATGCAAGACGCTGAAATACTGAAATCCACCTGTTACATATAGCATATCGCTTACCACTCATAGACAGTTTGATTCTATTTGCGTGGTGATAACAGCTGAAGCCTAACTTTTTCATGTGAATTTTCACTGTTTTCCTATTTAGATTATAAGCACCTAGAGGATGAAAAGTGAAAGTCACTCAGTCATGTCCGACTCTTTGTGACCCCGTGGACAATACAGTCCATGGAATTCTCCAGGCCAGAAAACTGGAGTGGGTAGCCTTTCCCTTCTCCAGGGGATCTTCCCAACCCAGGGATCTAACCTAGGTCTCCCACATTGTGGGCAGATTCTTTACCAGCTGAGCCACAAGGGAAGCCCAAGAATACTGGAGTAGTCGCACAGAGTCAGACACGACTGAAGCGACTTAGCAGCAGCAACAGCCTATCCCTTCTCCAGCAGATCTTCCAGACCCAGGAATCGAACTGGGGTCTCCTGCATTGCAGACAGATTCTTTAGAAGTGAGCTATCAGGGAAGCTCAGAGGATAGATGCACCATCTAATTTTTCTTTTTCATATAAACTCAACCAATTTTTCTTAAACAGCTCCTAAAATGCATAGGACTACAGGCAGTATTGAATACTTGTTAGATATATGCATTAAATAAAAACAATAAAAGAAGGCAAAATTATATTAGAAAGTCAACATTTTGCCTTTTCAGTTTTGCAATTTAAAAGCAAAGTATGTGTTTTTAGGCCACTGCTACAAAGATCAGTGTTAACTCACAATGTAATTAAGGTCCAAAGGATTATTTTGCATGAAAACATAAAATTAAAAACCTTCCTTTTACCTTTTACACCATGCTTCAGTTCCATGAAAACCATCCCTAGCAATTTTGAATGGAAAAAGTTGAGTTTCATGTTGCTTCTACTTTCCCAGTGATGGTGGCTTTCTCACTCTTAAGTGGGTCTTCATATTGGTGTTCATAATGATTGTCTCAGGTATTAAAGATGGAAAACATGTTTGTGATGAAAAAATATCCTTTAAGCCGCCTGGAAGGAGTGTCTTTATTTATGCTTACACACAAAGTCAGAGCTGATTTTCCTCAGCAGTGGTGAGGAGTTTGCCGTGGTGACTTGGAGTTGCAGTTTCGTAAGTTATCACTTAGATACTGAGAGTGGATCTGTCAGCATCGATACAACTCAGCCTGGAAACTCAGATGGATTCAGTCATGCTAATGAGGTGGGGGAACTTCTTTCCCTTTTTTTCGGTATTTTACCTTTTTCTTTACTTGGTGCAGTTAACTTTTGTTGGTGAGAATATGAAATGCTGGATTGCTCGTGTATAATAATTCATATAAGTTATACCTCTTAATCCTCACAACAGCCCTTTTAAAAAGGGAAGTAATATTATTTCCATTTTGTAAATGAGCAAGCTAAGACTCAGAGAAGCTATTTTCCTAAGGATACGTGGCATGAGCACAGATCTGTTTTTAGGGTTTATACCTAGCTACTATGACAGATTAAAAAAAAAATTCAAATGCCATCTTGTTTCAAAACATTTAAGTAGAATTTAAAATAGAGACTGCAATTCATTAGTTGTACTAACTATAGGGAAAATCCAGTAACTTGTCTTTAGTATTAGATAATTAGTTCAACTTATATATAATAAGTACCATTGAATTTCTGTTACTCAATATGATGTTAGGTTCTGGGATGCAATGCTTAAAAAAAGGAAGATACTGTTTCTGCAGTCACAAGTGTTGTATAGTCTGGACCACAAGTTGGCCAACTGTGATCCACAAGCCAAATCTGGGCCCACAGCCTGTTTTTGTAAATAAAGTTTTGTTGAGCATAGCTATGCCATTTGTTTATACATTGTCAGTAGCTGCTACTGGCCTTCCCTGGTGACTCAGACAGTAAAGAATCTGCCTGCAATACAGGAGACCTGGGTTCAGTCCCTAGGTCAAGAAGATCCCCTGGAGAGACGAATGGCTACCCACTCCAGTATTCTTGCCTGGAGAATTCCATGGACTAGAGAAGCCTGGCAAGCTAGAGTCCATGGGATTGCAAGGAGTCAAATACGACCAAGCAACTAAAACTCACTTTTTTCTTCACCTAGCAGCTACTGTATAACAGTGGTAAGGTTCAGTAATTGGAACAGCGACTATATGGCCAGCAAAGCCAGACACATCTGCTGACCTCTCCCTAGACCAGCAGCTAGACATTTACAGATAGATGGAGCATTCTGGAGGAGCTGTTATCTGAGCTGTTGTATTGATAGGAATTCTCCAGGGGTAGCAGGGTGCGATGGAGTGGGTAACAGAGAGATAAGGCTCTTCTAGGTGGCTCAGTCAGTAAAGAACCCGCCTGCCAATGCAGAAGACCCAGGTTCGATCCCTCGGTTAGGAAGATCCCCTGGAGGAGGAAATGCAACCCACTCCAGTGTTCTTGCCTGAGAAATCCCATGGACAGAGCAGCCTGGCAGGCTACAGTCCATGGGGTCACAAGAGTTGGGCACAATTTAGCAACTAACCACTACCAGGCTTTGGAAACCCCTGTGACAAGTCCTTGGGTGAAAGAGGATGTTTCCTCTGAGGACTTGAAATATTCAGTGTGAACAAGGGTTGGTGTCAGCACAGGATTGTGTGATTTTTATCACCTCAGCATAGTGGTGGGATTCCCTATCACCACTAACCCATAGATGTCCTGGACAAGCCTCATTTTGGAATTTTAGGAATTCTGGGGATTGTCAGGAAAGTACTCACAAGGTGGTCAGATTGAATATGGGGAATTGAAGGCAGAGGGAATCTGGTGTTGCCCAGGTGTCTCCATCCTAAGCCAACAGCAGCATGAACTGGGCTAAATCTGAGTGCAGGTAAAGGGGGTTCTGGCTCCAAAGACACTGCTGGGCATTTCAGCACAGTCTGGTCTCACTCACCCCACCTTGGCTTGTGTGTGCTGCCTCTGCCCACCTCACCCCAACCTGAAGAAAACCTGCGGGTTCAGTCCTAATGCTTTCACTTGGATGTCATTCACCCAAATCTTTTGATCTCAGAAGATCTCAAAAATCTCAAGTTTTTGTTGCCACACTCCCAAAGCTTAGTCCTTTTCCTTTCCTAAGAGGCTCCAGTTGTCCACTGAAGCTGGAGGTGGGATTATGGAAAGACAGTATAGTGATCACAAGTGCCCATTCTGAAGTTCAAGTCTAAAAGCTGTGTGGTTAAGCAAGTCACTTAACCTCTGTGTTTCTCAAGGTTTAACCATTCATTGAGGATCTACCTTGATGAGTTGTTTAGAGGCAAAACTGTCAACATACTTAGAAACCGACTCATGTAAAATGCTGTATGTATGTGAGTTGTGTTTGTCGTATCATTGACTCAACACTCAGGTCCCTTTTCCCAGAGGCCAGTGGCTTCAGACACCCCTGGAGACGGAGGACGATGGATGGAGTTCTGCTGGGGCTGGGCAAGGAGACAGGGAAGGAGTGCGTGCATGGGGCAGGGGCTGGAGGGCCTCAGTCTCCTTGGGACCACCCACAGGCTCACCACAGAATCCAGGAATCAAGGTAAATAACATCTGGATGCAATATTTTAAACAATAAAAATGAATTTAAAAATTCTGTGATGAATGAAAATTTCCAAATTTTAAATCAAGAAGTGCTGTGTCAAGCCATCTTGGAGCCTAAGATAAAGGAAGGTTACTATGTGAGTGGCAGGGATGTCCTGCCTCTCCACTAATGTAGCATAAAATGATATTTGGCAAAACTAATACAATTATGTAAAGTTTAAAAATTAAATAAAATTAAAAAAAAAACAAAACAAAAAACAAAACAGCTTAAGTGTCCAGAGTAGAAAACACTGAATATCCGTAATTTGACTCTGCCTGGAATGAAGGTTGCAAAGTGGTGAACAGAGAGACACGAAGCCAAGAAGAGAACAGCTGTTTGATCAGGCTTGTTGAAGATTATAAGCTTTATGTCCCAAACAAAAGGAATCCTTGAAGGGTTTTAAGCTGGAAAATGTCATGAGCTAATTCTTGTGGGGTATAAATTAGGATTCAAATCTGTAAAACCCTAAACCATACTGGGTAAAAAAAAAACATTTATTTCTTTGAAATCCAAAAATAATAAGCAGTTTTTAAATAAAAGAAGTAAATCTATATTGTCTAATGAACTGATTTTGAGATCAAACATATATAAATGTAATTCTGTTCAACATTCACTGAAAAAGAAATACAAGTTGATTCAAACGAGCTTTATTTTTTTGACACTCCTCTACTTTGATAACTGCCAATTTTATGAGCATTCTTGCTTGAATACTTGTGAATAAAATTGAAAAAAGGCTATTAAAAGTATTTCTGGATGATGCTAAGTCGATCTACATTTTAGAATGATATTTTTGGCAAGAAAGGATCTATGATATGTGGTCTTTTTTTGTTGTAGTTTGAAATTGCTTTGTGGTAATTCTTTAAATTTTTCATTTAAAATGAAAGGTTAATAGTTATCCTGCACAGTTCTTGCAAAGTGAAAATGAGATTGGAAAGTTAAAATATAATTAATTTACTTTCCTATTATCCCTTCCACTGGAGGAATATTCATGCATTCTGAACAGATAAGTTTTAAAAGAGCCACTAAATTGCAAGTGTTCACACTTGGATTCAGTTTAAAAGTTAAAAGCTTTCAGACCAAATAAATTAGACAGGCACGCAAGATGAATCTCCATCTCAGTATTAATGAGTTAGGGTTCCACCTTTCACATCATTTTGTTTGTAGTTTCAGTATTAGACTCAAAGATCTGCTTAAAAGTTGCTACAGAATTATATTGCTATTTACTTTGCAAATGCATCAATTTGTGGTTGTCCAAATTTCAGCTGTGGCCTTTCAAAATGAAGAGTGGGCAAAGTTTTGGAGCCCTGACTCAGGAGATGATTCTGTTACTTGCTTGCCATCTCTCCAGCTTGTTCTTGGTGATACATCACTTTAGGTTCTCTGGTTGCAAGCAGTGGGACTGTTATGCAAGAATATGGATATGCCCCTGGGGTCCAAAGAAAAGACAAAAGCAGTGACTTTGTTTAGAGGGAGCCGCCCAGTCAAGTGATCACAGTGGTGCCTGAAGACAGCCTTTGTGAGATCCTTGAGGTAAAATGATGAGATGCATTTAGTCTGCCTTTACTTTGTCAGTTATTTACAAATTATTACGTGGCACCTGTAGATGAAGTTACAGTGAGAGTTCTACTCGAAGATTTCATAAATTCCTGATAATTTCCCTACTGTTTTTCATATTACCAGATTTTTTTAGAGTATGAAAATAGGCATGTTGTGTTCAAAATACTGAAGGAGTTTTTGAAATGATTGGCTTATTTACTGATTTTAAAAATGTACTCTATGAATAATAAATTGATGGGAAGAAGAACTAAAGAATCTCTAGATGAAAGTGAAAGAGGAGAGTGAAAAAGTTGGTTTAAAGCTCAACATTCAGAAGAAACTAAGATCATGGCATCTGGTCCCATCACTTCATGGGAAATAGATGGAGAAACAGTGGAAACAGTGTCAGACTTTATTTTTTGGGGCTCCAAAACCACTGCAGATGGTGACTGCAGCCATGAAATTGAAAGATGCTTACTCCTTGGAAGAAAAGTTATGACCAACCTAGTTAGCAAAAAAAGCAGAGGCATTCCTTTGCCAACAAAGGTCTGTCTAGTCAAGGCTATGGTTTTTCCAGTGGTCATGTATGGATGTGAGAGTTGAACTATAAAGAAAGCTGAGTGCCGAAGAATTGATGCTTTTGAACTGTGGTGTTGGAGAAGACTCTTGAGAGTCCCTTGGACTGCAAAGAGGTCCAACCAGTCCATCCTAAAGGAGATCAGTCCTGGGTGTTCATTGGTAGGACTGATGTTGAAGCTGAAACTCCAGTACTTTGGCCACCTGATGTGAATAGCTGACTCATTGGAAAAGACCCTGATGCTGAGAAAGATTGAGGGCAGGAGGAGAATGGGACGACAGAGAATGAGATGGCTGGATGGTATCACAGACTCGATGCACATGAGTTTGGGTGAACTCCAGGAGTTGGTGATGGACAGGGAGGCCTGGCGTGCTGCAATTCATGGGGTCTCAAAGAGTTGGACATGACTGAGCAACTGAACTGAACTGTACTAATAATACGAAATGGCTGGATAATGTCACCGACTGAATGGATATGAGTTTGAACTAAATCTAGGAGATAGTGAAGGACAAGGAAGTCTCGCGTGCTGCAGTTCATGGGGTTGCAAAGAGTTGGACACAACTTAGCGATTGAACAACAAACTAATAGTATTTACTTCACTGGTAAAACTATTTACTTCACTGGTTATTTTGAAAAATAAATTTATGTATGTCAGGGCATTGATTTTTGAATTCAAAAATTAGCACATGGATGACTGTTCCACAAATGCTGGAAGCCTCAGCCTCATAAATCCTTGGCCCACAAAGACCTTTTATGAAGACGCACCGCCCACGGATGGCTCGGCAGTACTTCCTGCGGTGTTCCCCAGGCCTGCTCGCGGTGTGTCTCCCACTGCTCCTCCCCTATCATTTCCTGCTGTGTATACCTCTCTACTTCCCTTATTGCAGACAATTATTTTTGAACAATTATTATATTTTGAACAAATGAACAAAGGTTTCTTGAGCTATGAGTAAGATACTCTCCTGTGCTCTGCGGTCGATAAATGAATGAATGAGACAAAATTCCCTGCTCTCAAGGGGTTTAAAAGTCTAGGATGGAAATGCAAATATATAATAATCATTATGATGCTCAACTTGACAGTCCTAGTCAGAAAGACGGTGGTAGCAATGGCATACAATTTCTAAAATCCACAGCAGTTTCCGTGAATAAAAACTTTATCTTTCAGACAAACTGCCAATCTATTGAATAATAATTTTATAGCTAGTTTGGGGTGTGTGTGTGTGTGTGTGTGTGTGCGCGCGTTTGCTGATCTCCAAGCATTTCTATTTTTCTCTGCTGGCTGCTCCTATCTGCTAAAGGAAAAATATGTGAAGAAGAGCTAAGAGGGGAAATAGACTGATTTATAGAACAATTAAAATGTGAATCAGTGAATTGCCTATAAAAGGCAAAAATATCATTTAGAAAACTCTAGCCATGTAGTTTTTTCTGAGTTGTAACATCACTATAGATTATTTTATTTTGTTTTATAAGATGTAATGCAGTATAGTGGCTTTAAATTATTGCTATATTAATTATCTATGGATGGTGATATTTTGCATATAAATAAAAATGGTTTTTACTATTAATGCATGACATAAAATCTTAGTTTCTGGTGTCAGTGCAAAAAGGGAACACTAAAATAAAACTGAGCTGAAATTAATATATTCAAGGAGTTTGGAAAATATGGGGATTTGGAGCTCACTAAATTGTTACAGAAGTGGACGCTTATGATTGGTACTTCAAGAAGAGAGAAGTATGAATAGCATGTTATCATTGGGAATAATGCAGAGGTTGGCAAATTATGGACTGAGGGCAAAATAGTGCCTGCTGCCTGGTTTTATAAATAAAGTTTTATTGCAACACAGCTCAGAGCTGTCATTCACAGATTACCTATGGCTGCTTTTGAACTACAGTGGTAGAGTTTAGTTGTTGCAACAAAGATTATTTTGCATGAAAAGTAAAAATTTATTCTGCTCTGACCCTTTATAGAGAGAGCTTGCTGATCTTTGTAATTGACTCACACGTTTTATCCAACCCAAGGGTCTTAATTCCTTTTATTCTTTATGTCTGTAATAACCTTCTAAATCTTCACTCAGTTTGCTGCTGTTGTTCAGTCGACTGCTAAGTTGTGCTCTTTTGTGACCCTAGTGGCCCGCCAGGCTCCTCTGTCCATGGGATTCCCAGGCAAGAACACCGGAGTGGGTGCCATTCCCTCCTCCAGGGATCTTCCCGACCCAGGGATCAAACTCGAGTCCCCTGTGTCGGCAGGCGGATCCTTTCCCACCGAGACACAAGGGAAGCCCTTCGCTCAGCGTCCTGGCTCCTCCCGTCATTCTGGTTCCGGCTGAAAAGCCGCCTCCGCGGGGCTCTTCCGGAGCCGTCTCATCCGGAACGCGCAGGCTCAGCCTCTGGGCCCGCTGCCGCCCGCCACTGTGTCTCATCCCTGTCGTCCCGCTGTGTTTCCTCAGGCCCTTTTCCCGCCTGGGATTACACTGCTTGTTGGTCTCCTTTCCCCCTCACTAGAGAAGTTTCTACAGGAGAAGAGGTCTTGTCTTTTTCTCCCCCTCCACTGAATTCTGAGAGCATCATTCAGGTCCCCGTCGGGTAGAGACCGAAAGAGCCGGACTGGGGGCCCAGCCGCTGTGGCACCCGCCTTGGATGTGCTCCCCAGGGCAGTGACCAGGTGTGTGCGTGTGCGTGTGTTTGTGCGCACACGTGTGTGTGTCTGTGCGCGCGCGCGCGCGCGCGCGTGTGTGTGCCTGCGTGTGTGTGTGCTGCTGCTGGGATGGTGCTAGACTGAACTGCTCCCTAGGAAGTGAGTTGCTCACTTACCTTCCTGAGATGTTCGCTGTGAAGCTTTCCGGATAACAAGAGGTTTATGGAGCATCCCATCAGAATTATACACGAGTTCTTTCCTCTGTCACTTCGGGAGTTACCTTATCTCAGGGGTTTCTCAGACACCTTTGCTGAGGTATGTTTGTGAGGGAATCTGAATTTGTGACATAAGCTGACTGCCAACTTTGTCCTGGCATCGCACAGTAATGGGTTTGGAGAGCCCGGCCTTGTGCTACTCAGTTCATCTTGCTGATTAACTGACCTGAAATTGTATCCATTTGCTTAATATTATTGCTTCCTAAGGTATTTTTTTCCAGATAATAGATATTATTAAATATTTAATTCAGCAAAGAGAGTTCTGTTTATAGAATATTTATTAGATGCTTTTTCTGAAGGTTTTTATGTTCAACTTTGCAACTGATAAATCTTATGACAGTACTTCAAACTGGCTGTACTTTATGTCAGCCTTCTGTGAGAGGAAGCACAAATGTGGAAGAGTATTCATAAACTCAGCTGGGTAATTAGATGTGACCCTAGACTCCCTCTACTATGTCCCTCTTCTAACCTTTCATAGTAACAATCTGGCCATCCTGACTGTCTTGGAAAAACTTGCTGTTTTTATTAGAATTATAAGGGAAAATAAAGTGGCTCACATATCCTGTTCACTGAAGATACTTGTAATGCCTTGAAGGATCATTTTGTTTATTTGTGCATTCACCAGATCTTTATTGAGCCGTTTCTATGTGTTAGGCTGTGCTGGCATGGGGTTCAAAGCCCTGGGCTCAACTCTCAGGAGGAATATTGCTCAATCTATTATGAAGCTTTTTTTTAGAAATCATTTTCTATTACAAGGTTGATAGAGGCAAAATGAAATGGAAATTTGAAGACTATATGCAGAAAACGACAAGACATGTAGCGGAATACATTTGATGTGAAAGGTCCTATCTGAAACCTACTGACATCCTGTTCCCCTCTTGAATCACCTGAATAAAAATGCTGAAGTATGTGTGGATGGAATGTGTGAAGGTACAGTAATGATGGTGACTTCCACGAGCCTCTGTGCTGAGTGCTCTGTGAGCTTATTTCTCTGTCTGGCAACATTGTTCCCATTTTTCAGATGAGCAAAGAGTCATGAATAAGGTTGGCTGGTCTGGTTTTAAGCCAGAGTCTTACTCCAGCACTCTAATAACCTCATGCCAGCTCCAAATGCGTGTGGTATCTTTAGATGACAGAATGCAGTTTCCTCTTCAGTATCGTAAGAAATATCCAGGAATCCAAATGTTTTGATTTCTCCTCACACTGATTGTTTCCTAGTACAGAGAGAGCATGCGGAGAGAAACGGAGAGAAAAATGTAAACCGTGGCTCTCCCAGCTGAGAATGCTGATGCTCCGCTGACCGTGTTTCGAACCGATGGAAAGGTGCCTGCGGTGAGAAGCAACAGCAGTCGCCCGTGTGCGTTCACACGGACAGGCACTGCGTAATGTCCTGGACTCACCCGGGACATTATTTCAGTGGTTCTTGAGTCAAACATGAAGATGTGTATTTTTAGTAAGTTAAAAATGGGGAGGCTGGTTATTTTCCCAGTTGCTTCCAGCAGATAATTACCAGGCGGGCTCCTTAATTGTGTTTTGATCAATTCCCAAGTATTCAGGAGTATGTATCTTAAAAGGTAAATATATGGTATATTCCAGAGGGAAATGGGGTTTTCTGAACACTCCAGCTGGCTTTCAGGGGTCAGGGGTCCTATTTCCATGCTGTAGATATATCTCAGCTTCCTCAGTTGACCACCTATCTGAGAGATTTTAAATTTTCAAGGAAGAATTTTAAGAAAGCGATTTGAAGACACATCCTATTAATTTTAATTAAGAGTAAGCAAGTTGAATTTTCTCCACTGTGGATTTATTTGCTAAAGTACAATACAATCCATTTCATCCAAGACAGACAAGTCTATATTTTATTAAAGGAAACCTGAGGTTGCATTTAGAGTTTATTAGTAATGAAATAAATATTCTGAAGTTTCCTAAGAAGTGTATGTGAAGAAATAAGATATCTAGAGGCAATTACAGAGCTGGGCTTCAAAATTACTTTTACAAAAAAGAACAGCATTTGTCATTTTTGTTTAAAATCTTGATTTATCACATTCTGAGCCGAACTTGAAATGTTGGGTTTTTATTTTACCTAACAAAATGCCTTGCCTGCAGGCAAACAGAATGTTGAATTAAAACTTTCAATACTGTGGGGCAAAATCTGCTGCTTTAATAAGAGACAAAGGCTCATTTGGAACTTTTTGTCATTACATAAACAGACTGAGCTTCCGTTTATCATGTTCATTGCTTTAATTCTGGGTGTGTGGCATTGAGGAGGGAGACAGTTGCTGGGGCACACATGGCCTGCGATAGGTGATAAATTTGAGGATCTGTCAGCAGAGGCACTTGCTCTCACAGGTAATTGTCTGACTCCATCTTCTTTCATCTGTAGCCAAGAAGATTTCAAATGGATATTGTTGAGAAATGTATCACTTTATGCAAATGGCTTCAAAGAAAAATGAAGTAGAGCTCCACATAAATAGATACTATCAATGAGGTCATCTGTCTTAAAAAAAAATGTTCACCTGGATTGAGTCCTTCTACATGTCAGGCACCCTACAAAGCATGTCATAGGTATAAATAACATGTATTCTTCAAAAGGACCTTTTGATTTAGATATGATTGCTATTCTATTTGACATAAAAGGAAACAGTAAGTCCAGAGAGGTCAACTGGCTTGACCGAGGTGGCGGAGACGGGCCTTGTTCCCAGGAATGTGACCCAAGCTCTCTACCAACATGTTATGTTGCTTTTAAAAAGCTATTCACATATGTTGGCCGTGCCGGGTCTTCACGGCTACACGGCCTCTTTCTCTGGTTGCAAAGCCTTCTCGCTGTGGCGGCTTCTCCCGTGCAGCACGGACTCCCGGTGCACAGACTTTGGTGGTGGTGGCACGTGAGCTCAGTGGTCGTGGTCCCAGGCTCTTGAGCGCGGGTTCAGTAGCTGCTGCTCACGGGCTTAGTTGCTCCAAGGCACAGAGGGTCTTCCCAGATCAGGGATTGAACCCGTGTTTCCTGCATTGACGGGTGAGTTCCTTACCAGTGGACCACCAGGGAAGGCCTGTGTTCCTTTTTGATCACGGCGTGTGTTAGGACTTGACCTTTCCCTCCTGGTATGAGGAAGTGATGGAGCAGCCCAGAGGCTGGTTTCTGGTATATGGAAGGCCTCCAATGTTCGTCCAGGCAGGAGGCAGATAGGTCACGGGGCAGGGGAGCTGGCAATTTACATGCCACGGAGATGTGGAAACCCTTCTATTAGTATGAGGAAAACATCATTACATGTTTTATTGGCGTCTGTGTTTTATGTCAAAGATCGCTATTTTTCCATGCATCGCCTCATTTATCAGGGTCAGAAAGATGGTGAACACGGGGAGCTGTAGCACGCTGAGCAGGTGAAAATCTTGCCCGTACTGTGTCATCTAAATAGTTCACTGTGTAAACCACGAAACCTCTCTTAGCCTTGATTTCTACATCTCCAAATTGGGCATAATTACCACTACTTTATAGAGTTGTTGTGAGGATTTAAATGAGATAATATTTGCAAAGGCCTCTATGGTTTTGATGACTGTTGTGTAATTGTCATCATTAGAGTCATCTTGTTATCACCTGTTAGCTTATGGCCATGCATGGGTGTTACGTGTTTGCGGCATAGATACGACTCTCTCACCATGTTAGTGGTTTGCATCTGAGAAGTGAGGATAACTGTGATTACTAAGCTACACACATTCAGTGCAGATTGAAATAGAGACTGGAATCATTTTAACTATAATTTAACCGCTAAATAATTGGAGTCAGTATTTTCAGTATTTATCCTTCGAAGTAAAAACAGTTTTGTTCAGTTTGATACATTTTTATTGAGAACCTGTGCCAACTGTGAGTGGGGCAAAGACAGTATTTACTCTCAATGAGTTTATATCTGAGGAAAAGAAAACAGCCACACCGGTCCAGCCTTCTCTCTGTAGACCCAGCCTTCTCTCTGTAGACCCAGCCTTCTCTCTGTAGATCCAGCCTTCTCTCTGTAGATCCGGCCTTCTCTCTGTAGACCCGGCCTTCTCTCTGTAGATCCAGCCTTCTCTCTGTAGATCCAGCCTTCTCTCTGTAGACCCAGCTTTCTCGCTGTACATCCAACCTTCTCTCTGTAGATCCAACCATATGTCATCCACTGATGAGCTCATACATAATAGGAAATAACATCACAGAGCAGTGACCACATTCATCATCTAGGAAGACTCCAAAATGAGGATGATATCTGAATAATACATCCTACAAATGCCTGAGGGGCCTTAACTGGGGGAAAAGGCAATATTCTTTATATGCCCAGTTACTTAGTGTATGTGAGTTAGCTGCCTGCTTTATATCAGTCCTGGTGCTAGGTGCTTGGGTTGTAAACGGTGAGCAAACCCGGAGATGATTCCTGATCTCATGGCACCCTAGCTGATTTGGGAAATGCATCGGATCTGTATTTCATGTGATATTTATGGTGACAGTGTACACAGCATAGTGAAGTTGAACAACAGTGGGGAATGCCAAGAGGAAGGAGAGGGTTATAATAATCTGAGTGCTACTTTATGAGGAATTGAAATAAGGGATGGAGATATATTGATCTGAATTATCCACAAAATGCATCTGATTATGGCTTCATATTTTCCTGTCAGTCTATATGTTGCCCATACCCATATGGTATTTATGGAAGGAGGAGAGGTGAAATATAGCAGAGCGTTTTTTGTCTGCCACAGGATTCAAATTTGTGGTTATTTCCAAATGGTGTTTCTCGGAGGATAGAAATGGAAATAGAACCAACTCCCAATAATATAGAGTAGATGAATCTTGAAAAATGAAACAGTGAATAATTGTCATGAAAATGACAGCCTGGGATGCACACAAAGGGAACAAATTCTAATTTCAGATTGTGCAGTCAGGCAACAGAGCTAAGCAGAAATGAAAGGCTTTGTGAGAATCTCACGTCATAGACTAATTTTGCACTTAAAACATCCGCCCACTCTAAGAACAGATAAAAAGTGCTTAACCTGAGCAAATCTGCATCTTACACTTTTCTGTGAGCTTCTGATAAGGTGAACGAGACTCAGCTGTTGGGTTTTTGGAAATTATCCTGCTTGTCTGTGACGCTCAGTATTTCAAAACTGTATGTTGAATTTAGCAAACATCTACTGAGAATCTAGCATGCTGTCAGGGTCACGGATAATTCAAAGTTGAATAAGACTTGGTTTGTGTTCCTGAAGTTCTCAGAATCGACTGTGGTGCCAGACATCAAGATCGAGTGCCACAGTGGTAAAACTGTGGGCTGTGAAGTAAGAAACTGCTGGGTTCAAACCCCAGCCCTTCACTTAACATCAGCGTCCGTGAGAGCATTACACGCCTTGCCAGTGATTCTCAGTGTGGCCATCTCCTTAATGAGAATGATATTAATATTGGTTTTCCACACTGATTAACAAATAACCACAAACGTGGCTTAAAATGACACAGATTTTTAACTCACAATATCAGTGGATCAGGACTCTGGACATAGCTCACCTGGGTCATCTGCTTAGGCTCCAAAAAGGCTGAAATCCAGGTACCATCTGGGCTGTGCTGCCTTCTCGAGCTCAGGGTCCTCTTCCATGGAGACAGAGTGATTGGCAGAATTAGTTCCTGTGGTTGTAAGACTGAGGTCCGGCGTTAGGCACAGCCATCCGCTAAGGCCTGTGCTTGACTCCTGGAAGCCCCCACAGTGCCTGACCTCACGTGTCTCAACATGACAGAATATATTGGGTTGATCAAAAAGTTAGTTTGGGTGTTTTATAAAGATGTTTGGGTGTTTTATAAACTTGAAGTAGTTTTTTGGCCAACCAAATACTTTCAAAGCCAGCAGGAGAAGCTCTCTGACTGCTAGACTCTTTTTTTAAAGAAATCATCTGATAATCTCCTTTTGGATTAAAGTTAACTAGATCAGAAATTTTGATGATGTCTGCAAAATCCCTTCACCTTTGGCGAGAAGCCAAAGTCTCCCACATTTAGGGAAGGGGGTTTCTCATGGAGCCAAGAATCAGAGTGCATCTTAGAATTCTGCCCACCACGGGTCCTTACTGTTACTCTCTTTAGAATTAAATGAGACAACCTGTGTATGGCTTAGGATCTGGACAGGCAGGCTATCCCTAAAATATCAGTAACTTTAAAATGCGTTAAGTAATCATCTGCAGATGCAGAAGAATCCTCACCAAGTTGGTTCAGATTTCAAGGTTGTTGATGCCACACATATACACCAAGAGGGCATGGAAAGTTTTATTATTTATGGGATTGAGGTCCCTGGAAGAGGAAGGTGGTCTGAAATGGCTTGAGAGAGTGTGTGCATGCATGTGCGCGTGCGTGCATGTGTGCGCATGTGTGTGCGCGCGCGCGCACACACACACACACACACACACACACACGCTGGCCTCCGTTCTTGTGATGGTTAGAGAGGAGGCCCAGAAGGATGACTCCTGTGCTGACATGGGCGGTGTGGTTTGAATCTCTAGCCAACATCAAAGGTTCTCTTATCTGCTCTGTGTGGGCGCAAGAGGAAGTGGAGGGATAAGGCTTAAAAGCTCAAGCTGTCAAGCATCGAAACACGGGTGGGACTCACCATGACGAGGCGTAAAGGCAGCCTTGAGGTGGCCGGCGGAGGCCCAGTGTGGCGGGTCCACACAGCGAGATGTGACGTAGCTTTCCTTTTTTTGCTGTTCCAGCCTTGTTATCACCCTTCTTTCTTCAGGATCAGGATCACCGTTTAAACCATGATGGCTCCTGTATCTTTAGCTTTTTATCCACATCACAGGCAGCTGGAAAGGGAAATGAGTAAAACCATAAAAAATGGCTTTCCCCAGCTGTCTGCCCCTCATTTTAAAAATGTTCTGGAAATTCTTCCAAATAACCCTTGATTCTGTCTTCATGATCATAAGGCCATGAATTATTAGTAAGGGTTAGAAGCCACAGAGAGAACAGGAATAGGAATACAGTCTCTCAACTAATCCCAAGGCCAACCCTAATAATATAGGAGTTTGATGAGGAGAGGAGGTCTCTTCTTAGATGTCAGTTACGTAGCCCAGTGACTGGCTTTTTTTCTAGAGATATCTTGTATTTATTAAAAACACTCACATTGAGGTTTTTTTTTTCCAAATACACTTTTAACTTCTGAACAATTTTAGATTTACAAAACTATTAGAGATGGTAGAGTGAGCTTTTCTGTACTCATCACCCATACCCTGCCCCCACATCCACCCACCTCTTACCATCATCTCTCAGGGTCTGGAGGACCTTTGCCGAAACTGACGAAGCTGCTGCTGTGCATGAGGTCATGGGACTCCAGGCTGCACTGGCAGTTCTCCAGCTTTTCCTTTCTCTTCTCCTCTCTAAGGACCCCATGCGGGGCCCTGCTCTCTTCTCTCTCAGGACCCCATGTGGGGCCCTGCTCTCCCCTCTCTCAGGACCCCATGCGGGGCCCTGCTCTCTTCTCTCTCAGGACCCCATGCAGGCACCCCCTCTCTCCTTTCTCAGGACCCCATGCGGGGCCCCACTCTTCCCTCTCTCAGGACCCCATGCGGGGCCCCACTCTCCCCTCTCTCAGGAATGCATGCAGGGCCCCGCTCTCTCCTCTCTCAGGACCCCATGCGGGGCCCCGCTCTCCCCTCTCTCAGGAATGCATGCAGGGCCCCGCTCTCTCCTCTCTCAGGACCCCATGCGGGGCCCCGCTCTCCCCTCTCTCAGGAATGCATGCAGGGCCCCGCTCTCTCCTCTCTCAGGACCCCATGCGGGGCCCCGCTCTCCCCTCTCTCAGGAATGCATGCAGGGCCCCGCTCTCCCCTCTCTCAGGACCCCATGCGGGGCCCCCTTCTCTCTCCTCTCTCAGGACCCCATGCGGGGCCCCGCTCTCTCCTCTCTCAGGACCCCATGCGGGGCCCTGCTCTCCCCTCTCTCAGGAATGCATGCAGGGCCCCGCTCTCTCCTCTCTCAGGACCCCATGCGGGGCCCCGCTCTCCCCTCTCTCAGGAATGCATGCAGGGCCCCGCTCTCCCCTCTCTCAGGACCCCATGCGGGGCCCCGCTCTCCCCTCTCTCAGGACCCCATGCGGGGCCCCGCTCTCCCCTCTCTCAGGAATGCATGCAGGGCCCCGCTCTCCCCTCTCTCAGGACCCCATGCGGGGCCCCCTTCTCTCTCCTCTCTCAGGACCCCATGCGGGGCCCCGCTCTCTCCTCTCTCAGGACCCCATGCGGGGCCCCGCTCTCCCCTCTCTCAGGAATGCATGCAGGGCCCCGCTCTCTCCTCTCTCAGGACCCCATGCGGGGCCCCGCTCTCTTCTCCTTTCTCAGGACTCCATGCGGGGCCCCGCTCTCTTCTCCTCTCTCAGGAGCCCATGCAGGGCTCCTCTCTCCCCTCTCTCAGGACCCCATGCGGGGCCCCGCTCTCTTCTCCTCTCTCAGGACCCCATGCGGGGTCCCGCTCTCTTCTCCTCTCTCAGGACCCCATGCAGGCACCCGGCTCTCTCCTCTCTCAGGACCCCATGTGGGGCCCCGCTGTCCCCTCTCTCAGGATCCCATGCGGGGCCCCGCTCTCTCCTCTCTCAGGACCCCATGTGGGGCTCCGCTCTCCCCTCTCTCAGGACCCCATACGGGGCCCCACTCTCTCCTCTCTCAGGACCCCATGCAGGCACCCGGCTCTCTCCTCTCTCAGGACCCCATGCGGGGCCCTCCTCTCTCTCCTCTTCAGGACCCCATGCGGGGCCCCTGCTCTCTCCTCTCTCAGGACCCCATGTGGGGCCCCCCTCTCTCTCCTCTCTCAGGACCCCATGCAGGGCCCCGCTCTCCCCTCTCTCAGGACCCCATGCGGGGCCCCCCTCTCTCTCCTCTCTCAGGACCCCATGCGGGGCCCTCACTGTGGTCACTCACTGGATGTCTGGCGTCTTCTCTGGTTTGTGACAGTTTCAAGCAGTCCTACTCAGTTATTTCATAGACTCTTAATGTAGATTTTTCTGATGTTTTCCCATGATTAGAGTTTGGGGGGCAAATGCCACAGAAACGAAACGCTTTTCTTGTCACTTCATTTGAGGGCACAGAAGTCCGTCTGATGAAACTGTGACGTTCATCTCGATCACTGACTTGGCAAAGTGGCATTTTCCAGGTTTCTAGCGTTACTTTGTTTTCCTCTGTCCACGCACAGTTATTTGGCAGTGGGTCACCGGATCCAAGCCACATTCGTGTGTGGTTTCTGTATGTGTGTGTGTCTGTGTGTGTGTGCGCGTGCATGCATGCATGTCTGAGGCAGGGGAGGGAGTTAAGCTCCATTCTTATTTACATATAGTATTTGCAGTTCTTCAGTATAAAAGGATTTATCTCTTCTCCCTCACTTTGGATTCAGCTGTTTATTTGAGTATAGACTTGTGCATTTTTATTTTATACTGGGTTGTAATCAACACTGTGTCTATTTTGTTGTTCAAGTGATTCCAGGTTTGGCCATTGGGAACTCTTTCAGCTGATTCCTGTGACTTTGCAACATGTTCCCACACTTTCAGTTTTTAGGCACTCACTGAATCTGTCTCTCCAAATACTGCTCTTTCGTCTTGTGTCGTCCCTGGCCCAGTCCTAGAATCAGTTATTTCCTCACGAATCCCTGATTCCTTTAACTGGAGGACAGTATTAGCCCCCCGGGCGCACATTACAGTTTATAACTGTCAGCTAAATACTAAATACTGACAGATTTCTATGAAATTGTGAAATTGATTATCAGTGGAGAGTTACAGTGCAATAGCGAGAAGTGTGCTTTGTGAATGGTGTTGTTTATCTGTAGATCATCTTGTTTTATTCTCCCATAGTTCCCCAGCTTATGCAGAAGAACGTGAAGACTCTGATGGCCACGGCCTTTGCATACATCATATAACTTGTGAGTGGCAGAGACAAAACTGGAAATGATACTTCCTAGCTCACTCCTTTCTTTCATCACAACATTTTGCCTTCCTGAGGGACATTTCTAAAAGACTTGATTCCAAACATTATCATTTTTTGTTGTTGTTCACTGAATGAGTCAACAAAACTTATTTGTTACCACAGTACTCTTGCCTGGAGAACCCATGGGCAGAGGGCCTGGCAGGCCACAGTCCAGAGTGTCCCGGTAAGCTGGGCCTGGAGAACCCATGGGCAGAGGGCCTGGCAGGCCACAGTCCAGAGTGTCCCAGTAAGCTGGGCCTGGAGAACCCATGGGCAGGGGGCCTGGCAGGCCACAGTCCAGAGAGTCCCGGTAAGCTGGCCTGGAGAATCCACGGGCAGAGGGCCTGGCAGGCCACAGTCCAGAGAGTCCCGGTAAGCTGGGCGTACTGGAGCGACCGAGCACAGCACCCGTGCACGTTGGCTGTATACGGCTCTTAACTCTGGAGATCAGGTGACAGGGCAGAAAAGTTCTTGGCAATCATTTAGTTTACAGCATGGTGGAGATGAAAGTCAATAAATAAGTGAGAAAGTAAGTAAATAAATAAATAACTTCAGAGGGTTGAATTGCTGTGCAGAAAATAAAATGTGCTGGAGGGTGAATGATGAAAAAGAGGCTGTGTATGCATTAGGAGGTGACATATGGAGAAGTCTGGTATAAGTGGAATAAATGCATAAAGAGGGCAGTCTTCAAGGTCAGAATGGGCTTGGTGTGTTCTATGAAATTGAATGAAGACCATTGTGAATGAACTTAGGAAAATCAGGTGTTATATGGCAAAATATAAAGTTAGAAGTTTAGGAAAAGGTCAGATAATAAAGGGCCTCATATGGCATGTTAAGGAGGTTATATTTTATTTATTTTTCTCAAAATAGTGGAAGTCATTGAAACAGTTTTGGCAGGGGAGTAATGTTACCTGAATTTAAATTTTTTATTCTTATAGTTGCATGGAGAATATATGTCACATATTCCATCAAAGGTAAGACAGTGTTGATTGTAATTTTGAGATGTTAAAATTGGAAAGGCTAAAAAAAAGAAAAAGAAAAACAGAACCAGTGCAATTTTAAAATGCCATCAACTGATTGTAAGATGCATTCCAATTTCAGATGTGTTAAAATATGAAAAAAAACATACATCTTAGAATATGAACAGGGTGCTAGCAGGGAGGCGAACTGGCACTGATTACTGTCATGTAGGTGGGGTATGTCAGGGGCTTAGGCTGGTGTCATTGAGATGGAGGTAATGGACCAGATTTTCAGTGTAGCTGGAAGTTGAATGGGAAGAGATAAGGACAATTGAGACAAGGAGTGAAGGAGAGCGAATGACTTCCAGATGTACGGTTTGAACAGGATGGGTGGTGGTACCTTTACTGAGATGGAGAAAGTTATTTTGAAAAGTCACGATCATAATTTCATTTCTGGCCACGTGCCTGGTAGACTTCCAAGTGAACTTATTAAGCAATAATTGAATAAAGAAATCTGGATTCAGTAGAGATGGGGTGAAAATCCATGATACTGATCTGGGAGTCATCCACATGCGGTAAAGTCATGGGGGTAGATGAGCACGGAGAAAAGAGAGAAGACTGGAGAACAGCAGAAATAAGCCTTGGCCAAGGAGGAGGAAGCAGCTCAGGAGTCTCCAAAAGGGGAGCTTGCCTGATAAATGGAAACTGATCCAGAGAGGCATCACAAAGCCAAGTGTGGAGAGTAAGGGCATGGCTAACCAGGCAGATGCATCAAGACACTTTGATAGAGAAGAGGAATGGCTCTGGATTTTGCAGGATGGAGGCCATCTATGATATTCTAGACTTTTCTGGGTGTTACTGTTGATTTATAAATGGGCTTTCCTGGTGGTTCAGTGGTAAAGGATCTACCTGCCACAGCAGGAGATGTAGCTTCAGTCCCTGGGTCAGGAAGATCCACTGGAGAAGGAAATGGTGACCTAATCTAGTATACTTGTTTGGGAAATCCCATGGACAGAGGAAGCTGGCAGGCTACGGTCCATGGGATTGCAAACAGTCGGACGTGACTTAGTGACTAGACAACAACAACAGTGTTGGTTTATACCTTGGATGGGAATGTATCACCTTTCCGTAATTAGTCATGTTAACTATTAACTTTGACATGCTTTCCTTTAGCTTTTCTCTAGAATGTTTGCAGCTTCATTTAATAAATGCTATCAGTGGGATGTTTAAAATTAATGAATTCTGGAATTATATGATCAAAATGACAAAATCACAGTATTAAAACTCAGACTTACATTACATCAAAATTATTTTATATAGTCAATATCTTTCTTTTTTGTCCTGCATAGGTTTGCTGGAGTCTTCAAATGTCTAGAAGAATGATTTCCCTTTAAAAATTTAACCACATTCTGAGTGTTTTAAGTGTGTCTAATTGTGATAATTTTTTGATTGATTGTTCTCTAAGGGTTTTTATTTGTCCAACTGTGAGGTGTTCCTTATCATAAATTCAAATGCAGATATTGTCATCAGGAAATGAGGGCTTTATCCAAGTTACGTTGGTCTTCCCTGATGTCTCAGATGGTAAAGAATCCACCTGCCAAAGAAGGAGACACGGGTTTGATCCCTGGATCAGGAAGATCCCCTGGGGAAGGAAATGGCAACTCACTCCAGTATTCTTGCACAGAGAATTCGATGGACAGAGGAGCCTTATGGGCTATAGTCCATGGGATTGCAAAGAGTTGGACATGACTGAGCAACTAACACATTCACTTCACTTTTTAAAATCCAGGTTATGTTATGGGGAAGTAATTGTTTTAGACATGGTGTTTACTTCCATAGACCATCTACCATATCTTGGGGGAGGCAGTATTTGGAGAAAGAAAAGCCTACTGTTCTGACCTTATGAAAACTCTTTAATATATATTTTTTGGTAAACTCTTTGTTTTAGAATAGTTCAGATTTGCAGAAAATTGTGAAGCATCTCTGGACTCTCATTTCCCCTTCTGTTGACATCTTACATCAGCAGGTGATAGTTATAATTAATGAACCAATACTATTGCTATATTGTTACTCGAGTACACAGTTCATTCCTTTTTTTTTTTTTGAGTGTTTACCTAATGTCCTTTTTCAGTTCCAGAATATCCCATTCAGCATACGTTTAATCGTCATGTCTCTTTAGGTTCCTCTTGACTATGATAGTTTTTCATATTGCCCACGTTTTTGATCATATTGACATTTTTAAGGTCTGCTGTTCTGGTATTTGGTGGCATGCATGCATACATGCTCAGCCATGTCTGATTCTTTGAGACCCCATGGACTGTAGCCCGCCAGGCTCCTCTGTCCATGGGATTTCCCAGGCAAGAGTACTGGAGTGGGTAGCCATTCCCTTCTCCAGGGGATATTCCTGACCTAGGGATCAAACCCAGGCCTCCCACATTGCAGGCTGATTCTTTACTGTCTGAGCCAGGGTATCTGGTGATCTTTACTAAGTCATTTGACAGTATATACTATTTGAATGGTATATACCGTTAAATGACTTACAGCTGTTGCTGTTAAACTTGATCACCTGGTTAAGGCAGCGTTGGCTGGTTTTCCACTGTATCATTACTCTTTCCCCTTTCCTTGCTGTGCTTTTTGTAAGGAAGTCAGTATTCTCAGCCATACTTGTTCAGTTGGCCATTACACTCTATCCCACTGAGGGCAGCTTCTCCATGGATTATTTGGAATTTTCCTGCACAGCACATCTATCTCTTCTCTCCTGGCTGTTCATTTGTTTGTTCACTCATTCCCTCAGTCAATAATTTCTATCAGGACAGGCTCATGATGTATATTTTGTACTCTGGGTTCTGAACCTTACCACTTTATTTTAGTGCTGAGACAGTTCCCTCTTTGCTATTAGCAGCTTGTCCGGTTGGCGCCTGTATCCCTTTGACAACTTCCATCTGTGTGTGTGTGTGTTGAGCACTTTGTTCCTTTCTGGCATTTCCCTGATCTTGGGCTCATGTTGTGTATTCACTGACCATCTCTTAGAGTTGGTAACTTATCCAGAGATACCTGCTTTCTTTTTTTTTAAAAAAACATAGTATTGGAAACCAAGATCTAGTTGCTAGAAGTGTTCTTTGCTACTGAGATGTCATTTCTTCTAGGTGATCTCAGAAGATAGAAGAGAGATCTGGGTTAATACATACATCTATAAATATTTATTCACATATATATATATACACACATATTTCTATATTTAATTTCTATATATAGATTAGGATAAGCATGCACCCCTACTGTTGTCTCAATGATAACTTATTTCCAAATTGTTCACTCTAGCCTCTTCCCATTGCTTATCTGTATATTGTACTCCAAAAATGAGAAACGTGACTCCCATTACCCATTATTCATTTATAATTGCCCAAGAGACCCTGATGCTGAGAAAGAGTGAAGGCAAAAGGACAAGGGAGTGGCAACGGGTGAGACGGTTACAGAGCATCAGCAATCAGTGGACATAAATCTAAGCAAACCCTGGGGACAGTGGAGGACAGAGTAGCCTGGCGCGCTGTAGTCCATGGGCTGCAAAGAGTTGGACACGACTTAGTGACTGAACAACAACAAATTCTAGTTCCTATGTACAGTGGTTTCAGAATGTCTAATATTAAAACTCTTTTCATATGTATCTATTTATTTCAACTTGTGCATCAAATGTCATTATAAAAAGAGATTTTTGTCCTGTGGTTAATCTATAAGCCAATGAGCATAATATATTGGCAGTAAGTCAATAAGTAGTAAATATTTTTGTTTTAATAATTATGTTAACGAATGTAATTAGTGTATATAGTTTTAAAAACTGGTAACATATGCAAAGAGCTTAAAAGTAGCATAAGCTAAGATTATTGATGGCGGGAACAACATGCAGAGTCCCTGCCTCACTCTGCCCCATCCTGCTGCCTGCTCTCCAGAGGAAAGCCGTATTCAACTTTTTAAGGGTTTCGTGTGTATATGTGTGTGTGTTTGTGTGTTTACCTCAGTACCTCTAAATAGTATGCTTATACTGCTTTTTCTTGATATAAACTTAACCCTGGAAATTTATATCCAGTAAGCACTCCTTTTCTGCTGAGGTAAGTAATACTAAGCTAGCTAATTGCCTCTTAAATGGATTCACGATCAGTCTTTTTGTGATTAGCCCTATCTATACCCCTTGCTTTCAAAAACACTACGTACCTTTCATCACAGCCTCTTAACTTAGGTTTGATGTGTGACTGCCACTCGCTCACCGGCTTCCCACATTTCAGTTTGATTAATGTACTTCTTCTGTTCCTATCTTCTTCCCTTTCTCCTTGTTGTCGAATGTCTGAGCCTTTTAAATTAATATCATTGCAAATGTAGTGGGCTTGTTGAAGACAGCAGAGTTAAATGCCTTCATTTTATTTACGTATGTTTATTTGGAAGTCAGAGGCCAACATATACATTTCCTTCTGAGGACAGTATGAGATTTTATAGAATGAGATTATTTTGCTGATTATAAAAGAAGTATATTTTAAATTATTAAAATCTTGCAAAAGAAAATTGCAAGTTTCTCTGTTGTACGATCTTCCACCTCCTCCCCAACCAAATTCCATGGCTTAGACTGCTCTTTTTCTAGATTGGTTTTTGCCACTGTTATAGTGTTTTTATTCACATTTTTTGATGATACATGGAAACCTATTTCATCTTCTTAACTTGCTGCATATTATTCTGTGGTTTGATTTCCCATAACCTATTAAAAGGGCTTCCCTGGTGACTCAGATGGAGAATCTGCAATGCAGTAGACCCAGGTTCGATCCCTGGGTTGTGAAGATCCCCCAGAGAAGGGGATCCACTCCAGTATTTTCGCCTGGAGAATTCCATGGATAGAGGAGCCTGGCAGGCTAATGTCCGTGGGGTCGCAAAGAGTCGGACACGACGGAGTGGCTTTTAGATAGTTGTCAGCCGGCCGAGAGGAACGACCCCACGTCGGAGGTAAGGAGCAGCGGCTGCGCTTTGCTGGAGCAGCTGTGAAGAGATACCCCACATCCAACGTGAGAGAAACCCAAATAAGACAGTAGGTACTGAGAGGGCATTAGAGGGCAGACAGACTGAAACCATAATCACAGACAACAGGCCAATCTGATCACATGGACCACAGCCTTGTCTAACTCAGTGAAACTAAGCCATGCCATGTGGGGCCACCCAAAATGGATGGGTCATGGTGGAGAGGTCTGACAGAATGTGGTCCACTGGAGAAGGGAATGGCAAACCGCTTCAGTATTCTTGCCTTGAGAACCCCATGAACAGTATGAACCAGCAAAAATATAGGACAGTGGAGGATGAACTCCCCAGGTCGATAGGTGCCCAATATGCTACTGGAGATCAGTGGATAAATAACTCAAGAAAGAATGAAAAAATGGAGCCAAAGCAAAAACAACACCCAGTTGTGGATGGGACTCGTGACAGAGTCAAGGCCTAGTGATAGAATCAAGGTCCGATGCTGTGAAGAGCAGTGTCGCACAGGATCCGGGAATGTCAGGCCCATGAATCAAGGAAAATTGGAAGTGGTCAAACAGGAGATGGCAAGAGGGAACATCGACATTCTAGGAATCAGCGAAATAAGATGGACTGGAATGGGTGAATTTAACTCAGATGACCATTATATCTACTACTGCAGGCAGGAATCCCTTAGAAGAAATGGAGTAGCCATCATGGTCAACAAAAGAGTCCGAAATGCAGTACTTGGATGCAATCTCAAAAATGACAGAATGATCTCTGTTTGTTTCCAAGGCAAACCATTCAATATCACGGTAATCCATGTCTATGCCCTGACCAGTAATGCTGAAGAAGCTGAAGTTGAACAGTTCTAAGAAGACCTATGAGATCTTCTAGAGCTAACACCTCAAAAAGATGTCCTTTTCATTATAGGGGACTGGAATACAAAAGTAGGAAGTCAAGAAGCACCTGGAGTAACAGGCAAATTTGGCCTTGGAGTACAAAATGAAGCAAGACAAAGGCTAAAGAGTTCTGCCAAGAGAACACACTGGTCAGAGCAAATACCCTTTTTCAACAACACAAGAGAATACCCTACACATGGACGTCACCAGATGATTGACGCCAAAATGAGATTGATTATATTCTTTGTAGCCAAAGATGGAGAAGCTCTATACAGTCAGCAAAAACAAGACCAGGAGCTGACTGTGGGTCATATCATGACTTCTTATTGCCAAATTCAGACTGAAATTGATGAAACTGGAGAAAACCACTAGACCATTCAGACATGACCTAAATCAGATCCCTTATGACTATACAGTAGAAGTGAGAAATAGATTTAAGGGCCTAGATCTGATAGACAGAGTGCCTGATGAACTATGGACGGAGGTTCATGACATTGTACAGGAGACAGGGATCAAGACCATCCCCATGGAAAAGAAATGCAAAAATCAAAATGGCTATCTGAGGAGGCCTTAGAAATAGCTGTGAAAAGAAGAGAAGTGAAAAGCAAAGGAGAAAAGAAAAGATATAAGCATCTGAATGCCGAGTTCCAAAGAAAAGCAAGGAGAGATAAGAAAGCCTTCCTCAGCAATCAGTGCAAAGAAATAGCGGAAAAAAACAGGATGGGAAAGACTAGAGATCTCTTCAAGAAAATTAGAGATACCAAGGGAACATTTCATGCAAAGATGGGCTTGATAAAGGACAGAAATGGTATGGACCTAACAGAAGCAGAAGATATTAAGAAGAGATGGCAAGAATACACAGAAGAACTGTACAAAAAAGATCTTCACGACCCAGATAATCACGATGGTGTGATCACTGACCTAGAGCCAGACATCCTGGAATGTGAAGTCAAGTGGGCCTTAGAAAGCATCACTACAAACAAAGATAGTGGAGGTGATGGAACTCCAGCTGAGCTATTCCAAATCCTGAAAGATGATGCTGTGAAAGTGCTGCACTCAATATGCCAGCAAATTTGGAAAACTCAGCAGTGGCCACAGGACTGGAAAAGGTCAGTTTTCATTCCAATTCCAAAGAAAGGCAATGCCAAAGAATGCTCAAACTACTGCACAATTGCACTCATCTCACACGCTAGTAAAGTAATGCTTAAAATTCTCCAAGCCAGGCTTCAGCAATATATGAACCGCAAACCTCCAGATGTTCAAGCTGGTTTTAGAAAAGGCAGAGGAACCAGAGATCAAATTCAGCATCTGCTAGATCATGGAAAAAGCAAGAGAGTTCCAGGAAAACATCTATTTCTGCTTTATTGACTATGCCAAAGCCTTTGACTGTGTGGATCACAATAAACTGTGGAAAATTATGAAAGAGATAGGCATACCAGACCACCTGACCTGCCTGACCTGCCTCTTGAGAAACCTATATGCAGGTCAGGAGCAACAGTTAGAACTGGACATAGAACACCAGACTGGTTCCAAATAGGAAAAGGAGTACGTCAAGGCTGTATATTGTCACCCTGCTTATTTAACTTATACGCAGAGTACATCATGAGAAATGCTGGGCTGGAAGAAGCACAAGCTGGAATCAAGATTGCCCGGTGAAATATCAATAACCTCAAATATGCAGATGATACCACCCTTATGGCAAAAAGTGAAGAGGAAGTAAAAAGCCTCTTGATGAAAGTGAAAGTGGAGAGTGAAAAAGTTGGCTTAAAGCTCAGCATTCAGAAAACGAAGATCGTGGCATCTGGTCCCATCACTTCATGGGAAATAGATGGGGAACAATGGAAACAGTGTCAAACTTTATTTTTCTGAGCCTCCAAATCACTGCAGATGGTGATTGCAGCCATGAAATTAAAAGACACTTACTCCTTGGAAGGAATGTTATGACCAACCTAGATAACATATTGAAAAGCCGAGATATTACTTTGCTGACAAAGGTGTCTAGTCAAGGCTATGGTTTTTCCAGTGGTCATATATGGATGTGAGAGTTGGACTGTGAAGAAAGCTGAGTGCCGAAGAATTGATGCTTTTGAACTGTGGTGTTGGAAAAGACTCTTGAGAGTCCCTTGGACTGCAAGGAGATCCAACCAGTCCATTCTGAAAGAGATCAGTCCTGGGTGTTCATTGGAAGAACTGACATTGAAGCTGAAACTCCAGTACTTTGGCCACCTGATGTGGAGTGCTGACTCATTGGTAAAGACTCTGATTCTGGGAAAGATTGAGGGCAGGAAGAGTAGGGGATGACAGAGGATAAGATGGTTGGGTGACATGACCGACTTGATGGAAATGGGTTTGGGTGGACTCCGGAAGTTGGTGATGGACAGGGAGGCGTGGCGTGACGCGGTTCATGGGAACACAAAGAGTTGCACATGAATGAGCATCTGAACTGACTGACTGAATTTTTCATGAATAAGCAATGTTAGAGTGGGAATCTTCCACATAAAAAGTTGAGATTTGGATAAAAAAGGAAATAATGAAGACCAGACGTATAACTGTTACTCATAAGATTTGTAGTAAATTTCTAAAAAAAAAAAAAATCACATTTTCTGAGCTTATGTGGTACAGTGACATTTTTTGCAAAAGATCTGTTCCCAAAGAGTGAGCATGATTCCAGCTCACACAGTTTAAGTTGTATTTCCAGTAGGAGTAAAAGTAAAATGTACAGGAGTATGTTCTCCAATCTGGTAAATCTACAAGTATTTTAGTAGTCTTTATAAAAATGTTTCTTTAAATTTTCACATGATCCAGCAATCCCACTGCTGGGCATACACACTGAGGAAACCAGAAGGGAAAGAGACACGTGTACCCCAATGTTCATCGCAGCACTGTTTATAATAGCCAGGACATGGAAGCAACCTAGATGTCCATCAGCAGATGAATGGATAAGAAAGCTGTGGTACATATACACAATGGAGTATTACTCAGCCATTAAAAAGAAAACATTTGAATCAGTTCTAATGAGGTGGATGAAACTGGAGCCTATTATACAGAGTGAAGTAAGCCAGAAGGAAAAACACCAATACAGTATACTAACGCATATATATGGAATTTAGAAAGATGATAACAATAACCCTGTGTATGAGACAGCAAAAGAGACACTGATGTATGGAACAGTCTTATGGACTCTGTGGGAGAGGGAGAGGGTGGGAAGATTTGGGAGAATGGCATTGAAACATGTAAAATATCATGTATGAAACGAGATGCCAGTCCAGGTTCGATGCACGATACTGGATGTTTGGGGCTAGTGCACTGGGACGACCCAGAGGGATGGTATGGGGAGGGAGAAGGGAGGAGGGTTCAGGATGGGGAGCACATGTATACCTGTGGTGGATTCATTTTGATATTTGGCAAAACTAACACAATTATGTAAAGTTTAAAAATAAAATAAAATTAAAAAAAAAAAAAATATTCCAGACATGGGAAAAAAAATTTCACAGTATAAGCACTGGTATTTCATGCAATGGTAGTCTCTGATATCACAGCGCATCACTGTGGTTACTTACACCTCCCTGTGGCGTTTCTGTCGTACCTAGGATTGATTTTCCAGCGTTAGCACAGAGCTAGCATCACTTATTGGAAGCTTGGAATGCATTATTATAGAATCTGAAAAGAGTTTAAATTGTAACAGCCTTGATAAATTGTGAGGGACTTCCCAGGTAGCATAGTGGTAAAGAGTCCACCTGCCAATGCAGGCAGAGAAGGCAATGGCACCCACTCCAGTACTCTTGCCTGGAAAGTCCCATGGATGGAGGAGCCTGGTGAACTGCAGTCCATGGGGTCACGAAGAGTCGGACACAACTGAGCGACTTCCCTTTCACTTTTCACTTTCATGCATTGGAGAAGGAAATGGCAACCCACTCCAGGGTTCTTGCCTGGAGAATCCCAGGGACGGGGGAGCCTGGTGAGCTGCCGTCTATGGGGTCCCACAGAGTCGGACACGACTGGAGCGACTTAGCAGCAGCAGCAGCCAATGCAGGAAATGTGAATTTGGAGAAGGAATTGGCAGCTCATTCTGGTATTCTTGCCCAGGAAATCCCATGGACAGAGGAGCCTGGCAGGCTGCAGTCCGTGGGCTCCCAAGGAGTTAGACACGACTGAGTGACATGCACACACGTAAAATAATAGCAAGGGGGTCACAGATTAATCCCCGGGTGTTCATTTAACAAACGTGTTTTGTAGCGTAGCTCCAAAGCTTGGCAGTCATTTCTAGGTACCAGCTAGAGAATGGAGTCATCATGGAGCAAGCATGAGAACCAAGTTTGTGATTCATTCAGTCAGCATTGAGATCAGATCGTACTGTTTCTCGCCTCCTCCTTGACAAACGACCCTCTAATTTAACAGTTTAGATTTTAAACATCTAATAAAAATGTGGGCACTGAAAGCTTAAGAAATCTGGTCTTGACTTGTCAATTGTTCAAATGCAACAGTATGTTCTCCAGTTCTTGAGACACTAGAGTAAGGAAAAAAAAAAAAAATCAGTGGAAATGATCAGCATGTATCATCTTAGGACCCAATGTTGCTGGGCCGTGAATGACTGGCCCCAGTAAATATTTTAGCATTATGTCCTTCCAGTATGGTGATATAGAGCCAGTGATATAGTACAGAAAAATAACTAAAAATAGATTTTGTGAATGTATTTTGGGGGAATAATATCTAATACAGTTGATCTTGACTAATTCATCACGTGCTCAGTTGTGTCCGACTCTTTGCGACCTTCTGGACTGTAGCCTGCCAGTCTCCTCTATTCACGGGATTCTCCAGGCAAGAATACTGCTCTAGTTTTAATATAATTTTATGTGAATATACATCAGTTTAAAATTGTATTGAAATTTTAAGCTTAAATTCTTTTTTTTTTTTTTTTAAGAATTGGGTAATGGCAACTAAAACATTTTCACCAAAGTAGTCACCATTCCTTAGGGAAGTCAGTTTTCAAAAACACATTTATGTATTTTTCCCACCTACCTATTTAGGGGAAAAAGGCAACCACTGTAAGAACAGAAAAGATTGTTATTTGAAAACGTTCTCTGGGTCCATTTTCCTGCAGGAAATTGTGAGTTTATGACTAATTTCTTATTACTTAAGAAAAAGTCACTTCTTTAAATAACTTATGTTGAAGTACTTAATAGCAGACAACTTCAAATGATGTTTTCTGGGAAGTTTGACGGAACAACTTATTTTTCTTGCTTTACATAGTTTTATTTTTTCCCCATTTACTCTCATCAATAACATGTGATATATTTCCCACATTAGATATTTTAAATTCTCTGTACATTTATTTGGAGATTTTGCTTTAAGGATCGAAAAAATCAAATCAGTGTTTTCTGTCATGCTTTCAAGATTCTGTACCGAGTGCTGTGTGTGTGCAATTGTGCTCACTGGTGGTCCTCAAAGAATTTTCAATATAATAAAAAAGTTGATGCCTTACAGGCAGATTTAGAGAGGATGGGAGGGCTGGGGATAGAGAATGTGGCAATTGAATAGCAACCTATTTGATGGTAGCTAATTACAACATGGCAGATACCATGACTTGGGGTGGATGATTATTGGCCAGATTGGGTTTTTGTGCCCTCAAACTGCGTGTGTGCTCCGTCACGTCTGACGTTACCAACCCCATGGACTGTAGACTGCCAGCCCCTCTGTCCACGGGATTTCCCAGGCAAGAATACTGGAATGGGTTGTCACTTCCAACTCGAGGGGATCTTTCCAACCTAGGGATCAAACCTGAGTCTCCTGTGTCTCTTGCATTAGCAGGCAGCTTGTTTACAATTGGACTACTGGGGAAGCCCTAAAACTCTGAAGATGCTAAATTTAATTGAGATTTGAATGTGATTATAGTCTTATCACCTTTCTTCTCTGGCTTCTAAATTTTAACCCAGTGTCTCCGTAGTTCAAGATTATTATCTAATTTGTGCTGAAAATAAGGTTTTCAGTGGTTGGGTTGTGTTAATAACTAAGGCAACACATTGCCAAGAGCAGTCTGGGCCCTCAGATGACCTGCAGATTCTAAAATACAAACATATCGAAATGCACTTTCACAGGGGTGAGGTAACCATTTTGCATTTTTATTTCTCATTTTGATCAATCTGAAAGAAGTGAAAATATTCTTTAGTCATCATATCGGGATTTTCTAAGAAATGCTAGTTTTTGGCATTCTGCTCAGTATACACTGTATAAGGCATAATCATAGAGAAAATTTTCAAAAATCGTAGGTTCTTTTGAAAATTCCCTTTCTGTGTTCTTCTCTAAAATGGAATACTAGTTCTGTTCTTACTGCTTTTCTTTTCTCTCCACTTGTAGATTTTTTCTTTTATCTTCCACAACAGTGAATTTGTTTGCTCTTTTATTGTTATCCTAAAGTTTTCTTATGCTTTGTCCTCAAAATGAGTAATTCTCCTCCAAGTCCCTAAGGAAGTGAATTCATGCACGTTCTACTTGTAGTGACTTTCTTTTACTCCTTCTTGAAATTTAATTTTTCTCTTCTGTTTTTTTTTACTCACAGGTAATCTTTCTTTTACTATGCCGCCCCTATGAGTCAAATTGATGACTTTTAAAAACTGATTTTTTCATTTCTCCGATAAATTCATGAGGCAACATTAGGACTTAAAGTTACAATAGTAATATTCTCATCAATGTCTTCCTTCAGGACTTTCTGCAAGTAAGGACCTCTGCAGGACTTAAAGTTACAGTAGTAATATTCTCATCAGTATCTTCCTTCAGGACTTCCTGCAATTCAGGACCTCTGCAGGACTTAAAGTTACAATTGTAATATTCTCATCAATGTCTTCCTTCAGGACTTTCTGCCAGTAAGGACCTCTGCAGGCCGTTACAGAGTTGGCCCATTTTTCTCTCCCCCTAGCACTCCTTAATTTAGTTGCTAAAATACATATAAACTACATGTTTAACAAGCATAAATGGCTTTTGTTAAAAAGTGGAAAGTATCCCCTTTCCTGTATAATTGTTTAAACTTATATCACCAATCAGCTTGTAATGGCTGAGTAAACAGTGAGCCTGTTTTTGGAGGCTTCCTGGGAGATTACAGCTTTATTTCCAATTTTGCTGTGATTTGTGTGATGACTAGTGAGCACAACTGTTCTGCCTGGCTCCCTCACTCTTATACACAGATATTCATTCATTCATGAAGTATTGAGTACCCATTATATTCCAGGCACTGGACTATCTCCCCTGGTAACTCAGACAGTAAAGAATCTGTCTGCAATGCAGGAGACCTGGGTTCAGTCCCTGGGTCAGGAAGATTCCCCTGGAGAATGGAATTGCTCCCCTCTCCAGAATCTTGCCTGGAGAATTCCATGAACAGAGGAGCCTGGTGGGCTACAGTTCATGCGGTCACAAAGAGTCAAACGCGCTGGACAGGCTGGACAGAAGCAGTCAATTAGAGTGATCTCGTTCCCCACCCCCACCCCCCAACCACCCCATGGGGCTAATAGTTTTATTTAGGGGGACAGTCTTAAACCAATACGTAATCTGTGTAGCTGAACACACTCTGATTTTCCACTGAAGGGTGATGCAATTCCTTTACCCTGGATTGCCATCCATTTTCTTATTTCTCACGAATAATAGTAATTACTCCCGCCACTTACTGAGAGCTTACAACTTGCCAGGGACTTGTTTCCCAGTCTTTTAGTTGCATTAGCTCATCTGGTCCCCAGACACTCCCTGATGGACTGTCATTATGTGCATTCTGCGTGGGGAAACAGTCCCAGAATGGCTGTCATCGCCCAAGCAAACTGGAGCTGAGGTCAAATCCGGGTGGTCTGACACCTGCACCTCGGCTCTTCTGGAGCCCGAGTCAGTTCACGTGCTCTTCCCTCTGCTACCAGGTAAAGGACCACTTCTTGTGTATAGTAACAGAGACCTTTTCCCTGCAAGCAGTAAAAAGATCGTTTTGTTTTACCTTTTACCAGACCATTAATGTGTTTTGGAGAGCTCATCACTGGCCAGTCATTTATTTATTTTGTTCCCTTTTTTTAGACCTTTTATTTTGTGTTGGGGTGCGGCCAGCTAACAATGCTGTGCTGGTTTCCGGTGAACAGTGAAGGGACTCCAGTCATGCGTGTACATGTGTCTATTCCCAAACTCCCCTCCCAGCCAGGCTGCCACATAGCACTGAGCAGATGTGAGCTATCAGCAGGTCCTTGTTGGTTATCCAGCTTGAATATAGGCGTCTGTGTGTGTGTCGCACACTTACCAGCTCTCCTCCCCGCATCCTTCCCCTTGGCGCCACAAATTCATTCTGTACTTTTACTCAGTCAGCATTTGTGCTGGCGCTGAGTAGCCTTCATGATGCCCGTGCCTGGCTGTGACTCACCCACTGGCTCAGGACACTGTATAACTCAACACAGGTCAGTCAGAGGGCGACCGCAGCCGTCCTGAGCTTTCCCGGGGAGAGTCTGAGCATGAGGTGTTCTCTTTCAACCACAGTTCCCACACTGGGATGATTTAAGCCTGAAACTGGCTTCCTGACCTCACGTAAGATGTCTTGTGCAGGATGATCTGTGATGCCCTCTTAGAAAGGAGCTGCAGAGAGAGGTGGCTGGGATTAGAAGAGGCCAAGAAATCATCACCAACTGACTTGCAGCATGGATGCATGGACAGCCTCACTGTAACAAATGGACTCTCTCACTACTTAGCTAGCACTTTCTTGGCTTGAGAGCACAGGCAATCCCACAAGGCAGGGAAACCGTTTCTGTATGAATGCAGAGACAGAGAGCCCGAGCCTGGGGGAGGTCTGGCTCCTTGAAAGCTGTGTTAGTGGTAATAAAGAGACAAAGGAAATTGGAGACACAGAGGAGGCCTGTGACTGACACCAGCTCCCCCCAGTTTTCCAGGGCCCCCACAAGTGATGCATAGATATGTGTAGCAATGAGGGTCTGTCAGACTGTCAAAGGAAATGTCATCTGCAACTCAGTGTGGAAAGTTGTAAGGCTAAGGAGAACACACTTGGGATGCAATATCCATATCCAGGCTGGCATCAAATCAAAGCACATTAGAGGAGGCTTCACAGAAGAGAGGCCAGTCTGAGCGATGACAGTTTCTCTGGGTTCCCAACCAGCCACGAAACAGAGGAAATTAATATCGGCTTTGGGGAGAATTCATCTGTTCATTCAAAAGCAACTTCCAAGCTGTCTTTGGTACATGACAGCTGGAAGAAATTGCCTTCTCAAATCGGTGTTTCAAATGCAGGCACTCACTGGATTGGTTAAGGAGGTAAGGAGGGTAAAGGACATGAAGATGCAGAGACCCGTGAAACGAGAGGCAGGCGGACTGAGAGGAGACCTGATGGCGGAACTAGGTGAGCTTCAGAGATTCCTCGGGGCGCCTCTGCAGGCTCCAGATACGCCCCCTGTCATAAGCTGCCTTCTCACAGGATGCAGTTCACCCCTGTATCAGCTATGATAGGTTTACGCTTGATTCAAAGCCACGTTCTTAAACTGGATTATTACTCTTATTTCTTAAAGCATTGGCTCAACTCAGGAAAAAGTAGATACTCTCTAGTATTCGGACACTTAACATGATAGTTTTGTTTTGTTTTGTTTTGTTTGGCCAGTGTCACTCTGAAATTTACATGAAAATGTGCCAATTTTCCCTTTAAAAATCAGTGTCCCCCAACAATGTAGGGGCAGTGCATGGCAGTCATGGCCTGCGGGCTGTTGTAGCATTGCCTCGTAATTACCGCCCTACAAGACCTGGCTCGGTGGTAAAAGAACCCACTGCCAGGGCAGGAGATGCAAGAGACTCCAATTTGATCCCTGGGTCTTCCTGAGAAGGAAATGGCAACCTGCCCCAATATTCTTGCCTGGAGAATCTCATGGACAGAGGAGCCTGGCAGGCTACAGTCCATGGGGTTGCAAAGAGTTGGACACGGCTAAAACAAAAGCAAAAAAAGAGCTCCTGCAGAGCATTGGAACCTGGGTTATAGTAGTAAACAACAATTTTTAAAAAATTATTTCTAAAACATTGTGCCTTTAGCATGTAAAGAACAGCCTTCAGAGTTGAGTTATTCCCATGCCCTGTTCTGCTTTCCTGGTGTTTACTCAGCTGCACTCTTGTCTCTAATGTTCTTCTTCCTCAGCCTGTATTACCCCAGAGTAGCAAAATGGCCGGAACGTTACTGCAACTCATAACCACATACCTTCATCATCAAAAGAGAAAATGACTTCTCTCATAGCTTTGCAAAGTGGTTACACTCTGTTTTTAGAATCCATTAAGTAAATCTCTTTTAATGTGTCACTAGCCCATATTAGGGCAAATGCCCCTTCCTGAACTTTCCTGTGGTTTTGGGAAGGTCATGTAATGATTTGCTTATGCCTGGTTCTAGATCTATTGGAATAGGGAAGGGCAAATTGGAATTCCTTCGGTTCTAATCAAACCAATCTGCAAAGTTTTTAAAGGGCTGCCTCCAAAGCACGCGGCTCCTACATGGGAGGTATTGGCTTGGTTTCCTATTCCTGCCATAACAATTAACCACAAGATTGGCACCTTAAAATAACACGTATAGTAAATAAATAACATTAATAATCTCACAAGCCTGCAAGTTGGATGTCTGGGCCAGCACAGCTCAGCTGGTGCTCTGATAGTCTCACAAGGTCAAAGTCAAGGTGTAGACAGCTGTGTTATCTTGCCTGGAGCTCTGGGACAAATCTACTTCCAATCTTGTTCAATGTGCTGGCAGACTTCAGTTACCCATAGTTACGGAGCTGAGATTTCTGTTTTCTCGCTGTTGTCAGCCAGGGCTTATTCTCAGCTTTGAGAGGCTGCCTGCATTCCTTGGCTCCTGGCTCCTGTTTCCTGTCTGCAAAGCCAGAGCCAAGGTCAAATCTTGATTTGCTTGAATCTCTTTAAACAGAAATTTCTGTGGAGAACAGAAATACATGCTCATTTGCAATACACTGATGCATATGTGCAGATAGATTGTTTATTCTCAGAGAAGAACTAACAAGAAATTATATACACATTAGCTCTCATCACATACATATTCAACTTTCACATTGCTCGTGGGGTTCTCAAGGAAATTGCTCCAGAAGAGAAGCAGAGAGTTAGTGCTAATAACAACAGAACCCGGGTCTACTGCACTGCAGGCAGATTCTCTACTGTCTGAGCCTCCAGGGAAGCCCCACAAGCAACAAAGCAAATATTAATACTAACATTTTGCTTCTCTGGTTAAAGAGAGAAAGTACCCTTACTTGTCACAGAAATGGATAACATCCTTGATGAGTTCCTACACTTGGATTTATAACTATCTCATTGTAGGTGAGGGCTTCCCTGGTCGCTCAGATGGTAAAGAATCTGCATGCAATGAGGGAGACCTGGGTTCCACCCCTGAGTTGAAAAGATCCCGGCAATGCACTCTAGTATTCTTGCCTGGAGAATCCCCATGGACAAGGAACTTGGTGGCTACAATCCATGGGTCGCAAAAAGAGTTGAACACGACTTAGTGATTAAACAAGAAGTTCAGTTCTGTATAGTAGGGAATTCGTTTACATGCTCACAGCAGACGACTCTCTTCCCTGCTCTGCCAAAAGTGAAAATAAAAACCATAGTGGACTAAACAGCATAGATATTTATTTTTTTTCCTCCAAAAGACATTTAAAGGTGGTAAGACAGGCATGGTGCTCTACCACTGTACTGGTCAGGATTCTCCCGAGAAACAGAACCAATAGGAAATACAGGAATTAGCTCAAGTGGTTATGGGGGTTGAGAGGTCCATCGATCTGCTGTTTGCAAGTTGGAGAAATAGGAGAGCCAATAATATAATTCAGCACAAGTCTAAAGGTCTTATAAATAATGTTTAGTAAATGTTTTTTTAATCGCCAATAACTCAATGTGTCTGTCAAGAGAAAATGACAACAATTACTGCGTTTACTATATGGCAGGTACTTTTCTAAACTATTTATATGAATAAACTCAAGTTAATAAATGTAAAGCTGTTGTCCCATATTACAGAGTTGGGCATTGTGGAGATACGTAACTTACCCACATTCACAGTGATTTCAGGGGAGAAAACAAGGCCGGCGTCAGAGGAGTTCTGAGGTGCACAGCTCACACTGCTGCCCCTTGAGTAGTGCTGCCGAATAAGCTGGGCGTAACTTACGTGTGTGTTTTAAAGTAAAACGCATAAATTACTAGATTTGCAGATAGATTGTATTAAAGAGAAGGACCAGCATTTAGTTTATTTTCTTAATTTCTCACACACGTTTTTGTGGATGGTGATGTTGATGGATATTTTGCCCTCGTTATTATTTAAATACATGAGTAATTTGAATATATTTTTAGGGGCTTCCCATATTGAAAGGATTACTAAGGGCCAAGCTTTGAGGAGCACTTTTAAAGTACAACATTCCATTTATTTATTTTTTCCAGTGTAGGGAGTAGACATCTGTATTTTGGTTAATGCGATGAATGCAGTGCCACAGCTTGTTGGCATTTTGCCTGCTGGTTTTAACCTGTTCAGCTCAGGAGCCCTTAGAGTATATTTTCTTCTAGAAAAAGAACCTATAAATAATCTGGGATTTTGATATTTAGAGAATCTCTGGTCATTTATTTTGGGGAAAAATGTTATGTTATTGATATTTTTCACATTTATGCATAACATAAAGCGATAGAGACCTGTACTTTTCTGGGAAATTGGAGATTCATAGATATTTTGAACAGTGTGGAGCCTACTTACTCCCACATGCGTATATATCCATACCTTACCAAGAGGCACCAGGTACGTATAAGCATGTTATACTCGCTCAAACTCTATATGTAACCATATACAAGTTGCTTTGGTTGGACCAGGTCTTGGTTGCAGCATGTGTGATCTGGTTCCCTGACCAGGGATCAAACCCAGGCCCCCTGCACTGGGAGCACAGAGGCTTAGTCGCTGGACCACCAGGGAAGTCCCTACATATAAATTTGTAGTGGAATAATGGAACAAGTGCTGACTTGGAATACAGGGCGGCATCACCTTGGCTTTTCAAATTATCATTGAGTAAAAATTCAATAGGTGTACACAGAGATTACAGAAAAACAAGATAATTGCTAACATCTTGTCACTTTATCTCTTAAATTTTTTTCTGTAGTGACATAAATTACAATGATAAGAAATGCATTTTAACATTTTTTTTAATCTTTCCACATTTGATGTGCCTAAAGATTAATTCATTTACAATGCCTTTTCTTCTTCTTAATTTCATTCTCTCTCTCATCAGTGTTAGACTTATTATATTTCCATCTCTTTTCTGGGCACTTATTTTTCTTTGTCATTTTTTGTTTTGGAAACTATAAAATATAATCACAAGTTTAGAATGCTGAGGAAAAGGACTGGATACTTTCAGTGATTTCTGTTGTTTGAAGAGAATTAATTAAATAGATGAATTGTAAATAGCAGTGTATGGGCCTTTTTGAATTCATCAGAGAAATATATGTACAGCTCATAACAGGAATAGAAGCTGCAAAGATAATTCACCCACTTTAAGTGCCAAGTCACAGTACTCACCACCTTCCATCTTAAGTGAAGTGTGACAGTCGTCAGTCATGTCCAACTCTTTGCGGCCTCATGGACTTTAGCCTGCCAGGCTCCTCTGTCCATAGAATTCTCCAGACAAGAATACTGGAATGGGTTGTCATTCCCTCCTCCAGGGGATCTTCCCAACCCAGGGATCAAACCCAGATCTCCCACATTGCATGCGGATTCTTTACCGTGTGAGCCACCAGGGAAGCCCTATATTAAGTGGTTTCTAAAGGAAAAGGAGTACGTCAAGGCTGTATATTGTCACCGTGCTTATTTAACTTATATGCAGAGTATATCATGAGAAATGCTGGGCTGGAAGAGCCACAAGCTGGAATCAAGATTGCTGGGAGAAAATCAATAACCTCAGATATGCAGATGACACTACTCTTATGGTGGAAAGTGAACAGGAACTAAAAAGCCTCTTGTTGAAAGTGAAAGAGGAGAGTGAGAAAGTTGGCTTAAAGCTCAACATTCAGAAAGCGAAGATCATGGCATCTGGTCCCATCACTTCATGGCAAATAGATTGGGAAACAGTGGAAACAGTGTCAGACTTTATTTTCTGGGCTCCAAAATCACTGCAGATGGTGATTGCAGCCATGAAATTAAAAAAACGCTTACTCCTTGAAAGGAAAGTTACGATCAACCTAGATAGCATATTCAAAACCAGAGACATTACTTTGCCAACAAAGGTTCATCTAGTCAAGGCTACGGTTTTTCCAGTGGTCATGTATGGATGTGAGAGTTGTACTGTGAGGAAAGCTGAGTGCTGAAGAATTGATGCCTTTGAACTGTGGTGTTGGAGAAGACTCTTGAGAGTCCCTTGGACTGCAAGGAGATACAACCAGTCCATTCTGAAGGAGATCAGCCCTGGGTGTTCACTGGAAGGACTGATGCTAAAGCTGAAACTCCAGTACTTTGGCCACCTGATGCGAAGAGTTGACTCATTGGAAAAGACCCTGACGCTGGGAGGGATTGGGGGCAAGGAGAAGGGGACGACAGAGGATGAGATGGCTGGATGGCATCACCGACTCGATGGACATGAGTGTGAGTGAACTCTGGGAGTTGGTGATGGACAGGGAGGCCTGGCGTGCTGCGATTCATGGGGTCACAAAGAGTCGGACACGACTGAGCAATTGAACTGAACTGAACTGAACTGACCAGTGACCATTTCTTTGAAGAAGAGCACTGATTGGATATAGATGTCTACTGTCCTGTTACAGGTGAGCAGAGTGATGTTATTGAAACAATCACATGGCATCTGTGTCAGTGTACATGGTTTGCAAAAGTGTTCTTTCTTGATACAAATGTACCTCAGATAAAGTAAGGAAACAGACATTGGCTTTAGACATTCAGGGTTCAGATTGTGTCTTCACCATACACTCGATGTCTATAATGTCGGGCAGTTTATTTGCCTGTGCTTTATTTAGTATGCCAATCATTAAGCTCAGAATAATTACTCCTTCTTCTTAAGGAAACTATGACTATGAGTGTAAGATATAGCTTAGTATATGATGATTATATATTGAAGAGTCATTTATTGAACAAATGCTAAGTTTCAAGTTTTGTCTCAGTATTTTATAGTATGTATGCCTTTTCTAACGTATTCCAGTTTATAACATTTTTTAAAATAAGAACTGGATAATACCAAACTATATACTAAGTCTACAATTAAATTGTGTAATTTTTTTTCTCTACTTATTTGTTTAAATGAGTAATTATCAGTGAATTTCAGCTTCAGCAACCTGATCACTTAAGCAAATTAATAATCAAAACGATAGAAAATGAACAAAAGCATGAACTTCATGAAAATGACAACCCTAAAAAAAAAACAAACCCTGTTTCTCTAGAGAACCAATCAGAGAAGACCAGAAAAAGCCACTGGCCCTTCCTCTTAAGACTGCACAGATTTGCTTAAGAGCTGTGCCTACCCTTTAAAAGAGTTGACACTTAACATTTTCCCAGGTTGTAAGTAATTTGGGTAATAAAGCTGTAGGGAAATTGAATTTGTCAGCATGTTAAATGAATTTGTCTCTCTGAATGTAATAAACTGTGCTGGTGGAATGGATGATAATCTCAGGCATATTTTTCTAATTTATCAGAAAGTTATTAAAACACTTACACTTTTATTTACTTCTTCTGTTTGTTACCAAGTGTCCAATTTAAAACTTTACATAAAATCAAACATATTTTTGAATCTTTTCCTAAGTCTCAGGGTTATGGAGTAAGAGCATGTCCCCGCCATTTCCACTTAAATGTGATGTTTTGCTATGGTGTATTCAGACTCTCCTGCCCTTGTGTTTGATATATTTCTACTTGCTATAGTATGATATATCTTGTTAAATGATACATTTTGTGTAAGTTGCAAGTTTAATTCACTTTTGGAGTTAAGACACCTGAAGGTCTGATTTTTGAAATACGGTGCCTGTTCGCAAGCCCTTCTACTTTTGCCTGCTAGTGGAAAATGCGAGTGACGCGAGTCCCACGGGAAGACTGACAAGCGTGCTCATTGAGTGCCAGACACGCTTCAAGTGCTTTACATCGATGGGTTTCTTTAACCCTTACAATAATCCTACGTAATAAGCAATTATTATCATTCCCCTTTCAATAATAGATGCGCAAACTGATGCTCAGAGGAGTTAAGTAACTTGCCCAAGGTTACACACCAGAGGGTTTCAGAGTTAGAATTCAAATCCAAAGCTTTGGCACCAGAATAGGACATTTTACCCCTGAGCCGTGTTCACTCACATATCCACCACAGATGGCACGAAGGACTTGAGTTGTAGCTGAAGTGTATTATTATCTTTTTAATTTTATTTTTAAATTTATGGCTGTTGTGGGTCTTTGTTGCTGGGAGGGCTTTTCTGTAGTTGCAGAGTGGGGGCCACTCTCCCGTTGCAATGTGTGGTGTGTTATTAAAAAATAAAATTAAATAAATGGAGGCAAATATTGTAAGCTGTTAAGATGTTAATCTGGCAGAGGATAAATGGGTGCTTGATATGTTATTTTTTGTTAAAATCTACTGTTTGAAATGTCTCATAATGAAGATGTTGACAGATTTTCATACAGATGGGAGTTGTCTATGATGAGGTAGGGCTCAGCACAGTCAGTGTAGGGAGAGCAGTTTAGGCAAGGTGGTGTTCAGGCCTTCTCGGGCGTGTTTTGTAAATAGTAAGGGAACCGCAGGGATCACGTGGCGCTGGGCATGTGTGCACGAGGTCCCTGCTTGGCCAGGGGTACTTTGTGCAGTAGCCATCCCCGAGCTCCCCCTAAAAGGCCGGGGCCTCCCCGCTGTGCCCCGGCCGGGTCCTGGGGTCAGCCCGGGAGGAGAGGACACGGCACGGCTGCTGCTGCGGCTGCCGCCCCGGCCAGGAGCGGAGACGAGCACGCGGCTCCGGCGGCCCTTCCAGCCCCGAGCCCCGTGCCCGCCCGGGGGTCAGGGACAGCGCGGTCAGTGCGGACAGCGAGGACAGCGAGACGGCGCCAGCGGGGGGAATGCAGTGAGAGTGGCCAGTCGGCGGGACGGGGCCCCAGGGCCCCTCAGAGGAGGCGGGAGCCAGCGGGACGGGCCCCCGAGGCCCCACATTAGAGGAGGCGGGAGCAGCGGGACGCGGCCCCCGAGGCCCCACAGAGGAGGAGGCGGGAGCCCGCGGGACGGGGATGCCGAAGCCCCCTGGACGGAGGAAGCGGTGGCCCCCGAGCGGCCTTGTTGCCGGCCTGCGGGTGCGGGCACGCGGAGCAGAGCAGAGCCCGGCCTGAGGAGCCGCGTCTCCGGCGACGTGCGCGTGGGGCCGGCGGTGTGGCTCAGCAGAGGCCGCTTACAGCAGGGAGTGAGGGGGCCACGTCAGGGCCCGGCGCGGCGAGGCCATGGCGGACCGACCCTACACTCGGCCGAGCGGCTCGCCTTGGGTAGCAGTTTCGGCAAGAGCAAGGGAGACCGCTTTTGCACGGACACGGGGCAGGCCCGGCACCTGGGGTTCACGGTTCTTCCTGAGAAGGAGAGGGGCAGCGTGCGAGGCGGCATTCGGAAACTGAAGACCCCGAAGGGCGCCCCAGCTGGCAGGGGTCCCGTCTGGGTGAAAGTGGAGTGAGTCACTCAGCTGCGTCCGGCTCTTTGGGACTCCATGGACTGGAGCCCGGCAGGCTCCTCTGCGCATGGGGATTCTCCAGGCAAGGATACTGGAGTGGGTAGCCTGTCCCTCCCGGGGGATCTTCTGGACCAGGGATCGAACCCGCGTGTCCCGCGTTGCACGCGAATCATTTACCACTGAGCCACCAGGTAAGCCCCGAGTTTCCATTTCTGTAAGCTCCACTTTGATTGCTAATGAGAAGGCACGATTTGTAAATCTGCTGCTTCACGCCGGGTCCATACTCCACATCTCAGAATAGAGAAATAATACTTCTCATGTTAATGTCATGCTGCTAAGTCGCTTCAGTCGTGTCTGACTCTGTGCGACCCCATAGTCGGCAGCCCACCAGGCTCCCCCGTCCCTGGGATTCTCCAGGCAAGAACATTGGAGTGGGTTGCCATTTCCTTCTCCAGTGCATGAAAGTGAAAAGTGAAAGTGAAGTCGCTCAAGTCGTGCCCGACCCTCAGCGACGCCATGGACTGCAGCCCACCAGGCTCCTCCGTCCATGGGATTTTCCAGGCAAGAGTACTGGAGAGGGGTGCCATTGCCTTCTCCGGTTAATGTCCTGCTGCTGCTGCTAACTCGACTCAGTCGTGTCCGACTCTGTGCGACCCCATAGACGGCAGCCCACCAGGCTCCCCCATCCCTGGGATTCTCCAGGCAAGAACACTGGATTGAGTTGCCATTTCCCTCTCCAGGTTAATGTCCTAGGAAAAGGAAAATAAAACCCAGGAGATTTTCTAGGAAAACCATGACAAAAATAAGTTCTTTAGATGCTGTTTCCTCCCCCTTGAGTAGCTAAAATAAAAGTAGTTTTGAAAAATAAGTGAAGTTGACAGTAGTATGGAAACATGAAAGTTTGTCTTTTGGCATGAAAGAGTTGAATCTGGTAGCTTTTTTCCTTTTTAATGTAAGATTATACTGTATGAACATGAGTTATCTGCTATTGAGATTTAGTTGTATGTGCTATTAAGCTGGATTTATTATGACCTTAGCTAACAAAATAAACAGTTCTGTTGTGAATAAGGCTTAACAAAATGGAAACTGAAAATGCATTAAGTTAATAAGTTTTTTAAGAATTACAAATTCAAGCTTCTGAAGAGTACTTAATACTCAGAGTTTTAAAACAGCAACAACCATTTCAAATGTGTTCAACAAATACTTCAGGATCGCACTGTCTTTATAACATCTCTCTTCAATCTGTATTTACTTTTACTCCTGCTCTTTACAAACTAAGAAAATGTTAGACTTTTTCCCTTAATGCCCAAGTTTTACCACTTACTGATTGGATTGACTTTAACCAATTTTTAATATCTTTTAGTCTTTTCTTAATGTCTTAGATGATGGGATTGTGCTGTAAAATCTAAAGGCAGGTTTAGTGCTAAACTTCTATGATTCTGGATGTTTTTGGACAATGAAAGAAATTTCTTTCCAGCTAGTCATGCTGCGTTGTTGTTCAGTCGCCAAGTCATATCTGACTCTTGGCGACCCCATGGAATGTAGCACGCCAGGCTTCCTTGTCCCTCACCATCTCCCAAAGTTTGCCCAAGTTCACGTCTGTTGAATCGGTGATGCCATCCAACCATCTCATTCTCTGTTTCCCTCTTTGCCTTCTGTCTTCAGTCTTTCCCAGCATCTGGGTCTTTTCCATTGAGTTGGTTCTTCACATCAGGTGGTCAAAGGAGTGAAGCTTCAGCGTCAGTCCTTCCAATGAGTATTCAGGACTGATTTCCTTTAGGATGGACTGGTTTGATCTTGCAGTCCAAGGTACTCTCAAGAGTCTTATCCAGTAGCACTGTGTGAAAGCATCAATTCTTCAGTGTTCTGCCTTTATGGTCCAGCTCTCACATCTGTACATGCCTACTGGAAAGACCATGGGGAAAGACCATAGCCTTGACTGTATAGACCTTTGTCAGAAAAGTGATGTGTTTGCTTTTTAATACACTGCTATGTTGTAGTTACCACAAAATTAGCCAAAGCCACTTCTGTCTTTAAGGAGAAACTGTTCTCCCTGTGGAGTGAATATCTATTGTGTTATAATAAACTTTTATTTTTACCTGTTCAGCATCCACCCCCTGCCATCCCTAACTAATAAGAAGATCCCAGTTGATTTTCCACTGAGGAAGAATTCTCTCTCACCTTTGATCTGTGTGATTTTTGATAGGTAGAGTTGAGTACAGGAATTAGCTTTAGAACAGAAATTTATTTTTTCATCGTATTCTATTTGCCTGCCATGAGCCTCCTGCATTCGGTCAGTGAAACCTGTTTTGAGAATGTTTGCTGCAGGTCTCAGCCAGGGTAAACACGTGTTCCACTAATGGCGTTTAGGGCTGTATATGCTTGGGCTGTTAGGGGAGCAGAGTTGAGGGCTGAGGCTGGTGTCAGGTGTTTTCTTGCAAGCTTTAGTTATAAGAATCAAAGCATTCACTTTTGTTCAAGCTACTTTGAGCTGTTTCTGTGACTCAAAACTGTGAGTTCGGACACATTCAGTGTATACACCTGAATGGTTGAAATCCGTGCAGACATAGGTGTTTGTGAGGACTACATGTGACCACCTCTCAGACCTCCAGTTGCTCAGCACAAGTCTCCTTCTGCAGGGAAACTGGGAATCCTCCCTACTGACTCTTCTTCAAATCAGGCTTTCATCCTTTTCTAATTTCAGACTTAAAAGTCAGATATTTTGGGGGAAATGTGAATGTATTAGTTGGAGTTCTCCAGAGAAACAAGAAAAAAAGGGGGGCTTCCCTGGTGGCTTAGTGGTATAGAATTCACCTGCCAATGCAGGAGATGCAGGTTCGATCCCTGGGTGAAGAATATCCCCTGGAGAAGGAAGTGGCAACCCACTCCAGTATTCTTGCCTGGGAAATCCCATGGACACAGGAGTCTGGCAGACTACAGTCCACGGGGTTGCAAAAGAGTTGGATGTGACTTAACAACTAAACAACAACAACATACACATGCACACGTGATTGTGAAGGCTGCCCAAGTCCAAAGTCAACCGGGTTGGCTGGTAGGCTGGAGACCTAGGGAAGAGTTGATGCAGATAGAGTCAAAGGACAGTCTGTTAGCAGAATTTCCTCTTCCTTGTGAGAGATAATATTTTTCTTAAGACCTTCAACTGATTGGATGAGACCCACTCACATTATGGAAAGTAAATTCCTTTACTCAAAAGTGAAAGTGAAAGTGAAGTTGCTCAGTCGGTCCGACTCTTTTCGACTCCATGGACTGCAGCCTACCAGGCTCCTCCCTCCATGGGATTCTCCAGGCGAGAATACTGGAGTGGGTTGCCTTTTCCTTCTCCAGGGGAGTCTTCCCGACCCAGGGATCGAACCCAGGTCTCCCACATTGCAGGCAGACGCTTTAACCTCTGAGCCACCAGGGAAGCACCTTTACTCAAAGTCTACTGATTAAAATGGTAATCTTTTCTAAAAATACCTTCACAGAAATGTTTAGGGTAGTGTTTGACTGAGTAGCTTGGTACTGTGACCTAGTCAAGTTGACACATAAAATTAACCATCACAGTAAGTCAATTCTAAAATTTGGTATTTGATACAGGGAAAAGAATATATATATATATATGTAAATATGTGCATAGGTATAAATACTGTATATGTATATGTTGTGTTGTTCACTCAGTCATGTCCAACTCTTTGTGACCCCATGGACTGTAGCCTGCCAGGTTCCTCTGTCCGTGGGATTTCCCAGGCAAGGATACTAGAGTAGGTCACCATTTCCTCCTCGAGGGAATCTTCCCAACCCAGGGGATTGAACCCACATCAGCTGCATTGGCAGGCAGGTTCTTTAGCACTGAGTCACCAGGGAAGCCCGTATATATATATCATATGTATGTGGTAGCCCATACACACACACACACACACACACACACAAACACACACACACACACACATATCTATCCCTTCTCCAGCGTATCTTTCTGACCCAGGAATCAAACCAGGGTCTCCTGCATTGCAGGTGGATTCTTTACCAACTGAGCTTTCAGGGTGTGTGTGTTAGTCGCTCCAGTCATGTCCAACTCTTTGCGACCCCGAGGACTGTAGCCTGCCAGGCTCCTTTGTCCATGGGATTCTCCAGGCAAGACTACTGGAGTGGGTTGTCATTTCCTTCTCCAAAAAGGCTGATAAAAGTGTGTAAAATCAAGACGATAACCGTACTTAGCAGCACAGTTGCAATAAAGCATCACTGAGATCTGAGGAAGTGTTCTCTTAGGAGTTCCTGCTTTGGACTGAGCTAGCTTCAGACGGTGAATCACCCCAGTGTCCTAAATCCATCAACAGGAACACAGATGCTCTATTTGTCATAAATATCTTTTAAACTGACAGCTAAGCCAAGCCGAATTAAGAAAAATCTGGGCCCACATTTTCCTTCTCTCCTGTTATAATCACGGCTGCTCAGGGCTGGCCCCCAGCCTGCCAGGCCTGTCTGCTGCAACCCTGCCTCCCCGTTGGGCTCCTGGACGGGGAGACACGCGGCCCCCGCAGGCAGCAGGCCCGCAGCCATGAGGACCCCCGACCTTGGATGGCGCAGGCGGGCGGGGCTGCCCGTGCACCAGCAGCACATACCTGCTTTCAGGGAGGCCCATATATATATGTATATACATGCATACATACAGTTTACCCCCGAATAACACAGTATAGGGGTGCCAGCTGCCCATCGAAACCTACCTGTAGCTTTATAGTCATCCCTTCACACCTGTGGTTTCAAATCCATAGATTCAACCAAACTGAGATCGTGCAGTACTGCCGTAGTATTTATTTTTTTATATAAGGAGCCATGTATAAACTGCTGTTCAAACCAGTGTTGTTCAGCTAGTATACACACACACACACACACACGTATATGTATGTATGTGTGCATTTTTATATAAACTAATGCATATATAATTTATTAATTGAAATGAATAATAATGAAATGATACCTGTGAATTCACTGCTCAAACTAAGCACTATAACACGATGGGTATTGGTCAGTCCACCTGTGTTCTTCCCCACTCCTGTTCTCGTGCCTCGCTCCAGGTTTTGAATTACTGCACTCTTTTATTTAAGACATATTTTCTACTGTTTCATGTGACTGCCACATATGCATGCATCCTTAAATAACTCTTGTTTGGTTTTGAGCTTTCAAGAGTTGTGTTTGGTATGCAGTCATCTGTGACTTGCTTTTCTCTTCTTCATACTATTTCTAAAATGCATCTCCATTGTCATGTGGAGCTGCAGTTCATTCATTTTCATTGGTGTATGAAATTTCACTGGGTTAATAGAACATAATATTATTTCTGCCAGTACGTTTTCTGTGGACAATGGAGTTGTTTGTGCCTTTTTGCTTTATGGGAAATGCTGTTGGAGATGTGCTTATGCAGGTAAACTTCAGAGATTGTCTAGGAGAGGAGGCGTCAAATCCCTGGGCCAGAAACTTTGGCGTTAGCGTCACATGTGAATTTGACTTAGATCTCTGGTGGTAGGTCTCAGCAACCTGGGTTCTAGATGATTCTGAAGTTCTCTCACATGTAAGAACCGTGGTCCTGGGTATGCACTAGGAGTTGGCCTGTTCATTCATGACTCAGTTTACTTTACTTGTTAAATATTTTTTCTCAGAATATCTCAGTTTTACCCCTCTTCAATTCCATGCTTTAATTTTTTATCTCCTTGGCTCAGAGCCTCTTGAAATAGTTTCTAAATAATTAATTTCTTCCATCTTAATCTCTAAATCCGAATCATAGATTCAAGGGTTTCTATCTCTAGGATTACTTGACGTTCTTCTGTTTCTTTTACCCTTTTACATCTGTTGGTTTAAATATTTCAGGTTTCATCTCATATTTATTTTAATTTCCAATTTTCATTCTGCTCTAATCTTCTTGAGCATCTATTATTTCTGTGTTTTTCATCTTATCATACATTTCCCCCCATATTCTTTTTTAATGGATTTCATTTTTACTCTTGGCAAGAAATGAGTCTAAAAATTTATGAACTGAAGAGCTGACATTATAATGGCAAAATAATTTTGAGATTTTCTTAACCTAAGTTGCTTTAGCATCTACTTCTTCCTTCCCTCTTCTTACCTCCCCCAAATGAATTCCTATCCCACTGAAGGAAACGCTTTAAAAAGTCATGGGTTAGGAGCTCTTGCAATGTGAGAAGTTCTCTCCTGTGAACCACATGGCTTACTGCCTAGTTGGCAACATTGATTTTTCTAGAACAATATTGATTGTTAACGAATTACCTCACATTCATTCCCTTTGGATGAAATTCTCTGTTCAGCTCACATGACTTGGTCCAGAAGAAATGGTAGAGTGCCTACCACCCACAGTAGGTGGAGTAGGGGGGACGTTGGTCCCGGGAATTTCACTCAGGTTACGTGTCTAATGCCTGTGACATCAGAGAGCCTGCCCCCAGTGGGTAAACAGATGCTGGAGGGTCCAGCAGAGAGTACATTTCCAGAATCTGTGATGGCACAAGTCCTAGAATTCAGGATTCCAATGGGAAACATGAATTAAGGAACTGCTCAAATGAGTTTTGTGTGCAAGAACTCTATTGGTATTTTTGATATAAGGGATAATAAATGACTAAATTTGGTAATAATGCTTAGGAGTTCTACTTAAAATGAGTTTTGCTAAATACTAGAGCAGTCCAGTATAGGGATTAAAAGCATGAACTCTGGAGGCAGAGTCTCCTGACTGTGTCATCTTGGACAGGAGCAGCTAGCCATGAATCCTGCCAGTTGAGTGGCTTTGGGCAAATTGCTTAACATCTCTGTGTCTCAGTTTAATCTTGAGTGAAATTGAGATAACATCATAATTGTTTTAAACATAAAATGATTTAATGAATGTGAGATTCTTATACTATGCATAATAAATATGCTATTATTGTTATAATTAGATAATTTACATTTCTGTAGATACATCATAAATATCTCCTTGTAGTTCAGAAGCCATGACCTAGTCTTTGAAAAATCCTTATTTATAGCCAATACTTTAATATTATATATCTTACTTAATGGGAAAAGATATTTATTTCTCTGGGAAAAATGTTTTTAAATAATCCATTAAATATTAACTTAGATTTTTATTTATTTGAATACATTACGAAGAACTGCAATTCTCCAGAAGTTATAGCTTATACTTTACTAGTAAACGAAGAGCACGTACACACACATACACACTCAAATGTGCACAACTGCATTATGATTCAATGTACTTGGTTTACAATCTAAGCACTAACACAAAGAAACGTGTGAAGTCAGAGTCTAGACTTAATTTTTTTAATGGATTTTCAGATAGTGACCCTAAAATCCTTTAATGAAGGATGTGTATCAAGCCAAGTCATACACATTTGTGTTAGGGAATAATTAGATTCATGAATAAATAATTCAAAATAATGACTTATGAATTGATGTGCATTGTAAACAAGCTGAAATTGTGGTCACTCTCCTAGAATTGACTTCCCTGATGGCTCAGCTGGTAAAGCGTCTGCCTATAATGTGGGAGACCTGTGTTCAATCTTTGGGTTGGGAAGATCTCCTGGAGAAGGAAATGGGAACCCACTCCAGTATTCTTGCCTGGAGAATCCCATGGACGGTGGAACCTGGTAGGCTACAGTCCATGGGGTCGCAAAGAGTCAGACATGAGTGACTTCACTTTCACTTTCCTAGAATGGAAAATTAAGGGGTGGGCTCTTGCTCTAAGACCTGATCTTCTTGTGTCCAATAAAAATGTGAAATTAAAATGCTTGTTACTTGGAAGAAAAGCTATGACAAAGCTAGACAATGTATTAAAATGCAGAGACATCACTTTGCCAACAAAGGTCTGTATAGTCAAAGCTATGGTTTTTCCAGTAGTCATGTACAGATATGAGAGTTTGAACATAAAGAAAGCTGAGTGCCAAAGAATTGATGCTTTTGAACTGAGGTGCTAGAGAAGACTCTTGAGAGTCTCTTGGACTACAAGATCAAATCAGTCAATCCTAAGGGAAATGAATCCTGAATATTCATTGGCAGAACTGAAGCTGAAGCTCTGATACTTTGGCCACCTGATTCGAGAAGCCAACTCATTAGAAAAGACCCTGATGCTGGGAAAGATTGAAGGTAGGAGAAGAAGGAGATAACAGAAGACGAGATGGTTGGATGGCATCAGTGACTCAGTGGATGTGAGTTTGGGCAAACTCTGGGCTATAGTGAAGGACAGGGAAGCCTGGCGTGCTGCAGTCCACGGGGTCTCAAAGAGTCGGACACGACTTAGCACCTCAGCAATAACAACTTTTAAAATAATTTTTTGGGAAAAATTTTGTTCATTTTTCTAAAAGTTCTCTAGGTGCAACAAAAATTCTCAAGAAAGTCAACAAATAGTTGGAGAAATAACCCATTTAAAGAGAGTTATTTGAGCATGTGTAAGAATGGGGCAGAGATGGGATTAGAGTGACTTGACTGCAGTGAGCTACTATAAACAGTCCATTCTAAGGCCATGTGCCATCTGGATCTCAAAGACAAGAGGAAGACACTTCACTTGAAGCCACTGTCATTTCTCACCACAGCTATTTTCCATGGGTCTCAAGGGCTAGAAAGGGAGATTGGAAAAACAGTCCATCTTTCATGCCAGCTATGATCCGTTGGTGGTGCCTGCCTGGATGGTGTTGAAAAGGAATCGGAAGTTAATTCTCAGGACAGAGTGCTACAGTCAGTTAATTAATTCTGGCTTTGGGAATAGGGAGAGAGAAAAGGAGAATCAGCTCACTCATGTCAGCGTGGCCGTCTCAGGCTGGAGGCATTTATGGAAGAAAAATAATGATCCTTTGTTCAGCTCTGAAATAAATCATGCCTGTGGTCCTGGATGAATCTTCTCTGCTTTGTGTATTGGTTCATATAATTGAAATACCAGATTTCTCAGTAGTTTTAAAAACTAGATAGCCTAAAACAAACAGCAATATGATCCTCACTTCCTAGCTGTTTATAGGTGAATGGGCACAGCATGTATCTGATTCATGTTTGTTTCTTTGCCAGCACAGTGCCTGGCGCATAGTAAGTGCCCGTAATTTCTGGTGAATCGTATATTCATTAACTATTTCTTCCATGTGTCAGATGCTATATTTGGACTGGGAAGTGAATAAAGCAGAAATATTATGTACCTTAATAGAGCTTGTGCTTTTGTGGAAGGGCTGGATGTGAAATAAATTAGTACACAAATTTTGGTGAGCGCTAGGTCAAGACATTGTGCTTTGAGAGAGAATAATGGTGGGACCTGTGTCAGGATAAGGATTTGGGAAAAGCCCTTTGAGGAAGAGATTTAAGTTGAAATTGAGGAATGAGTAAGAGACTAATTTTGTTTGGAAGAGCATTTCAGGCTAATGTGACAGCATGTAAGAAATATGGAGGTGGAAAAAAGTTTGACACAGGCTGAATGGCTGCCTTGGCTGAAGTATAGTGAGTGAGAGTGTGCCTGAGGATGAAGTTGAAGCGATAGACAGGACCAGGCTCTGCTGAACTTGTAGGTTGTATGAAAGAGTCTGAAATTGACTTCAGGAGGAATGGGAAGCCAGTAAGATCCGCAAATGGGGTGAGTTGTGGAGGTTTTATTTGACTGATATTTTAAAAAGTCACACAGCTGCTGGATGAAGAATGGGTTGAAGAATGGCTTATCTTGTGCGGGGGAGCTTGCCCAAGACACGAGAGGCAGAGTGGGGTGGGCCGTCTGGCAGCAGGAGCTGTGTGCATGGCTGCTCTGCCATGCGTAGCAGCAGACCCTTAGTGGCTGCCCCTTGAGACGAGGCTGGGCTTGCCAGAGTCACCTCTGATTCCTTGGGTTAGGAGGGTGGCAGAGGGAGCAGACAGAAGTAGATGAGTTCCTGCACACTTGCCCAACTCACTTACAAAAGTTGCCGGCATCACTGGGGCACCATCTTCATTTGAATAACTTCTGCTCACACTTTCTCTAAATTCCCTTTTCCAAACTATAGGGAGCATCGTTCTCTACCATTCAAAGACAGAGACATGATGGAGATGAGGTGGGGAATATTGCCATTATCGTTTTCACTTGTAGACTTGATCTACTACCTAGGGGTGATAATTGCCCTGTAAATTCTTAAAGTGCTCCTCAGTACTACTTTCCCTAGTGGCTGCACCAATTCACATTCATGCCAACAGTGTAAAGGGTTCCCTTTTCATCACATCCTCACAATATTTGTTATTTGTAGGCTTCCTCGTGATAGCTATCCTGGCAGTTGTGAGGTGAGATATCACCAATGTGGTTTTGATTTGCCTTTCTCTGGTGATTCGCGATATTGAGCATCTTTTCATGTGCTGTTGGTCATCTGTATATCTTCTTTGGAAAAATATCTATTCAGGTCTTCTGCCCATTTTTCAATTAAGTAGTTTGTTTGTTTTTGATCTTGAATTGTATAAGCTCTTTGTATATTTTGGATATTAACCCCTTATCGGTAAATCATTTGCAAGTATTTTCTCCTAGTCACAATGTTCTGCCATTTGCAATAACCTGAATGACCTAAGGGTATCATGCTTAGTGAAATAGAAAAAGACTAATACTGTATGTCGTCAGTTACATGTGGAATCTGAAAAATAAAGCACATGAATATAGCATGCTAGACACACATTCACAGGCTTGGAGAATAGGCTGTTGGTTCCCAGAGGGAAGCGGGTGTGGGGGAAGGAGCGGAGGGGGGTGGAGACTGAGCGGTGCACACTACCATGCATGAAATGGGCGGGCTACAGGGGTGTGTCACATGGTGCAGGAAGTACAGATGGTATTATATCAGGGGTGTGGCACACGGCACAGGGAAGTACAGACGGTATTCTATCAGGGGCATGTCACATGGCACACGGAAGTACAGACGGTATTCTATCAGGGGCGTGTCACACGGCACACGGAAGTACAGACGTTGTATCAGGGGTGCGTCACACGGCACACGGAAGTACAGACGTTATATCAGGGGTGTGTCACACGGCGCACGGACGTACAGACATTATTATATCAGGGGCGTGTCACGCGGCACACGGAAGTACACACGTGATTATATCAGGGGTGTGTCACACGGCACACAGAAGTACAGACGTTATGTCAGGGTCACTTTAATGGATTAAAATCTATATAAGTGTTGAGTCTCTATGTTGTACACCTGAAATGAATATGATGATGTAAATCAATTATACTTCAATTAAAAAAAAAGTTCAGCTTATGCAGTGGACAGTCTCCAGAGACAAGGGAAGGTTTGAGAGGGGTCACAGTGTGATTTCCACTGTCTGCTCAGCATGACTCTGCTACAGTAGGCTTGCTGCACCATCTCCCCTTTCTGCAGGAGGCTCCCCAGTTAGTAAGATGGTGAACATTCTAGAACACCCATTTGAGCATCTCTAGTGTAAGAAACAGCACAAAATGGGAAAATGTTTTCCAAGCCCAAGTCCTTCGGCAGCCTTTCGGTGAGTGAGTGGCCTGCATTTCGTCAATGCAGCTTAATAACCTTGTTTCATTCTGTCAGGGGAGCATTGTGCTAATTATAATTAAATCAGCAAGAAGGTACTGGGAGGCTAAATTGCCACCATTTGGTCTTTGATCAAGACACAGGCTTTCTCAAGTAAGTTGGTTAGCGAATCGGACTTTTGTTGTTCACATTGCCAGCAGCAATAAAAATCCATTCCCCCCCCAACCCAGAGATGTTTAAATACATCTTAATTGTCATGATTACTCTGAGAGGTTTTTTCTCATAAATTGGTTCCATGTAAAGACCTGAGCACTGCTTGAGAGTGGTAAGAAAAGCCAGCCCAACTGAACAAAGCCAGCTAAGAGCAATGTTGTTTTTATCTTTTTTATTAACGAGCTGTTTTCTTTCATTTTTGAACTAAGAAATAATGTCTATATATTGTAAAATGTTCCGACTACACAGAAGGTTATATTCTAAAGAGTAAGGCTCCTGTCCTTGACATTTGAGTTCCCTAGACTTCATTAACTTCTTATGTCTCATTTCAGGTTAGTCTGTACCTGTGCATGCCAGCTTGTATATAGACTGTGTATCCAGATGTATGCACACTGTGTTTAGACAGATGGATAGCACATCTGGCTTTTTTTTCTTTTTTTCACTCAAATAAGGGTTCCCTATACTCCTCTTATGCATGTTGCCTTTTCCACTCAACTAGCTTAGCCATTATTTCATGATTTTTGGTAATTTCAATATTCGTGTAAGTGAACCATCCTTCCTGATCATATTCAGGAAGTAGACACTGTCATTGCCAATAATCAGAGCTCCACTTTATTTTGGATCCAGGAATCTCTCTCCAATCTCCATCTTCGTATTCCTACGACTCTCCCCCTTTCTTCTCTGCTTCTGACAATTCTTCAGCCCGACCAGGGCCTGCTAACTGCTGGGCCCACCTCTGTAACTAGTCCTTTAACCCCTTGAATTTTACTTCCTTTTCCATCTGGAATTTAAAAATGTTAGTTGAAATTGTTAAAATTTTCCTTCAAGTATGTCCTCAACTTTTTCAGCCTTCACTGTACTTATCAGAGAAAACCTTAGGAGGTGTTAAGTTCAAATTTTGCCTGTTTGATGCCCAAATGCAGTCCACTAACGGATCTGACCTAAAATACATACTTATTAATTCAAGCAGACCCTCTGTGTTGCAGACTCATTTACTCCACGTTCTCTGAGGACCTTCCTCTCAAACCTCAATACCCTCCACACCAAACTTGGCTGATGATGTTGCTATTCATTTTATCGATAAAATAGTCCAACACTCAGAGCTTTAACACATCAATACCAGTCATCTACTAAGTGATAGTGTCCACAGTCTTATGCTCTACCTTTCGTCTGGGTACTGCATACCATCCATCTGACAGTCCTGCTGCTGACATTGACAAGGCCTGGGGAAAAAGTATACTCAGAGGGTCTGAGTTCAGGTCCAGAGCCGCCTTTTTCAAGGTTCATTCTTCTCTCCGTACCACAGCATCCCCAGAGGTGTAATCCATCCTCAGGAAATCTGACTTGGGAAGTGGATCTTTACAGTCCCTGAAGGAGATGCAACCCCTTTGAATAAAGAAATCCAAGATCTCAAGTTACATTTAATGCACTATGGAAATGGGGTACAGCTTCCTGGGGGAAGCATCTGTTGAGGGGCAGAGCCTGAGAAGGACCAGAGGGACCCTGTCTCAAACCACGGAATGCCAGCCAGGGTCTCCAGGTGCGTGGATAAAAGCAGCGTGCCTGCCTGATCAGAGGTCCAAGAACACACCTCACCGCTGATACAGTAGGTGTTGCCCTGTTCCCGATTCAGTGACCTCTGTCCAGGAGGTATTCCCACTGTCTCCTGCATTAGTGCTTTTCCTCCCTTCTCTGGACAATTCTCAGCATGCACACGTACCAGAGTGTCTGCTGTCTGATAAAACAGAAACACATTGTTGTGTAGCAGTAGCTGCCTGGAGACTGCCTCATACGCAGTTTTTAAATTATTCATCAAACGAATGAAGGAACGTGTTTACTACTGGCATGTCATTTTTTTTACCCTAGAAAATCCTTTAGTGTTCCCTCCCTCCCTCTCGCCGCCACCCCCCACCCTGGAGCTGGGGGTGTAACTACTCAATTTGATACTTGAGATGGATTATGTTTTATCACTCCTTGCTCTATATGACAAAAACATTTTCAGTAACTATTATGAAAAGAAACAAGTACAAAATGGCAGAAAAGAACTACAGATGGGAGAAGTTTTCTTTTATTATGTTTTCTGTATATAAACATGCCAGAGGAAAAAATAAGTACATAAGTCTATGTAAAATAACAAGTGAAATGGCTATGAAAAAGAAAACAGTAGCACAGTAATAGTTGTTAATTATATCCATACAAGTTTTAATGCATCGATGCATTAAAAACATCTGTGCCTGCCTGTCTTTTGTTGTGACAAATAATACCATGATGACTTCTCTTTATTAAGCAACTTTTAAAAATTTAAGCACAAAAACTCCAAGTGGTCACATTAAAAGGACAGACTTGAAGTATGATGTGTTTTTGTTTTATTTTTCCCTTTATTATAGTCTCTGGGTGATGTGTGTTTATTTCGCAGCTACTGTTTAAATGCAAGATTACATAGTTCTACAGGGCTTGAGGACACAAGCTATGCCTGAGGCAAGCTTGAAGGGTTCCAAATCTTTAAGAGTTTATTCTTGGAAGAGATGCATGTGACTGAGTCTGTCTGAGTCCAGGGCCAGCTTATAACTGGAATTTCTCCAAATAAACTGCCATGTACAAAACTGTGGTCAAAATAAAAGACATGTGAGAATTATCTGGCTTTTAGGCCACTGTTGTGCGAACACCGTGGAGATGGTGGACCTCACGGACAAACTTCGAACAACCGCTGAAGTCAGAGCCCCTTTGTCTTCCAGTGAGTGGAGAATCAAGGACTTTCTCAGCTGTAGAGTGGAGATACTATTTCTTTTTATTAGTTTTCTAGCAGATAAGAACTTTGAAATAATTTAGACGAAAGCGAGAAGTCCTCGGCAGGGCTCCGAGCTTTGGGGTGGCAGCCCCGTGCGGAGTAACAAAGCTGGCGCCAGATCTGGGTCAGGGACACAGGCTCTGCCCCCGCTCTCCTGCGTCCCGCCTCAGGGCCGGGGCTCTGCGCTCCAGCTGCCGCAGGCCCACTGTGCAGAGCGAAGAGGGGCCACAGTGGCCTCCCGTCTCCTGCCACTGTGTCTCTTCCAATCAGGAGACCATGCTCTAGCCCAGCATGGAACCGTGACCCCCAGGCCAGACTCTCAGAGAAGTGGCTCTGACCCATCTGGCTTGGCTCAGGTGTCCCCCGGAGGTCTCCCGAGCTGTGGCCAGGGAGCAGAGCTCTCGGTAGCAAAGGTGGTGCCTGGAGGCCTGTCCGATAAAGCCGTGGGTTGGTGAGGAAGGGAGTGACAGGTGTGCTGGGCTGGGCTGGGGGCAAGAGGGGTAGGAGGGCAGACAGGACTCTCAGGGCCATGAAATACTCTCTGGATACTAGTTTTCTAAAATGTTTGCTTATTTGTTTGACTGTGCTGAATCTTAGTTCCAGCAGGTGGGATCTTTGTTGGGGCATGTGGGACCTATTTCCTCGGCCAGGGATTGAACCCAGGCCCCTGGCATTCAGGGCATGGAATCTTAACCATCGAACTACCAGGGAAGTCCCTGTTTGATGTTATAATAGTGGATATGTGTCACTGTACATTCGATCCATTTCTAGAGAATGTGCAACACCAAGAGTGAAACTAAACTATAGACTTTGGATGGTTAGGAAGTGTCTGTGTGGCTTCCCCCTTGGTGAGAAATGTACCATTCTGGTGAGTGATACTAATAAAAAGAAGTGGGGTGGCTTTACTCGTGTGAAGTCATGCTGTGCATGCAAAATTTCTGCACTTCCCTCTTGTTGTTGTAAACTTAAAATTGCTCTGAAAAAAATGTCTTTACAAAAATTTGAGAAGTTAAACCTGAACCTTAAAAAAAAAAAAAAAAAACTAGAAAGGAGACTTCTTAAGAACTTAAATATATTTGCTGTTTTCATTTTGAAAATGGATCTTGTCAAAAAAATTAATTTTTCCACCTAAATATATTAATTCATGCCTAGGAAGTCTTAACATCCCCTTTCGTCTTTATTTTTTAAAATATTGCAGCATTTAGCTGATGCTTTCCATCTTTTCTCATCCCATTCCTAAAACTCCTATAAATGCCTTCCCTATATAGAGATCACCATAGACAAGTTAGAATTCATCTCTCATTTTTCTTTTTTTCTTTTTCCAAGTACACATTGCACATTTCTTTAAGATTTCTTACTACTGGGACTTATGGTCTTCCATGGCTTTATATATCAGATTAAGAGCAATAGATAATGAGTAGACATTTTAATATTCGGAGAATAGATAATGAGTAGACATTTTAATATTCTACTCATGAGTTGACATTTTAATATTCGGAGAAGGCAACAGCAACCCAATCCAGTACTCTTGCCTGGCAAATCCCATGGACAGAGGAGCCTGGTGGGCTGCAGTCCATGGGGTCGCTAAGAGTCAGGCATGACTGAGTGACTTCACTTTCACTTTTCACTTTCATGCATTGGAGAAGGAAATGGCAACCCACTTCGGTGTTCTTGCCTGGAGAATCCCAGAGACGGGGGAGCCTGGTGGGCTGCCTTCTATGGGGTCGCAGAGAGTCAGACACGACTGAGTGACTTAGCAAGCAACAGACATTGTAACATCACTGTCAATTCCAGAACGCTTTAGCATTCTTACTCCTTTCTTCAGATCAGATCAGTCGCTCAGTCGTGTCTGACTCTTTGCAACCCCATGAATCGCAGCATGCCAGGCCTCCCTGTCCATCACCAACTCCTGGAGTTCACTCAGACTCACGTCCATCGAGTCAGTGACACCATCCAGCCATCTCATCCTCTGTCGTCCCCTTCTCCTCCTGCCCCCAATCCCTCCCAGCATCAGAGTCTTTTCCAATGAGTCAGCTCTTCCCATGAAGTGGCCAAAGTACTGGAGTTTCAGCTTCAGCATCATTCCTTCCAAAGAAATCCCAGGGCTGATCTCCTTCAGAATCGACTGGTTGGATCTCCTTGCAGTCCAAGGGACTCTCAAGAGTCTTCTCCAACACCACAGTTCAAAAGCATCAATTCTTCGGCGCTCAGCCTTCTTCACAGTCCAACTCTCACATCCATACATGACCACTGGAAAAACCATAGCCTTGACTAGATGAACCTTTGTTGGCAAAGTAATGTCTCTGGTTTTGAATATGCTATCTAAGTTGGTCATACCTTTCCTTCCAAGGAGTAAGCATCTTTTAATTTCATGGCTGCAGTCACCATCTGCAGTGACTTTGGAGCTCCCCAAAATAAAGTCTGACACTGTTTCCACTGTTTCCCCATCTATTTGCCATGAAGTGATGGGACCGGATGCCATGATCTTCGTTTTCTGAATGTTGAGCTTTAAGCCAACTTTTTCAGTCTCCACTTTCACTTTCATCAAGAGGCTTTTGAGTTCCTCTTCACTTTCTGCCATAAGAGTGATGTCATCTGCATATCTGAGGTTATTGATATTTCTCCCAGCAATCTTGATTCCAGCTTGTGCTTCCTCCAGCCCAGCATTTCTCATGATGTACTCTGCATATAAGTTAAATAAACAGGGTGACAATATACAGCCTTGACGAACTTCTTTTCCTATTTGGAACCAGTCTGTGGTTCCATGTCCAGTTCTAACTGTTGCTTCCTGACCTGCATACAAATTTCTCAAGAGGCAGATCAGGTGGTCTGGTATTCCCATCTCTTTCAGAATTTTCCACAGTTTCTTGTGATCCACACAGTCAAAGGCTTTGGCATAGTTAATAAAGCAGAAATAGATGTTTTTCTGGAACTCTCTTGGTTTTTCAATGATCCAGCAGATGTTGGCAATTTGATCTCTGGTTCCTCTGCCCTTTCTAAAACCAGCTTGAAGCCTGGCTTGGAGAATTTTGAGCATTACTTTACTAGCGTGTGAGATGAGTGCAATTGTGTGGTAGTTTGAGCATTCTTTGGCATTGCCTTTCTTTGGGATTGGAATGAAAACTGACCTTTTCCAGTCCTGTGGCCACTGCTGAGTTTTCCAAATTTGCTGGCATATTGAGTGCAGCACTTTCACAGCATCATCTTTCAGGATTTGGAATAGCTCAATTGGAATTGCACTACCTCCACTAGCTTTGTTCATAGTGATGCTTTCTAAGGCCCACTTGACTTCACATTCCAGGATGTCTGGCCAAATTTGGATGTCTCCAAATAAAAGTGGAGAAACATACTATACATATAAAAAGAAATCTAACCTATGACTCAGCAATTCCATTTCAGTAAATTTGTGATAAGATAGTAAACAATTAAATTCTCAATTATTATATATTAATGTATTATTACATTACTTACAATAATAAAATGAAGCAATTTAATTATGGTATTCAATGAATTACTTTATTTTTTAAAAAAATTGCCATCAGTGCTTAGAAGAGTGTGTTTATGATTTTATGAATTGAATTTATATTAGACACACACATATATGACATATGTAAATACATACAAGTACATTATATATAAATGTTACAGTGATTGAGTAATAGTGTAAATCAGTATTTCCTTTCTCTATAATGATTTTCTGCATTTTCCAAATTTTCTACAATGAGCATGTATTATTTCTGAAATCTGAAAGTCATATTAGTTAAAATCTAACAAAAAGGAAGCCTGGTGTCCTTTTTTGATATGGTGGTCTTGAAATTTCCTTCTAATAATGGAAGGAAAAGACTTGTGTGTCATTTTATTCTTTAAAAACAAAGCAAAACGAAGTGCTGGAACAGACTGGGCACACATACATCACGACGTGCAGTCAGCTCATAAAGTCCATTATTCTGCACATAGAGCTCAGAATGTACCCTGACATTCTGGAGCATCAGCTGTAACTCATCATTCTTATGAATCTGTCATCACTTTTCTCAAAGGAATTTCCACTTCTGTGATGTTACTTTTTCCATTATGCCTTATTTCCACCAAAATAGTAAGAGGACATAAAGTCTATTTCCTTTGCTTTGTATTCTCTCCTTGCCTGGAAGAAAAACTAATTAAATATGTTTTCCTTTATCTGATTTTTTTCCCCCTAGGCATCCTGGAAAGTGGTCACAGAGTCAGTTTTCTGGGATAGCAATTTCTGTATAGAAAGGACTTCCTCCAAACCAAAAAGTTTATCCACATTTAAAAAGATCAAGAATGTGATGGAACATTTATTTTTAGCTTTTGTATTTATTATTACCAGGATATGAAGGTAGGTAACACAATAATAGAAGTGGATAGAGAAAAAGGGAAAGCAGACCTCCTTTTTTCATTAATTTTTCATTTAAGATTATGTATGACCTCAGTTTTTCCAGTGGCTGGATGGCATCACTGACTCGATGGATGTGAGTCTGAGTGAACTCCGGGAGTTGGTGATGGACAGGGAGGCCTGGTGTGCTGTGATTCATGGGGCCGCAAAGAGTTGGACACGACTGAGCAACTGAACTGAATTGAGCTGAACTGGTGACCTCAGTAGACTCTAATAGTGGGAAATCAGTCAATCAGTCTCTCTCTCTCTCCATAATCCTTGATAGAAATGTGTTCAACGTTGAACTTTCCAACAAAAAGGCAGGCTCTGTACAAGCAGGAACCAGGCCCACCTGGTTCATCTCTGGAATAGTGAGCGGTGCATAGGGCATGGTCCATAAATACTTGCTAAGTGACAGGTTGAGTTTTGAGGCAGAAGTAGAAAGTGCTGGTCAATTAGGAAAGCACTTGTGCCCAATGTCAGAATAATCCTACATTGTTTTGTCTTGACTTTTATTAACTAATATACTGGCTGCATTGTTCACAGAGTGCAGGGCAGTATCAGTAGACTTTCTTTTCTATTTGGAAATCGTTTCTCACTTACAGAAAGCCTAGTACAAAGAATGTGTTTCCTGTATATCGTGTGAGAGCGAGTTGCCCGTCACCACCCACTGTAGTGCGTGCCCTACATTGTTCTACGTGATCGCAGTACAGCCATCAGGTGCAAGTCACTCCACTGATGTGTTACTACCGTCTAATTTATGCACGCTTTTCAGATTTCTTCGGTTGTTTCAATATGTCCTTTATAGCAAAAGGATTCAATCCAAGAATCATGTGTTGTCCTGAATTTTTATGTCTCCTTCGATCTGGAATATTCCCCAAGCCTCTCCTTGACTTCGTGACATTGATTTGACAGTTTGGAAACTTACAAATGAGTCATTTTTTTTAATGTCTTTCAAGTTTGGTTTGTTTCCTTATTTTTAAGGAAATAAGATATTTCCTTATAATTTGCTGCTTTGCAGAGTTGGGCTTCCTTGGTTTGGTGGTTCAGTGGTAAAGAATCTGCCTGCAATGCAGAAGATGTGAGTTAGATCCTTGGCTCAGGAAGATCCCCTGGGGAGGGCGTGGCAACCCACTCAAGTATTCCTGCCTGGAGAGTTTCATGGACAGAGGAACCTTGTGGGCTGCAGTCCACGGGGTCTCACAGAGTTGGACACACCTGAGCAACTGGCACATGGTTGGCAGGAATGTGACAGTAAGAGGACACAGACGTTATGACTGCGTCCTTCTCACCAACCCTGTCAAGTGGTACACATTCCAACTTGCTCCAGTCCTCCTCATGTCCACTTTGGTCACTTCCCAATTTTCCCAACCAAAAGATCCTCTTTTCCGTTGCAATTAATGTGTATTTTGTGGGGAGGTACATTAAGATTATATAAATACAAAATTCCTCATAAAAATCTGACGAGTAGTTCTGTACCTCTTGATTTCCCTTGGCTCAATTTGGTGATGGTTGCCAAATGGTGATTGGCCGATTCCATCATTCTTTCTGCATTTATCAGGTGATGGAAAGCACCAGTTAATTAATGTATTTGTTTTTTATTTTTTGTCCCCTTCACCCATTTCTCCCACCTCTCATACCCTGTCTCTGGCAGTCACCAATCTGTTCTCTGTATCTAGGAGCTTATTACTATGTCTTTTAGATTCTGCAAATAAGAGAGGTCGTAGGGTATTTGCCTTTTTCTATTTTGATCCATTGATCTGAGTGCTTGTTTTTACACCAATACTGTACTGTTTTAATTACTGTAGCTTTGTAATATATAAATTGTTTATGCCTAATTTTTTACTAGTGGGCACAAAATTCGAATAATGGAGCAAAAGACTAACATCCCTAGAAACATTATAAACAAATTCAAACTTAGGTTAATGTGAGTAAGGATTTTCTAAGACTAAAGCTTTGCAAATAAGTTGAACATAAAAAAAATAAAAAACACTCTGCCTGAATTCACCACCCAGAGGTCCCTGTACCTGCTCTGGGGCAAAAAGATTTGAGGATGGAGAGATACCAGAAATGACACTGGTTGAACTGCATTTGAAGGGAGGAAACTGAGCCAAAACTCACGGCATGTGGGGGACTGGTACAGCTCCTGGAACAGAGAGTTTAGGTGAAGCACACGGAGGAACGCGTAATTATGATAGCATGCGCTAAATATTTGTTCAGCCAACGGGTTGAAATATGTGAACATGACAGTGTCATCCCTTGTTAATCAGAGTGACCTGACCTTCGTCTGGTTTGCATTTTGGGCTTTTGTTGGGCTTTTGTGTAACGGAAACACTGTAGGTTCCTTAAGTCTTCTTATCGTACGTCTTGGTGACGCCTTTCTTTTTACAACCAGGACGCTCTGCGCTCCCAGTTCTTTACTCCTGTTTGTGTATATACACAAAGTTTATGACTTGCTGACTCAGATTCCCTCAGTCTGTTAATACACACTGGGGGTAAGTTAGGGACTTTGACATAATGCACTAACTTCTTAATGAATCCGGGATGCCTTGTTGGGATTGTTGGTTCTCTTCTAGTGTGACAAATGGCATCCTGGCAGGGTGATAGAGGCATTCTCTCCACAATTCCAAAACAACAGTGGGAAAGCTGTAAAGAGACAGCTAATCAATTGGTCTTTTCTGTTTAATTCCAGATGACTTCTGCTAACTACATCCATTCAAAATCTATTTAAATAACCAAGTAATTTAAAATACAGAGTGAATCTGTCTGTATGGGTGTATGTATATATGTAAGTATGTGTATATGTGCATAAAACCTCTCTCCTGTCTTTAGAAAATAGTAATGCCAGTTTAGAAGGATATATCTATATTAAGTAACGGGTTATAAAACAAATGTAAGAAGAAAGATGAAAAAGCAGCACCCACCATCATCAATACAAAAGAAATGGAGCCAGTAATGAGTTTAATACAAAAATGTATGTTATCAAATCCCATGAATTTTCTAGGAAGATAAGGCCCAGTTGGGCTTCTCAGGTGGTACAGTGCTAAAGAATCCACCTGCGAACACAGGAGACACAGAAACACAGTTGAGACACAGTTTAGATCCTCCAGGAAGGTTCCCTGGAGGAGGAAGTGGCAACCCACTCCAGTATTCTTCCCTGGAAAAGTCCACAGACAGAGGAGCCTGGCAGGCTGCAGTCTCTGGGGTTGCAAAGAGTTGGACATGACGTAGTGACTGAGCACACACAAGGCCCCAGTTTTTCACAGGCATTCAATATAAAAAGGGAAATTACCTCGGTTACAGTAGTAGGATAAAAACTAATTACTGTGAAAGGTACTCACATTCTTGAATTAAAGGGAAGACAAATATCTCAAGAGAGTCTTTATATGAGCTATATGCAGTTCATATTGTTCAGAGATGCTGCTCTTCAGTCGTGTCCGACTCTGTGCAACCCCATAGACGGCAGCCCACCAGGCTCCCCCGTCCCTGGGATTCTCCAGGCAAGAACAGTGGAGTGGGTTGCTATTTCCTTCTCCAATGCATGAAACTGAAAAGTGACAGTGAAGTCGCTCAGTCGTGTCCGACTCCTAGCGACCCCATGGACTGCAGCCTGTCAGGCTCCTCTGTCCATGGGATTTTCCAGGCAAGAGTACTGGAGTGGGGTGCCATTGCCTTCTCCGTCAGAGATGCTATTGCTCCCAAAAAACTTAGAAGAACTACTTAGTAAATATAATGGAACTTACGGTGAAAATAAGATTAGGCAAAGCATTCAAACCAGGTGGGTGTGTAATCAGAACAACAGTAAAAACAACACTAATTCTAGAAAAACCAAACACAAGTGCACAGATGTCACGTCTTAGTAACTATCACAGTAAGTAGAGAATTTCGTGTCTTTGAAAAGAAGTGAAGAAATCTCATTAGAAAAGAATGTAAGGTGGACTGAAGCTGCAAAGTCAAATTCATAGATAGATGCATTAAGAGTGGAAAGATTGGTACAAAAATCGTTTCTAGGACAGACCCCAAAGTCAGTCAAGCACAGAGAAGAACAGCGGTGAATGGGCATCACCTCGAGTCCCTTGCAGCTCGCCCCGCACAGTGGTGCTAGGACAGCTTGCAGCTGTGCTCAGACACCATCCTGTACTTCCTGTTTGCATACAAGTTAATTTATGTTGCAGAAGCAGGTATTATGGAACAACGGACAGTCCTTTTTGTGTGACGTATGTATGGGTGTTTTAGGGCACCAAATTTACCACCTTGCCAAAACGTTTAAGAAATTTTAATAAACAAAGGTTTGTGTTTATACGCCCATAACTTGTAATTTAAATTACCTTTTTTGTGTGTCGTGTGGTATTCAGTTTACCATTGACAAATCTACGTAATAGATATTCTACTAAATGACGAGTTCACTGAAGTTTGGCAATTAGCTGAGTTGAGGGTATTTTTCATAATGGAAAATGGTGTTTTTTTTTTTTAAGTCATTGAAATGATTTTTTACACTGTTTTTACATTCAGCTATTTTACCCTGAGTATGAACTGGTGAACTAGGTCGGGAGTGGAATGCCAGTTTCTTAAAAATGGCACTATTTACCGTGCTTCTGTGTGTTTCACTCTGTCATATTTGTATCACAACATTAAGATAAATAAGAGGAAATAAAACAAGTTCAACTTGTGTGGTTTACTGTGAGATCTTCGATAATCCTTTAGAATGCAGTAGGTTTTGGCAAGTTTCTCCCTAACAAGTAAAGATGGATCTTCAGGAAAAATCAAAGTTACTATATTATATGGGCTGTTGTGTTAACAGCACTTGAGGAGAATGAAAATGGGTGCCTAGTCTAAATGTAAATGGCATATCCAATTTGGAAATAAATGACCACAGGATTGAAGAACTATTGAAATATATGCCTGCCTCGAGTTTGGCCATTCAGTCCAATCTTATGAAGCAAGTGCTAAGATTTAGTAGTAGCACTTACCACTTTATGACTCTGTGGGAGCTCTGATATTATTTTTTGTGTCCTTTCCTCTTAGAGGGAGAAAATGCACAGCACCCACAGAAATACAAATACAGAGGAGCTGGAAAAATTAAAAGAAGATTATGATTATCAAGAAGTTGCAAATAATTTGAAATTCTAGCATTTTCCTCTTGGAATTAAGTTCTGAGAGGAGATGCTGCATATGTTAAATTTATAAATCTATGTAAGTTTCAGATTCAGGAAGATTTTTCTCATCGTCATTGTTTTCTCTATCCCTCCAACAAATTTCTCCTGAGAATGTATCTCCCAGATTGCAGAGAAATAGAAACCTGATGATTACAGGCTGACTTTAAGTCTTCCCAGGTGGCTCAGTGGTAAAGAATCTGCCTGCCAATGCAGGAGACACAGGAGACAGGGGGTCTATCCCTGGGGTCGGGAGGATCCTCTGCAGGAGGAAAGGGCAACCCATCCAGTATTCTTGCCTGGGGAATCCCATGGACAGAGGAGCCTGGCGGGCTCTAGTCCAAGAGGTGGTAGTCAGACATAATTGAGTGCATAGGCATGCATGCACACACGGCTGACTTGATCAGTCTAGAGAGATGAGTCAGTCAGGAAGTTTTTAATACTCTTCTACCTGGACAATTGGGAGTTTGGGAATTGGGGTTTCAAATTGGGTGCACCTCACTTAGTATATTTTTGACACATGTCAATTAGGAAAATGATCCTGAGGTATGACTTTCTCCTGTACATTGAGGAGTGGTGACAAAATTATCGAAATCCTTGATTCTAAAATCTGACTGCCTGACTCCCGATCTGAACTTCATCTCATTGTAGGCTTGTCATTTCCGGAAGGTTACTAAATCTGTACCAGCTGCAGTTCCCTCTGTAGAATAGGGAGGATTCTCATATGAACCTTAAATGATTGTAGTGAGGATTGGATGAGACAAGGCACACAGTGTCCCTAATAAAGTACTTGGCACAGAGCAAACGCTGGATGCGTGTTAGCTTTCATCTTTATCACTATTATTATTGCCCAGCTGTAGGTCCAGGCTGTGGCAAGATGGCTTTATTCTTCAGAACAGTCATAGCTACCCTTTGGAATGTGAGCACTAGAGATAACAGGCTATCATCACTTATCTCAAACTTAGAATTGCTACACTACTTGTTTTTGGGTGTGTCTGACTGGGTTTGCATTACCCTACAATCAGACTCTGGTGGGTAACAATTTGCATATGTGTTTCTGTTGCTGAAGACCATTTTATCAGCAAATTGTACATGAAATAGTCATCGTCACAATAGGTGGACCAGCAGCTGAGTCACAGGATATTCAAGAGCATCTGGGAGTTTGCTTAGGTGATGCCGTTGTTGTAAGTGACATGGGTAAGAATATATGTTGTTTGGAGGGTTCTAAACAACTGATTGAGTCAGTCAATACAAAATAGCACAATCAAGTGTTACTCTTTGTTTTTAAATTATCTTTTAATCCCTGGTGTCTCAGCTTGTAAAGAACTTTACTGTTGAACAACTTAACCGGTTCACAACTTTACTATTATGTAACTTTACTGTTACACAAACTTTACTGTTACACAACTTTACTGATACACAAAACTGCTACCTTCATCATAAAAACAATCCAAATCACCAAAAGGAAAGTGGCAATTTGAAGACAGATACATACCATGTTTTATTCTAATTAAAACAAATCACAGGATGGTAACAAATATCTTAATATTTCAGAATGAGTGCATTTAAAAATTAGCCTTCCTCAGAAATTGGCTGAATTGATTGTTATTTTGTTTTAGATAAAGATATGTTCTAGGAGCTTTACTATTTAAAAAAAGTAAATACTAGAAATAACAATTAAAATATATGCAAATCAGTATATTTTTGTCAAAAGTAGAGGCATTAGGTGAAAATTGTCTTTAAGTTTTTCTTTGCAAATTACTCTCAACACAGTGTTTTATTTTTGTTTCCCTTTGTGGTGGCCAGTTTTATTCTTTTAGCACGAAAGATAACCTCTCTCTTGCGGACATCATGGATCTCTTTTCTCTTTCTTCCTGTTGAATTAGCCTAGTATTCTCCGATGCGGTTGAACTCAAACGTCTACTGTCTTCTTGGGTGGCAAGCCTAAGTATTCACGTAACATTTATGCGTTCTCCCATCCTTCCTAACAAAGCCATGGTTTCATTCAGGGCAACCGTGTACGGCTACATACTCTCTCTTGCTGGTTCCCTCGCAGCCAGGCTCCCTCGCAGCCAGGCTCCCTCGACCACGTGCCACAGGTCTAGCCACTGATAATGTGAGTAGAAGTCTAGTGGGCGTTTCTCGGAAATCCTTTGTTTTCCTGAAAGAAAATTACTGAGACTGGTGGAGACCCTTTCTTCTTTTTATTGCTACGATTGCTGACGCACTGAAGACAAAAGCCCACGTGCTAAGCAGAGACGTGAAGGAAGAAACAGCCTGCATCCATGGTGACATTGTTTAAGCAGTTGCTGAATCAGCAGCAACAGCTATGTTATCTCCCGACTTTTTGTTTTGTAACAGAATAAAAGAAGCCCCTATTTGTTGAACCCACCATGCATCAGTTTTTCTGTAACTTGCAGCTAACTTAGCCATGTCCCTGGACATTGCTGGAGAAATCAACCTTTATGACTGGTCTTCATTTTAAATCATGCTTATAGAATACATAGGATCACAGCTTCCAGTCCTCTTTTACTTTCCTGGTAAGAGTAAGGTCTTTCCTTTCTTTTTTCATGGACCTTGTAATCACTATCTCCTCTCTATCACCTGAAAAACTCACACTTTCTTTAGAGAATGGAAGCCTCCAGGAACGTCCTTGGCCGTCCTCTCCCACATCTCCCTGCATCGCGCATCAGTTCTCATCATGCTTAATCAGCCGCATGAGAATACACTCCTTCTTTTCTCAAAGGCAATCCTTCCATTTTTGCTCTGGACCTGTATCACCTCTGCCCTTCACTAGGACGCTGCTCCTTTTGTTTCCCTTCCTTTTTCTTCCGCATCTTCAATTTGTCTGGCATTACTAGACCATTACTGGAGAAGGAAATGGTAACCTGCTCCAGTATCCTTGCCTGGAAACTCCCATGGGCAGAGGAGCCTGGTGGGCTGCAGTCCACGGGGTCACAGGGTTGGGCACGACCGAGTAACTAACACACAGTAAACCGTCACAAGAATATAAACATCCTCGTACTTTTCATCCTTGTAAAAGCTTGCCTCACGCTTCTTCTTCCTTTAGCATCTGACCCATTTTCCTACTCCCCTTTAATTCAGACAACTGAAAAACAATTTTTAGAGTGTGCCTCTGTCTGAAGATTTTTTCAAGCAGGATTATAATCCTGCTTATCTTCCTACCAGGCCACTAAACCCATCTCCCAATCAACAGCCTCTGTGTCGACAAACCCACAGGACTGTGTTTTTTTAACACATTGACAGCATTTGGTGCAGTTTATTAATCTTTCTCTGAAATTCTTCTTTTTAAAACACTATATCTTGGTTTGCTTCCTTCCTTACTAGCTGGTGCTTTCTGTCATCTCTAAAATGATAGAACTCTTAAGGCTAAATTTTACACTGTCTTTTTTGCTTATCTATATTTTCTCTGTAAATAATATTATCCCCTAAATAGTAAAAGATTGTATAAAATTTTACATTAATTCCTAATGACCTCTGCTCTGAGATCCAGACCTGTATACTGAAATACCCACTTGACGTCAAGTAGAAATCTAATGAACATCTCAGATGTTACACATCCACATAAATGATACTTTCCTCCTCCATCTCTGTTTGGTTCCCAGTTTTCTCTCTCAGAAACTAGCGCCATCATTAGCCAATTCTTAAAGCCAGAAACATGAAATTCATATTTGACATTTCCCTTTTCTTAATTCTCTTTATTCAGTCTATCAGCAAATCCTGTTTGTTCTAGTTTCAGAACCTGTCTTGTATACCTGCTTTACTTTTTTCTGTTATGCAGCATCCATAATAATCTTTTGAAAAGTAAAAGCATTCACTGTAGAGGCTAAAATTGAAAAGGATGGGTATACCAGTTGGTGGCAAGGCTGTGGAGCAATGAGATTGCACATTTAGTACAAGCTTTAATCGGTAAAATGACTTAAAGAAGCATGGCCTATTAAAGTTGAAGATATGCCCTTGTTCTCTTCCTAAAAGCATTAAGAATGAGTGTATGTATGCAGTAGAGACAAGGATGATGGTATTCATATCAGCAATGTTCACAATACACCCCCTCCAAAAAAAAATAAACCCAAGGTGCATCTACAGTGGAATGGATTCAAACATTAAATGGAGGGGTAGACATGCAACGGACCACTACAGAACCATAGAAAGTGAGTGACAGCTTCATGCAACAACGTGGACGGGAATTCATCCGTGTTCTTGAACTTGTATCAGTGATGCTTATCAAAAGAAGCCGGACACAGATTGATACAAAAGCAGTTTCACGTGTGTAAAGTTTACAAACCTGGGAACCTGAGCTATTGTGTTTATCAGCTCATACTCAGGTGGGACAAGTGTAAAGGAAAGTAAGAAATGACTACTATGAAAGCCAAGATACAATTACCTACGAAGGGAAGGGAAGGCGGTTTTGAGTGACGGGGCGGGCGGGGGTGTTCTGGGATGCTGGCAAGGTTTTGTTGCTCGCCTGCGCTTGTTTTTACAGCAGCATACCACATCTGCATTGACGTATCATTCAGCACCTGTGTTATATATTAGAAAAAATGCAGATATGAGATACACAAATAACTTGCCTGAATGAAACCAGTGTGTGTAGAATGAAATCTAAACACCTCCTTGTGTCTACAAGACCCTGCAGGAACTGGCTGGGCTCCTTTGCAAACTCATCTTGAAGTCCTTTGCTGCTTGTTAACCCCTCCGAATCTCACCTGCCTTCTGCCAGTGCCTTGGACATATCAGGCACTCTACCCACTGTTCCCTCTTAAAAAAACAAAACAAAACTATCCTCTGAGTTTTGTTTGATGAGCTTCATCTAATCCTAAGTCTCAGGCTAAAATGTCGTCTCTTCAGAGAAGAGATCCGGTATAAAGGGTCTACCTTTTATCCTCCAGCATACTGCCCTGTCTCTTTTCTTCTTTGTGCCCAGCACAATCTGTGATTCTTCTGGTGCTACTTACTAATTTGCTGACTGCATTCCTAACTGTACTGGAGGTCCTTGGAAGGCAGAGATCTTTTGCTTATTTGTTTTTGTCCTTGTGACCCTAGGGCTTGTCACACAGCATACCTGGCTAAGCATCACTGCAGGAAGGAAATCATAGGTTGGACTTTAGGAAGAGATCCTGTTTGCTGACCTATTTGAGGAACATTCATGATTGCATAATTAGACATTTTCTTCTTGGGTTCATGAGTGATTCTGAGTAATTAAATTTTTTCCATATCCTCTTTTCACACAAACACAAAATACTACATTAAAAATTGACCCCATTTTAAGAACGAAAGTGCTGTCTGCCAAAATGATTATACAGAATAGATACTGCTTCAGTGATTGTAAAGTCCTGGGCTTTTTAGTTTCTATTATACAGAATAGATACTGCTTCAGTGATTGTAAAGTCCTGGGGTTTTAGTTTCTATTATACAGAATAGATACTGCTTCAGTGATTGTAAAGTCCTGGGCTTTTTAGTTTCTATTTTTTAAACTTTTTTAAGAGTTTGGCTGCACGGGGTCTTAATTGCAGCATGTGGCTTCAGCTCCCTGAGCACGGATCAAACCCGGGCCCCACAGCAGGAGTGCGGAGTCTAAACCACTGGACCACCAGGGACGCCCCTATTAAGTCCTGTTTTGAACGGGAGATGGTGAGAGCTAGAAAATGCATCAGCGACCACAGAGTCAGGAAGGAGACTGAGGAACAGTGAGGAGACAGTTTCTTTGCGGTGGGAGATTTGCTGGGAGAAAAGGAGGAGGGGGAGGAGCAAAGAAGAGAGGCAGGAATAGAAGATGAACTAGACTCCCATCTGACGCATCTGCCAGGTATGTGTGGGGTGGAGGCGAGGGCTGAAGGGGACTCAGCCAGCGTCAAACAGTGAGCGACAGAAAGACTGTCTCGGCTGCCAGTGGACCCTGCGTGTGTGTCTCTTGTGCGTAACGTCTGATTGCATGTAAGATGGGTCCAGTCATTTCTTTCCAGGCTATCCGTTTAAGAAGGCACCGAACAGAACTCTACTTTTTCACTACGAAGCGCTGACAGTGGTGTTATTTGCCTGAAGAAACGGCCACCGCCTGTCCCGTGACTGTCTTCAGGTGACTGACACCTGTGTGAGCCGGTCAGTAGCCGAGAGCCACAGGGCCCTCAGAGTCCTCACGCTCAGACCCTGCCCCGCCGCTCTGCCAGGCTAGTCATCCAGTTCCCCGTTTTGCAGTAGGTTATGAAATCGAAGGAGCTTTGTCAATCTATTTAAAACATCTGAATGCTAATGAAATGGCCCAGCACGTTAATTAGCCGGTCAATAGATCATTCAGTCTTAAAAGCTCAGTTTCTCTTCTCTTCTTTTATTTTCAAACAATTGAGCAGCAGCACATTAGGAATGATATCAGAATACTAATTAATTCCAGTTCAGTAAATTTCCAGATAAGTTTTTCATATTCATATTCCGGCAATAATTTTAAAATGTAATTGCATAATAATAAAATTTACCTCTTTTTCTATTAACCATAATGAAGGAAAAAAACATGTTGATGCTATTTTTACATATACTCTAGAGATTTCAATAGAAGTGTGTTAAGAACACTAAGTCAATAAAATATAGTTCTCAAAGAGAACAAAATCATGTCCTCATGTTAATTCGCTTAGTCACTCAGTCCTGTCTGACTCTGTGACCCCACGGACTGTAGCTCTCCAGGCTTCCCTGTCCTTGGGATTTCCCAGCAAGAATACTGGAGTGGATTGCTGTTTCCTCTTCCAGGGGATCTTCCCAAGCCAGAGATCCTGAGGCTCCTGAATTGCAGGCAGATTCTTTGCTGCTGAGTCACCAGGGAATGTTGTCAGAATTGATACCTTGTATAAAATGTCTATAAATTTAAATGGATAGGATGTCTGTTTTGTTACAAAATAAGATTATGAAATCCAACCATCAAATTTTATAGGACTTTTTTCAATATGAATAATGTAATCCAAAATGTATTAAGAAAATGCCTTCTTTTTTTGGCCAAAGACAGAAAATTTTATTTGAAAATTCAACATTTTATTTACCCATTCTAAAAATAACTGGGGAACTTTGGAGAGAAAAACATCACTGATATTATATCTTTCTCTTTAAATCAGCTTGCAATAAATGAACTATCATTAAAAGAGAGTGTGGAGGATTAAAAATGACTAAATTAACAGCAATATGTATATCAAGATTTGGAGACAGTGTTGAGATTGCTACTTCATTTTGTGGCTTTGTGACTGATGATGACCAGGTAATATTTCTAGGGCTTAGCAAGCATTCCTAAAGAAGCTTATATATACTGATGTGCTTAAGATACAACATTACTAAAAATTTTTGGCCCTTTTCTCTTGTAAAATACATGTTTGATCATTTAATTCGTATTGAGGATCTGAACAGTACTACATACATTTTTCTTCATGGTATTCTGATGTTGTCTTATATTATTGGCAGGCAATTTTAATAATACAAAGAAAAAGCACATAGAAAAAATAGCAACCATAAATCTGTCACCAAATATTATTATATTTCATATAGTCCATTTGTCCATGCCAATCAGTGTACATAACTTCATTGTACATATATATATATTTGATATGATTATATACCTTGTGGCTGTTCCTGGTGGCTCAGTGGTAAAGAATCCACCTGTCAATTCAGAAGACACGGGTTCAGTTCCTGAGTCTGGAAGATCCCTTGGAGAAGGAAATGGCAACCCATTCCAGTATTCTTGCCTGGAAAATCCCATGGATAGGGGAGGCTGGGGGGCTACAGTCCATGGGGTTGCAAAAGAGTCAGACAAAAGTTAGGAACTAAACAGCAACATCCGTAAATGTTAGATTGTGTCATACTTTAAAAATAATCAGTTTTATTGAGATATAATTTATGACATAAAACATTTTTAATACTAATCACTTTCTATGAAGTAGTCCTTTTGATAATGGTTTATTATCTTCTAATATGCTACTAATCTGCCAAGTTTTTATTAGGACTTTTGCATCTGTAGTTATGAGTGAGTTGGATCTGTACTGATTTTATCTTTGTTGGCTTTTATGTAAGTATTATATTTAAGTATGACTGGAGAATCTATTTTAAAACTTCTGGATTAACATGTATGATGGGAATCTATATTTCAAGGAATGATAAATTAAACAAACAGAACTCATGAAGGTCCAGAATTATTGTGTGTGTTCAATTCAGTTCAGTCCAGCCGCTCAGTCATGTCCGACTCTTTGTGACCCGTTGTGTGTGTGTGTATGCACACATCATATGTGTGTGTAAAAACTCAATGAGTAGTACTTGAAAGAAAACATTCTTTTTGAAATTTAGAAAATTGAGTTTTAATATAGCTGTGTGAATTTTGGTAGTTTTTATTATCTTATTAGTGATTAAAACTAATGTGTTCAAATTTATTAATAGCACAGAACTGTGTATTATATTTTTCACTAACATTTATGAGCCCTCACATGTTCAATTTTACTTCTAATTTAAGTTCCTTTGATTTCTCCATCCCTCTTTTTTGATCAGAAAGAGAAACTTTTTAATGTTTGTTTTGCAATCATTTCTTGAATTGATACGTCATGTATTTCTTTATCTGAGCTTCCCTGTGTCTCAGCAGTAAAGAATGTGCCTGCAATACAGGAGATGCGGGTTCAGTTCCTGGATCAGGAAGATCCCCTGGAGAAGGAAATGGCACCCCACTCCAGTGCTCTTGCCTGGAAAATTCCCATGCACCAGAGGTGCCTGGGGGGCGCCGTCCATGGGCCCAGAGTTGGATGTGCAGGACTGAAACAACATGGACGGAGGGGTGCCTGGGGGCTGCCGTCCGTGGGGCCCAGAGTTGGACGTGCAGTTGACTGAAACAACGGACAGATGGGGCCTGGGGGCTGCCGTCCATGGGGCCCAGAGTTGGACGTGCAGCGACTGAAACAACAGGACGGAGGGGCCTGGGGGCTGCCGTCCGTGGGGCCCAGAGTTGGACGTGCAGCGACTGAAACAGCAGGACGGAGGGGCCTGGGGGCTGCCGTCCGTGGGGCCCAGAGTTGGATGTGCAGTGACTGAAACAACAGGACAGAGGGGCCTGGGGGCTGCCGTCCGTGGGGCCCAGAGTTGGACGTGCAGCGACTGAAACAACAGGACGGAGGGGCCTGGGGGCTGCCGTCCATGGGGCCCAGAGTTGGACGTGCAGCGACTGAAACAACAGGACGGAGGGGCCTGGGGGCTGCCGTCCGTGGGGCCCAGAGTTGGATGTGCAGCGACTGAAACAACAGGACGGAGCGGCCTGGGGGCTGCCGTCCGTGGGGCCCCGGAGTTGGACGTGCAGCGACTGAAACAGCAGCATTTCTTTACCTAGAGCACTAATCGGTCATTATTTCAATTCCTTTTTCTTGTTTTCTTTGGATAGATCATTCTTTTACAATTCTTTTTTTAAATTAATTTATTTATTTTAATTGGAGGCCAATTACTTTTCAATTGTGGTGGCTTTTGCCAGACATGGGCATGAATCAGCCTCAGGTCCCCCATGCTGAACTCTCTCCCACCTCCCTCCCCACTCCATCCCTCTGGATTGTCCCAGTGCAAGGGCTGTGAGGCCGTAATTCATGCATCGAAGAACTTGGACTGCTCATCCGTTTCACATATGGTGGTATACATGTTTCAGCGCTATTCTCTCAAATCATCCCACCCTTGCCTTCCCCCACAGAGTCCAAAAGTCTGTTCTTTACATCCGTGTCTCTTTCGCTGTCTTGCACATGATACACTTCTGAATAACCTGTTTATCAAGTTTGCAAAATGTGTTCTGTCAGCTTTATTTTAAAGATCAGTCCAACAAGTACTGTATACCTTTCATCTATATTCACCAATTGTTAGCCCTCCATATCATTTTTGTTTTTTGAACCATTTGTGAGGAATTTTCAGACACCGTGATCCTTGTGGACATATGTCATCAGTTTGTATTTACCAAGTGAAAGGACATTTCCTACAGAAATCTAATGACATTTATGAAATTCAGAGAAATTTTACCATTGTTTGAGCTCCATTATCTAATATAACTCCTTATTCAAATATTTATGGTAATGCCCCAAAGCACAAAGCTGTGTACTGTATTTTTCTATAACTTTCTAAATGCAGAATTTTTCAGTTTCCTTTAACTGATAAAAATTTCTCAGCCTTTCTTTGTTTCTCTTGAAATTGGTAATGTTAAGGAATATAGATCAGTTGTTTTGTAGAATTCCTTTTTTTTTTTTTCTGATTCTTATGATGGGATTCAGACAGTGCATTTTTAACAGGGACACTGTATATGTAATGTGTTCTTCTCAATGTGTTACAATAGGAGGTGTTGCTGTTGTTCAGTCGCTAAGTTGTATCTGACTCTTTGCAACCCCATGGATTACAGCACGCCAGGCTCCTCTTTCTTCCACTGTCTCCCAGACTTTGCTCGAATTCATGTCCATTAAGTCGGTGATGCCATCCAATCATCTCATCCTCTGTCACCTCCTTCTCCTCCTGCCCTCAAATTTCCCGGCATCAGGGTCTTTTCCAATGAGTCGGCTTTGCATCAGCTGGCCAGAGCATTGATGTTTCAGCTTCAGCAACAGTCCTTCCAATAAATATTCCAGATTGATTTACTTTACGATTGACTGGTTTGATCTTGTGGTACAAGGGACTCTCAAGAGTGTTCAACAGAAGGTATATAAAGTTAGTCTCTTTGATTAGATTACATTTGCTCAGTTATAGAGAGTGTCTGACAGATTTATGCACTATGCAATTACCTCCCCCTTCATTCATCCATAATTACTAAGTAACCTAGAAGATGCTTTTAGTTGTCCACAGCAAGAATTTAACTTCCTCTGCTGATTTTTTTCCTAAATCAATTGCTCTTAGTTCAGTTCAGTTCAGTCACTCGGTCGTGTCCGACTCTTTGCGACCCCATGAATCGCAGCATGCCAGGCCTTCCTGTCCATCACCAACTCTTGTAAAATACTGAATATATAACTCTTTCATTAATTCAACATTTATTAGTAGGATGAGTGTTTTACTGAAAAACAAAGAGGAAAAAAAAAACCTTCCTTCTTCCTCCATGAGTGTGTGTGTATATATGTAAATATATATATGCATATATATGCACATATATATCTATTTCTGTTGTATAGATGTGTGGATTCATTTTTATTCAGTATGTAAAATCAACTGCTGTCATTATTTCTTGCAATGCTCAAAAATTTTCAGAATTGTCATCAAACTATTTATTTCCTTTTCACATGTTTTCATAAATTTTTTTGACTGAATAGTTGATTTATAATGTGTTAGTTTTAGGTGTACAGAAAGTGACTCAGTTATACATACTGTTTTCAAATTATTTTCCATTACAGAATATGACGAAATACCAGATATAGTCCCTGTGCTGTGCAGCAGGGCCTTGTTATCTAGCTCATTTGTTTTTTAAACAGTTTTTTACATCTTGGCACAGAAATTTGTTAAACAAAATCAGTGTGTATCCTTGTATTTTGCCTGTCCTAGCCGTGGAGCCAACCATTGCTGCACTGAGCATGATACAGGCGCACATTGTTTTCATCTGCGTGTGTGTGAAATCATCAGTTCATGCTAACACTTCTAACTTCAATTCAGAGCCTCAAGAAACTTCCATGAATCAGGAAGTGAGAAGAGGACAAAACAAAATGAGATCTGCCTTTTTTGGGGGAGATACGTATCATTTATATGAGCTTATGTTTACATTTCAGGGGCAGAATTGTTGTATGTGGACACCTCAAAAAAAGCTTAAGATATCTTGTTTTTTGTAGAATGAATGCAATGTCCACTTAAACAAAACTGGAGTTCTGTTAGTTTTTTTAATTTCAAATTGAAATGCTTTTTTAAGAAAATTTATTTATTTATTTTAATTGGAGGACAGTCATTTCACAGCATCATGGAGGCCCTGCCGTACGTCGATGAATCAGCCACAGGTTCACATGTGTCCCCGTCCTGAACCCCTCTCTGCCCCCCCACCCCATCCCTCTGGGCTGTGCCCCCCGTCCTGAACCCCTCACTGCCCTCCCCACCCCATCCCTCTGGACTGTCCCAGAGCACCAGCTTTGAGTGCCTTGCTTCATGTATCCAACTTGCACTGGTCATCTGTTTTACATATGGTAGTATACATGTTTCAATACTATTCTCTTATATCATCCCACCCTTGCCTTCTCTCTTTTGCTGCCTTGCATATTGGGTCATTGTTACTGTCTTTATAAATTCCATATATATGTGTTAATATACTGTATTGGTGTTTTTCTTTTTTACTTACTTCATCTGTATAATAGGCTCCAGTTTCATCCACCTCATTAGAACTGACTCAAATGTATTCAATGGCTGAGTAATATTTCATTGTGTGTATGTACCACAGCTTTCTTATCCATTTGTCTGCTGATGGACATCTAGGTTGCTTCCATGTCCTGGCTATTATAAACAGTGCTGAGATGAACACTGGGGTACACGTGTCTCTTTCAGTTCTGGTTTCCTTGCTGTGTATGCCCAGCAGTGAGATTGCTGGGTCATATGGTCATTCTATTTCCATTCTGTAAGGAATCTGCACACTGTTCTTCCTATTGGCTGCACCAGTTTGCATTCCCACCAACAGTGAGAGAGGGTTCCCTATTGCTTATAGACTTTCTGACAGTAGCCATTCTAACCGGTGTGAGATACCTCATTGTGGTTTGATTTGCATCTCCCCAGTAACGCACGGTGTTGAGCATCTTTTCATGTGTGTCATAGCCCTCTGTGTGTCTTCTTTGGAGAAATGTCTGTTTAGTTCTTTGGCCCAGTTTTTGATTGGGTTGTTCATTTTTCTGGTATCAAGCTGCATGAGCTGCTTGTATATTTTGAAGATTAATTCTTTGTCAGTTGTTTTGTTTGCTGTTATTTTCTCCCATTCTGAAGACTGTCTTTTCACCTTGCTTATAGTTTCCTTTGTTGTGCAAAAGCTTTTATGTTTAATTAGATCCCACTTGTTTGTTTTTATTTCCATTACTTTGGGACGTGGGTCATAGAAGATCTTGCGGTGATTTATGTCAGAGAGTGTTCTGCCTGTGTTTTCCTTTAGGAGTTTTGTAGTTTTGGTCTCACATTTAGATCTTTAATCCATTTTGGATTTAGTTTTCTGTATGGTGTTAGAACTAGTGTTCTAGTTTCATTTTTTTTTTTTACACGTGATTGACCAGTTTTCCCAGCACCACTTGTTGAAGAGATTGTTTTTTCTCCATTGTAAATTTTTGCCTCCTTTGTCAAAGATAAGGTGTCCATAGATGCCTGGATTTATCTCTGGGCTTTCTATTTTGTTCCATTGATCTATATTTCTGTCTTTGTGCCAGTACCATGCTGTCTTGATGACTGTAGCTTTGTAGTATAGTCTGAATTCAGGCAGGTTGATTTCCCCAGTTATATTCTTCTTTTTCAAGATTGCTTTGGATATTCAAGGTTCTTTGTGTTTCCATACAAACTGAAATTATTTATTCTACTTCTGTGAAAAATACTATTGGTAGCTTGATAGGGATTGTGTTGAATCTGTAGATTGCTTTGGGTAGTATACTCAGTTTCACTACATTGGGGTCTTCCAATCCATGAACATGGTATATTTCTCCATTTATTTGTGTTCTCTTTGATATCTTTCATCAGTGTTTTATAGTTTTCTATATTTATAGGTCTTTTTTTTCTTTAGGTAAATTTAAGAAAGGATAGAAATGAACATCAGGTTGACAGCTAGCAATGGTTGCCCCAATACGACGTATCAACCAGAAGGAACACATGGAGGTTGTTACACTCAGTTCTGGAATGACTGTGGTACTTAACTCTTCATGCTTGAAGAGAACATGATCCTTTTTTATTTCCAATTGATAGTACTCTTAACACTCATTTTTTTAATGTAAATAAATATAAATACAGTAAAAATTTTAGAAACTCTCACTGAATATTATAGTGTGTAAGTAGCTAAAAAGACATTTATTATAGCATACTAAGGGCTTCCCTGGTAGTTCAGATGGTAAAGCATCTGCCTACGGTGTGGGAGACCTGGGTTCCATCCCTGGGTCAGGAAGATCCCCTGGAGATGGAAATGGCAACCCACTCCAGTAGTCATGCCTGGAAAATCCCATGGACTGAGAACCCTGTAGTCCATGGGTGGGCTACAGTCCATGGGGTTGCAAAGAGTCGGACACGACTGGGTGACTTCACTTTCTTTGCCTGTACAAACGATGAGTTCCAAACCTAAAGCACATAGCAAGTGCAGAAAGGTGCTGTGGATTGCGTCAGTGTGGCTTCTGACTCCTAGGTCATCCTAGCTCTTCTGTTTTTGTTGTTCAGATGCTAATTCATGTACAATTCTCTGTGACCCCATGGCCTTCAGCATACCAGGCTCCCCTGTCCTTCACTGCTGCTGCTGCTGCTGAGTCGCTTCAGTCGTGTCTGACTCTGTGCGACCCCATAAACGGCGGCCCACCAGGCTCCCCCGTCCCTGGGATTCTCCAGGCAAGTGGAGTGGCTTGCCATTTCCTTCTCCAATGCATGAAAGGGAAAAGTGAAAGTGAAGTCGCTCAGTCGTTCCCGACTCTTCATGACCCCACGGTCTGCAGCCTACCAGGCTCCTCCGTCCATGGGATTTTCCAGGCAAGAGTACTGGAGTGGGGTGCCATTTGCCTTCACTAGCACCCCAAATTTACTAGATTCGTGTCCATTGAGTCAATGATTTGATCTAACCATCTCATCCTCTACCACACACTTCTCTTTTTGCCTTCAATCTTTCCTATCATCAGGGTCTTTTCCAATGAGTTAGATCTTCGCATCAGGTGGTCAAAGTATTGGAGCTTCAGCTTCAGTCTTTCCAATTTATATTTAATGTTGATTTCCTTTAGGATTGACTGGTTTGATCTTTGTGCAGTCTAAAGGGCTCTTCTCACTCATATCCAGTTCTCCTTTTACATCTGGTTCTGTCTACTGGCTGTGTTCCATCTTTCCCCAGCTTTTCCAAGCCTTAGTTCATCAGCCTCTGAAGCAAAAAAGAATTTAAGACACATGTGTTTTGCAAGAATGGCTTAATTCCCAAAAGGCTATATGGATGCTCTCAAGCTGACCCATATGGAACTGCAAGTGAAGTAGATCCTGACACTCCTATAAACAGAGGGAAGTACTTTATGCATTCCACCATGAAATGTCTTACAATATGGTTTCTGAGGGTGTCCACTGAGTCTTTGATTTATGAGTTGGAGAATAAGATTAAAAAGCCAGTGGGATAATGAGGTTACATACCAGAGAGCCACATTTCAATCCGTGTGTGTTGACTTACAAATTGATCCTCGGTGGAACTCCATTTATCAGTTAGAGAAAAGTTACAAAACGTTTTCTGAGTCTGGGGAGAGAAGGAGCCAGGAGGAACCTGTTGTGTTATCTGAAGTGACCCATCCATTACGTTCAGTCTCAGGTCACCATTTGTCCAATTCCCTCCCTAAATGCATGTGTATTGTATGCTATGCTAAGTTGCTTCAGTCGTGTCCAACTCTGTGCAACCCCACAGATGGCAGCCCACCAGGCTCCGCCATCTCTGGGATCCTCCAGGCAAGAATACTGGAGTGGGTTGCCATTTCCTTCTCCAATGCATGAAAGTGAAAAGTGAAAGTGAAGTCACTCAGTCGTGTCCGACTCCTAGCGACGCCATGGACTGCAGCCCACCAGGCTCCTCCGTCCATGGGATTTTCCAGGCAAGAGTACTGGAGTGGGTTGCCATTGCCCTCTCCGTGTGTATTGTAAGGAAGGGAATAATGTGAAGTGAAGTGAAATGGATGGAAAAGCATCACTCTGCTTTCTTTTCACCAGAAAAATAATTCCCTGTTGAGATTATTTTTGTTTTAAGAAAAATTTGAAGACATATGTCTCCTCTCTGATGTTCAGTCACAATTACTGAATATTTAGCATTTTGGAGCCAGGGATGCTAACCCACACTAATAGCTCTCTTTGATATTTTGGACTCAGCCCTCATTTGACTGCCTTATGGTCCTGGTCATGTAAAAATTGATACCCCAGAGTCAAACACTGAAACTCTAGTTTGCCTAGACAATTCAGTTCAGTTCAGTTGCTCAGTCATGTCTGACTCTCTGAGAACCCATGAACTGCAGCGTGCCAGGCCTCCCTGTCCATCACCACCTGCTGGAGTCCACCCAAACCCATGTCCATTGAGTCAGTGATGCCATCCAACCATCCCATCCTCTGTTATCCCTCTGGTAAAGGCATTCTTTGGCATTGCCTTTCTTTGGGATTGGAATGAAAATGGACCTTTTCCAGTCCTGTGGCCACTGCTGAATTTTCCAAATGTGCTGGCATTTTGAGTGCAGCACTTTCACAGCATCGTCTTTCAGGATTTGAAATAGCTCCACTGGAATTCTATCACCTCCACTATCTTTGTTCATAGTGATGCTTTCTAAGGCCCACTTGACTTCATATTCCAGGATATCTGGCTCTAGGTGAGTGATCACACTATCGTGATTATCTGGATCGTGAAGCTCTTTTTTGAGCAGTTCTTCTGTGTATTCTTGCAACCTTTTCTCAATATCTTCTGCTTCTGTTAGGTCCATACCATTTCTGTCCTTTATCGAGCCCATCTTTGCATGAAATGTTCCCTTGGTATCTCTAATTTTCTTGAAGAGATCTCTAGTCTTTCCCATTCTGTTGTTTTCCTCTATTTCTTTGCACTGATTGCTGAGGAAGGCTTTCTTATCCCTCCTTGCTGTTCTTTGGAACTCTGCTTATATTTTTCCTTTTCTCCTTTGTTTTTCTCTTCTCTTCTTTTCACAGCTATTTGTAAGGCCTCCTCAGACAGCCATTTTGCTTTTCTGCATTTCTTTTCCATGGGGATGGTCTTGAAAGCATCTTTTAATTTCATTGCAGCCATCACCACCTGCAGTGACTTTGGAGCCCCCCAAAATAAAGTCAGCCACTGTTTCCACTGTTTGCCCATCTATTTCCCATAAAGTGATGGGACCGGATGCCATGATCTTCGTTTTCTGAATGTTGAGTTTTAAGCCAACTTTTTCACTCTCCTCTTTCACTTTCATCAAGAGGCTCTTTAGTTCTTCTTCACTTTCTGCCATAAGGGTGGTGTCATCTGCATATCTGAGGTTATTGATATTTCTCCCAGCAATCTTGATTCCAGCTTGTGCTTCTTCCAGCCCAGCGTTTCTCATGATGTACTCTTCATACAAGTTAAATAAGTAGGGTGACAATATACAGCCTTGACGTACTCCTTTTCCTATTTGGAACCAGTCTGTTGTTCCATGTCCAGTTCTAACTGTTGCTTCCTGACCTGCATACAGGTTTCTCAAGAGGCAGGTCATGTGATCTGGTATGCCCATCTCTTTCAGAATTGTGATATATTTAACTAGCTTAGAGGTGATTTCATTAAAGACAGAAAATTTAGATCCACTACACCTTAAAACATTTTAAAAAATTGTGACCGTAGACTAATCTTCAGATTTTCTTGCCCAAAGACTCATCATAAAATAATATTTCCTGGGCTTTCCCAGTAGCTCAGTGGTAAAGTGTCTGCCTGCCAGTATGGGGGACCCAGGTTCAGTCCCTGATCCAGGAGGATCCCACGTGCCACACAGCTGCTGAGCCCAAGTGCCTCAACAGGGGAAGCCAGCACAGTGAGAAGCCCAGGCACCTCAAGAGAGTTGGTCGCACTCACCACAGCTAGAGAAGAGCCCATGCAACAGCAGAGACCCAGCACAGCCAGAAATAATAAATAAATTATAAAAATGATATTTCTAAATGATTGAAATCTATGTAGTTTTCATGTTCTTTGCCATACATGGATGTGACGATGTTCTAGAAGAGTGTTTCTCAAAGTATGTTCCATGGAATGTTACCCCAGATCCTCTATAGAACTGAAGGAGTCTGGAGACAAGTAAATTTGGGCAATACTGCAGACCATGTTCTTCAAATCGATGTTCTTATTTGCAGAGTTCTAGAGAAAACTTTATGTTTGAATTAATCTAGCATTTGGCCCTAGAACTCAAGCACCACAGAGTGTCTACATCCTTTAGAAGCAGTATTTTGCACAACAGCATTTGTAAAACCCATATTGAGAGTTTAGATGAAGCAGTGAAATTAATCCCATATTTTAAGCCTTGTCTTTCCTACCTTGGCTCAAAGAGAGAGCAGGTACATTGCTATAGCTACTTAGCTATCTAAAACATTTAGACATTTAAAAAATGTGAGCCATTACATTAAAATTTGAGGCATTGAAAAGCTTCAATAGAATTATTTTCATCATAATTTCTGAGTGCCCTAAGTGATGGAAATAAATGTTCCATATCCAGTCCTGCCTTTTCAAATGATGACAACAAAACCTTAAATAGCCAGAAAGACCCACAAATGGAGAGAACGGAGGCCGATAAGGAGGGAATGCAAATGTCATTCTCAGCCTAGGCTCTAGGGACGCTTCTCCTCGGTGTGTTTTTGGGCCAGTGACACACAAAGGTCTCAAGGGAACCACCCGGATTTTGAGACTGTTGTAGAGTGATGGACGTCTGGGGAGGCTTGGGCTGCCAGATCCTGCAGTAAATATATCCCAGCACCAAGTCTGGCCAAGTCTGTCTTATGCCAGTTGCCACACCCTTCTGATTCTTTGTCATGGCCCCTCCTGCCGTTCCTTTAAAATTCCTTTCTCCATCATCTGCCCATCCAAGCGTAACCGTGACAGTTTCCTCACTGCTGGGGACTCTTCTCAAATACAACCTCCATTTTCAGCCCTGCCTCTCCCTTTCACCTGAAGCCATGGCTAAAATACACAGATGCTCCTTAGAGTTAATTGTGCCAATTCCAGACTCCACAACTTCATTTTTATGTCGCAACACTAATTAGCTTCTGTCTTGCCCTGCAACGAATCAACCTAATTTCTCATTGTTTTCCCACACAGACCACCTCAATCTGCTCTGTTCACCTCTTGCATGTATACTGCCATTTCTTGACCAACCCCCCGGCGTTTGCAGTCGCTGTTCTTTCTCTGTCAGATGTTCTGCTTACCATCGTCATACCGCTTGGCCTACTTCAGCAGCTGCTGTGCCGTGCAGCCCAATCCAGTATTCATCCCCTTTCTTTTGATCAAAGTGGTCCAGTTTTCTTTTGAGGCAACTTCTCTCTTTTTCTTAAATCCTTTTTTCATCGTGGTTTGGGAGAGCAATCAGTCCCCAGTTCAAGAAGTGGTCATGGGATGATCCTTGACTAGAGCTACCGTGATTGGCTTGATTTAACAGGTGATGCTTCTGATCCAAAGAGAAACAGTCTCCAGACTTTTTATGGAATTATAGAGAGAGGTACTGTCTCACCTGTCTTCACTCCCCAAAAAGGCTTTGCTAAACAACCCTGCAGAATATAATGGGCTTCCCAAGCAGTGCAGTGGTAAAGAATTCCCCTGCCAGGGCCGGAGACACAGGAGACTCGGATTTGATTTCTGAGTTGAGATGATCCCCTGAAGGATCACACACTCCAGTATTCTTGCCTGGAAAATCCCAGGGACAGAGGAGCCTGCTGGGTTACTGTCCATGGGGTAGCAAAGAGTCATACATGGCTGAGCAATTGAGCACTCACACACGCTCACAGAATATAAGGCTACAGCTGCTGGTGAGCAACTTAGCACTGAATTAAGATATCTGTCCCTGGTAGCTCAGCTGGTAAAGAATCCGCCTGCATGTGCAAGAGATCCTGGTTTGATTCCTAGGTCAGAAAGATCTGCTAGAGAAGGGACAGGTTACCCACTCCAGTATTTATGGGCTTCCCTGGTGGCTCAGCTGGTAAAGAGTCTGCTTGCAATGTGGGAGACCTGGGTTTGGAAGATCTCCTTAAGAAGGGAACAGCTACCCACTCCAGTATTCTGGTCAGGAGAATTCCATGGACTGTATACAGTCGCAAACAGTCGGATACAACTGAGCAACTTTCACTTTCACTGAATAAAACCCTCACAGGGAAAAAGCGGAGTCAAGAGATGGAGACATATTTGGAATCTTGTATCCAAATACAAACTGTACCCCAAAGTACCCCATTTACTTTTCAGTAATTTGAATCCTATTCAGTTAGGTTTCTACCATTTGCAGGTGAGGGGTACAAATTAATCCAAGGACCTGCTTTGTGACAGGCTCTATGCTAGTTATTTTCATATCAGCAGCTCACCCAAATGCTGTATTTTTAGACTCGACAACATCTCATGCAGCAAGCATGATTACCTGTAGCTAGAGACTGAATGTTCTGAAGTGTTTCTCTACCATTTTTCTCCCTGTGCCTAGTTTTTCTGGTCTTTTCATTGATAGATCCTTCTATCTTCATTTTAAAATCTATTTTCCAAAATTTTGTTTAACTTTCATATTTATTAGTAACACAAAAAGACACAGATGTGGGAAGGATAAAAACTGTGTAATGCACAACTCCCTTCATGGAGATGTTTTGCTTTTTGGTTAGGGTTAGGGTTTGTGCATTTTGCTGTTATGCACACACACACCAGAACCTGGTAACACTGTTTGCCTTGCGATGTCATAAGCCGGAGTCTAACCAGGTCAAAGCATATCGGGGGTGTCAAAAATAGAAAAACTGCCATGCAAACAATTTTGGTCATTTTTAGCCCAGTGGAGGGAGCTGGTTTGACACTGGAGACACAGCTAGTGCCAGCAGAATACAGCGCATAAAATCACATTTCTTCTCCTTCATGCCTTATGCAAACCAAGGAAACTGGTTTTATTTTCAATTTGATAACGAAAAGGGACAAGGTGCTAATCTTTCAAATGAAGATGGAAATATTTTTCCTACCAACTGACTTTGAAACACTATTTTTAAGTGAGCCGTCCTCAGCGCAGCAGCCCAGGATATAATTTTCCTGTCACATGAAACATTGCATTGTGTCTTCGTCAAATATATTTTATGCTTTGACACCTCTCTCTCTCTCGCTGTGTGTCTCTCTCTTTCTCTCCTGCCCTCTGTGTCTCTCTCAGTCTCTCTCTCAGCAATTTCAGTGAAAATAATTTCTTGGAGTAAAACTTAATCTCAATAGGTGATTCAGTGCTTTCTCTAACTGATAAACACATGCAGCTCAGCAGACACTGAATGCGTATGGGCATTTAGCAGTCCCACCTCCTCCAGGCAAAGAAAACGGCTGTGTGTCATAAAGAAGAGGGAAAAGTAATAGAAACAAGTACAATAATAAAGAAAAGACCATCATTTTTTCCTTCCTCAAAGAGATTTTTCTAAAACAGCGTATTAGGATGAACACTAGCTTACATAATAAAACAGAGGTAGAAGAGTGGGGAAAGGGAAAATAGCTGCCTTCTTTGAAGTCATTTATCTTTTTTTAACATAGGAAAATGATTCATCTGGATTACTTTTTATTTTTAAGTGAAATGGGGAGGGAAAAAGAACTTTGATGTGATATATATTAAATAAGATTCTCTTAATTTTTGAAACTTCTGGGTGATTTTTTCTTTCCTCCTAGAGAAAAAAACTTGATCTGGGATAAAAGACCCAAATTGCTTTCCTTTCAGACTCACTTTTAATTTATGTCAACTTTCATTGGAAGTGAGCTATCAGGAATAATGAAATTTGTATTTCCTCTCATCATCCCCATATCTAAGTATATAATGATTATTATGTTGTCCTGCAAATCTCTGTTCCAAGAAGTGATTACTGGATTACTGTCATCTTATAAGTGTAATTCCAAATGTAGCACCTTATTTTTAGAGAAGGAAAATCACTTCTCTATGAAACTATAATACGGGTAGAGATGTGGATGGTGAAATAAAATTAAATGCATTATGGATAGGCTGGACTGTAATAAAGCCAAGGAGGCTTCTTATTCTGAAAAACAGTGGGAAGCCCAGCATAGATCAAAGCTTGCGTAATAGCAAACCCATTAATAGAGAAACCCACAGGGACTAGAGCATAATGTAAGCTGATGCCACTCAAAGACCCAGTTCCTGCTTCTCTGCTGCCTCAGGTAGGAAGAACTAAAAATGAGCTTTTGCTGTTCACTACCAGATCTGACATCTGGGCTAGACTCAAGAATCCTTCCAGTTTTACCAAATGTGGCATGCTCAGTGTATCCCCATTTTCAATTCCTTGAGGATTCAGAACTGTCATCTGGAAAGAAGGAGTGAACCTCATTTTGAGTTGGATATTAGATGTGGTGCCTTTTGTCAATGACTGTCTCCACCTGACTTGACCCAGGGCAGATAATTGCACTTCTAGTTTCTTTTCACGCGAAGAGTTTAGAGGTCTTGCTTTCTAAAACTGTAAACCTTTGGGGCACACAGCCTAATAAGATGAGCCCAAATCATTGAAAGGAATTGTCCAAAATAGCTACTTAGGAATTGACCTACTGCAAAATTTTTATTTTTTTTTTAATACACCATGTTGACTGTAGGAAAGGGTACAAAACATTTTCTAAGGTGCCTGGCTTAGTGATCACCATTAAAAGACTCAGAATCCCCATTTCATCAACTTCCAGAGATAAATCTTAATACATTTTACTTGTGTGAAGCTAACTATAGTTTACCTGGCAAATGACAATATTAATAAGAGTAATACTAATGACAGCAAGTATGTTTGGAATATTTATCATGATCTAGGTGTCGAGTTGTTAAATCTCATCTTCCATGTTTTTCTAACAACCCTACTAGGCAGTCTCTCCAGTTCTCCCCTTATTTAGGGAAAATGAGGCCTGAAGAAATAACCCAGGATCTCTCAGCTGGTGAGTGGCCAACAAGGTTCAAACCTGCGTTGTCTGAGGATAAGTCCTTATAGCTAGTTCTTATGTCAATCTGGAGAGCGTCACCGCGTCGATGGACGTGAGTTTGGGCGAGCTCCGGGAGTTGGTGATGGACCGGGAAGCCTGGCGTGCTGCAGTCCATGGGGTTGCAAAGAGTCGGACACGCCTGAGCTACTGAACTGAACTATGTCAATCTGCTTTAGCACATAGAAGGCACTAAAACATCTACTGAATGAATGCATTGTGAGATATCTAATAATGAAAAGTGCTTACAAACAGAAGCCTTTTTTTTTTTTTTTACGCGGAATGCTGAAGGTTGGCGAGGCATCTCGCGGAAGCTGCTCAAGTGCGGGTGCAGCCCTCCTCTCTCTTCTCCAGTCCGCTCCAGCGGCACAGCAGGCCTGGACACGGGGCCCAGCGCCCTGCGGCGTGTGATTATACAGAGGTCGGCGTGCCGGCTTTGTTCTCTCCCCGCCCTTTGTTGTGGTTCAGTTGCCCAGTCGTGTCCGACTCTTTGCGACCCCGTGGGCTGCAGCACGCCAGGCTTCCCTGTCCTTTACTCTCTCTTGAAGCGTGCTCAAACTCATGTCCATTGCGTCAGTGATGCCATCCACCATCTTATCCTCTGTCGTCCCCTTCTCCTCCTGCCCCTTTATTAAATAGTCTCAAATGTGCATCAAAAAGCAAGGTTTTGGTTTTTTAATCATTTCGCACTATTTGATAGCAAAAATCTAATAGACGCACAAATGCCTACTGGGTGCTGAGCACTTCTGAGCACTTCTGAGGCCTAGGAAGATGGGATCGATCAGTAGTTAATGAGCAAGACAGAAGAATCCCTGAGCTCCAGGAATTTACATTCTGATGCAGGAATGGAACCACTTTTACAGACTCACCAGTGTGATGGGCAAATGTGTGAAAAAACAGACAAAACTCATTTTAAAGCTCTAGGTGAAAAAAATATATATCTATTAAAAATGCTTCTTCTCATTTCAAAATAAAGGCAATTAAAGATATAAATAGCTTCCCTGGTGGCACTAGTGGTAAAGAACCCGCCTGCTAATGCATGAGACGTAAGAGACGAGGGTTCGAGCCCTGGATCAGGGAAATCCCCTGGAGGAGGGCGTGACAATCCACTCCAGTGTTCTTACTGGAGAATCTCATGGACAGAGGAGCCTGGAGGGTGACAGCGCGTGCGGTCGCTAGGAGTTGGACAGGACTTAGCGACTAAACAACAACAAAGGGAAATACAGTGCATTTTCCCCCTTAACGTGCCCCCAGGCCATGGTATTTGGTCTTTCCTCTCCTTAAAATGACCTTCCAAATTTTTTCCTGGGTTGCTTCTTCTTATCCTTCCTATCCCTTTGGAAAGCTGTCCCTCCCCACTGGTCTTGCATTAGGTGATTTCTCCCTGACACCAATACCCACACCCACAACCACTACCTCTCTTTCACACTAATCTGTGCATTTTTCTTTAAAACACTTACCGCTGTCTCAAGTTATTGTTTGGCCATTGATTTATTCCATGTATGTGTCTTATTGATTGCTAGGATTTCAGTGCATCATACTCAGTACATGGTGATACATGGCAGGATGGATTTAAAACTGGAGAAGATGATACATATTAACTTTTATGAAGTTAATGTTTTTGCACCCAATTATTTCAGAAGACCATTCATTGTTTTTTGGTATGAATCCCTCATTTCTCTGTGAGGACAGGGCCATCTGTTAATTTGCAGTTGGAAGTGTGTCCACAGATGGATGTTAAATTATAGACATGACCGAGAAGACATGGCAGAACCTGTTACCATCCTTTGCCAACGGCCTTTTTAGCCTGCCTTTTAGAGACTGGGCCAGTGATTCAGCTTAGAAGCCTCCACATAAATCAAATTAATTGTCGACAGTGGCTGTTTGAAAGCAGTTTTGTTATGCCAGGGAGGAGGTTTTGTTTCAGAATGTGAATTATCTTTGAGTTTTGAGGAAACCTGAATGTTCCCTGTGTGATCAGGTGCAGGGATCTTGAAACCGAGTGCTGGAGATTATAAAAGAGATTTCTGGAGGAGAAATTTGTGTGTTCACTGTGTACACCGTGGCTGCGTTCTGGCTGCAAACCTGCAGTTTCAGGAAATTCATTTGACTCTCCTGTGCACAGAACGGCTCCTGCAGCACACTGCAGGCTTTGGTCAGGCTGTTTTTCACTGCCAGTCAGACGGGTGATAGGAATCAGATTAAGCAGTTTGTCCAATTTTTGGCATTTTGCATGTTGGAAATAAAAATCATGCCAGGCTGCACTTAGAATAGAAATTGCCATCTGTGACACATGTCCACCAATTATTTTTCTTAATTTGGAGTTTGTCTTTATTTTTAATAAATGGAAAGGCATCACAAAATTTTCAAACCTAATGGGGAGTTTAGAATACTTTATCAAAAATGGACACTGCTTACTGGAGGTTTTGGTTGGTGGGTAGTCTCATGGGCGTCTGTCGCTTCTTCCTGCTCATATTTTATTTCCTGTTTTAGAGCATCCCTTCCATTTTCTTCTTGCAGGCCCACCAGTTCCCAGTCGCACCCTATGAGCTTCAGGTGTGACTGAGTCTAGTATTCAGTCCTCAATCTCAAGGGGCGGGTCCATGACCAAGACTGGCCAGTCAGCATGTTCTAATCCAGACCTACGTCCTTTGATTCAGGGATGGACAAGTAACTTAATCTGGCCCAATGAGTCTAAATTTCACAGTGCTTGCAGAAGCTACTAAGAGAAAGGCATGCTCATTTTATTAGCCTCACAGCTGTGAAGGTATGAGTCTGGAACATCTGTGGCCATAAGATAGAGGCCCTGGCTTGAAAGCAAATACAACAGAATACAAAGGAGAATTAAAAGATGGAGTGAGAGGGAGCCAGAGTAAGGAAATCTGAGACAAACATCTTTTGTTTTTCTTTTTTAGTGGCACAACCACTTTGGAAAACAGTGTGGCAATTTCTTTTCTCTTCTCTGTTTTAAAATATTTATTTATTTATTTGGCTCTGATGGGTCTTCACTGTGGCATGAGGGCTCCTTAGTTGTAGCATGTGGGATCTAGTTCCCTGACGGAGGATTGATCCAGGATCCCTGCACTGGGAACGTGTGGTCTTAGCCACTGGACCCCCGAGGAAGTCACCTGAGATAAACTTCTGATAGAAGTGTTTGAATTATCTAACCACACTGAATGTGAGGCCCACCTTCCTATACTTTTTCAATTATTTCATTTTATTTTTTGCTTAATCTAGTTTGATTTATATTCCCGTCATTTGAACCCCCCAGATGGCGAACTGGTAGATTTGGAGTTGCTAAACCCAAAGATAGCTATGTAATTCTTGAGAAATTTGGCATAAGTTCTTCCTAGAATTCATAAGTCCCTGAGACCCAAATTTTAGTTTAATTACAAACTCTGTAAGGTCAGTTAATGAATATAGCTTGTTAGAGCGAAGCATGCCCATACTTTCTAAAGAAGAATCTAGGAGCCACATTTGCCAAGAGCTTTGTGACAGTTCTTGTTCAAAGGTGAGGTGAGACCAATATTAGGGAAGCTCAAACCAAAAAGGAGGTTGTTATTTTCACATGCGTTTCCAATTTATTTCTAGCCGAACTCTGAAGGCGAGAAGAGGCCGATCGCCGTATAATCTATTCAATTTCAATTTCAAAAGATGCTGCTGCTGATCAAAGGATACCCGTGAGTAGCACATTTCCATAAAATGAATTTTGACAACTTTCTCCTAAATGTGTGTCTTACTTTAGCTTTTGATCTGAAAGGAAAAATGGAGGTTGGCCCAAAATATAAATGAAAGTGGTACCGACAGTTTGGGGCTGCAAAGAGTCTGTATCTTAGAACGTCTGTGTTTTTCTACAGCAGGCCTTCACCTGGTATTTTTAATCTGGCATGTTCACCACTTCTCGTGGTTTCTTTAGAAGGGCTTTTATATTTCCTCTGAATGATGGATGTGTCAAAGAAACGCCCCCTCTGCCCCATCCCCAATTTAATCTCACAGAGGTCAAGGCAGCCGATCTTATTGTCTGGGGATCCTTTATATTTCTACAAAAATACATAAAACACTCTTACATGTGGTTACCTAGAATTCCACATGACCATATGCTTCAGATAAGAGTCCTGCAAGTGCCTGGGCCGCACAGCTCATGGCATTAGTATTTTTATATTGGCGCCAAGGTTTGCTTCCTTATTATTAAGATAACACTTCAAATAATAGCATATTAATTTCTTGTTTTTTGAAAAAATGATCTCAATTATCCCCTTGACATCACCTGGAAGAACTTCTTGGTTAGCTGGCTTATTATTTGTTGCTTTCTCTCTGAAGTTCACAACAAATTTGTCTTGATTATGTGAAAAGTCTGACTAGTTTGAGATCCAGCTTATAGAGATACTACAATTGCAAAGCAGGACAGGACTAGGATCATAAATTAAAAAATAAATAAGTGGGCTATGAATCAAATATAATTTTAATTTTTGAATAGTTTACTTCTAGGTTGGCATCGAATGGGTTGTGAATTATTTATGGCAAATTTGCTCAATAAATATTAAGTGTTAGTTGCACATCATAGAATCTGTCCTGTAGTAATTCATATTAATTTATTAACTTTAAATTCCCCAGTTTTTGACATCTTTCCAAAATTCAGAACCTCTGTTCTCTGAGGCTAAGTTCAGCTAAACATATGGAACTGATTAAAGTGATCGATTGGAAACCTAAACTCCTCCAAGGGAGTAAGAGTCCTAATAGAAAACCAGTGAACCCAAATGAATATACAGTATTTATTTATTTGATTATTGAGTGTTTTAGTCATTTAAAGCTGGTCTTGCTCCAGAAGGGATTTAAGATAGCGATTCCAGTAGAAACGATGAACACCGACTAGAACACATTACTCTCCCAACTCTATCCTTCACCCATCCCCCCCCGCCCCTTGTATAAGCTATCTGTCACTGCGTGTTGAAATACAGCATGTTGAAATACAGCAACGTAACAACAACCCTGCGTCATTATACAGTTGCTCCGGGTCAGGAATCTAGGCACAGCCTTGCTGCTGGTCTGTCCTTCAGGATCTCCCAGGACAGGAACCGAGACGTGGGTGGGGGCTGTGGATTTCTCACGGCAGGACTAGGAGAGCGTCTGTTACGTATTTAAGTCTGCGCTGGGACCTGGTGGCTTTGTGTGGGCTTTCTCTGGCTGTGGCGCTCAGGCTCAGTACTTATGGCTTGAGGCTCTAGAGCATAGGATCAGGAGTTGTGGGGCCAGGGCTTAGTTGATCCGTGGCATGTGGAATCTTCGGGGACCGTAGATTGAACCCGTGTCCCCTGCATTGGCAGGTGGATTATCATCCGCTGCTCTACCAGGGAACTCCTTGGCAGGTCTTTGAAAATTCGTCACCAAGCTGACTCCTGTGGCTCTCCGCAGGTCCCAAGTTCTCTTTTATCTGTTAGGTGGAGTCATTCATTCCAGCCACGTGAGCCTCTTCGTAGGCCTACTCACAGCATGGGAACTTGGTTTTGCCAGAGTGAGGGCTGAGAGAAAGATGAATATCATCATCTTTCAGGAGGAAGCAGGTTTGGGCAGTGGCATCCCCTCACTTACTCCATGCTGTATGTTAGAAGTGAATCAGCAGGTTTAGTCCACATAGGAGATAAGAGAATTCCCCACGGATATGAAGAGCAGGAGACAGGAGAACCCTGGGCACCATTGTAGAGGCCACCAGTCTCACAGACCCAGGAGACCTGGGTTCGATCCCCGGGTTGGAAAGATCCCCTGGAGAAGGAAATGGCAATCCACTCCAGTCTCCTTGTCTGGAATTCTCCAGGCCAGAATACTGGAGTGCATAGCCGTTCCCTTCTCCAGGGGACCTTCCCAACCCAGGGATCGAACCCACGTCTCCTGCATCGCAGGTGGATTCTTTACCAGCTGAGCCACAAGGGAAGCTCAGTGGGCAGTAAGGACTCAGTAAAATACATTTTTGTTCTGCTTCTCTCTTTTCCTTAAAGTCACAGAGCGTCTACCACCCTTTTAGCCTTGCAAGGGCTTCCATGTCCCATCAGTGAGAGCACAGATGCTTCGGTGATCCTGTCCAAGTTTGAATCCAGGTTTTCCTACCTCCCTGCTGTTCAAACAAGGGCAAATTGATGTCTTTAAGATGCTGTTTTCCCAATTATTACATGGAAAAAGTAAGGATTAGATAAAACAAAATCTGTAAAGGGTTTAGCATATACTTGGCAGATGATAATTAATCAATATGTGGCAACTCATATTTACATCAAAATTGTTATGAAATCAAAATTATTTTTAAAAATCGTTTTTAAAATAATGTGGATGGAAAATATTGTTCAGGAAATAACGTGGGCAGAAAATGTTGCTCACGATCACACACCCCTATGGATCCTTGTAGGCTGGCTGGAGAGAGAGCGTGTAATGAAAAGCTATCCACTCTTCTTGGTAATCCATAATTTATTTTGAATTTTATGTCTCTGTAGGATGAAAAAACCAAAACCTGTCTCTGTCATGGGAACAGTGTTCCATTCCTATTCTCTGAGACAAAGATGAAATAGTGGTTTGGGAAAGAATTGTAAATTATGTTTTTTGTTTTATTGTTTTCCTCTGCACATTCTGATCTCTCAACCTTTTGCCCATCCCACCTTAAAGCTACCTACAAAAACATGGTTGTCTTAGAAAACACAGTGAGAAACGCGCATGCATCACTGAAAATAATCTTGCTGCTTGTGGTACCCTGTCAGGCTCGTCCAAGATCAGGATGAGACCTGGCACAGCTCTGAAAATGGACTCAGTTAAGCTGCCCTGGTTCAACCCACCTCCCTTAATGACTGCCTAGAAGCCAGGGTATGGTCTGGAATTTTAAGGATGGTGATTCCTAGCCTTGTCTGTCTTCACTCAGGCTTGGCGAATCAGGATGGGGTCACCTTTTGATTACCCAGATTTACTGTCCCCTTATACTCAGCAGGGGCTGAGCTATTGAAAATGGAGCTCAGGAGGAAAGAGAGAGACAAAGTGGATTTCTGTCAACCACACCAGGGAATCACCTTAAATGCAGAAAATGTGGGTTGGTGTAGAGACTCTTGGGATAGTCTGTAAGCGACGTGCACGTGTCTCGCTTATCACACAACTCTGGGCACTGTGGTGGGTGCAGGCGGGCTTGCAGGTTATTGCTGTGCCTAAGCAACTTGTTTCTTTGGGTCTTTCTGGGGATGTGGAGCTTCTGAATTGAATCAAGAAAGGTAATTACTGATTCCATCTCACTCACCGTTCCCTGTGTGGGGCAGCTGGCTTTGAACTCTCAGCAACGGCATAAAATAAAAATGGAGGCAGGAGAGCAGAGGTGGTCTGCACACAGCCTCAGGAGTCAGACTGTGGGTTTAGAGCGGGCTCCCCAGCCCCCGGGTGTGGAGCCGGGGTAAGTTTCCCCATTGTGGTCTTACCTGTGATATGTGCATGCTAGCCCCAGAGCTGTGAGATTCATGTTTCAGTCAAGCAGAGAAAATGATGCTCTTCATAGGATTCTGTAGTTCTTTATTATTCCATATGAAGGTCCACTCTGTGTTACTGTCTGTTGTTGTATGGAACTTGAACCACAGTTTTCATTTGTGCCATCGATAAGCGCTTCAAAAGAATTTCTCCTCAGATACCATGAGCCTTTAGCAGAATTGTGTTTTAATAATGTCGGATTTTGGCACTTACAGCTGTTTCCCGAACATTCTGACACTAGTGTATTTGGGCTCGTTCCTGTCGTAATGCTGTTTGTGCATCACTCTGGTCCCAAGTTTTATAAACTTATACTTTTCCCTTCTTCTACCTTTGCCAAAACGTTTCATTATTCCTTTATTATTCCAATGCTTTTCGTTTCTTCCCTACTGAAAGTTATAGATTCTGTTCCTGTGCTAAATTTAATATTACAGCTGTTTGCAAATAACTGAAGGAATTTACAGTATTTAAGCTGTGACAACAGCTTCACAAATGCATGCCTTTGTTCAGTGTGTTGTTTTCGTCATTTAATCCAAGAGATTAGACATTAGTATTAGTATTAGTGCTGGCAGTGTGTGTCCCACTATGCCCACCTGTGTCAGTGTTCCCACTGATTCCTCACGCACCTCTGGGAGGTAGTTTAGAACATGGCCTGTTATTTTGAAGTGTGCTCTTGAACATTTCCGTTAGAAGCCTGTTGTGGTAAAAGTCCCTTGTTCTTGTTTACATAAAAATGGTTTTATTTCACCTTCTGTTCTTGAAATATAATTTCAGTGGTGTGAGCTATCCAGTGCAGAGTTAGTTTCTTTTAGTTTCTCCTGAGGTTCCTGCTGCTGGAGAGAAGCTGCCAGAATAATTCTTGCCTTGATTTGGATGTGTCTTTCGCTCTGACTGCCGTAAAGATCTTCCCCCATCTATTTTGCTTTCTTGGGTTCACTACATTGTATCTGTTTGAGATTTCTTTCCATTTATTTTTCTCTCATATCTTTCATTGGTTCTGGAATATAGTCAATATTTTTTCAAAATATTTTTACATAACTTTCTTCTGTCGTTTTGGGCCTCTAATTTTTTTTAATTAATTTATTTTAGTTGGAGGATAATTACTTTACAATATTGTAAATTTTTTTGCTGTACATTGACGTGAATTGGCCACAGGTATACATGTGTGGAACTCTAATTAAATTTACGTTAGATTCTCATTCTCCTCTCCACATCTCTTAACCTCTATTTCATAATGTTCACCTGTGGCCTGCATTTTGAATAATTATTTCAGATTTTCCTGTTGAATAATCCCTTTTTCTCATATGCCTAATTTGCTGTGTAATCACCCTTTATTTACAATTTTAATCTTTTTTTCTTCCAATTTTTAAAAACATGATTTTCTTCCTTTCTTTTCAGTATCTACTGAGCTATGTTTGATTTTCTTTCTAAATGCCCCTTGTCTTTCTGTTATTCTATAACTTTAGTTTTTTGCTTTTTACAAAATTACGGGTATGGCACATTTCATAATCCCGTTGTGTGAAATTCCTGGGGCCTGAATTTGCTGTCGTCTGTTGCTTCTGATGACATTCTTGTGGTTTGGTACGTTTCATATCTTCATCTTTGATTGTGAACTCATGCATATTTGATCTTAAACTGTGGGAAACTTTGGACTTAAAGGGAGGATGTATTTTTCCACAGAGGATTTACATTTTTTCTTAAGAAAAACAACCAGGACTTTCTTCTCAGGTGAAACTTTGAAAACAAACAAAATCCTTTCAGGGTCCCCAGCTTAATTATCAAGTTTTTTGTGTGGTTTTGTCACATTACTCTTGGCCAAATGTCCAGACTTCCCGTCAGGGCATTTGTGGTCACACCCCCCACACGCCCTCTGCGTGTCTTTAGTTTTGGTCTCAGCTTACGGTTTTCGTTCTGTGAGACTGTACAACCACGCTGCTGAGAGGAACCTCTGTGATCTTTCCAGTCACAACTCTAGCGCCTCGTTTTGTTTGACTTTTCTCTCTCTGCTTTTGATATCAATACCTGAAAATGGAAAAAGAGTCAAGGAAAAAGTTGAAACTAATTTATATGAAAGTGAATATGGTTAATAATTTAAGCATTTGCTGCTCAACCATCATTTGTACATCAAGGCTTTTAGTAAATACTGGCTGAGTATCTCCTTGGTAGGAAGCAGTAGCCTGGGTGCAGGATACACAGTGGCAGAGAAGCAGATGTGGACTGTTGCACAGAAAGACGAGTCACAAGCCGTAAGCGGCAAGGGTGTTCCTTCAGGAAATGAGCAGCTTTCACTTGCAATTTCATTCTGTCAAGAATCCTTACTATGCCTATAAGCAGTAATCTCCACCATCAGTGCAGAAGGTTTGGAACAGAGACAAGGACCTGTAATATTCTTTTCAAGAGAGACCATGATAGCATGGGATTAGAACACCTTGCCCACACCTACCACTTCCCAGTGCTGAGATCTTTAGTCTTTCTTAACCTCTCATTCTCTTTTCATATATAAATAAGATAAACATATCTATTTTACAAGGTTGTGAGAAATAGAATTAAACAAATAATGTGGTATAATGTAATAGCAAGCAAAGGTTTCTGATACCCCTTTATTCTGTCCCCAGAGTTGTTCACATGCATGAGAATTCTCATGTAAGTGTTTGCATCTAGGGCGTCCCTGGTGGCCCAGCTGTGAAGAATCTGCCTGCAATGAAGGCAGCTGCAGGAGGTGCAATTTTAACCCCTGGTCAGGAAGATCCCCTGGAGGAGGGTGTGGCGGCCCACTCCAGTATCCCTGCTTGGCGAATCCCTTGGACAGAGGAGCCTTGTGGGCTACAGTCCATGGGGTCGTAAAGAGTCGGACATGACTACAGAGACTTAGCACACTTGCATATTTGGGTCTAACCCCCCTCCACCATCTGTGGTGAACCCTGGCAAGAATATCTCATGCTTTCCTTGTAACAGTCAGGCCCCCTCCACCATCTGTGGTGAACTCTGGCAAGCATATCTTATGCTTTCATTTTAACAGTCAGGGTGATTGAACAATCTTGTCTCCTAATCAGAACCATCTGATCCACGTGAACTTTAAACTTGAATAAAGAATGGAGTGTGTGTCACATTCAGTCTCTTCAGTCACGTCCAACTCTTTGAGAGTAGCCTGTGGACTGCATCCCACGAGGTTCTTCTGTCCATGGGATTTCCCAAACAAGAACCCTGGGGTGGGTGCCGTTTCCTCCTCCAGAGGACCTTCCCGACTCAGGGATCTAACCCGCATCTCCTGCATTACAGGCGGATTCTTTACCTCTGACAAAGTTTAGATAATCTAAGATGGAGAAATAATTATTGATATCTGATTTTCACCATCTCCCTTTCCTTCTGCAGACAAACCAGTAGCAAGAACAACAGAATAGAAGAATTAATTCCACATAAGAAACAACATGGAATAATGTGTTACTTAAGCAAGACAGGAAAGCTGGAGAGGAGATGTGTACACGAGATCCAGACTTTTGCTTTTTCTTTTTCAGTTCCCAGCACCTAGCTTAGTATCTGGCATCTTACAGGCACACGGGATTTATTTATTGAGTAGAGTTAGAAGTAGAGCCAATGGAAAGTATTTACACTGAACATCTTTTATTTTTAAATTGTTTTTTGCTTTTTAAGGAGTCAATTTAACATGCAATTTTGTTGATAGCCTGCCTGGGCTTTGGATGGGGATACATCATAGATAAAACATTGCTGTGTGAGTTAGTACAAGTGATTTCATCTCTCTAAGCCTTTGTTTCTCCCTCAGGAGTTATGGCAATGGTACCTACTCACATGCTTGTGAAGTTAAAGAAAAACAGTTCCTATATCAAGCAGTGGTATTCCTGTCTTTCTTCTTTATTTATCACCACCATCACCACCATCTTCACCACTGTTACTAATACCATATTTTCTGCAGTTATTAATAATACCTGTTTTCTCTTTCTATATAAATAGTCAGGTATTTGATTATGATAGTGTTTGTGAGTAAGAATCTTTTTTTTTTTGGTAAGTATTCAAATTTTTGTGAACAAAGGAAAAGACCTCGGATGGATTTTCCCTAAGAGCGAAGAATAGAGACAAGTCAGTTCTGCGCCCTGGAGCAGTGAGAAGGACAGCAGGGCCAGGTGCTCTCACCGTGGTCGAAGCACCAAGTCATCGCTCGAGGAGAGACAGAGGCCATGCTTTTAGCCAGTTATCAAATTTTGTTTCACTGAATAAGGAACCAAAGAGCTAAGATTAAGAGATATTTCCCCCCTAGGTCAAGTTAGGAAGGGAGACAAGAGAGTTGAAGCTGTTGAAGAGGAGAAACTCTTTGGGGAAAAAGACATATGTCTGTGAGGAATTCAGTTACCTATTTTTGCCTTGGTGTGTGTATTGTGATTCTTTTCCCTGCCTCCTCACAGAATCTTTAGTAAAATACTCCTTTCTGGCACCTTATAGGTTCTTACACACCTTGATCCCTTTAATTTCCCAGTCTTTACTATAATATTTCAATGAAGAATATAAGAATCTGGCAAAGTTTTAAAATTAAGGCAATTTAAAATAATGTTAAGAATGAGGCTTTAGTGAGCTTTCAAGGGGAGGGCACGGAAAGGGGAGGTGGAAGCCTGTAGAATCAGGGGATCCTCATGCTCAGAGGGAAGTAGACTCTGCTGCCAGAGTCTGGATGATGTTCTAGCAGAACCTCCAGACTCCCAGCCTAACATTTTAGGGTTAAAAGGCTACATTCACCTCCTCTCACTCCTCTGTCCTCCCGTGCCCCAAATGAAAATGTATTTCAAGACATTATCAGACATTATTTCTTGCATGTGTTTCTGCACTGTATTTAAAAACCATCATTACCCTCATACTGTAGATGAGAAAAGAAACTGGGTCTTAGAGAAAATAAGTAATTTTCCCAAATGCAGAGCTGGGCTTCAAGCCAGGCCAGTCGTTTCCAACCTTTTAGAATTCCTTGGTTTCTCCATTCAAACATAAAGCAAAAAGGATGAATTTAAAAGCGAACAGAAGAGAAATTTTTAGTGCCTAAGGTCCAGTACTCTTGCCTGAAAAGTTCCATGGACGGAGTAGCCTGGTGGGCTGCAGTCCATGGGGTTGCGGAGAGTCGGACACAACTGAGTGACTTCACTTTCACTTTTCACTTTCATGCATTGGAGAAGGAAATGGCAACCCACTCCAGTGTTCTTGCCTGGAGAATCCCAGGGACAGGGGAGCCTGGTGGGCTGCCGACTATGGGTCGCACGGAGTCGGACATGACTGAAGTGTCTTAGCAGCAGCAGCAGCAGCAAGGTAAAGGAGTAGGCACAAATATCTGATGAGTTTATAGTATGACTTTGTGGAAATAGATGTAATTTGAAATGCAATTAAAAGAACCCGTGAATGAAATGAGAAGAGAATGGAAAATGATGCCTTCTGCAGAACACCAGTTGTGCATAACAATGTCATGGATAAATGCCCATCTGATAAAGAGGTTTTAATTAAACTAAATAATTTATTATCCATTATACTTCAATGAATTAAAAATAATATAAGATGCTTTATTTCTCTGAAACAGGATTGTGTGCCATAAATTCAGCACATTGTGTGTTCTCAAGCGAGAAAAATGTCCAGGTTAATAAAATGTAGGAGAAATAATAATTAATTTTGTTATATTTTAACCTTTGACACATTCATCTGAATACATTCCCCTGGGGTGGAGCTAGATTCCATTTTTTCTTGAAAGGGAATCACATGAAAACAAGTTATTTATAGGAAAATTTTTAAAATTAAATATGGGCTGGTAAAATAATTAATTCAATAAGGTAGCTATTAACTCTGTATTTCATATATATGCATGTGAACATTCCCTTATATATATGAAATTTCCTGTACATTTTATATATATATACACACATATAGCCACACATATGTATTATTCATATATTTATGTAGATAAATGAACATATATTTATATAGGTTCATGAAAGCTGCTGCATATGCTATGTCAGTTTTATCCACCTTTATTTTTAAATGCCTAAATATTTATAATTGTTAGATATCCAATAAAAGGCTTATACAAAAAAGACATAAGTGAAACATGAAAGGCAAATTAAAAGGAAACAAATACTGAAATTTTTCTTTCTAATTTTTCTCCTTGCCCTTCTTCTCCCTAAAGAAAACCACGGTTGATAATTTCTTGGGATTCATTCAGAAAATACAATGTTCAAACTGGCATATAATGTTACGTCTATTCTTATCTCTGTATATTCTTCTAAATACTCATAACTGAGGTCACATCAGGTATATTATTTTGAGCCTTACTCTTCTCACTTAAACTTTTCCCATATTAATATCCATACAATACAGCTTGTTCTTTTTAACCGCTTATGATTATTTTCTAGGAATATAAGCTCTAGTTTATATATGTCTTTTGTTGAGGAATACTTTATTTCAAGTTACTTCCAGATATTTGTTGTTAAATCAGTGCTATAAAGCACATCCATATGAGATTTATTAATAATAATTTTAGCAGTAGAATTTTTGAATGGTAGGATATGGGTATTTGAAATTTTAGTCATTATTTCCAACTTGCTATCCGGGAAGTGTTTATCAGTGTACAGTCACTGACCCTATTTTCCTATATGTAACCAATACTGGGTATTTCATTACTATTTAACAAGACAAATTTTTAATCAGGTCGAGTATTGCAAACTTAGAAGCATATTCACAACAGTTTCAAAAGTCACTTTTGAGTATTTGAAAGAAAAAAAAATTCAGAAATTGATTTTCTTAGTTTTTCAGGATTATAGGATTCTTAGGAGTTTAAGTATAAACACAAGTATAATTAGTCTTTCAGCTAGAAAAATAGCTAATTGAAGAAAAGATCATTTTTAAAAGTATTTAAAGCATCATTTTCTGATAATGGATATCACTCTAGGACATTATTAAAATATAGAAAATATTTTAAAAAGCACAGCAAAACTGAGAAACATTCATAATTCTATCTTTTTAGAGAGTATATATTTTTTACCATATACTTTTTATATTAAAGTGAAAGTGTTAGTCGCTCAGTCATGTCTGACTCTTTGCAACCCCCTTAACTGTACGCTGCCAGGCTCCTCTGTCCATGGAATTCTCCAGGCAAGAATACTGGACTGGGTAGCCATTCACTTCTCCATGGGATCTTCCCAACACAGGGGTTGAACCCGGGCCTCCTGCATTGCAGGCAGATTCTTTACCATCTGTTGTTGTTGTCATCATTCAGTTGCTCAGATGTGTCTGACTCTTTGCAACCCTGTGAACTACAGCACTGTGAGTTTGAGTGAACTCTGGGAGTTGGTGATGGACAGGCCTGGCGTGCTGCAATTCATGGCGTCGAAACGAGTTGGACACGACTGAGCGACTGAACTGACTGAACTGACTGAACTGCAGCATGCCAGGCTTCCCTGTCCTTCACCATCTCCTGGACCTTACTCAAACTCATGTCCATAGAGTCGGTGATGCCATCAACCATCTCGTCCTCTGTTGTCCCCTCCCACTCCCCCCACTTCTCCTCCCAACCTTTCCCACCATCAAGGTCTTTTCCAATGAGTCAGTTCTTCACATCAGGTGGCCAAAGTATTGGAGCTTCAGCTTCAGCATCAGTCCTTCGAAGGACTGGTCTCCTTTAGGATTCACTGATTTGATCTCCTTGCAGTCCAAGGGACTCTCAAGAGTCTTCTCCAACACCACACTTCAAAAGCATCAGTTCTTCAGCACTCAGTTTTCTTTATAGTCCAACTCTCACATCCGTACATGACTATTGGAAAAAACCATAGCTTTGACTATATAGACCTTTGTTGGCAAAGGAATGTCTCTGATTTTTAATACAATGACTAGGTTGGTCATAGCTTTTCTTCCGAGGAGCCAGTGTCTTTTAATTTCACGGCTGCAGTTACCATCTGCAGCGATTTTGGAGCCGAGAAAATACAGTCCCTCACTGGTTCCACTGTTTCCCCGTCCATTTGCCATGAAGTGACGGGACCAGACGCCATGACCTTAGTTTTCTGAATGTTGAATTTTAAGCCAGCTTTTTCACTTTCCTGTTTCACTTTCACCAAGAGGCGCTTTAGTTCCTCTTTGCTTTCTGCCATAAGGGTGGTGTCATCTGAGGTTATTGATATATCTGAGGTTATTGATATTTCTCCCAGCAGTCTTGATTCCAGCTTCTGTTTCATCCAGCCCAGTGTTTCTCATGATGTACTCTGCATATAAGTTAAATAAGCAGGGTGACAATACACAGCCTTGATATACTCCTTTCCCAGTTTGGAACCAGTCCTCTGTTCCATGTCTGGTTCTAACTGTTGCTTCTTGACCTGCATACAGTTTTCTCAGGAGGCAGGTAAGGTGGTCTGGATTTCCCATCTTTTTAAGAAGTTTCCAGTTTGTTGTGAGCCACAGTCAAAGACTATAGTATAGTTGATGAAGCACAAGTAGATGTTTTTCTGAAATTCTCTTGCTTTTTCTATGATCCAGCAGATGTTGGCAATTTGGTCTCTGGTTCCTCTGCCTTTTCTAAATCCAGCTTGAACATCTGGAAGTTTTCGATTCATGTACAATTGAAGCCTAGCTTGGAGACCATTATAATGGAGATGACCATCATATCTACTACTGTGGCCAAGGACTCCTTAGAAGAAATGGAGTAGCCCTCATAGTCAATAAAAGAGTCTGAAATGCAGTACTTGGATTCAGTCTCAAAAATGCCAGAATGATCTGTTTGTTTCCATGGCAAACCATTCAGTATCACGGAGATCCAAGTCTATGCTTTAACCACTAATGCCGAAGAAACTGAAGCTGAACAGTTCTATGAAGACCTACAAGACCTTCTAGAACTGACACCAAGAAAAGATGTCCTTTTCATCATAGGGGACAGGAATGCAAAAGTAGGAAGTCAAGAGATACCTGGAGTAACAGGCAAGTTTGGTCTTGGAGTACAAAATGAAGCAGGGAAAAGGCTAACAGGCTTTTCCCAAGAGAATGCTCCGGTCATAGCAAACACAAAAGACAACTTGTGTTGTCTTCCAACAACACAAGAGACAGTTCTACACATGGACATCACCAGATGGTCAATGCCAAAAGCAGAGTGATTATATTCTTTGCAACCGAACACGGAGAAGCTCTACAGAGTCAGCAAAAACAAGACCAGGAACTGACTGTGGCTCAGATCATGGACTCCTATTTCCTAATTCAGACTTAAATGAAGAAAGTAGGGAACACCATGAGACCATTCAGGTATGACCTAAATCAAATCCCTTATGATTATACAGTGGAAGAGACCAATAGATTTAAGGGATTAGACCTGATAGACAGTGCCTGAAGAACTATGGATAGAGGTTCATAACATTTATAGGAAGCAGTGATCAAAACCATCCCCAGGAAAAAGATATGAAAAAAGGCAAAATGGCTGTCTGAGGAGGCCTTACAAATAGCTGTGAAAAGAAGAGAAGTGAAAAGCAAAGGAGAAAAGGAAAGATATACCAATCTGAATGCAGAGTTCCAAAGAATAGCAAAGAGAGATAAGAAAGCCTTCCTCAGTGATCAATGCAAAGAAATAGAGGAAAACAGTAGAATGGGAAAGAGTAGAGATCTCTTCAAGAAAATTAGTGATACCAAAGGAACTTTTCATGCAAAGATGGGCACAATAAAGGACAGAAGTGGTATGGACCTAACAGAAGCAGAAGATATTGAGAAGAGGTGGCAAGAATACACATAAGAGTTGCACAAAAAGATCTTAATCCATGACGTTGTGATCACTCACCTAGAGCCAGACATTCTGGAGTGCTAAGTCAAGTATCACTACAAACAAAGCTAGTGGAGGTGATGGAATTCCAGCTGAGTGATTTCAAACCCTAAAAGATGATGCTGTGAAAGTGCTGCACTCAGTATGCCAGCAAATTTTGAGAACTCAGCATTGGTCAGACTGGAAAAGTTCAGTTTCATTCCAATCCAAAAGAAAGGCAATGCCAAAGAATGTTCAAAGTAAAGTCACTCAGTCGTGTCTGAGTCTTTGCGACCCCATGGATTGCAGCCTACCAGGCTCCTCCACCTGTGGGATTTTCCAGGCAAGGGTGCTGGAGTGGGCTGCCATTTCCTTCTCAAACCACTGCACAATTGCACTCATCTCACATGCTTGCAAAGTAGTGCTCCTAATGCTCCAAGCTAGGCTTCGACAGTATGTGAACTGAGAAATTTACCACCTGAGCCACCGGGGAAACCCGCTTTTTGTATAGGATTCTTTATTTTGACCGTGCTGCGTCTTTGTTGCTGTGTGGGCTTTTCTCTAGTTGCATCAGGTGGGCGCTTCTCCCTGCTCCGGTGTGATGACTCCTCACTGCAGGGGCTTCTCTTGTTGAATACAGGCTCGAGCAGATGTGGCCTCAACAGGTGGGGTTCCCAGGCTTAGCTGCTCTGCGACACGTGGTGTCCTCCCAGACCAGGGATCAAACCCATGTCTCCTGCCTTGTCAGGCGGATTCTTTACCACCAAGCCACCAGGGGAGTCTGAAGGTGTGTATTTTTGAAAGAATTAAAGTATATCCTTTCTTTGCTTCATAATTTTGTATATATTTTTCTGTTTTTCTTTTTCCCTATTTTAGATGCTATCTATCTTTCTGCATATCTAGCCAAACAACTGACGTATAACACACATTCATGTATGTGTGTGCATGTGTATGATATCCATTTACATAGATGAAAGGTTAAGTAAGACAGGAAGGTCTGAATTTTCTCTTGAATCATCATTTCCAAGTGTAATTTGTTTCCTCTGGTTCATACAGACATCCAAAAATTCAAGCTGTATCTTAGAATTTCAGATCCAATTCAGGTAAAGTGAAGGGTTGCTGTTGCTGTTCAGTTACTCAGTCCTGTCCAGCTCTTTTGGAACAACCCCTGGACTGTAGCACGCCCGGCTCTCCTGTCCTTCACCATCTTCCGGTGTTTGCTGAAACACATTTCCATTGAGTCGATGATGCCATCCATCCATATCATCCTCTGTTGTCCCCTTCTCCTCCTGCCTTCCATCTTTCCCTGCATCAGGGTCTTCTCCAATGAGTTGGCTCTTTGCATCAGATAGTCAAAGTATAGGAGCTTCAACTTCAGCATCAGCCCTTCCAATGAATATTCATGGTTGATTCCTTAGGATTGACTGGTTTGATCTTCTTGAAGTCCAAGGGCCTCTCAAAAATCTCCAGCACCACAGTTCAAAAGCATCAATAAGAACTGAAGATTGTACTCAGCCTTCTTCACGGTCCAGCTGTCACATGTGTATTTGACTACTGGAAAACCCATGGTTTTAACTATTCAGACCTTTGTCAGCAAAATGACGTCTCTGCTTTTTAATATGCTGTCTGGTTTGTCATAGCTTTTCTTCCAAGGAGTAAGCATCTGTTAATTTCATGGTTACTTCTGAGAAGTTCTCTGTGGACTTTGTCCCTTCTCCCTTGGTATTTATTTTAGGAGCATGCTCTTCTCCAGCTCTCACTACCTAGCCATTAGGAGTTCTAGGGCATCTTCATGAAAGAAAAGAAGATCTGCTCAAACAAGAATCCCACAAAGCATGCCTGTTTATGTCAGTTAATGTGGCATTTACGAGCTTATAAACATGTAAAATAATATTCCTTAAAATACAGTGCCTGCCTTTCAACTCCAGTTCCCTCTCCTTCCCTTGCCTGATGGTAGACACAGCATAAAGAAGGATCTTAGGACTCTTCATGTTTATTTCCTCACTTCTCTACAGTTTCAGCTTTTTCCTATTTACTTCACAACTGTATGACTACCATTGTGATGAAACCTGTTTAACCTCTGTTCTGAAGTGTTTTGCTTCACTTTGTTCAAAATGTCCTGCTCTGGGGAGCCAGTCTTAGAAAATTCTCAAGACTATTTCCATGATAACCGGCTGCTTTGACTTGCCATGTTTGTTGTTAAATATAAGGAAGAAATACTCTTTGCCACAGAGAGGGAACTAGGGGAAGGGTAACCATTTTACATTTATGGAAAGTTGCCTTTCAGATTCATAGTTTGTGAGTTGGAACAGTGCGTAAGCAGGGTTCTACAGGTGAGTGGTAAAATATGTCATTTGTAAACAGGAATGATTATTTCTGAGAGTAAACGAGACTTGTGCCCCAGCAGATGTTATAGGAGCAGACTGACAGATGGCCCAGTAGAGAGGAGCTTTGCTGCTGTGGGATCTGGGTCACGTGGTCCCCAAGCTGCAGTGCCCCCTGCCCTTTTCCTGATTCACAGATGGCAGGAAAGAAGTGAAAGGAGGCTCTGTGTTCTCTCTTGTATCCATCCCTCGGTGGCCCAGAATGTCAGAGAGTTTACTTCAAAGACTGAAGACGCAAACATGGGGGATTCCGAATTCCACGTGTGGAAGAACAGATTGCAGCTTCAAAGTACAGTCTATTCAGAATCTCTGCAAACAATGGATTTAGGCTTAGAGGATAAGATGCTTGAAAAGATACCACAATTTAACTTAGATTTGTTTTGCTTTATTTTTACTTCAATGTAAAAGTTGTAAATGAATGCAACTCTATCATTAAATTAAGATTGCAACATTGCTGTATATGGATATAGTCAAACAGGTGATCTCCCATCCAAAGGTCGTCCTTCTGAATTCTCCCCTCCACCCCAGATAACCACTCTTAGTGTCTCTGAAGTGCCTGCCACTTCTCTTGTGTGTACACGCTGAGGGAGATGGAGATACCACATACACACACGTCATACATGAGACGGTATTATAAACAAGTCTCTGTAGCCTATCTTGTGTTGAAAATCTGTTCAGGTTAGTTCCTCGAGGTCAGGCTCACCAGTTGTAGAAGCTCTGTGGCGTTCTGGAGGAAATACTGTTTAACCATCTCTGTAAATGGACATTTAGCTTCTTTGCAGCATTCATGCGTATTTTATTTTTAAATCTCCTTTCTCTCCTTGCTCATCTTGTTGCAGAGCGTGGGCTCTCGGCACACAGGTGTCAGGAGTTGCAGCACGTGGGCTCTAGGGTATTTGGGCTCAGTAGTTGTGGCACACGGACCTAGGCATGTGGCATGTGGAGTCTTCCTGGACCAGGGATCAAACTCGTGTCCCTGCCTTGGTAGACAGACTCTTATCCACTGTGCCACCAGGAGAGGCCTGTTTCAGTGTTTCAAGTGGTGCTGTAATAATAACTGTGAACCCTAAGATGAGCCGCTTCGTACCTCTGTGCCCACTTTCCTCACCTGTGCCATGAGGATGGGGCAGTGCCTGCCGCACTCATGATAGCATCTTCGGTGCGCGCTCAGAGACGTTTGTACCCCATGCAGCTGATGGTGGTGAGCCCTCTTTGCACACCTGTGCTGTGTGCCTTAGAAGTGACTTTTAGAAACAGTGTGACTGTGGAAGGAGTTTGCATACAGATTTTCTCAGTTACTCTGTTTGTGTTGCTAAGTTGCTTCAGTCATGTCCAACTCTATGTGACCCCATGGACTGTAGCCCACCAGGCTCCTCTGTCCATGGGATTTCCCAGACAAGAATACTGGATTGGGATGCTATGCCCTCCACCAGCAGGTCTTCCTGATACAGGGGTCAAACCCAAGCCTCTTATGTCTCCTGAATTGACAGGTGGGTTCTTTACCACTGGTGCCTCCTGGGAAGCCTATTAGTTACTCCACATTGCCTCCCAGAAGGGCTTTACTGTTCGTAGTGGCTCTTTTGTATCAGAATAGCCAGTTTACACAGCTTTGCTAATGCTGAGAATTTTTGATCTTTGTTTTTTTGCCAGCTTGATGGCAAAATATCCCAATTGTTACTTTATTTTATATTCTTTTAATTGTATAAGGAAATAGTTTTTTTTTCACACTTTAAGTTTCTTCAGTAAATAAATGTGAAATTGAAGTAGTGAGTGGACGCTTGGAAGCGGACTCTTCGGAAACTTGAGAAGAGAGTGGTAGAGCTGTTGTTCAAGGCACCTGTGCCCTAGCTGTCTGGCTCTAGATGAGGAGGAGGGCTTGTTGTATTTGCCTGAAGTACCATGAAAGCATTGGTATTTCTGGCTAGTAGCATGAGGATGGAGGGTCTGGATTGAAGATTTTACCCAACTCCAAAGCCCTGTGGCTCAGGGGTAAAGAATCTGCCTGCAGTGCAGGAGTCGAAGGAGACCCAGTTTTGATCCCTGAGTTGAGAAGATCCCCTGGAGAAGGGAATGGCAACCCATTCCAGTATTCTTGCCTGGAGAGTCCCATGGACAGAGGAAACCAGCAAGCTACAGACCATGGGGTGTCAAAAGAGTCACACACGACTTAGCAACTAAACAACAACAACAGGAATACGGATATTTTCAATTTCAATGGATGATGCAGAGGTATTCTACATGTTTACATATTTGATATATACACCTGGACAAGTTCGGAGGTGCGTATACATCCATGAGGGCTTCCTGATGGCTCAGCTGGAAAGGATCCGCCTGCAGTGTAGGAGGCCTGGATTTGACCCCTGGGTTGGGGAGATCCCCTGGAGAAGGGAAAAGCTGCCCACTCCAGTACTCTGGCCTGGAGAATCACATGGACTCGCAAAGAGTCGCACATGATGTGTGTGTGAGAGTCGGGCGACTTTCACATCCATGAAACCAGCTATCAGTGACATACACGTCTCCTCTTCCTGTTGAAGCTTCCTTCCTCCCTCTTTATTTACTTTTTTGTGATAAGAGTGCTCAAGGTAAGATTAACACTCAGAGGATTTTAAGAACACGCTACAGCATTACCGAGTATGGGCGCTATGGTGTGCAGCAGATTTTCGCCTTGCTGACTGAAGCTGGGCAGCCTTGTCAGTCTGTTCTGTATCAGCCGTTGCGGTGATTTGATGCTGATAGTTCACTGTGTGTGTGTGCACCTGTGGGTGATGCATGCCAGTGTATGGCAGCAGCCACCACAATATGGTAAAGAAATTATCCTCCAATTAAATAAATACATTTTAAAAGTTCATTTGTTGATTATTAATTGTATATATGTATATTACTTTTCTTTGTTTTTTTGTTTGTTTTTGGCCATTTGGACTTCCTCTGTTTTTGAACTGTTTCTCTCTTCCGTATATCTACTGGGTTGTCTTCTTACTTATTGGTTTGTAGGAGGTATTTTTCATGTAACCTGGATATGAACCCTTCTCCGGTTCTGTAAATCACCAATAACTCTGCCCTCTCTATAGACTGATTTTTAAATGATGTTCCTTCTCATGAATGTACATTCTTAATTTTCCCTTGATGGTTGGTGCTTGTTGTTTCCCTTTAAGAAATATATTCCCAATCAAAACAGGAAATCTGAGTGAAAGCTGAACCCGGAGTATGGGAAATCAGTGGCATGTGACTAGTGGATTTCAAAATTGTTATGGATTAGTAACTACTGTTTATTCACCACATTGCCCCATTTTCAGTGAGAATATATACTGTTACATTGTATTTTAAGTGTTTGAGACACACGGTCTTTTTTAGTTAACAGATCTCTGGATCAAGAGAATCTGCACCTCTGGAAATTCATTTCTATCTGTACTTAATTTAAATGACAACCTGGATTCAAGATTGAGCCTGAGACTGATTCTGTAACAGAAATGAGAGTGTTGGAAGTTCTGGGTTATTGGTACAGTTTGGTTTTGGAAGGTATGTGAATAATTTTTAGTCAAAGGAACCACCATGTTAGGCTGTTTAATGCCCAGAAGTTCCTCCTGAATATCTATGCTCATATGCAGTGGGATCTTACTACTCTTCCTTCTCAAGTCATCTTTTTGTTCATCACCGTGACCTGGAGTTTGGTCATGTGACATGATTTGGCCAATGAGCTAGCAGGAAGTTTGACCCTGATGCAATGTTTTATGCATTAGGGCTTGTCCTCTTGCAAGCCAGCTGTTGTATAACAAAGTCTGTGCTATGTTTTGGTGAGGACATGTGGAGAAGAGGTGCTGGGGAATGAAGAACCTTCTGGAGAATGGCCTGAGTTTCTAGCTGAGAGCCATCATTAAGTGGCAGACATAGCAGTGATGTGAAGCTTCCTGCTGAACGCAGACTGTGCGAAACCCCCGAAGATGCTGTATGGAATAAAACAACCACCAGTTGTGCTCATCCAAAACATAGTTATGAGAAATAATGCACTATTGTTGTTTAAAGGCACTGATTTTGGATTGATCTGTTACACAGCAGTAGCTACTGATACACATACCATTTTTGAAGTTGAGAGTCTCAATATCATGACTAATAATTCTCCTTAATCAATTAACAAATGAATTTCAGTTCAAAACAACTTTTGAAAGGAACATTTGACACTCAAGGAAAATTTTCTAAATTCCATCTGAGACAGTGGACATAGGAGGATGTTTATATGTGAAAACTAAGAATGTATAAGTATATTGCATAAAGTTGTGATGTTCATTCTAATCATATCTACAAGGCTTTATTTATGCCCTAAAACATATAAAACAAGACAAACTTTTCGATTTCAAAAGTGTACCATAATTTTCAACTTTAAACCACTCATTCAGCAAATATATATTGAACATTTACTACTGTAATATAATTAAAATTATGTTAAAAATTTTTAAATTTTGATCCAGTTTGGAGGCAGTGGCTAGACACTGGTCAGTTTTCTTCCTTGAGCAGCTGATTAAGGAGACATAATCAGGAAGCAACAGTTAGAACTGGACATGGAACAACAGACTGGTTCCAAATAGGAAAAGGAGTATGTCAAGGATGTATATTGTCATCCTGCTTATTTAACTTATATGCAGAGTACATCATGAGAAACGCTGGGCTGGAAGAAGCACAAGCTGGAATCAAGATTGCCAGAAGAAATAGCAATAACCTCAGATATGCAGATGACACCACCCTTAAGGCAGAAAGTGAAGAGGAACTAAAAAGCCTCTTGATGAAAGTGAAAGAGGAGAGTGAAAAAGTTGGTTTAAAGCTCAACATTCAGAAAACGAAGATCATGGCATCTGGTCCCATCACTTCAAGGGAAATAGATGCGGAAACAGTAGAAACAGTGTCAGACTTTATTTTTTTGGGCTCCAAAATCACTGCAGATGGTGACTGCAGCCATGAAATTAAAAGACACTTGCTCCTTGGAAGGAAAGTTATGACCAACCTAGATAGCATATTGAAAAGCAGAGACATTACTTTGCCAACAAAGGTCCGTCTAGTCAAGGCTATGGTTTTTCCTGTGATCATGTATGGATGTGAGAGTTGGACTGTGAAGAAAGCTGAGCGCCAAAGAATTGATGCTTTTGAAGTGTGGTGTTGGAGAAGACTCTTGAGAGTCCCTTGGAGATCCAACCAGTCCATTCTGAAGGAGATCAGCCCTGGGATTTCTTTGGAAGGAATGATGCTAAAGTTGAAACTCCAGTACTTTGGCCAGCTCATGCGAAGAGTTGACTCATTGGAAAAGACTCTGATGCTGGGAGGGACTGGGGGCAGGAGGAGAAGGGGATGAGATGGCTGGATGGCATCACTGACTGGATAGACGTGAGTCTGAGTGAACTCCGGGAGCTGGTGATGGACAGGGAGGCCTGGGGTGCTACGATTCATGGGGTCGCAAAGAGTCGGACATGACTGAGCAACTGAACTGAGCTGAACTGAACACCTTCTTGTCTTATCGAGCTCCCACCCTCCCCAGGCACTATGTCCCAGCCCTAATCTCCCCAGCGGAACAACGGGATGGGCCCTCTGCCTCAGAGTCTTTAAAATTATCCAGAGAAGCCAGTCCACAGGGCAGTCACAGAGCCTGGCTGGCCTCACCCTGCTTGTTATAAGGAAGCTGTCCGCTCTAGCTCCAGCTCTCTAGCTCCCAGTCCCAAGGGGAACTCCTTGCATGGCTCTGCCTGGAAGGCTTATTTCCCATAGCTGTAGGTAGCAGAGTCCTGATTTCATCCATCCAAGTGTTAGTGTGCCGTGTCCCTCCCTCAAAAGGATCTTTAAATCTTATAAAACAATTACTGGCTAGGATTTTTTCTATGTGCTAGAAATAAAATAGATTAAGTGATTAAAAAATGGTTCTCTCAAGTAGTTTTCTTTCTCATGGATTTGTGAGACAGACACAAACCCAGGGGGTATTTGTATTATATTGGGCTGCCCTGGGGGCTCAGATGGTGGAGAGTATACCTGCAGTGTAGGAGACTTGGATTTGATCCCTGGGTCGGGAAGATCCCCTGGGGGAGGGAATGGCAACCCATGCCAGGATTCTGGCATATATATGTGTGTGTGTGTACTATTTCATCCTATATATATATATATATATATATATATATACACAAACACACACATATATATGCATACTATTAAATATTGATCAGAAAAAATCTAAACATTTTAAAGGAAAACTTAAATGGCATTACATGATAGACAGGACAATTAATAAAGTAAATTTAAAAGATTCACAAATCACAGGGAAAAATAATAAAAACTAATGGAAATTCACAGTATATTTTTAAAAGTTAAATTGACCATTATTATAAAGAATAATACAAACCATGTGCAATTTTTAAAATTTCAAAACTATAACATATAACACAAGAGTACGTCTTTAATGGTTAACTGAGTCCTTTTTACTGAAAGTGGAAGAATGATAAAAATTACATAAAGTAGAATTGGGACTTTGGATCATAGAAGTTAAGATATAAAGGACTAATGAGGTAAGATGTTCTATCTACATTTTCTCTGACAGGTGAATAGATGTAGTTCTGAGCCTCACTATGAAACTTAACTTGAATTTATATGCACCAACTGATATTCTTTTTTTCACCGTTCATTACCCTGGTAATTACAGTATTGACTGAAAGCTTAGTTTAATTTGTATCAATTATCCAAAAACCATTTCAGTACACTTTTTTTTTCCTTTTGGATCAAAGCTTGCTTGAGAATATTTTAAGTGTGTTTCTGCCCTTGAAGTTCATCTGTTAAACCCATTGAAGTTGTTGTGAAGTAAGTATGAAGTGAATCCTGCTGATGGGATGGTTCTTGGTTTTAGATGCAAATAATATATTTCCCAAGTTTCTAATGATTTTTAGCTTTGCTCAGAATAAATTCTTTTTTCTTCAGAATTTAATGGATACTATGAAAACAAGTCAATATCTTGAAACAATAAGCTACATTTTTATCCAGTAAACATTGTGAATCTTTAAAAAAAAAAATCTAGTGTGTTTAATTCTAAAAGGAAAAGACAGTCAATTAAACCACAGTTTTGCTAGTTATTTACTATCATTTAATCTTTTAATCCTTTCATCAATATTTTGTACCTAGGCTTTACAGTAACCATGAAGAACTTAGCTTCATTTTATGGATATGGAAATTAACGCTTGGGTTGATTAAATGACTTACCCCTTCTAGTCACTCAGTAAGTGATTGATGAACAACTGTATGTGACCACAGAGCCAGTATTCTCTGCACTTTTCCACTTTGTTTAAGGACTTTTACTTAGTTAACTGATTGGTTAGGAGGCAGGGGATAGTGTTTAAGGATTTTAGAAAGTGGGCTAAACCCTTCAGAACCAGGCAAGTCCTAGTCACCATTAAACCAAATGCATCTAGATGGAAGCCATTGAGTAGAAGTGACCACTCCATCTAAATGCATGACCACTCCCTCCGTCTTCCATCCTTGTCACGTTTGTATTCACAGGAATTATCATTTGACATACGCTCTGTTTCTCTTGTCAGTATGTGTTTGACTATGCTGTATTTTGACCTCTGCAAAGCCTACATTTTTGAATGACTTTTTAAACTGCTGTCTCCAAAATCTACTGCAGTTTCAGGGATGGGGCAGGTATTCATTAAATAGTTGCTGGATAAATAAATTAGCTAGGTGAATCATGTTGATGGATTTCCATTGCTAAACGAAACTTGCATTTGTGGGATGAACTCAATTTGGATGCGATGGATTATGCTTTTCGATATTGTTGGACTTGATTTGTTGTTGTTGTTCAGTTGCCAGATCATGTCTGACTCTTCACAACACCATGGACTGTAGCACGCCAGGCCTCCCTGTCCCTTAGTGTCTCCCAGAGTTTGCCCAAGTTCATGTCCATTGCATTGGTAATGCTATCCAACTATCTCATCCTCTGTCACCCTCTTCTCCTTCTGCCTTCAATCTTTCCCAGCATCAGAATCTTTTCCAATGAGTTGGCTCTTCACATCAGGTGGGCGAAGTATTGGAGCTTCAGCATCAGTCCTTCCAGTGAGTATTTAGGGTCGATTTCCTCTAAGATTGACTGGTTTAATCTCCTTGCAGTCCAAGAGTCTTCTCCAGAACCACAGTTTGAAAGCATCAATTCTTTGGCACTCTGCCTTCTTTATTGTCCTGCTCTCAAATCATGCACGACTACTGAAAAGACTGTAACCTTGACTACATGGACCTTTGCTGGCGAGGTGGTGTCTTTGCTTTTTTACACACTGTATAGGTTTGTCATAGCTTTCCTGCCAAGAAGCAACGTCTTTTAATTTCACGGCTGTCGCCACCATTCACAGTGATTTTAGAGCCCAAGGAGAGGAAATCTGTCACTGCTTCCGCCATTGCCCTTCTGTCTGCCATGAAGTGGTGGGACCAGTTGCCATGGTCTTAGTTTTTTTTAAATTTAGTTTTAAGCTGGGTTTTTCACTCTCCTCCTTCACCGTCATCAAGACGTTCTTGAGTTCCTCTTTGCTTTCTGCCATTACAGTGGTATCATTCACATATGTGGGGTTGTTGATATTTCTCCTGGCAGTCTTGATTCCAGCTTATAATTCATCCAGCCCAGCATTTCTGATGATGTGCTCTGCATGTAAGTTAAATAATCAGAGTGACAATAAACAGCCTTGTCATATGCTTTTCATATATTATTTAATTACTGACATTTTATCTAGAACTTTTGTATCTAACATCACAAGGACATGGAGCTCTCATGCACTGTTCATGAGCATGTGAAATAGTGCGACAGCTTTGAAAAGTATCTGTCTACTCCCACATGCAAACCGAGAGGAATTAAATCACGTGCTGGTGCAAATGCTTGTACATAAACGCTTGTAGCAGCTTTATATTTAATTGTGAAAAACTGGAGACAAACAAATGTCCACCAATATGCAAACAGCTGAACAAACTGTGGTATGTCTACAAAATGGAATATTACTCAACAGTAAAAAGGAATGGACTCCTGGCATTGCTACAACAGGGATGCATCTCAAATAATAATTCCAAACTAAATAAGCCAGACAAAAGATGCTTATTGAATGATTCCATTTATATCAAATATCACAAAAGATAGATTAACCTACAGGGATTAGTGGATTAGTAGCAGGTGCAGCAGTGAGAGGCGTAGGAGAGCAGGATTACCGAGAGGCACGGCTGTTGGACATGACGAGGAGCTCGTCTGTTCTTACAGTTGTGCACGCGTGTCAAAACCAGCCAGAGTACACAACAAGTGTATCTCACTGTCTGTCAGCTGCACCTCAATGTGTTTAACAAGGAAAAATAAGTAATTGATGCAGTTCAACTTTATCATGTTTTATATTAGAAAAAAAGAATCACTAGCTTCCCTAGAATTTGTCAGTCTAAAGATGAGTTTTAAATGAATTATCTCATTGTTTTATGAATAGAATTAAGTCAGTAAAAATGCTTGGAATATATTTTAGCTAATACAAAATATCCACTGTTTTCTTTAAAAGCTCATTTTATAATGATTAGAGGGAGTTAGAAGCTTACATGTTACCTCATTATTGAGATTTTTCTAGCCCAGATCAGTGCTATCTCTGAGAAGGACCAGGTAGGATAATAAGAATTTATTACCACTGACTTTTTCCACTACTTCTTTGTTAGCCCAATGAAATTTATGAGTAGAAAATGCCTTGGGTTTGAATTGTCATCAAGAATACAAACCATTGTTTAAAAAAAAAAGATGTTTTCTCACATCATTAAAAAAATGTATGTTTTCTCACATCTATTGATAATAGAAAATGCATACTTTCTGCAAAGAGATACACACACAATATATATACACACACACACACACACAGTGTGTGAAATGGAATGCAACAAATTAGTTACAGTTTGCGAAGTATCCCTCTATTGTTACATGGTCAAGAGTATTGTCAAAAAATCATCCAAAGGGTACCTCTGTCTTCTCTCCTTTGGGAAGGATATTGAGTGGTGCTTTCCAGTTTGTGTGGCAGGACCTGACTTCCAATTTCCCCTCATCTGTGACTTCGGATATTATTACTTGTGCACAATGTATATTTATGGGACAAAGTTAAAACAGATATTGTAATAAGAAGTAAAGCTTTTAGGGAAAAAATCAGTGGGAAAATAGATCTTTGGGTAGAATCCAACAACAATTTATCTGCTTCAAATAATCATGTCTCTGTCTTGGGTCCAAAATGTCTGCAAGCAATTAAGTTAGATATTCTACCATATACAAGCATATAACGACAGGAAAAATAGAGAATTTTCATTAATACAAGGATATTGGTTATTTTCTGACAGTTTTTCATACGATTTGAGATTTTTTAGTCATAATTAGTTGTTTCTTTTCTTTGAAAAACTGTTTAAGCATCTCCAAATGATGGAGAAACCACAAAAACATTTTTTTTAAAACAAAGAGCATCATAAAGTAGAATACAGAGCACAAACCTTATATGATTATAGTTTGTGTAACTATGACTAAAATGTTTTTAATTAGAAAACTATATTTAATGTGTGTGTGTTTGTTTTTCTTTAGAAAAACAAGTAAGTGAAACTTCAAGGAGCCTAAATGGATACATGTTCTGTCTTAGTTTTAAACCTTTATTTTTCTTTCCGTATTAATTCTCAACTTTGCTCTGTCCTTAAAGAAATGACATTTGGTTACATAAGTCTTTCTTGGACTTCTGTTCCTAAGGAGATGGAGTAGACATACTTTTTCTTATTTCTCAGGCTAACCACTCTGAAAACTCTGAACATTTTATGTAAAAGAAATGAGAGAAGAATCTGAAAAGTGGATAAAAAAACACATTAACTAATGAACTTAGCTAGGAAAAGCAACAGGGTAGTGAGTTCCATGGGTTTCCTTTTGCCTCATAGACCAGACTTACAATGAATGTACTTTCTTTCTTAGGAAAAAAATAGAAAATCCTTGTGAATAAGACTAGGCAAAGTTTTTTTTTTTTTTTTTTAGTAGACACCAAAAGTATACTTCCTAAAAGGAAAAAAAATGATAAATTGAACTTTGTAAAAATTTTTTAAAAATCTTGTGAAATCTCCTGTTAAAAGGATAAAAAGCAATGTACAAGAAAGTGTTTACTAACTCTGATAAATTACATATTGACAAAACACTAGTATCTGGAATACATAAAGAACTCTCAAAACTTCAGCATTAAAAAATAAACCAATTAGAAAGTGGACAAGAGACATGGAGACTTTTCTCTGAAGAGAATAGACAAATAAACACACGAAAACATGTTCAACTTTACTAGCCATTAGGGTAATACAGACTATTATCCTAGTGAAATATCACTCTCTCTCTATATATATATATCTCAGAATAAAACATGGAGAAGGCAATGGCAATCCACTCCAGTACTCTTGCCTGGAAAATCCCATGGACAGAGGAGCCTGATAGGCTGCAGTCCATGGGGTCGCAAAGAGTTGGACACGACTGAGCGACTTCACTTTCACTTTTCACTGTCATGCATTGGAGAAGGAAATGGCAACTCACTCCAGTGTTCTTGCCTGGAGAATCCCGGGGACGGTGGGGCCTGGTGGGCTGTGGTCTATGGGGTCACACAGAGTCGGACACGACTGAAGTGACTTAGCAGCAGCAGAATAAAACACAGCTCTGAGTAAATGCTGGTGAGGATATGGAGATACTATGTTATTCACTCATTGCTGGTGGAATGAATGGCCGCACTTGGTATGGACATAACAAGAACAAAGGCCAGCATTTGCTTAAAAAATACGAAGTACAGACGGTCATACAGCCCAACAACTGCAGAGAAATGATCACGTATGTTCACACAAAAATTTATACACAAATGTTAGTAACAGTTTTATTTGTAATAGTCTAAAACTGGAAGCACCACAGATGTCCTTCAATGGATGAATGGTTAAACAGACTGAAAAACTCCCATAGCATGGAATATGCAGTAATAAAAAGAAGTTGACGAGTCACACACAGTAACCGGGATGAATCTCCAGAGAATTATGCTGAGTGAAAAAGCCAATCCCAAATGGTTAGGTATAATGTGATTCTATTTCTATATCATTCTTGAAATAGCAATCATACATAAATAGAGAACAAATTACTAGTTTCCAGGGCTTAATGCGGGCTTCCCAGGAGGCTCAGTAGTAAAGGATCCCTGCCAATGTAGGAGACACGGTTCAATCCCTGGGTCCAGGAGATCTCCTGGAGGAAGAAATGGCAACCCACTCCAGTATTCTTGCTTAGAAAAATCCCATGGACAGAGGAGTCAGACAGGCTGCAGTCTATGGGGTCACCAAGAGTTGGAAATGACTGAGTGAGCATGCATGCAAGGGTGAATGGCTTGAGTGGAAAGGAAATAGATATGAATATAAAAAAGCAACATTAGGCCTCTTTGTAGTGGTGAAGATGTTCTGAATCCTGACTATATCCATATGACGCACTGTTTGATGTATCAATACCAGACTTTTGCAAAATTTTATCATTGGGAAAACCGGGTCAGGTGTACCTGGTTCTTTGTATTATTTTTTACAACTGTGTGTGAATCTAGAATGGCCTCAAAACGAGGAGTTATAAAATATATGTTTCTTGTCTTGTGCCTTCTTTTGGGGCTTCCCAGGGGGCTCAGTGGTAAGAAAAAATCCGCCTGCCCACGCGGCAGACCCAGGAGACTTGGGTTCAATCCCCGGGTCAGGAAGATCTCCTGGAGTAGGAAATGGCAACCTGCTCCAGCATTCTTGCCTGGAAAATTCCGTGACAGAGGAGCCTGGCAGACGACAATCCATGAAGCCACAAAGAGCTGGACACTACTGAATCCATGTGCCCACGCACACAAGCGTGCACACACACACACACGTGTGCACACACACATGCACATGCGCGCACACACACACATGCAAACACACACATGCGCAAACACACACACGTACACACACATGCACACATGCTCACACACATGCGCACACACGCACACATGCACACACCCGCACACACACGTGCACACACACATGCACATGCATGCACCCACACACGCACATACACACACGTGCACACATGCACACACGTGCACACACATGCACACAGACGTGCGTACACACACACCCTTCTTTTTAGTTCAGCTAATGGAGAAGCTAAGAAATGTTAACAGGGAAGGAGAGGTGGGTGGTCCCAGCACCACTTTTCCTTAGTCCCTGCATGGCTCTGTTGTCGTGTTCCTATCAAGAGAGTCTTCCTTCCATGATTCTCTGTCTGGGTTTTGTATCCATTTCCTCGCTCCCTCCATTTGTTCTGGCCTTGGATAACTCCTGTTTTAACTTGCCCTGGAATAGTGCACTTTTCTTACCCACTGCCCGTGCATGTGTGCTAAGTTGCTTCAGTTGTGTACGACTCTGTGTGACCTTATGGACGCCAGGCAAGATTACTGGAGAGGGTTGCCGTGCACTCCTCCAGGGGACCTTCTTGACCCATGGATCGAACCCAAGACTCTTACGTCTAACCTGCATTGGCAGGTGGATTCTTTACCACTCGCACCACCTGGGAAAGCCCATTCCCTGCCCACAACTTAGTAAAGACATCACTGATTAAACTCTCCAGAGAGAGCCTTGTGTTTTCTGCTGGTGTGTGGACTCGTGCGGTCGTAGAATGTGAAGCCCTGCATGCGTGTGTACATGCGTCATTTGGCAGGTGAAGTCCTTGCTGCCTGGACTAGCAAGGAAAGAGAAGGACGTTCTAGTGGAAAGAGAAGGAAATGCACATGCGAACGAATAAGGCAATTTCTCACAATGACATAAAATCTAATGGAATAAGAAGCAATCATACACATGGTTTGCTTCTGATACCATGGTTTGTGTATAACTCTCTGAGCAGGTACCATTTGAGCTGAGCCTTGAATTATGTGAAGACTCCAGTCATGCAAAGAGCTGGGGGAAGAATTTGGGATGTCTGACTACAGTAAAGTCAATCAATCCATTGCATTGACTAAGGAGAAATGGAGGTAGGAAGCGAGGCCTGAGAGCTAGGCAGGGCCCCTGTGGGGTTTTGTCACTATTTGTGACATAACTTGCATCGTATTCAATGTGAAAGGGGCAGTGATTAGAGTGTTTTCTTCACTATCCATTTATTTAATCTATTATAAGCAAGATTTTGCGGTGAAGTAGTGGGATTTGCTGAATAAATACATGGCTCTAGGAGTCTAGAAGCTTGCAGTTCTTTGAAAGAGATAAGATGAATATACAAACAGCTACAATAGAAAGTTCTAGCTAATTTACATAATGATCGATTTTGTTCTAAAAAGAGCAAACCTTTGGGATTATCCAGCTGTCTGTCACTTCCACATTTTAGCCTAGTAATTGCTACTCTGGTGAGAACAAAATAAAGAAAAGAGATTCTTGATAAATACCTTTAATTGTTTACAAGTTTTGAAATGTTTTTACCTTTTTAGTGAAATGGAATCATCTTGGATGCCAGAATGAATAGTGAATTAATGGCACCGCTGTTCCCCTTCTTTCTTGAGGACAGCTTCTCTTTTTCAGCACAGTCAGCACCAGAGATAGTGTGTCTCACGGTAGGAACTGGCCCAGGGGTACTGATCATTTAGATAGCATTTCCTCAAATTTCAGTCTGTGAATTGGACACGCCAGAATCTCAGATGATTCTGAATTTTAAAACGTTCTGAACAAACTCCCAACCTTATCCCTGAGGAGCCTTATCTATCAGTCAGTGTGTGCATGTTGTAGAGAAGGGTAGCAGAAATTTAGTTTTTAAGTTTCCCAGGTGATTGGAGAAGGACATGGCGACCCAGCCCAGTGTTCTTGCCTAGAAAGTCCCATGAACAGAGGAGCCTGGCAGGTACAGTCCGTGGGGTCACAGAGGGTTGGACATGACTGAAGCAACTTGGCACACAGGTGATTTGAAGTGCTCGGGTTTAGAAAAAAAATGTTTAGTGAACAAACTGGCAAGCAGCAGATCAAATCACATACTCAAAGTTAGCACCTTGGTCTCTCTCCTTTTTTATTTTAAACTTTTTAGTTAGTATTGTAGTACAGCCAATTAACAATGTTATGACAGTTTCGTGTGAACTCTGAAGGGATCAGACATACACACGTATACATTCTCCTCCAAACTCTCATCCCATCCAGGCTGCCACGTAACACTGAGCAGAGTTCAAAGGTGAGAGTGTGGTGGTGTCCTGGCAGCACAGTGATGAAGATGGGAAGGAGGAGGCCGACTCGGATTTAAAAAAGTGGTTGAGCTTGGAGAGGAGGAAAGGGGAGTCAAGGGTTTCCAAATGGAGACCAGGTGGTAACCTACACTCAGAAATGGAATGTAGAGAAAAGGGCTGGTTTCTGAGAAAACGGTGCCTGTTTAGCAGGGAGATATGTGGGCATCCCTGCTGGCTCAAATGGTAGAGAATCTACCTGCAGTGCAGGAGACCTGAGTTCCCTCGATTAGGAAGATTCCCTGGAGGTGGGAGGGACAACCCACTCCAGTATTCTTGCCTGGAGAGTTCCATGGACAGAGGGGCCTGGCAGGCTACTGTCTATGGGGTTGCAAATAATCCAACTCGACTAAGTGACTAACACACGTTTACTTTCTATGGGTTTAAATCCACGGCGACCTGTCAAGGATGGATAGCTAGCATAGGTGTTCTGACTGAGACTGTTAGCTCTCATTTAGTGTGTATTTTCTCAGCCTCCCTTTCAGCCAGCCTAGGGTCTTATAACTGGGTTCTGGCTAATGGGGGAGAAATGAGCAAAGCCACTGCTGGGCCCAACTCTTAAAAACACATCCCTGCGGGCTCTCTGGTAACTTTTCCTCAGTGACCCTGGAAGAGGTGCGCTCCTAAGGTGTCATCATGAGATAGAGGGAAGTCCAGCAGACTGGTATCAGGCTTTGAGTGAACAGCAAATAACCTTTCTTCCTTTTTCCTCAACTCTAGTTTAGAAGGACTCCAAAAAAGGGATTCTTGGGGTCCAGTGAACTGTCTTGCAGATTTCCCTTGGTGCTTCCTACTTTCTGTAGGACACAGCTCTCAGTCCCCTGGGGCTGGACCGGAAGACAAACCTGAGAGCTGTCATCACTCCTTTCTCAAGGTTATCCTTTTGGAAACTGTTCATGCTGAAGCCCGTTGATCATGCCTTTTATTTCTGTTGGATGGGTTTCTCCTGGGAGGGTCTGCAGGCTCTCTGAAGTGAAGTGAAATGAGTTGTTCAGTCTTGTCTGACTCTTTGCGACCCCATGGACTATACAGTCCATGGAATTCTCCAGACCAGAATACTGGAGTGGGTAGCCTTTCCCTTCTCCAGGGGATCTTCCCAACCCAGGGATTGAATCCAGGTCTCCCGCACTGCAGGCAGATTGTTTACCAGCTGAGCCATAAGGGAAGCCCAAGAATACCAGAGTGCAGGCTCCCTAATCCCAAACATACCTGAATCGTAGAATCTATAACCCTTATTACACTTGAATGAAATAAAATATTTTAATCCAGTATGCTGTGGCATAGGGTTGCTAAATATGTGGCATCTTGACCAGCTGCCTCAGTGTTTCCTTGGAACTCACTAGAAATACGTATTCTCAGGCTCCACTGAGACCTGTTGAATCTGAGTGTTAACAAGCCATCCAGGTGACTCTGGAAGAGGCTCCAGTTTGAAAACAACTGGACTAGTGCTTATTTAATCTTTCCAACATTTTTTTCCTCCTATTTAAGATGAAGATTGCAAGGGTTAAATTAGATAAAGTGCATAGCATTGCAGCTCGCACATAATAGTCTTGTTGTTTTTTGGCAAGGTGTGGATCACAATAAACTGTGGAAAATTCTTCAAGAGATGGGAATACCAGACCACCTGATCTGCCTCTTGAGAAATTTGTATGCAGGTCAGGAAGCAACAGTTAGAACTGGACATGGAACAACAGACTGGTTCCAAATAGGAAAAGGAGTACGTCAAGGCTGTATATTGTCACCTTGCTTATTTAACTTATATGCAGAGTACATCATGAGAAATGCTGGACTAGAAGAAACACAAGCTGGAATCAAGATTGCCGGGAGAAATATCAATAATCTCAGATATGCAGATGACACCACCCTTATGGCAGAAAGTGAAGAAGAACTCAAAAACCTCTTGATGAAAGTGAAAGTGGATCCGCCACAGGTACACATGTGTTCCCCGGATTCATTTTGATATTTGGCAGAACTAATACAATTATGTAAAGTTTAAAAATAAAATAAAATTTAAAAAATAATAAAATAAAATTAAAAAAAAGTGAAAGTGGAGAGTGAAAAAGTTGGCTTAAAGCTCAACATTCAGAAAATGAAGATCATGGCATCCGGTCCCACCACTTCATGGGAAATAGATGGGGAAACAGTGGAAACAGTGTCAGACTTTATTTTTCTGGGCTCCAAAATCACTGCAGATGGTGACTGCAGCCATGAAATTAAAAGACGTTTACTCCTTGGAAGGAAAGTTATGACCAACCTAGATAGCATATTGAAAAGCAGAGACATTACTTGGCCAACAAAGGTTCGTCTAGTCAAGGCTATGGTTTTTCCTGTGGTCATGTGTGGATGTGAGAGTTGGACTGTGAAGAAGGCTGAGCGCCGAAGAATTGATGCTTTTGAAGTGTGGTGTTGGAGAAGACTCTTGAGAGTCCCTTGGACTGCAAGGAGATCCAACCAGTTCATTCTGAAGGAGATCAGCCCTGGGATTTCTTTGGAAGGAATGATGCTAAAGCTGAAACTCCAGTACTTTGGCCACCTCATGCAAAGAGTTGACTCATTGGAAAAGACTCTGATGCTGGGAGGGATTGGGGGCAGGAGGAGAAGGGGACGACAGAGGATGAGATGGCTGGATGACATCGCTGACTCGATGGACGTGAGTCTGGGTGAACTCCGGGAGTTGGTGATGGACAGGGAGGCCTGGCGTGGTGTGATTCATGGGGTCGCAAAGAGTCGAACACGACTGAGCGACTGATCTGATCTGATCTGATCTGAAACAACACACCCTCCCCTCGCCAAAGCATGCATCTCTGCCACAGCCTTTGGAAACACATAACTGGATCCATTGTGCTGTCAGGAAAAGAAATATATGGCGGGAACCATAATTTATCCAGCGGGAGAAGAACTACACGTTTGTTCTCGTGTGCTCTAATCACAGCACCAGAGAAAGACCAAAGTGACTTTTTGGTACGGTAAAGGATTAGAAGAATGTGTAATAATTTCTCATAAAAGTACAAGAAAGCTGATATTAAAGACCTTTAAAGGATAAATCTCAGCATGTTGCACTTTTATGTATGCAAGTGATAGAGAGACAGGTACAGAGCCGGAAGAGACGAGAATCCATGAGGCTGGTACTTTGATTAGAGGAAGGGCTACTGGAATCCAGGCAGGCACCCATCCCTTCCCCTTTCAATTTCGTCTTTAAAAGTCATACAGGTCAGGCCAGCCCCATTCACCAGTCCTCAACTACAAAGAGTTGGGAGACGGTGCCTCAAGACAGCCCATCTTTTTCAATCATTTTGAAGGAAACTTCAGTGATAAAAGCAGATCTGTGAGTGGGTACATTTTAATTCACAGTTAACAAAAGAACCATCTTCACTGTGGATGGTCAAACACCAGCCCATTAAAAGCCAGTGTCAGTGCAATGGGGGACGTTAAGCATCACTGCATGCGCAAGTAGAACCGACTGGTAAAAAGTAAATTGAACACGAAGACACTGACGCTTTGCAAAAGTGGAACAAAAAATGAGCAAAGAATACAAATTACTGGAGATAATGGTTGCCATGGCAATTGTTTGTCCAGAACTCAAACTGTGGTACCTCAGGTAAGAGTGATTGAAAATAAAAGCCCTTAGCAGACCTGCCCCACCTTGCTTTTGTTGCTGCTGCAGGCTGGAGCAGTATGACAGTACCCTGCCCTCGCCCTGTGGAAGCCCCAGCACAACTGCAGTCTGCTGAGAGGGTGTGGCCTGCCGGCCCTCGCAGAGCACCCAGGGGTGTCTGGCCTCCTCGACGTTCAGGAAATACACCAGACGCTGCAGGGTGAAGTGCCGTGGCCTGGCACAGCTGTTCTGACACCCGCTCCCCGGAAGAGCAAGCCATCTTCTGTCAGTAAAAGTGCAAAGCGGTGGGAGTTTTTTTTTTGATCAAGGTTGCAAAATGCTGGATGGGAAGAAGCAACACACCAGCAGTTTTCTCCCCTCGGTGTGGCTGTCTGTACCCTTTCTCCCATGTAATTACCCATCTGTTTGAGAGGGAGGTGATGCTTCCTATGACATTTAGAAGAAAGGCACCTGTTTGTAGAAAGGCAAGAATAACCTAGTTTGCGGGTATCCTCGGCTCTTAAATTTTCCTTTCCTGACTCAATATAATGGGTTTTTCTTTTTCATAATCATATTGCTCTGACTGTAGACTTTTCAAATCCTTCTTTTCACCTCTCATATGTCATTCTTTGAATCAGCTTCTGGTAGGAAAGCTGTTCTTGGAGAAGAAAGCAAAAAAAAGAGGAATCATATGGGAAGAGGAAGAGGGCTTTGAGGGTAGAAGGAATGTGTTGAAAATAGTCTCTTTTCTCCTAAATTCTATAACCATGTTTTATGATCTTTTCATCTTGCACGGTTGGTTGGTGAGAAATGGAACATTTGCATTTCAAGGTAGACAAAGGCTTTTACTGATGTCCAGTAACCAGGGAAACTTAATGAGAAGTTACAGCGGTTGGATTCGTAACCACATGTTTCCTGTGGTAGCCAGACAGCAGAAGGCTTTGTGTACACAAACACAGAAAGCACACTGCTTGTTAGGTACCATATCCAATTAGCTAGAACCCAAAAAACTTGCACTAATGATATTTTTATGCCAGGAGAGTTTGAGAAATTGCACTTCAGTTTGGATGTTTTAAAACAGTAGGAATTGCCAGAAGTTATACACATAAATAATACAGCTAACAGGGATTGAAGATTAGAGCTCTACATCATTGAATTCTCACCGCAGCACTATGAGATGGTGTAGCTGTTGTCTGCTGCTGCTGCAAAATAATTAGCACAAATTTAGTGGCTTGAAACAACATCCATTTATTATCACAGTCTGTAGGTCTGAAGACCAACATGGACCTCACTGGGCTAAATGCAAGCTGATGTGTCAGTGTAGGGGATTGTAACAAATGTACCCTCTGGTGGGGAATGTGGGTGATGAGGGGACATGCGCATGTAGGGGGAAGGGGGAGATGTGGAGTCTCTGTACTATACCTTCCTTTCTAACTTGCTGTGAACTAGCGGGTTAAACCAGTCAATCCTGAAGGAAATCAACCCTGAATATTCATTGGAAGGACTATTGCTGAAGCTCCAATACTTTGGCCACCTGATGTGAAGAGTGGACTCATTGGAAGAAACCCTGATGTTGGGAGAGATGGAAGGCAAAAGGAAAAGAGGGTGGCAGAGGATGAGATGGTTAGATAGCATCGCAGGCTCAATAGAGATGAAATTGAGCAAAGGCTGGGAGGTAGCAAAGGACAGAGGAGGCTGGTGTGCTGTAGTCCATGGGGTCGCAAAGAGTCAGACATGACTTAGTGACTGAAAAGCAGCAACATAAAGATAAAATAAATATTGAAAGTAAAATAAAACATTTTAAAATCAATTAAAATTTAAAAATAAAAGTGGAGGGAGATGGTGGGGAGTTTCAGGAGGGAGGGAATGTGTGTGTACCTATGGCTGATTCATGTTGAAGTTTGACGGAAAACAGCAAAATTCTGTAAAGCATTTATCCTTCAATACAAAATAAATTAATTTCAAAAATTTAAAAAAATAAAAATAAAACCATGCCCTGAGTCCATGCTGGACCTTGAAAAGACACAGAGAATTCCTGAACCCAAACCACAGCCTGGAGCCCAGCTCAGACTAGGCAAATAAGGGGGCCCCTGCTGGCCTTGCTTTTGTAAACCTCTGAACTTTTGAGGTTGTTTGTAGAGTAACGATATTATAGAAAGAACAAATTTACACTCCCACTCCCACTAATAATCTCCATGGTCTAAAAAGCCACGTGTTTTGCAGGCAACAAACCCTGTTACCCTATTCATATCTGAAAGGTGTCCAGAGGTCTTGCCATAAACAAAAATGGTCCCCAGGGATGACTCATGCCAACTGGTGGCTAAAAAGCCCAGTCTGATTCTGGAGAGGTCAGTGTTGGAAGGCACATATCAGAGAGCCGTCTCCTGTAGCTCTTTTGTTAGACAAAACTCGAATCAAAACTCGTCACTTACTTTGTGATCCGGCCCTTGTCCGTTAGACCCTCCCATGTGGGAAAGATTAACACCTGCTTCACTCGGTTGTTATGAAGAGTGAATGAGAATCCCCAGCACCTAAAATTCATAGCACAGTGTCTACTGCATGGGAAGAGATTAGTAAATGTTAGCTGTTAAGTACCAACACGTGGAAAGACAAAGATGGCTGCATTCGTTAATTCTTTCTTTATTGAATCCATTTCTGCCAAAGGTATCACAGGTGTTTTATTCTTTTAAGAATAGTAATGCTAATTGATGTAACAACCTTAGACAGATGGTTAGGGCTGACACAATATAAAAGAAAATATTTTTAAGTGAGGAAAAGAATCATCTATGTGATAACCTCAAAAAACTGTGGAAAAACAAAAAATGTAAATAATTAGCAAATTCATCCAGCATATACTATTTTACAAATAAGTGTAAACCATTATTTGGGTAAGTCAATTACTAGAAACTTGGATATACCCCCAGTTAAAAGGAAAAAGCATCAATTCAGATTCAAGTATAACGAGATTGTCACAACATAAACCAGCTTGTTGACACTCAGAGAATCCTCGGCTTCTTGCCAAATTAATGGATTAGGCTCTCTCAACAGTATTTGATTCAGCAATGTAAACCTCTTAAGAAGAAATAATTTGAATAAAGAAAGATACATGCTTAGTTGTGTCTAACTCTTTGTGGCCCCAAGGACTGTAACCCGACAAGCTCCTCTGTCCATGGAATTTTCCAGGACAGCGGGTTGCCATTTCTGTGGCCCAACCACGAATGCTAAAGAAGCAAAGTTGAATGTTCTATGAAGACCTGTAAGACCTTCTAGAACTAACGCCAAAAAAGATGTCCTTTTCATCATAGGGGACTGCAATGCAAAAGTAGGAAGTCAAGAGATACCTGGAGTAACAGGCAAATTTGGCCTCAGAGTGCAGAATGAAGCAGGGCAAAGGGTAACCGAGTTTTGCCAAGAGAACACACTGGTCATAGAAAGCACCCTCTTTCAACAACACAAGAGAAGACTCTACACATAGACTTCACCAGAGTGTCAATACCAAAATCAGATTGATTATATTCTTTGTATCCAAAGATGGAGAAATTCTATACAGTCAGCAAAAACCAGACTGGGAGCTGACTGTGGCTCAGATCATGAACTCATTGCCAAATTCAGACTTAAATTGAAGAACTTAGGGTAAACCACTAGGCCATTCAAGTATGACCTAAATCAAATTCCTTATGATTATACAGTGGAAGAGATAAATAGATTCAAGAAATTAGATCTGATAAACACAATGCCTGAAGAACTATGGACAAAGGTTCGTAACATTGTACAAGAAGCAGTGATCAAAACCATCTACAAGAAAAAGAAATGCAAAAAGCCAAAATGGTTCTCCGAGGAGGCTTTACAAGTAGCTGAGAAAAGTAGCTGGCAAAAGGCAAAGGAGAAAAGGAAAGATATACCTGTGTGAATGCAGAGTTCCAAAGAATAGCACGGAGAGATAAGAAACTTTTTAAGTGAACAGTGCAAAGAAATAGAGGAAAACAATAGAATGGGAAAGACTAGAGATCTCTTCAAGAAAATTAGAGATGCCAAGGGAACATATCATGCAAAGATGGGCTCAATAAAGGACAGAAATGGTACGGACCTAACAGAAGCAGAAGATAGTAAGAAGAGGTGGCAAGAACACAAAAAGATATCTTCACGACCCAGATAATCACGATGGTGTGATCACTCACCTGGAGCCAGACGTCCTGGAGTGAGAAGTCACGACCCAGATAATCACGATGGTGTGATCACTCACCTGGAGCCAGACGTCCCGGAGTGAGAAGTCACGACCCAGATAATCACGATGGTGTGATCACTCACCTGGAGCCAGACGTCCCGGAGTGAGAAGTCACGACCCAGATAATCACGATGGTGTGATCACTCACCTGGGGCCAGACGTCCCGGAGTGAGAAGTCAAGTGGGCCTTATGAAGCATCACTTCGAACAGAACTAGTGGAGGTGATGGAATTCCAGCTGAGCTATTTAAAATCCTTAAAGATGATGCTGTTTAAGTGCTGCACTTAATATGCCAGCAAATCTGGAACACTCAGCAGTGGCCACAGGACTGGAAAGGTCAGTTTTCATTCCAGTCCTAAAGAAGGGCAATTCCAAAGAGTGTTCCAACTACCACACAGTTGCACTCATTTCACATGCTAGAATGTAATGCTCAAAATCCTTCAAGCTAGGCTTCAGCAGTATGTGAACTGAGAACTTCCAGATATACAAGCTGTATTCAGAAAAGACAGAGAAACCAGAGATCAAATTGCCAACATCCACTGAATCATTGAAAAAGCAAGAGAATTCCAGAAAACCATCTATTTCTGCTTCATTGACTACACTAAAGCCTTTGACTATGTAGATCACAACAAACTGTGGAAAATTCTGAAAGAGATGGGAATACCAGACCACCTTACCTGCCTCCGGAGAAATTTGTATGCAGGTCAAGAAGCAACAACTGGAACTGGACATGGAACACGGACTGGTTCAAAATTGGGAAAGGAATTTGTCAAGGCTGCATATTGTCACCTTGCTGATTTAATTTATATGCAGAGTACATCATATGAAATGCCAGTCAGGATGAAGTCACAGCCTGGAATCAAGATTGCAGGAAGAAATATCAATAACCTCATATATGCAGATGACACCACCCTTATGGCAGAAAGTGAAGAGAACTAAAAAGCCTCTTGATGAAGCTGAAAGAGGAGAGTGAAAAAGTTGGCTTAAAACTCAACATTCAGAAAACGAAGATCATGGCATCTGGTCCCATCACTTCATGGCAAATAGATGGGGAAACAGTGGAAACAGTGTCAGACTTTATTTTTCTGGGCTCCAAAATCACTGCAGATGGTGACTGCAGCCATGAAATTAAAAGACGCTTACTCCTTGGAAGAAAAGTTATAACCAACCTAGGCAGCATATTGAAAAGCAGAGACATTACTTGGCCAACAAAGGTCCCTCTAGTCAAGGCTATGGTTTTTCCAGTGGTCATGTATGGATGTGAGAGTTGGACTGTGAAGAAAGCTGAGTGCTGAAGAATTGATGCTTTTGAAGTGTGGTGTTGGAGAAGACTCTTTGAGAGTCCCTTGGACTGCAAGGAGATACAACCAGTCCATTCTGAAGGAGATGAGCCCTGGGCTTTCTTTGGAAGGAATGATGCTAAAGCTGAAACTCCAATACTTTGGCCACCTCATGCGAAGAGTTGACTCATTGGAAAAGACTCTGATGCTGGGAGGGACTGGGGGCAGGAGGAGAAGGGGACGACAGAGGATGAGATGGCTGGATGGCATCACTGACTCGATGGACTTGAGTCTGAATGAGCTCCTGGAGTTGGTGATGGACAGGGAGGCCTGGTGTGCTGCGATTCATGGGGTCGCAAAGAGTCGGACATGACTGAGCGACTGAACTGAACTGAACTGAACTGAAAGAGGAATTAAAGAGCTTCTTGATGAAGGTGAAAGAGGAGAGTGGAAAAGATGGCTTAAAGCTCAACATTCAGAAAACTAAGATCAAGGCATCCGGTCCCATCACTTCATGGCAAATAGATGTTGAAACAGTGGAAACAATGAGAGACTTTATTTTTTTCGGCTCCAAAATCATTGCAGGTGGTGACTGCAGCCATGAAATTAAAAGGTACTTGCTCCTTGGAAGAAAAGCAATGACAATTCTGGACAGTGTATTAAAAAGCAGAGACATTACTTTGCTGACAAAGATCTGTTTAGTCAAAGCTATGGTTTCTCCAGTAGTCATGTACTTTTGTGAGCTAGACAACAAAAAAGGTTGAGTGCCAAAGAATTGATTCCTTCAAACTGTGATGCTGGAGAAGACTGAGAATCCCTTGAACAGCAGGGAGATTAAACCAGTCAATACTAAAGGAAATCAACCCTGAATATTCGATGGAAGGACTGATGCTGAAGCTCCAATAGTTTGGCCAGCTGATGTGAAGAGCCTGATGCTGGGAAAGATTGAAGAAGGCAGGATGAGAAGGGAATGACAGAGGATGAGATGATTGGATGGCATCAGTGACTCAATGGACCTGAGTTTGCACAAACGCTGGGAGATGGTGAATGACAGGGAAGCCTGGCCTGCTGCAGTCCATGGGGGTCACAAACAGTCAGACACGACTGGGCAACTAAACAGCAATAAAGGGCGTCTTCCTGACCCAGGGATCGAAGTGAGTCTCTTGAATGGGAGGCGGGTTCTTTACCACTAGCGCCACCTGGGGAGCCCCTCAAGAAAGATGTATCCGTTAGGTTATTTCTGAGTAACAAAGCACTCCCCTGCTCAGTGACTGAACCCACGAGACAGCAGCCCTCACTTCCTGGGCTCATGGCGCAGAGCGGCCTACTGTCCCTCCACTCTGTTGTCTCTGCTCAGCTGCTGGTTGATGGGGGTCTCCCACGGACTAGAGCATTGAGTAGCATCTTCAGCAGACTCATTCTTTGTTCCACATGTCCTCTCATTTCCAGAAGGTATACTGGGACTTTCTTGGTAGTTCAGATGTTAAAGAATCTGCCTGCAATGTAGGAGACCAGGATTCCATCCCTGGGTTGAGAAGATCCCCTGGAGAAGGAATGGCTACCCACTCCAGTATTCTAGCCTGGAGAATCCCATGGACAGAGGAGCCTATGCGGTTACAGTCCATGGGGTCGCAAAGAGTTGGACATGACTTGGCGATTAAACAGCAACAAGGAGAGAGGAATGTTTTGCACCTATGTGAGAAAGCCTATGGAAAGGGGGCAGAACAAGTAGACCTGTGTGTCAGCAGATGGAGCATCAGGAGGCACCGCCGCGCTGAGGCCAGCAGAGGACACCTGTGCAGGACTCATCTCTGCGTGGTGATGCCTTGGAGTGAAGGAGCATCAGGAGGCGCCGCCGCGCTGAGGCCAGCAGAGGACACCTGTGCAGGACTCATCTCTGCGTGGTGATGCCTTGGAGTGAAGGAGCATCAGGAGGCGCCGCTGCGCTGAGGCCAGCAGAGGACACCTGTGCGGGACTCGTCTCTGCGTGGGGACGCCTTGGAGCGACGGCGGCAGTGTCTGCAGGCAGTGGTTTAAGAGGCTTGTGGCCCGTCTGCGGGCTCTGAGAGCAGAGGTAGGGGAATGCGAGAGTGATTAAAGGGAAGGTGCACGGTCCTGGCTCATGGGGGGCATTTCTCTAAGTGTGTGTGACATATCCTTAGTGGAATCCCAGAGATAATTTTATTAAAATATATCAGAAGTGAAAATAAAAAAGTTGATGTTATAAGAAAGGTAGATAGCAGTAATAAGATTGATAGGAACTAAAGAGTTCCTCCCTCCCTTCTTCCTTCCTTCATCCTTCTCTCCTTTCTGTCTCTGCCCCTACCTCTCTCATCTCTTCTTTCCTCACTTTCTTCCTTTCTTTAACATCTAGGTCCTGAAAAGTTAAAACCTTTGAGAGGCACAAAGAAAATTCATGACTAATCACTGGGTTAATGAACAATTGCAATTTTCATTTTATTTTTTTAAGTGAAGAAGAATTGTCCAAAGTTTTTTTTTTAACTATTTTTGGAATATAATTGCTCAACAATGTTTGTTTCTCCTGTAGAACATGAATCAGCTGTATGTATAACACATATCCCCTTCCTCTTGAATCTCCCTCCCACCCCCACCGTTCCATCCCTCTAAGTCTTCAAGGAGCACCAAGCTGAGCCCCCTGAGCTACAGCAATTTTCATTTTAAAAAGAACAATAATGAAATATGAGCTGTATCTTTTACAGATGATGATAAACTTTGCATTTGGCTAATATTAATGTGTAGCTTTTTGTTTCAATGAGAAAATGTGTTCAGGTTAATAAACAGTGACTGTCACTGTATGATGAAGATACTGCAGGAAGAGGAGCCAGTAGCTCTGATCTCTTTGTGGTCAGTTGTTCTGAGTCTTTATCCAGGATCTCAGAGAGGTTAATGAGTCAGCTTTAGGGTCCGTTTCATCTGATTTTATTCAGGTTTTAGGTGGATGTACAGTACTTGTGTTGTCTGGGAAGAAGATCCATAGATTTTATCAGTTGTTCAGTAGTCTCATCTAACTTTTAAGCTTGAACTGATTTTCTTAATGTTAGGCAAACAAACAAAACAGATCAAGGACTATGCTGTAGTCTCTGCTCATAAGTAACAGTGGGATCTTTCATAAGCGATTGAATTTTATGTGTTTTGGTTTCCATATATTTATGATGAGTTTATTGTTCTTTAACCCAGAGAATTGGGATGGAAATATAAAAAATAAAAAAAGTGTAAAAATTTAAACGACACGCAGAAAAGATCTCATGGTATTTCTGCTCTTCTATATCATGACCAAGCCATATATGTGAGTCTCTACTTCTACTAGTTAAGTGCTGATAAGTTTCCAATTTAAAGCATTCAGAGCCCAGCGAGCCCGTGGTTTGCAGCCTACCATGCTCAGTAGTCACTGTAGGGCTTGATTTCTTCGCCCTGGGCCTCTTTAAAGTTCGAGAGGCAAGCATTCTGGGTTACTTTTTGTCTCGGTTTAAGCCTAATGAGTCCAGTGCCAGCTCACTGTTTTGTGTGAGATTGGAGGCACAGTGATAATAAGTTTTTTCCTAGCAACTCAATTATTTTTAATGATTTACACAAGATAATTACTGTTGACAGATGTCCAGATCCTGAGAGCAAGGAAATATTCATTTCCAAGTCTAGTTTTATGTTTTCCATTGATTGAAGCTTTTGGCAATGATTAGCTATCAGAGACTGAGAAATGTCAAGGAAAAGTGAGAAGAGAAATAGACAAACAGGGAATTGAAACTTAAAGATCAAGCAGAAAAAAAAAAAAGTCCTTTAAAAAAGAAATTTGTACAGAAAAGCAGAGATAATAGTTTTGTATTGTCTGAGACTTTTGGTTGAAAGTCAAAGAAATTGAATTCGTAATGACTTAAGCAAAGAAAGAATTTATCAGTACTAATTCACATGACCTGAACATCTAATGTTGCCCAAGCTTTAGGCCTGGCTGGTTCTAGGGGAACAAAGGGTTTTGAGAGTGTATCTTCCTTCCTATCTCTTGGGTTTACCTCTTTATCTGTTGGCTCCTCTGTAAGCCATCTCTCTCACTCTTACCTAGGGCTCCCTAGCAACTATAGACATGTATTCCCTTGTAGCTCACAGTCCTAGTGAAAGGGGGGTTTTCTTTCTGAATGTTTTCTCTGAAGTCTTAGAATTAAGTTTTGTTAGCTTGTCTTGGGTATTGGACCCATGAAAGACCCAACTAATATGTGTGTGAGCTAGAGCTGAATCTCACAGCTGAATAAGCAGATGTGATTCATGTATCCACAACCAGAGCTAGAGGGTAATGTTCACCCATAGGAATAGCATAGTATCCCATAGGAAAAATTGAAGTTCAATTTCAAGAGAAACAGATAAACCCAAAACAAGAACGCTATAGCACTGTGCTTAAAAATTTGCTTGTAAAAATCATCTTGAGGTTTTATTGTCATCAAATATTAAGAATCATAGGGACTTTGGATTTTCTATATCAAATTTGCCTTTTCAGAGATATGAATTCTAGAACAGGGCTTCAGAGGCTTATTCAGAATTTCACAGTGAATTATGGGGCCAAGAAAGTACCCAGGCCTTCATATTTTTACCATATTATCCAGAGATAATGATTACATTTGCAGATAGAGTCATTGCTATTATGTTTTACGTGGGAGTGCATCTTTTCCCCTTCTCTGTCTTTCTGTTCTCATTTCCTTCAATACATATTCATTGGAGACTATTAGTACTGTAATCCAAGCCATCTTCTTCCAGGTCTTTATTGAGAATTTGCTCTGTGCTTAGCCTTGATTCAACATGTATTTGATAAACAGTTTATATTCCAATTATGGTACCAAGCACTGGAAATAAAATTACAGATAGCATATTCTAGAGGGGAAGAAGGATGGTTAATAAACTAATTAGTTATGATGAGTGCTTTTTTGGGCAAATAATAGATAAAGATCTAGTATAAGGAAAAATATAGATATGAAAGCTTAGCCTGAAAAATGAAAGGAAACTAGCCCGAAAGCCAGGAGGGAGAGTATTTCAGGGGGAAAGATTCTCAGAAGGACTGAACCTAGAGTTTCAAGAGACAAAAGTCTGGTTAGTGCTCAGGGAAGAAATTGGCCAATTTTGTACACATTCCTGGCGTCGTAGGCCAGATGGTCTCTGCTGCTCAGCTCTGCTGTGGTAGCTGGAAAGTGACTCTGGGCAGTGTGTAAACAAATGGGCGTGGCTTGCATTATAGTAAAACTTTATTTACAAACACATGTGGAAGGCGGAATTCCCTTCATCCAGGGAATGGAGATTGAGAGAGACAGCAGTCGACCTTGGAGGACCAGCAGGGAAACTTGAAGCCTGCAGGGGCATGACATCAGCGCAGAACCGACTTCTGTCAGGAAGGCTCTAGGTATTTGTTTAAGATCACGGTTTTAAGAGAAATTCTTTTCTTTCTTTTAAAGAAGCTATCATCGACATTCAAGTGGCAGGTCAAGCTGAAAGCTGTCTCTCCGCAGTGTGGCCTGGTGTCAGCAGCAGGCATCTCCTCTCTGGCTGCAGTTATTTCCCCCATATGTCTGCTGGGGCCAGCTCCTCCCACTTGGCTTCAGACTCCGCTGTCTCCGTGGGTTGGGTAGCGAGGATGGAGAATTTTGTCCAAGGGGTAAGATGCTAGCAGCGAGGACAGTGACAGCCCCAGCCCTGGGAAGACGCGCCTACTCTCAGCACAGCAGGTGGGGCGGCCCGGGGGGTCCTACGCCTGTCTCTTCCTTGGGAGTCCCCTGAAGTGAAATGTGTAACAAATTCTGTCTGCTATTTTTCCAGTTATGAAGCAGTCTTTGATTTATACTCCAGTCCTGTGGTGGTATTTTTCCTACCATGGTAGTATCGCTTTGGAGACATCAATTGAGTATATCATTTTTCTGAAAGTTTGAGTTTGGGAGAGAACTATATTCATATTTACTAATGGAACAGAGAAGGATGAGCTAAAAGGATCAGAAGAAACTCTGATGCACTACAATCAAAAGAGAAAGTGGGTTTAATACAATTAGGGGCACATATAGTTCATTTTGGAGACTTCCCACAGGAAACAAACTGCTGGTCCACCGTTCCAAGATCCTTCAATCATGTCAAAATATATCCTGATTATCAGTGGTAGGGGTTGATTGATACACTTTGCCACTTTCCTGTTTAGCAGTTTTGGGAGAAAATGAAAGCAATATGGATGTAAAAGCTTGGAACATTCATCAGCTGAAAATTGCTCATCAGAAGCATTGTTGTGCTAATGATACTGTTGAAATGGACTTGCCTGTCAAAAAGGGATACCTGTGGTGGATTCGTTTTGATATTTGGCAAAACTAATACAATTATGTAAAGTTTAAAAAAAAAAAAGGGATATCTTCTTCTGAAGCAGGGAGGTCCACTCCTTTGATGAGAGTCCCAGCAGAGCCCCGTGGTAGAGCCCTGGTGGCGAGCCCCACGCGCAGTGGCTGTCATCTTAGGCCCTTTCAGTTTCATCTTTTCAACCAGGTTGTGTCAAGTTCAAGAGGAATTTTATTCCTGTTTTCCCTCGCGCCTAAAAGATATGATTATAATTCATCATGAAATATCAGTGTATACTTGATTAATAGGAAACAGAGCTCACATTGTTTTTGGTTGCGCTGGTTTTCATGTATTCCGTGCCTTATTAATATTTTAAAGTAACTTTTCCATGCCGTGCGATAGTAATCTATGTTTGCTGATTTGGAAAATAAAATGGAAAAAGTAGAGAAGTGTAAAGCAATGCATGATACTTTCTTTGGGCTGCCCAGGTGGCACTAGTGGTAAAAAACCCACCTGTCAGTGCGGGAGACTCGCGTTGCTCCTTGGGTCGGGATGCTTCCCTGCAGGAGGGCATGGCAGCACACTCCAGTGTTCCTTCCCGGAGAATCCCGTGGACGGGGGGACCTACTGGGCTACAGTCCATGGAGTGGCAAAGAGTTGGACATGACTTAAGCAATATAGCACGGCACGGCCATGTGTTCTTCAGTCAGCTGTTAAAACAATATTTAATATAAATTTGTCTAGCATTTTTCTATTTGTGTATTTATGAAAATGTATATAATTATTTCCTCAAATTTGCATACCACCGATTATGCTGTGCATACACATTTATAAACTGTCAGAAATGACATTTTCCATGAGCATTTTATACATTCCCCTTGTCAATAATGGTTTTGTAGTACTTGGGTTGATAGCTGAGTCAATGTTTATTTGTTAGAATTGTTTATCATTTTCAGTGTTTTGCTATTATGAAAACATTCCAACAAATGTAACAATAGTATTTTTTCAATTATATTATCTTTTTAAAATCATATTTATTTTTAATTGATTGATGACTGCTTCACAATGCTGGTCTGATTTCTGTCATACGTCAGCATGAATTAGCCATAGGTGTACATATGTGCCCTTCTTCTTGAACCCAATTTGTATTATCTTAAGTACCTCATGTGAAGAGTTGACTCATTGGAAAAGACTCTGATGCTGGGAGGGATTGGGAGCAAGAGGAAAAGGGACGACAGAGGATGAGATGGCTGGATGGCATCACTGACTCAATGGACATGAGTCTGGGTGAGCTCTGGGAGATGGTGATGGACAGGGAGGCCTGGCGTGCTGCGATTCATGGGGTCGCAAAGAGTTGGACACGACTGAGCGACTGAACTGACTGACTGACTGAAGTAAACCAAAAACCTTACTCCTTAAACCATTAAGGAAAAATTTAAATGTAAATTTAACAACTTTTTCCAGTGAAAATACATAGTTGACTTAAGGAGTTATTTATTAATATAAGTGAGAAAAAAGAAAAAATTCAGTAAATTAGAAACAAAGTTACATTCATTTCTCTCAGTTTTGTTAATTCCTCAGTTTGTATAAATTCATTTTATCAAATTTTGTTTAAATATTCCTTTTTCTCTTGATCACATGAGAAAAGCTGTCACAATATGACTGAAATGGGCCGGTTCGCGTGCTTTGGAAGTTCGTGAGCTTTGTTTTCATGTGTGCAAGCTGCGTCCTGTTGGCAGCACTGGGGAAGCGGAATAGAAAGTGTCTGTGAAGTTGGGGATCTTAAGTTAGGGTGTCGATTTAGCCTTTGTTGATCATGAGTGCGTCTACTGAATTACAGTTTCCAAATTTGCTTATTTAGTTAGTTAGCTATTTAGATGGAAGTAGAGTTGACTTACAATGCTGTGTTAGTTTCTGGTATACAGCAAAGTGATTTGGTTATACAAATATATTGCATATTATATATTATGTTCTGTGCACATGTATATTATTTTATACATTTTATATATTCATACTATTTTATAACATACTATAATGTGTTATAATGATAATATTCATAATATGTATTATTTTTCATGTACTTTTCCATTATGGTTTATCAAAGGAGATTGAATAGAGTTCCGTGTGCTATACAGTAGGGCCTTACTGTTTATCCATTCTATATCTAACAGTTTGCATCTGCCAACCCCAAACTCCCAGTCCAACCCTCTGCCCTCTCCCCTTGGCAACCCCAAGAGGTCTGTGAGTCTGTTTCTAAACGTACTAAATATGATGATGATTGTGAATCCTAACTTGCAGACCAGGGAAAGAATCTAGAAAATAAGAGACTTGAAAATGCTGTGGTAACAGTTAACCAGTAGACTCTCACTTATTCATTTATTATCAATTAAACTTTGATTCTAAGATGATCAGACATTACCAGGCAGCTGTAAGAAATGGTATTGAGATACCCTGTGTTTTCTACTCAGTTTCCCCTTGAAAGTAAGATCTTGCAAAACCCGTAAAATCGCATGATCAGGACACTGGCATTACAAATACAATCTAAAATCAAAATGTCTCCATCACTACAGGGGCATGCTGCTCTGACATCTCATAGACCCATTTCACACCCGCATCCAGAGCCTCTGGCAGCCAGCAACTAGTGCTCCCCATTTCTGTAGTTGGGTTATTTCAAAAATGTTACAGAAATAAAATTGTATAGTAGGTAACATTTTAAGACTTTTAAAAAATATTCAGCATAATTCCCTCAAGATTCATCAAGGTTGTTGCATATATTAACAACGAAATTACATTGATTAATTTTTTAATATTAAACTAGATTTGCATCTTCAAACTATTGTCATAGTTTGGTATATATTTTATATATGCCAATATAGATATGTATTATTGTTGTTGTTCAGTCACTGAGTCATGTCCAACTCTCTGTGACCCTATGGACTATAGCCCACCAGGCTGTTCCTGTATAGACATATTTAAAACATACACGTGTGTGTGTGTGTGTGTGTAAAACCTTACAATATCATGCATGAACATCTGACTTTTATTGACCAAAACTTGCAGTATAACCTTGGAATTGGGGGGGATAACTTTAAAACCTTCTTCCCTGCCTCCCCTCTAAAGGAATATGTTCTGGTCAGTGTGACTCTGACTGCCTTGGCAATGTGCAGCATTTCTGACGGATTCACAGTATCACCATCATCATTATTACTACCATCATCTTCGCCATCAGCATTAAGGTTTACTATATATGAGACTGAATCCAACATCCATCCATCATCACATTCTCTATTAAGCTTCAGATCATTTATATTTACCAGTAATACCTTCCATAATCATCTCTCACATCTGAAGTCTGCAAATACTGAAGTGATTATAGAGTTTCTTAACTTTGCTCTGAAGTTTTCTGTTCATCAACCATCATGTTTGTTCATAATATGTCATCATTACATAGGAAATCATTTTTTAAAAAATTTGTGACTAATTTACCAAAATCCTTATTTTCATCCATACATAAAACAGGCAAAATTAAAAAAATAATAATTTTGTTGGCTATTTACAAGGTAATCATTTAAATTTTTAAAAATTATGATTGTGTATCTCACTCAAAGATCATTTTTCAAATGATCAAAGAAAATTTAAGATTAATGTAATGACTGCTTTAAAAGTTGACATGCGTATAATGCAGAAAGAAGAAAAAAAAGACTCAAATGTAACACTGACTCAAAACTGACACTGGGAGACAAAGTGGATGATTCTACGTAAGTAACAGGACCCTTCCTGCCAGGCTCATCCTCAGCACACACAACTTTGTATCTTGGTAAAATGTTCATAGTTCTGGGGAATTCTCGTTCAGATCGATTGTGGATAATTGAAATAGAAAACACTGTATTCTCTGCTACCGAATGTGTACTGAATAGATTTAGAAAAATAATTCAATTTTTAAATCACTCTAGAATTCAGTATTTCACCTACCAAATAACTTCATAAAAAATCTGAAAACAAGAATGGGAATGTATATTGAAATTTTTTATTTCCAGGGCTCTAGCATACTAAGAGAGGCCCATGTTTTTTTTAAATGGGAAGGGGCAACCTACTGTAATCTCATCAATTACTAATTTCTTTTGGACAAAACTTCCTTGGAAAAAAATCAGTACTGACTATTCAAATGTTCATGGTGTATAAAGCATTTTCACTGCAATGAATAACTATCTGTTAGAGTCTTGGAACTTAATTAAATGTCCTGAATTATAACCGTTCACTGGCTGTAAAAGTATTTTCCCTGAGATCTGTGGCTATCTCTCTGCCACATTTTACCTTGTAAATCTGAATGTGCATTTTTGTAAATCAGGGTCACAATTATTTATATGGCAGTTGCTGGACTTCAATTATTGGTCATTGCTGGCACTATATTAAGTCTACAGATATATATGAAACTGAGCACTTAAAAGCAGTCTAAAAATGTCAGATGAACTTTTTGTGCATTGCTACATGTTATCCTCACATACCATTTATTTGAATTATCTCATCAAAAGCAGTTTCCGAAGAGGAAAGTTTGAGACATTAGCAGCTGTTTTCACGACGATCTTCCGATTTGGTGGATGTCTTCCGTGTAGGTTGTCTCTTTTGATGCCTTGAGTTGTTCAGTCAATCTGCTGCCAGCAGTTTTTCACCTGAGAACACAGATTGTGCTAGGCACTTCTCATTGACACTAATCTTAGTTTAATAGCTGCCCCTTAGGTACTTCTTGGAAAATTTAGGGAGTCTGTTCTCTGCCAGAGCAATATTTCTTTAGGATGAAATCGAAATCTGGTTTGATAATAAAAAGGACATTTCAGTTCAATGCCTGTGGAAAATTTAAGTGGGGAAGTTCCTAACAGAATCTGCAGTCTATTTTCAGATCAGAAAAGTGACATGGTGTTACCACCTGAAGCTAACAAGGTCTGAATCTTTATGCATGAGTCATAGTATGTTTAAAAGAAGTTGGAAAAAACAAATAGATGAACTGCTATTCTATGACCTGAGGCCCAAATCCAGCTTACTGTCTGGTTTTGTACAGTTCATAAGCTAAGAATAGTTTTTTTTTTTTTTTCATTTACAAAGATTTAGTTAAAAATAATATTAATGATGTAAAATTATATTATATTTAAATTTCAGTGTCCATAAATAAAGACACCCCATAGCATAAGAGTCTATGGGTACTTTTATGTTATAACAGAGCTGAGCATTTGAAAGAGATACTATATCATCCACAATCATATACTATTCACCATCTGACCCTTAACAGAAAATACACTCCTGGTATATTTACAAATTTGATATTTATACTGTTTCCATCATCTAAGCATCTTTGTATAATACATTGTAAATATTTTTGAAACTAGTTGAAATTTCATATGTAAACAGCTGTGCATATTTATATATATTTTAATATTAGTTTGCTGTGACCAGTGCGTTCTCTTGGCAAAACTCTATTAGCCTTTGCCATGCTTCATTCTGTACTCCTAGGTCAAATTTGCCTGTTACTCCAGGTATTTCTTGACTTCCTACTTTTGCATTCCAGTCCCCTATAATGAAAAGGACATCTTTTTTGGATATTAGTTCTAGAAGGTGTTGTAGGTCTTCATAGAACCATTCAACTTCAGGTTCTTCCATGTTACTGGTCGGGGCATAGACTTGGGTGTTTTTGTTTGTTTTTAGCTTTGGCTCTGTCTCTTCATTCTTTCTGGAGTTATTTCTCCACTGATCTCCAGTAGCGTATTGGGCATGTACCGACCTGGGGAGTTCATCTTTCAGTGTCCTATCTTTTTGCCTTTTCATACTGATCATGGGGTTCTCAAGGCAAGAATACTGAAGTGGTTTGCCATTCCCTTCTCCAGTGGACCACATTCTGTCAGAACTCTCCACCATGACCCATCCTTCTTAGGTGGCCCTACATGGCATGGCTCAGTTTCACTGAGTTAGACAAGGCTGTGGTCCATGTGATCAGATTGGTTAGTTTTCTGTGATTCGTTTTCATTCTGTCTGCCCTTTGATGGAGAAGGATAAGAGGCTTATGGAAGCTTCCTAATGGGAGAGACTGACTGAGGGGGAAACTGGGTCTTGTTCTGATGGTTGGGGCCATGCTCAGTAAATCTTTAATCTGATTTTCTGTTGATGTGACTGTGTTCCCTCCCTGTTATTTGACCTGAGGTCAAACTATGGTGGAGACAATGAAGATAAGGGCGACTCCCTTCAAAAGGTCCCATGCACGCGCTGCTACACTCAGTGCCCCCAACTCTGCAGTAGGCCATCTCCGACCCACGCCTCTGCCACAGACTCCTGCACACTCACGGCAAGTCTGGGTCAGTCTCTTGTGGGGTCACTGCTCCTTTCTCCTGGGTTCTGGTGCACAAGGTTTTGTTTGTGCCCTCCAAGAGTCGGTTTCCCCTGTCCTGTGTAAGTTTTGCCAGTTCTATGGTGGGATTAATGGCGACTTCCTCCGAGAGGGCTTATGCTGTACCCAGGTCTACTGCACCCAGAGCCCCTGCCCCTGCAGCACTTCACTGCTGACCTGTTCCTCCACAGGAGACACTCACAGTTCTGTCTCAGTCTCTGTGGGGTCTCTGGGTCCTGGTGTGCACAAGGAGAATGCACTGGTCATAGCAAACACCCTCTTCCAACAACACAGGAGAAGACTCTACACATGGACATTACCACATGGTCAGTACAGAAATCAGATTGATTATATTCTTTGCAGTAAAAGATGGAGAAGCCCCACACGGTCAGCAAAAATAAGACTGGGAGTGGTCTGTGGCTCAGATCATGAACTCTGTATTGCCAAGTTCAGACTTAAATTTAAGAAAGTAGGGAACATGACTAGACCACTCAGGTATGACCTAAATGAAATCCCTTATTATTATACAGTTGAAATGATCAATAGATTCAAGGGATTAGATCTGATAGACTCCCTGAAGAACTATGGGTGGAGGTTTCTGACATTGTACAATAGGCAGTGGTCAAGACCATTCCCAAGAAAAAGAAATGCAAAAAGGCAAAATGGTTGTCTGAGGAGGCCTTAAAAATAGCTGTGAAAAGAAGAGATGCGAAAGGCAAAGGAGAAAAGGAAAAATATTGAATGCAGAGTTCCAAAGAATAGAAAGGAGAGATAAGAAAGCCTTCCTCAGTGATCAGTGCAAAGAAATAGAGGAAAGAAATAGAATGGGAAAGACCAGAGATCTCTTCAAGAAAATGAGAGATACCAAGGGAACATTTCATGCAAAGATGGGCATAATAAAGGATAGAAATGGTATGGACCTAACAGAAGCATAAGATATTAAGAAGAGGTGGCAAGAATACACAGAAGAACTGTACAAAAAATATCTTCATGACTCAGATAATCACAATGGTGTGATCACTCACCTAGAACCAGACATCCTGGAATGCGAAGTCAAGTGGGCCTTAGGAAGCATCACTATGAACAAAGCTAGTGGAGGTGATGGAATTCCAGTTGAGCTATTTCAAATCATAAAAGATGATGCTTTGAAAGTGCTAGACTCAATATGCCAGCAAATTTGGAAAACTCAGCAGTGGTCACAGGACTGGAAAAGGTCAGTTTTCATTCCAATCCCAAAGAAAGGTAATGCCAAAGAACACTCAAACTGTCGCACAATTGCACTCATCTCACACGCTAATAAAATAATGCTCAAAATTCTCTAAGCCAGGCTTCAACAGGACATGAACTGTGAACTTCCAGATATTGAAGCTGCATTTCAAAAAGGCAGAGGAAGCAGAGATCAAATTGCCAACATCTGTTGGATCATCAAAAAAGCAAGAGAGTTCCAGAAAAACATCTACTTCTGCTTTATTGACTACACCAAAGACTTTGATTGTGTTATCACAACAAACTGTTTAAAATTCTTCAAGAAATGGGAATACCAGACCACCTTTTCTGACTCCTAAGAAATCTGTATGCAGGTCAAGAAACAATAGTTAGAATTGGACCTGGAGCAACAGACTGGTTCCAAACTGGGAAAGGAGTATGTCAAGGCTGTATATTGTTGCCCAGCTTATTTAACTTATATGTGGTGTACATCATGAGAAATGTTGGACTGGATGAAACACAAGCTGGAATCAAGATTTCCAGGAGAAATATCAATAACCTCAGATATGCAGATGACACCACCCTTATGGCAGAAAGTGAAGAAGAACTAAAGAGCCTATTAATGAAAGTGAAAGAGGAGAGTGAAAAAGTTGGCTTAAAACTCAACATTCAGAAAACTAAGATCATGGCATCTGGTTCCATCACTTCATGGCAAATAGATGGAAAAACAATGGAAACAGTGACAGACTTTATTTTTGGGGGCTCTGAAATCACTGCAGTTGGTGACTAGAGCCTTGAAATTAAAAGATGCTTGCTCCTTGGAAAAAAAGTTATGACCAACCTAGACAGCATATTAAAAAGCAGAGACGTTACTTTGCCAACAAAGAGCATCTAGTAAAAGCTATGGTTTTTCCAATAGTCAGGTATGGATGTGAGAGTTGGACTATAAAGAAATCTGAGCGCCAAAGAATTGACACTTTTGAACTGTGGTGTTGGAGAAGATTCTTGAGAGTCCCTTGGACAGCAAGGAGATCCAACCAGTCCATCCTAAAGGAGATCAGTCCTGAATATTCTTTGGAAGGACTGATGTTGAAGCTGAAACTCCAATACTTTGGTCACCTAATGCGAAGAACTGACTCATTTGAACAGATCCTATTGCTGGGAAAGATTGAAGATAGGAGGAGAAGGGGATAACAGAGGATGAGATGGTTGGATGGTGTCACAGACTCAATGGACATGAGTTTGAGTAAGCTCTGGGAGTTGGTGATGGACAGGGAAGCCCGGTATGCTGTCAGGAGTCTATGGGGCTGCAGAGAGTTGGACACAGCTGAGCGACTGAACTGAATATGAGTTTTTAATCACTATTAGAAGAAGAAAGAAAACAAAGTGTTAGTGGTTCAGTGGTGTCTGACTCTTGCAAACCCATCGACTGTAGCCAACTATAGCCTACCAGGCTCCTCTGTCCATGGAATTTTCCAGACAAGAATAGTGGAGTGGGTAGCCATTCCTTTCTCTAGAGTATCTTCACAACCCATATTTCGAATCTGCATCTCCTGCATTGCAGGCAGATTTTTTACCTTCTGAGCTACCATATTTTAATATTAGTTTTGATCATTATTAGAGATAGAGACAATTTTAATTGAATCTTTATATATTCTGAATTTTAAAACAGTTCTACAAATATGATATTTTCTTTTGCTCCTGAGAAAATAATTAGACAAATGTTTTCCATTGTAATATTGATACATTATTCAATGTAGAAAATACAAATGGTATTATAAAATAAGAAAAAGGAAATTATTTACAGTTTCACATTTTAGAGACAAGAATTTCAATATGTACACAAATACAAATTTAGTGCCTAGAAAGGAATAAATAAGTACACATATTGTCTTTAAAAATAGAGTAACAACTCAGGTAGTATTTATAATCTGCTTTTTATCTTAAAAACAGTCATATGCTGTTACAAGTTATACATTTTCATTCTAGAAACTTCAGAATATAAAAGAAGATAAAATACATTGCATTGCCACAGGTCACAGATAAGCAATATTGAAGTGTTTGTTATTTTGTTGTTTATCCCATCCATAAGTTATCTTTTTATTATAAATGAATGTTTTTGTATATATGTTTCCACAAATATGCAGTCAGATTTACATGCTACTTGATAATTTTTTTCATTTAACGTTCCATTACAAGCATTTTTCTGTATCAATAAACCTTTTATGTCATTTTAATGCTTGAATAAGGATTTAAATGTTCTTTAGCACATAAAGCGTGAACATCTTTTACATCAGTAATTATAAAAAATTAGAGCAACCTAAATATTTTCAAGAAGCTATCATGACATCCATATAATTGAATAGTATGTAGACTCTTGAGAGTTCTTGGACTGCAAGGAGATCCAACCAGTCCATCCTAAAGGAGATCAGTCCTGGGTGTTCATTGGAAGAACTGATGCTGAAGCTGAAACCCCAATACTTTGCCCACCTGATGCGAAGAGCTGACTCATTTGAAAAGACCCTGATGCTGGGAAAGATTGAGGGCAGGAGGAGGAGGGGACGACAGAGGATGAGATGGTTGGATGGAATCACCGACTCAATGGACATGGGTTTGGGTGGACTCTGGGAGATGGTGATGGACAGGGAGGCCTGGCGTGCTGTGGTTCATGGGGTTGCAGAGAGTCGAACACGACTGAGTGACTGAACTGAACTGAACTGATATATTGTTTATAGATGAATATTTATTAGACATGTTGTTGAAAGACTGATACCATCCTGCACCCTTGCTAGCTGGCATTCTTTTCCCTCCGTTCTTTCAATGACTGGCTCCTTGTTATTATTCAACTTTCAGTTCAAATGTGACCTCTTCTGAAATACTGTCCCTTATCCCCTAAGCCAGAAACTCTGCTCAGTCACCCTCTATTCCATAGTCCTGTCTCACTGCATCTTCTTTATGTCTTATAACCTTTCTTCCCTTATCAGAATGTAATCACTTTGAGGATGGGAAGTTGTCCTGTCTATTACTTTTCAGTATCTGGAACAACACATGACACTTCTTCACTAAAATATGCTTCACTAAAAAAAAGTATATTCTTAGGTTTAACAAGTCTATAAAGCTGTATGAATAGCAGGCTACTGTTAATACAGGTGTTCACATGCATGTGTGTGTGTGCTCTGCCTCGTGAACACAGATCGCTGGATAGGGAGTGGACTGGTAGGTAGACAGACAGAAAGATAGCTCCATGTAACCATCTGGCCTAAACGCCAGACGAAAATGTATTAATGTTAACAGTTATTGTCCTTTGTTGGCAGAATTTTACCCGACATCTTTTTTATCAGATGCTAATATACGCTTGACAAGCCCAGCCTTCTTCAGGAGGTAGTTTTGAAGCGCGACTTGCTGAAAGCCCACTCTAAATGAGGCTCAAGTCATGGGCTGTCTCCCTGTGCCCTGCTTGTTTTAGTCCACATGTGGAAGCAGTGCCCCCTCTCTCTCTTTTTGAGTCCTGGTAAGTGCCTGACACTTTACAAGGCTTGTATCAAGAATGTCGAACTAGAGACCTGTGGCTTTTGTCCTCATTTGTGGTGGAGTAAAAAGAAATGGGTGAAAGACGAAGAATCTCTGGGTGAGTATACATTTTCGGGCACCTGAAGAAAGGATGTTTCAGAAAGTGACATCTGAGCTGAGAGCGGAGAGAAGAAAGGGAGTCAGCAAGGCTAAGAGCGATTCAGGCTGAGGAAATCCTTTTTGAGGAAGGAAAGAACCAGTATTTGAAGGGTTCAAAGAACCTCTGTTTGAAGAACAAAGAGCAGAGAGACAGCCACGTGTGCCGGACCTTGGAGAGTGATGGAGAGGGTGGTGGGAGAGACTCCAGATCCTCTACAGTGGTAGAAGATACTGTGGTGGGAAGTGTTTGATGGTCACAAAGGAAGGCCAAGAGGCACAGACAGAGGGCATGAAGCTCCTTCACAATCCGTTAATGCAGAGCATTCATTCAGAATCATGGGAAACGGGTTCCCATAGCATGTGGCTCCCTCTGGAGGAATGGTTTAGCAGACCCTAATTTTCCATGAGGTAAATAATCTGCCTGCAGTGCAGGAGACTCAGGTTCAATTTCTGGGTCAGGAAAATTCCCTGGGAAGGAAATGGAAATCCAGTATTCTTGCCTGGGAAATCCCATGGATGGAAGAGCCTGGCAGGTTGTACTCCATGGGGTCGCAGAGTGGACACAGCTTAGTGACTGAGCTACCACCACATGTATCACTGCACCAGACTAAAGAGAGCATCTGCTGTTCTAAAAGTGTGAGTTGTCATCTTGGCTCTCACCAGCTTTTCTGGAGGTTGGTTTTCTTTCTAGAGACTCTGCTGCTTGAAATCGATGGAATTCTCTGATAGTCCTGGCATAGAAGAAATGTTCTGAGGTCAGCTACTTCTATTGGCATTTCTAACTATAAATAATTAACTGTTTCCTGAATCAAATTTAAAACAGAAAGCAAATATCCTCTGTATTCCCATCTCTGATAAATAGTTAACTATGAAAGATATATCCTTCTTTTTAAGGGCTTCCATGGTGGCTCAGTGGGAAGGAACCTGCCGGCCAGTGCAGGAGATGCGGGTTTGATCCTTAGACTAGGAAGATCCCCTGGAGCAGGAAATGACAACCCACTCCAGTATTCTTGCCTGGGAAATCCCTAGACAGAGAAGCCTGGAGGGCTACAGTCCATTAAGTTGCAAAAGACTCAGATGGGACTTAGCAACTAGATGAACTACATTGCCTTATTATTATTTTTTTTCTTTTTTTTAAATTTTATTTTATTTTTAAACTTTACATAATTGTATTAGTTTTGCCAAATATCAAAATGAATCCATCACAGGTATACATGTGCTCCCCATCCTGAACCCTCCTCCCTCCTCCCTCCCCATACCATCCCTCTGGGTCGTCCCAGTGCACTAGCCCCAAGCATCCAGTATCGTGCATTGAACCTGGACTGGCATCTCGTTTCATACATGATATTTTACATGTTTCAATGCCATTCTCCCAAATCTTCCCACCCTCTCCCTCTCCCACAGAATATTATTATTATTATATCAGACTTGTGATTTAACTACTTTAAAAAGTGCTTTACTCAGTTTCATATGTAATCTAAACACAGGAGACATCTAGTGCTTATCTTTAAACTAAGTTTGGCATTATCCATTGCACCTGCCACCCAACTGCACATATGTGTGTGCACATGCACACACACACACACACACAGATGCACACACACAGAGATTCTCAGGAAAATAAGAGATTTTGCTGCAATTATCACAATAAGACCGAATGTTAAGCATTTTACATAATTTGTTTCCCCTAAATAAGGGCAGTGCTCCTGATAACTTCCTTATCTTTGTTTCCTTTTGCTTTTAGCCCTTCTTGTCCCTTGCTTCTCTCTCTCCTCCAGCTTCTTTCTATCTTATAAATACATGCTGCTGCTGCTGCTAAGTCGCTTCAGTCATGTCCGACTCTGTGTGACCCCATAGATGGCAGCCCACCAAGCTCCACCGTCCCTGGGATTCTCCAGGCAAGAATACTGGAGTGGGTTACATGCTAGAAATTGCAAATCTACTCAGGGTTTCCAAATCTTCAGGATTTTGAAGAAAATTGAAAAGATGTATTGTGTAACATTTCTATACCTCTAAAGTAAGTGCAGCTCCAAAAAACCATATCTGTGACCTCTATTACAGTTTATATAATTTTCTTCTAAAACTTCTTTAACTATTGCTTTTCTACTTGTGTGCTCCATTTTTTTTCCATCTTGATTCATATTATGTTTTTTTGAAAGTCTTTCTTCTAACCTTTAATATCATCTTTTTCCTAATTTCAGTATCTTTTCTTTTCCATATATTTTAGGATATCTCTTTGAGCTACCTTCTACTGTTACAGAATTGAGTTATTTTAAGCATTTAATCTCCTGTTTCTGATCTTGAGTGGAGAATTCCCATGGATGGAAAAGCCCGGTGGGCTACATGTCCACAGGGTCACAAAGAGTCAGACGCGACTGAGCGACTAAGCACAGTGCTGTCACTAGAGTTTGCCTTTCACAGAATGTCGTGTGGATGGAATCATGCAGTTGTGTGGCTTTTTAAGACTGACTTCTTTCACCTCTCAATGTGCATTTAAGATTAACTCGTAACTTTGCATGAGTCTTATTACTGAATAAAGTGAAAAGTGAGAGTGAAGTCGCTCAGTTGTGTCCGACTCTTTGCGATCCCATAGACTGTAGCCTACCAGGCTCCTCTGTCCATGGGATTTTTCAGGCAATAGCACTGGAGTGGATTGCCGTTTGCTTCTCCAGGGAATCTCCCTGACCCAGGGGTCAAACCCAGGTCTCCCACATTGTAGACAGACGTGTCAACATCTGGCCACCAGCGAGGCCCTTCCTGAATAAGAGTGTGTCATGGGGATGTATCCCGGCGTGTTCATCTGTTCACCTAGAGAAGGACTTTTGCCATTTATTTGATCTCTTTTAATGGAATGTTTTCTGACTCCTGTTTTCATTGTGTAAGTTGTCTTTTGGAAAAGGAAATGACAACCCACTCCAGTATCCTTGCCTGGGAAATCCCATGCACAGAGGAGCCTGGCAGGCTACAGTCCGTGGGGTCGCAAAGAGTCGGACACAACTGGGTGACTGAGCAACAAAACAGCAAGTTGTCTCTAGTTGTATCAGGATGGTGACCTCCTGAAATGGGTTTCAAATATGAGTTAATCAGCATCTAAAGTTTCTCTCGTTTATAGGAATCCGTGCTTAGTCTCTCAGTCGTGTCTGACACTTCACGACGCTTTGGACTGTAGCCTGCGAGGCTCCCCTGCCCACAGGACTTTTCAGGTAATAATACTGGCATGGGTTGTCGTTTTCCTCCTCCAGGGGGTCTTCCTGACCCAGGGATCGAGCCCATGTCTCCTGCGTCTTCTGTGTCGCGGGTGGATTCTTTACCTGCTGAGCCATCGGAGAAGCCCCTGTTTACAAAGTACCTTTTATTCAAGAAACGTTTTCTTTGAACTTTCTTTTGAATTACCAGTGAGTTTTCATTTACCTAATGACTTTTAAATATATCATTCAATAATTTGTACTAACTTTATAGACTAGTACAGCTCTCATCAGACCTTTGCAGTAGACTCCTTCTTGGCCCCCTGCCCCTAGTCACACAGTAGGTAAAGAGATCTCTTAAAAACATATATGAGGTTATTTTACTCACCAGCTTGAAATTGCCTGTTGGCTTCCTGGCATATTTGGCATGAAATCCAAACTCCTCGCTGCTCGTGAGGCTCTTTGTTGAGTGGCCCTAAATGACCTGGGAAGTCGTATCACCTGTTGATCTCTTTTGCTTCCTTAACTTAGGACAGAGTGGCCCTCTTGCCAGGCTTGTTCTCACCTCCTTACTCCAGAAATGCCCTTCTCTTAAAACACCCTTTCTTTGTACCCCAGATTTTCTTGCTCTCCCCTTGTCAGTGTTCACTTCTCAACGCAAATGTCTCCTTTCGGCCATGCTTGTCCCCATCACTGTCAACTGCATCTCCATTTTATAATGTTTCCATAGCACTCAGCACAATCCTAAATCATCTAGTTTATCCAATTCTTATTTTTGTCATTCTTATCCTTTAGATTGGAATCTCTATGAAATGAGGCACCTCATATGTCTCATTCTTGATTGCATTCTCAGTGCCTGGAACTGTGTAAATATTTGTTGACGGAATAGCTGTTTGCTTGGGGTTAGTGACCTCAGAGGGACACAGTCACAGCTGAGCTCCCTCACCTGTGTCTAACTGGATTTCCCTATCAGTACCCGCTGAGAGTCAGCACTGTCATATGCTTCCTACTCAGTTGAGCTGATAACACCTGCTTTAGCCAACAACTCCAGAGATCTGGAGACGACCATGATAGTGGTCATGACGACAGGATTGTACCACTACCCGTGACCCATTTACCCTGCTAGTGAGGGAACGTCACAAGCATCTTCATTCTCATGATTTGCTTTTCAAAGTCATGTTGGGTTTTTCCTCAATCCAGGCATGGCTGTAAGCCTTCAAATTTTCTCACTTATTTAACTGATCTCTCCATGGTTCACACTGAGAATATACATTTTCCCCCAGTTTCATATTTTTTGTTCTTTATAATGGAAATCTAAACACACCAATGTATGTGGCTACAAGTATATGTGTGCTCACACTTAGGCTTGTAGGTATTAGAACCTGTGGTAGGCAAAATTCTGTAGGTGGGCCCAATGACCTTTGCTCTCTGTTGTTATTCTCATGATTATCTTATAGATGAAAGGGATTTTGTGAATGCAACTAATCAGTTGAATTTGAGATAGGAAGATTATCAATGCTCAGTTACATCACATGAATCCTGGAAATGTGGAGTATTTTCTCCAACTGGTAGCAGAAGAGAAAGATTCAGGATATGAGAGGATTCAACATGGTCATTCTCTATGGAGATGGAGGAGGCCAGGGAATCAGGGCTTGAGAGTAGCCTCTGAGATCTAAGAATGGTCCCTGCCAATAAATAGCAGAAAACAGGGCTCCCAGTCCTGTAAATAAAAGGAGCTGAATGCTGCCAACAGCCTGAATGATCTTGGAGGCAGAGTCTTCCCTACAGTCTGCGGAAAAGAGCACAATTTTGCCAGTACCTTGATTTTGGCCTGTGAGACCCATCAAGGCCACCGGGACTTCTGACCTGTAGCGATATGAGATAATAACTAGATATTGTTTCAAGCCACAAAATGTATGGTGATTTTTTTTTTCACGTAACAAAAAACGAAGTCAAATATGCCTTTGTCATCATTTCCCTAGGTAAAAAAATTTTTACTATATTTCAGTCCTTTTTATTCTTCTTTCAGTGGAATCGATGTTTAGGTTTTTAAAGAATATTTGAATAACTGAGTTTTCCTTTTCAACACTGATTATTAGGTGTAACTGCCTAGTTTAACTTTCTATCAGCTGTCCACTTTTTGAAACGATGTTTGTTTAATAATAGTGTTATTGATTTGCAGACGGAGGGCCACTATTAAGTGTCACTGAAACAATTTTGGGTAATAAGAACTGAGAGAGACGTGTGGCTTGTTTGTAAAATTTCCATGTCTTCTGCAATTCAATCTCACATTCTGCTCATTCAACACAGAAACTTTGGATTTCACATTTGTCTTTCAGGAGTTGCTCTTTCACTGTTCATTTGAGCCGTGAGTTCTTGTTTCTGACAAGTGTGTCTTTGGGTTCTGCTTCCGGTTTTGACAGTTATTACAGAGAGCTGCCAGAATAAAGCGTTGAGAAACGCTGTCCTTCCGTGTAACACAGCTTTGGTTTTATTGAACTTAAAGTTGCTTTAAAAAGTTTTGTAGAAGAATAAAAGTTCAACAGCTAGAGTGCTACCACAAGGAGAGAAGAAAATTTGTCTGTAACTTCCATTACTTTAAATAATCTCATCTGGTGTTCTGAGAATCTTCAAGCGAAGCAAGATGCATAGGAACAAAATAATAACTCTTGATCATTAACTAGCTGTGCATTGTAGGTAAATTATTTTTCCTCTCTATGATTTAGTTTTGTTAATTTTATTTATTTAATTGCTTATTTTTGGACTGCACTGGATCTTTGTTGCATTGTCCAGGCTTTCTCTAGTCGTGGCGAGTTGGGGCTCCTCTTCGTTGCAGTGTGTGCAGGCTTCTGGGTGTGGTGGCTCCTCTCACTGTGCAGCGCAGGCTCAGCAGTTGTACCACACCGGCACGTGGACGCGTCCTGGACCAGGGAGCAAACCTGTGTCCCCTGTTAGCAGACGCGTTCTTAACCACTGCACCAGGAGGGAGTCCTGTGATTTAGTTTTTGCATCTATCAGTTCAGTTCAGTCGCTCAGTCGTGTCCAACTCTTCGCAATCCCATGAATCGCAGCACACCAGGCCTCCCTGTCCATCACCAACTCCCGGAGTTCACTCAGACTCACATCCATCTAGTCACTGATGCCATCCCAGCCATCTCATCCTCTGTCGTCCCCTTCTCCTTCTGCCCCCAATCCCTCCCAGCATCAGAGTCTTTTCCAGTGAATCAACTCTTCGCATGAGGTGGCCAAAGTACTGGAGTTTCAGCTTTAGCATCATTCCTTCCAAAGAAATCCCAGGGCTGATCTCCTTCAGAATGGACTGGTTGGATCTCCTTGCAGTCCAAGGGACTCTCAAGAGTCTTCTCCAACACCACAGTTCAAAAGCATCAATTCTTTGGGGCTCAGCCTTCTTCACAGTCCAACTCTCACATCCATACATGACCACAGGAAAAACCATAGCCTTGACTAGACGAACCTTTGTTGGCCAAGTAATGTCTCTGCTTTTGAATATGCTATCTAGGTTGGTCATAACTTTCCTTCCAAGGGGTAAACGTCTTTGAATTTCATGGCTGCAGTCACCATCTGCAGTGATTTTGGAGCCCCCCAAAATAAAGTCTGACACTATTTCCACTGTTGCCCCATCTATTTCCCACTTCAGCAATATGTGAACCGTGAACTTCCTGATGTTCAAGCTGGTTTTAGAAAAGGCAGAGGAACCAGAGATCAAATTGCAAACATCCGCCGGATCATAGAAAAAGCAAGAGAGTTCCAGAAAAACACCTATTTCTGCTTTATTGACTATGCCAAAGCCTTTGACTGTGTGGATCACAATAAACTGTGGAAAATTCTTCAAGAGATGGGAATACCAGACCACCTGACCTGCCTCTTGAGAAATCTGTATGCAGGTCAGGAAGCAACAGTTAGAACTGGACATGGAACAACAGACTGGTTCCAAATAGGAAAAGGAGTTCGTCAAGGCTGTATATTGTCACCCTGCTTATTTAACTTATATGCAGAGTACATCATGAGAAATGCTGGACTGGAAGAAGCACAAGCTGGAATCAAGATTGCCGGGAGAAATATCAATAACCTCAGATATGCAGATGATACCACCCTTATGGCAGAAAGTGAAGAGGAACTAAAAAGCCTCTTGATGAAAGTGAAAGTGGAGAGTGAAAAAGTTGGCTTAAAGCTCAACATTCAGAAAACGAAGATCATGGCATCCGGTCCCACCACTTCCCAGGAGTAAGCATCTTTTAATTTCATGGCTGCAGTCACCATCTGCAGTGATTTTGGAGCCCAGAAAAATAAAGTCTGACACTATTTCCACTGTTGCCCCATCTATTTCCCATGAAGTGATGGGACCAGATGTCATGATCTTAGTTTTCTGAATGTTGAGCTTTAAGCCAACCTTTTCACTCTCCTCTCTCACTTTCATCAAGAGGCTTTTGAGTTCCTCTTTACTTTCTGCCATAAGGATGGTGTCATCTGCATATCTGAGGTTATTGATATTTCTCCCGGCAATCTTGATTCCAGCTTGTGCTTCCTCCAGCCCAGCATTTCTCATAGTGTACTCTGCAGATAAGTTAAATAAGCAAGGTAACAATATACAGCCTTGACGTACTCCTTTTCCTATTTGGAACCAGTCTGTTGTTCCATGTCCAGTTCTAACTGTTGCTTCCTGACGTGCATACAGATTTCTCAAGAGGCAGATCAGGTGGTCTGGTATTCCCATCTCTTTCAGAATTTTCCACAGTTTATTGTGATCCACACAGTCAAAGGCTTTGGCATAGTCAATAAAACAGAAAGAGATGTTTTTCTGGAACTCTCTTGCTTTTTCCATGATCCAGTGGATGTTTGCAATTTGATCTCTGGCCTCTGCCTTTTCTAAAACCAGCTTGAACATCTGGAAGTTCACGGTTCACGTATTGCTGAAGCCTGGCTTGGAGAATTTTGAGCATTACTTTACTAGCATGTGAGATATTGTGCGGTAGTTTGAGCGTTCTTTGGCATTGCCTTTCTTTGGGACTGGAATGAAAACTGACCTTTTCCAGTCCTGTGGCCACTGCTGAGTTTTCCTAATTTGCTGGCATATTGAGTGCAGCACTTTCACAGCATCATCTTTCAGGATTTGAAATAGCTCAACTGGAATTCCATCACCTTTACTAGCTTTGTTCGTAGTGATGCTTTCTAAGGCCCACTTGACTTCACATTCCAGAATGTCTGGCTCTAGGTGAGTGATCACACCATCATGATTATCTGGGTCATAAAAATATTTTTTGTACAGTTCTTCTGTGTATTCTTGCCACCTCTTCTTAATATCTTCTGCTTCTGTTAAGTCCATACCATTTCTGTCCTTTATCGAGCCCATCTTTGCATGAAATGTTCCCTTGGTATCTCTAATTTTCTTGAAGAGATCTCTAGTCTTTCCCATTCTGTTGTTTTCCTCTATTTCTTTGCATTGATCGCTGAGGAAGGCTTTCTTATCTCTTCTTGCTATTCTTTGGAACTCTGCATTCAGATGCTTATATCTTTCCTTTTCTAAGTGACAGAAATATGTTAATTACCTAGGAATCCAGTGCTTCTTAAACTTTTCCTCCTAGTAATGGTTCTCAAAGTATGGCCCCTGGACCACTGGCAGCAGCATTACCTGGGAATTTGTTAGAACCGAATTCCCAAGTCCCAGTACACATTTCATAAATCAGAAACTCTAGGGGGTGAGCCCAGAAATCTGGATCTTAACCAGTTCCCCAGGGAGTGTCTGAGACTGATTGCCATTGTCAGACCTAACATAACTTAGCATTAGGCCTGGTGTATATTTAGCAAATGTTAGTTGTTAAATTATATAAATTAACTGGGGGATGGTAGGGCATAGCTCAAAATGTATTTAGAAGCATATGATTTGTTTAAAAATCCACAGAGGAATTGTTTTGCATCTTTGCTTGCTGCTGCTGCTGCTAAGTCACTGCAGTCGTGTCCGACTCTGTGTGACCCCTTAGATGGCAGCCCACCAGGCTCCCCCGTCCCTGGGATTCTCCAGGCAAGAACACTGGAGTGGGTTGCCATTTCCTTCTCCAATGCAGGAAAGTGAAACGTGAAAGTGAAGTCGCTCAGTCATGTCCGACTGCTAGCGACCCCATGGACTGCAGCCCACCAGTCTCCTTCGTCCATGGATTTTCCAGGCAAGAGTACTGGAGTGGGTGCCATCGCATCTTTGCTTACCTTAATAGAAAAATATGTCTAGAATTCCTTTTATAATAGGAAAAACAGAGGTGTTTTCTCTTCTAAATCATTATGTAAATTTAAGTAAAATGAAAGCTCCAGCAAGAAATGTTGTGTTGCTCCTATAGCTTTGAAGTCTCCTGGCTCACCTCTGGTTACTGTCTCACAGTGACTTGAGTTTGAGATGCAAGGCCCTGGAACAGAGGAAGCTTTCTGGACTGTCCAAATTTGGTTCCTCTTCTGATGACATTATATTGTTTATTCCTCACATTCTTAATGCATCCTTGGGTTAAAGTATTTGTCGGTTATCACAACAGTCATGTTAGTATTAATATGAGATTTTTAGGAATGGCTAGATGTCAGTTCAACTCTCCTCCTCTGTTGGTACCTGAAGTTTCACCACGAGAAACAGTGTTCTGCTGCATTCCTGGTGGCATTTTCTGTACTCTCTGTTGAGTCCTCCCCGCCTCTCTCTATCTATATAGATAGATAGATAGTTGTTTTTCAGTTGCTAAATCATGTCCTACTCTGTGACCCCATCAAAGTATGTGAACCATGAACTTCCAGATGTTCAAGCTGGATTTAGAAAAGTCAGAGGAACCAGAAATCAAATTGCCAACTTCTGTTGGAACATCAAAAAAGCAAGAGAGTTCCAGAAAAACATCTACTTCTTTATCAACTACACCAAAGCCTTTGACTGTGTGGATCACAACGAACCGTGGAAAATTCTGAAAGAGATGGGAATACCAGGCCACCTGGCCTGCCTCTTGAGAAATCTGTATGCAGGTCAGGAAGCAACAGTTAGAACTGGACATGGAACAACAGACTGGTTCCAAATAGGAAAAGGAGTAGATCAAGGCTGTATATTGTCACCCTGCTTATTTAACTTATATGCAGAGGACATCATGAGAAACGTTGGGCTGGATGAAGCACAAGCTGGAATCAAGATTGCCGGGAGAAATATCAATGACCTCAGATATGCAGACGACACCACCCTTATGGCAGAAAGTGAAGAAAAACTAAAGAGCGAAAGAGGAGAGTGAAAAAGTTGACTTAAAGCTCAGCATTCAGAGAACTAAGATCATGGCATCCAGTCCCATCACTTCATGGCAAATAGATGGGAAAACAATGGAAACAGTGTTTAGCAAGTGAAAAAAATAAACAGACTTTATTTTTGGGGGTTCCAAAATCACTAGAGATGGTGATTGCAGCCATGAAATTAAAAGACGATTGCTCCTTGGAAGAAAAGTTATGATCAACCTAGACATAATATTAAAAATCAAAGACATTACTTTGCCAACAAAGGTCCATCTAGTCAAAGCTATTGTTTTTCTAGTGGTCGTGTATGGGTATGAGAGTTGGACTATAAAGAAAGCTGACCGCCGAAGAATTGATACTTTTGAGCTGTGGTGTTGGAGAAGACTCGTGAGAGTCCCTTGAACTTCAAGGAGTTCCAACCAGCCCATCCTAAAGGAAATCAGTCCTGAATATTCATTGGAAGGACTGATGCTGTAGCTGAAACTCCAATAGTTTGGCCACCTGATGTGAAGAACTGACTCATTTGAGAAGACCCTGATGCTGGGAAAAATTGAAGGTGGGAGGGGAAAGGTATAACAGAGGATGAGATGGTTGGATGACATCATTGACTTGATGGACATGAGTTTGAGTGAACTCCAGGAATTGGTGATGGACAGGGAGGCCTGGCATGCTGCAGTCTATGGGGTCGCAAAGAGTCAGACACGACTGAGTGACTGAACTGAACTGAGGCTTTCCTATCCTTCACTGTTTCCCTAAGTTTGCTCAGATTCATGTCCACTGAGTCAGTGATACATAAATTTGTATATCCATTGTATAAATATCTTTATAAATTATTATATAAATTATATATACTACTGTTCATAATATATTAATATATGATATAATATTCAATAATATATATAGATATATAAACATGGATATAAAGTGGTTATATATGTGTATATGTATATACGTATAGTGGAAAATAGGGAGTGTCCATTTTATAGGATTTTCTTTTTTTTCAGTAAGTCATTTTGCTTAGTACTCCCATGTCTAACCAGATCTATTAGGGTCTGTTTAAAAAACCAGGTTAGGTTAAACTTACGGGGCAAGACCACCATCTCTTTTCTCTTGAACTTGAGTTATTAAAGACACTTACTCCTTGGAAGGAAAGTTATGACCAACCTAGATAGCATATTGAAAAGCAGAGACATTACTTGGCCAACAAAGGTCCATCTACTCAAGGCTATGGTTTTTCCAGTGGTCATGTATGGATGTGAGAGTTGGACTGTGAAGAAAGCTGAGCACCGAAGAATTGATGCTTTTGAACTGTGGTGTTGGAGAAGACTCTTGAGAGTCTCTTGGACTGCAAGGAGATCCAACCAGTCGATTCTGAAGGAGATCAGCCCTGAGATTTCTTTGGAGGGAATGATGCTGAAGCTGAAACTCCAGTACTTTGTCCACCTGAGGCAGAGTTGACTCATTGAAAAAGACTCTGATGCTGGGAGGGATTGGGGGCAGGAGGAGAAGGGGATGACAGAGGATGAGATGGCTGGATGGCATCACTGACTTGATGGACATGAGTCTGAGTGAACTCCGGGAGTTGGTGATGGACAGGGAGGCCTGGCGTGCTGTGATTCATGGGGTCACAAAGAGTCGGACACGACTCAACGACTGAACTGAAACTGAACTGAGTTATAAAGGCTTAGTAGAGAACTGGTGGAGAAGGCAATGGCACCCCACTCTAGTACTCTGGCCTGGAAAATCCCGTGGGCGGAGGAGCCTGGTAGGCTACAGTCCATGGGGTTGCTAGGAGTTGGACACGACTGAGCAACTTAGCAGCAGCAGCAGAGAACTTAAGGCAGGCCTTCCGACTTTGTTCCTGTCCCATAATCCACCGCGGCACCACACATCCCAGCACCATACACCGCGGAAGAATACATCGCGGTGCCGCCCACCACGGCGCCAGACGCTTCCGTGCTATACTATACATTACGGCACTCTGCATTACAGTGCTATACGTTTTTCTCCCTACACGTGCATCACTGACTTTGATATCAGTGAGCCATGGATTTGAATCCTGGTTTGACCAATTACTAGGTCTATAGTCTTGGTCAAGTCGCCTAAGCTCTTTGAGCCTAAGATTTTTCATCTATAAAACGTGGATAGGAACAGCTTGGCGACAGGGGAGCATATGAAGATATTTAGTACGTGATAGTTGTTCAGTAAATTTAGACTAATGTGCTGGGCGACAGATAGCAAGATTGGGATAGTATCGGCTGAATGAGTTTACTGTCCACACTGAGGAAGGCAGGATAGAAAGAAGGGATTATGGCTGCTTTCCTCACATCCCTTCCCATCACATCGCATTCTCGTTCCTCAAGTCACATCGCTTTTCATGTTATTTATCACCATGTCGACATCACTCTGAGTGTTTAGTGGTGATTTTAATTGCTTAGTTGTGTGCCACTTGCGACTGCATGGACTGTTGCCCCTAGGCTCCTCTGTCCACAGGATTTCCCAGCAAGAATACTGGAGTGGGCTCCCGTTTCCTTCTCCAGGGGATCTTCCCCACCCAGGGAGTGAACCAAGGTCTCCTGCATTGCAGGCAGATTCTTTACCGACTGAGCCACCGGGGGAGCCCATGGACGGCCCTCGGCATTTAGGTTTCTGTCTCGATGCAGCCTCACCTGAAGCCCTTCCCTGGACCGTCTCTGCACAGCAGCCCTCCTTTATCAAGTCTCTCTTCAGCACTTACTCTTTTCCCCTATGGGACAACTTGTTTGTATCCCAGTTTGTATATTGATTGACTTTTCCTTACTTTTGTTGTTGTTTTCGTTTCTCTTAGTAAAAGTCAGTATGTTCCATGAAGGCAAAGGTTCATCTTTATATTACCTTATCCCCAATCAACCAAAACAGGACTTAGTAGAAAATAGGGATCTAATTCAATTTGTTAAGTGAATAAAGTGTCTGATGATTGAGTGAATGACTAAGATTTATTCAGTGGGTCATGACACTGGAGTAGAAGGGGGATAAATCACACCAGCCATTGCTCTCATTTCCTACTGGGATTTTGAAGTATTCCCAAACTATCTGACCTAACTATCGATCATGTATTATGTATGAGAGTTATGTATGAGAGTTCTTGCATTACAGTGTTTAAGTGTGACAAAATTCACATAGATATAGGTTTCTATTTTTTCCAAATAGTGGATTAAAAATATTCAGTAACTTGCAAGCTGAAAATCATGTTAATACATCAATCAAATATGGCTCTTTGAAAAAGAAAAAAGCAGAATTTCAATTAAAAAAAAAAAAAAACTCAGTTGTGCCTTTAAAGGAAAATAATAAAGGTTTCAATGAAAAATGCTCAGATATTGGTAATATTAGCACCAAAATGAAGCTCCCTTTACCTCTGCAAATATTGTAAGCATTTAAGCAATACATTGTTGATATTGGCTACCCAGGCAAGTAGTGTTGCTCCAGATTGTTTGTGGAAGTTTGACCATAAATGACCTTGTTTCAAGGTTGATAATGGTCTCTTAATGACTTTTCTACTCTTTTTCAAAGTTCTGAGAGCTTATTGGGTCATTATACCAGGTGATTTTGTTAATTGGGAATTATCTGGAAAGACTGTTAATAGTATAAGCCTTTAGTGGATCCGCCAGATAACACAGGGTGTGTTTCCTTTTTTTTTTCCCTCCCTGTTTGGCTTTGACCTTAACTGCAGGTTGGCTTGTTAGTGTCTCAAGTTGCAGTTTCACAGGAAGTTCTTAACTGACAGATATGAGTGGGGTGATGGGGTATGGTGCAAAGGCACCTCCTCAGAACCCATGCCATAGTTCTGTGGTGTGCTGAGACCGGGCAGAAGCTTGTCAGCCACTTGCTGGAATGATGGTGTTCCTTTTCCAAGCAAGTCATGGCAACAGAGATGGAGGAAATGGATTGTTTTTCTGAATAGCCAGAGTATAAGCGTGATGGGCAGGCAGTTCTTTTCATGACATAGATCCGCAAAATTGTATTTGGAAAGATCCAAGTTTAAATCATGTAAGGTGAGAAAGGCAGATTTCAGAAATTTTTGTGTAACTCTTGTTTCAAATTCTAGCTCTAAAGTTTAGTCTAAACCTTACATTGTTGGGAAAATCAGTTATAAGTTTTCAGTGCCTCCATGTCTTCTTCATCTGTGGGAACAATAACAGCATCTACTTTGGAGAATTGGTGTGATGATTAAATAAGTGACTGTGTGTGTGTCTGTGTGTGTGTCTGTGTGTTGTGTGCATGTATAATGGAAACTAGGGTGTGTAGGATTTTTTTTTTTTTTGGGGGGGGGAGTCATTGTGCTTAGTAGATTCAACAGACTCCATGATTGATTGGATGTGGAGTGTAAACTGAAGGATGATAATGGTTCTCAGGATTCTTGTTTGGCAGTTGGTGGTATAAAAGGGTTATGATTAAAGAATGAAGACAGTTGTGAAAGGACAAAATGTGTATTTTGGTTTAGAAACCATTCAGTTGGAGGAGAAATGGAGCAAGGTCCGAACGAGAAGAGACTGTTGACATTCCCAATCAGGTTTACAAAGACGTCTCTTCAGCCATTTCCTTACCAAGAGTGGCCTCCACAGTTAACTCATAAAGTTGAATTTGCCAATGACACCAAAGTCTTTGCAAACTGAAATGTGAACCTGTTCTTCACCAGGGTTGGGGAGTGTGTGGAGGTCTGCTCTTTATGTGGTTTCTGGTTTCAGTACGGTGGTGCATCCATTTAACACTTATATAAGAGGTGACTCCCTAAGGATACCTGTGTTCAAAGAAGCTTGACTTGGGACTTCCCTGGCAGTCTAGTGGTTAAGACTCTGTGCTTCCATTGCAGGTGGGTGGTGTGGGCTCAATCCCTGGTGGGAGAACTAAGATTTCATGTGCTGTTTGGCAAGGCCAGGAAAAAAAATTGATTTGCCTCAAATCCTGTGACCATCAAGACAAGGTCAATAGCCCCTCCATGAGGCGTCAAGAAGGGTAGGACATGGTTGGTGACTTTCTGGGCAGTGAGGTCGTAGGGGTGGCGCAGTGCCCCACCATCTGGTGGTGCCCCCAGCAGGGTGGGAAGGAGGGATCTCACAGCTGGGACGAGACCGCCAAGCGAACCGTCTTGCTGCGTGGACTGAACGCGTGAAGGATTTCACTGGTGCCTTGCTCTGACAGCTGCTGGCATCAGAAGACGCAGTTTGCTCTGTTCAGCATGTTTTCCAAAGAAAACAGCTCAGCTCTTGGCGGTCTTATTTTCCCAGCAGGACGGCATCCCCTGCTGTGAAGTGAAGAGGGACCGCACCTCTCTGCTCTTGAGGCCGAGAGCACCACTTCCCAGGGAGGAGTTCAATGGTGTAGCTGGATGGCGGGTCAGAGCACACATAAAAGGAGCCACATACCATACCTCCTTCCCGGATGTACATAAATAGAAAAGAAGAGACCTAGGTGCCGATGGGCTTCTAGGGACGAACCACCAATTAAGCAGGTATTTATTCACATGCTGTGTGCCCAGAAATACCATATGGTCTCTTCACAGCGGTGAGAGAGAGGTAGGAAAAAAGCAAGAAATGAGCCGTCTGTGTTTTCAACTGTTAACACGATCTCTAATATCACTAAATAGATCCTGGTTGGCTCCTCTCATGGCTGCTGTTACTGCCTCCAAAGATATGGCTTCTTCTATCTGTACCTCTGTTTTTACCCTCAGTTACCCACATTGCCTTCCTCAGAGTTATCGTAAGGATTAGTGAGTGTTCAGTGAAGACGAACCATCATTATTTCTACTGTGGCCATGACAGTAATGACAAATATGCTGCATTTGTTTTACTGATTACTGTGGCTACTTGCTTAGCTTTCTCCATATGCCATCTATTGTACCCAGACCCATATGCATCTTCCTTGCTTAATCTTCACTTTTACTCTGTGACTTTGTTTATATGAATATCTCTACTTTCTAGATGAGAAAATTCTAGCAGAAAAAAAGTGGAATATTTTGCCCAGGTGGTTAAGGCAGGAGTACAGTCCCCGGAACATTCAAAGTGCTCAGTAAATATTTGCCAATTGACTGATGAACTTTAAACCGTATATTTTATTATCTGGCCTTCTATACAAAACAAAAGCCCTTAGTCAGAATTGTTATGGATATTTTATTTGGCCTTCACCAGCTTGTTTTTCATATAAATTGGGAGACATCATTTTAAATTGAGAGAATTCATAACATACACAAGCACAGTCTGAATTTATGAATTTGGTTGGGGAGAATTAAAGAAGCAGCCACCTTGATGGCTTAGTGCTGAAGAGCACTCAGTTAACTTCAGGTGGACACAGGATGTGCCCCCTGCCTCCCGAGCTCAGAGCCTGCACTCGTTCCACCTTGAGCTCTCAGGAGAAAGGCTCCATAATACAGCCAAGCCTCACAAATGTGATTAGGAGGTGATGACTCAGAGAGAATGTAGCCAGAGGATACAGATCAGGGCGGGATTCAGCAGTGCTAGACTGTGATGCTGACAGTACGGGACAGAGAAGTGTGAGAACTGAGACGGAGCTATACCCTGGAGTAACAGGAAGGACTCTGTAGCAGCCCTTGATTTGGAGCCATGATTTAAAGATGGGCAGCGTTTGGGCTTCCCCGGCGGCTCAATGGTAAAGAAACCCTCTGCAGTGCAGGAGACGTGGGCCCCATCCCTGGGTCAGGAAGATCCCCTGGAGAAAAAGCGCCAACCCACCACACTGTTCTTTCCTGGGAAATCCCATGGCCAGAGGAGACAGGTGTGCGACAGTCCATGGGATCACACAGAGCCAGACATGACTTAGAGACTAGACCGCTATCACCAGCTTTTTTAAAGATGGAGAAGAGAGGGGGAACTGTTTGTATGTTGCCTATAAATAATAAAATGCACACCAAGTAAGCTTCTCCTTAAGTTAAAGGCACAATAGCTTTTAGGAAAAGCTCTGAGTCGGTCCTGGTTCACCAGGATTGGATTGTTTCTTGAAATTCCTGAAATGGCCTGAGAGTAGTAAGGTGAAGCTTGAGTAAGAAGCTAGGCCCTGGGAAAACCCTGGGGACTAATTAGCACCACAGAGATTCTGAGAGCATCCCTGGGGTACCACTTCCTGCCTCCCAGAACTGACTGCACTCTCGGCCACGACCTCTGTCTCTTCCTCTCCCTTCTGGTTCCCGAGGCTCCCAGAGGGAGCAGCGGCGGAAACACTGGCAAGCTCAAGGACTGCTCCAGTGATAATGAGCTCCATTCCTGGCAGGAGATGAGCACGCCCCCTCCAGATCTCCATGGCAGCTGTCTCTCTGGGCTCCCAGTGTCGAGGCCAGAATTGTCCAGCCCAGCTTCCCAAGGACACAAGAGTCTCACTGGCCATATGGTTGCTGAACTTAGAGCTACCGATGCTGAGTCTACTGACTGAGGTTTGTCCCTACCAGCCAGAATATTTTTCTCCTCTGCACTCTACCAACGCCATGTGAACAAATACAGCATGCTGAGAAAAATCTCTATTCTGGCATCAAAGAGACTTACGGTTGAGTCCTTGATGTGATCCTGGATTCATTTCCTAAGCATCTAATTTTTACTTTCATTATCAGTAAAGTGGGAAAAATAGGTGTGAGACTTAAATTAGACCAGGCATGGAAAGCTCCCAGAGCAGGTGCCTCGCAGACACTGAGTACCTGGAGTTCATTCTCTCACTATTGGTGGGTGGTTGTTATCATTGCTACCACAAGAAGCTAATATGAGGCAAGAGAAAAATAAAAAGGAACACAAGCATTCCTATTTGTTGTTGTTCAGCCAGTAAGTCATTTCTGACTCTTTGCGACCCCATGTACTGTAGCCCGCCAGACTCCATTGGATTCTCCAGGCAAGAATATTGGAGTGGGCGCCATTTCCTTCTCCAGGGGATCTTCCCGACCCAGGGGTCAAATCTGAGTCTCTTGCGTCTCCTGCACGTTGGGTGGATTTTCACCTGCTGCGCCACCTGGGAAGCCCAAGCATCCTGACAGAGCTTGGCCAGTAGCACAGCTCCTCGTGCAGAGCGGTGGTGCGGGAGCACAGACGGAAAGGCCAAGGAGACACCAGTGTCGGGGCCACGGAGAGAAGCTGTGTCTGTGCCTCGCAGAAATGTGAGTGGTAGCGTCCGATCTGTGATTCGGTGAGTCACAGGCAAAAGTGCCGGTGACAAGTGCAAATGGTTTGCTCAGCACCTGGAAAGCGCAGGGTGTGAACTTGTTCTGCAGCTCAGTGCGGGCTCCTCAGGGTGAGCGGAAGTGTGAATGAGACAGGAGCAGTGGTGGCAGGAGCCATGAGAGGCTAATTGCTTTCCTAGAGGCGCTGTCTTCTGATCACCTGGCTGTGCTTGTCCACGTGGACAGCATCCTAATGCTTCCTGAGCGCCCCGGCTGTGGTGGCAGGCGCACTCAGTGACCCAGCGTCGGGGGCACCTGCATCAGCCTGGCCATCTTTCCCAGACAGCGCCTACTTCATTCAGCCGTGCAGGATTTGGATGCTTTGAATCATGAGAGATTTACCCAGACTCTGAAATGCTTGGGGCTGTCCATCAAAACAGACTTCATTATTATTATTATTATCTTTAATAATGACACAGCTCTGATTTTTTAAATATAATTTTATGTATTTACTTTGGGCCGTGCTGGGTCTTCATTACTTCATGGGCTTTTCTCTAGTTGCAGAGAGCAGGGGCTACTCTCTAGCTGTGGCATGCAGCTTATCTGTGCGGTGAGTCCTCTTGACGTCCAGCACAGGCTCTGTCTGTGCGGTGAGTCCTCTTGATGTCCAGCACGAGCTCTGTCTGTGCGGTGACTCCTCTTGACGTCCGGCACAGGCTCTAGGGCACTTGGGCTTCAGCAGTGTGGTGCTCGGGCTTAGTTACTCCGCAGCATGTGGGATCTTCCCTGACCAGGGGTCAAACCTGTGTCCCCTGCAGGCTGGCTCTTTACCAGTGAGCCACCAGGGAAGCCCTGTTTATAGTTTTTTAAAGAACTTCCATACAGGAAGCCAGTCCAGGGCTCTGTGATGACCTAGATAGGTGAGATGAGGGTGGTGGGTAGGAGGGAGGTCTAAGAGGGAGGGATTTCTGTACGTGTGTGTTAGTGGCGCTGTCGTGTCCGAGTCTTTGAGAGCCCATAGACCTCAGTCCACCAGGCTCCTCTGTTCGTGGGATTCTCCAGACAAGAATACTGGAGTAGGTTGCCATTCCCTTCTCCAGGGGATCTTCCTGACTCAGAGACTGAACCCGGATCTCCTGCATTGCAGGCAGATTCTTTGCTGTCTGAGCCACCAGGGAAGCCCAAAATATGTATACATGTAGCTGATTTACTTCATTGTACATAGAAAGTAACACACCATGGTTGTATTATATTCTAATTCAAAAAACTTTATTAGTATATGGAAGGTTAAATAATAAGGAAAACAGGAGAATCCTTCTGGTCTTGACTCTCAAAATCGGTCGATGACTAGAATCCCACAGGTCCTTGAACAGTTTGTATGAATAAGAGTCTTGGCAAATGGCTCATTTTGTATGACTGTTGGAGGAGTGAGGGAAGAAGAGAGAGGGGAGGAAAAGAGCTTCAGATCTTCCTTTTATGAGTTTAACCATCCCCACCCCACCCCTGTTTTTGACAGCCTGTAGCAGCAGAACTCATCACAATGATTGTTATCGAAAGTGGTTTTCCTTCTACAATCACATTCTGTGTCACCCACATCACGGCACATCATTAAGTATTTGAGGTGGGTGGGGCTTGGCAATCAAGCAGCCTGTCCTTCATTTTACATGAAGAAAAAGGAGCCCAGGAAAATCAGGATTTGTAAAGACAGAGCCCTGTTGACAAATACTGTTCCTATCTCTATTCCAATATGATAATAGCACCTTAGTTTCCCTCTTAGGAAATATTCTTTCCAATTCTCAGCACATATGTTTCAGGTAAGGCTTACTGGAACATTCCTGGCCCTGCCAACAAATTCCAAAGGTCCAGCCATTGGCACAGAACCCGGGTCTGGCCCATTAGTGATGGGATTGGCTGTGCGCGTTGACCCAGCAGTTTCTGGAACTGATTTAGACATTAGAAAACCTAAGTTCTTTCCCATCGGGTGGGGTGGCTGAGACGGTAGGGTACAGTCCTGGAACTGCCAGAGACTATTTGCTGACAAAACAGAATAATTCAGTAATGAAGCTAACAGGGCAGTCAGCAGAGAGGAAAAATGTAGAAAAACTCATTTCTTTTAAAAAAAATTTTAGCTGTGCCAGGTCTTCATTTCAGTGCACGGACTTTTTCTGGCTGCGGCAGGTGGGGCTGCTCCGCAGTGGAGGTGTGCGGGCCTCTCCCTGCGGTGGCCGCCCTTGCTGCAGAGCATGGGCTCTAAAGCCTGCAGGCTTCAGTATCTGTGGCATTCAGGCTCTAGGGGCAGGCTCGGAAGTACGGCGCATAGGCAAAGTTGCCCCAAGGCATGTGGGATCTTTGTTCCCAGTTCAGTTCAATTCAGTTCAGTCACTCAGTCAGTCATGTCCGACTCTTTGTGACCCTAAGGACTGCAGCACACCACGCCACCCTGTCCATTCCTTTGTTCCCAAACCAGGGATCAAACCCACGTCCCCTGCGTTGGCAGGTGGATTCTTAACCACTGGACCACCAAGGAAGTCCCCAAAACTCATTTCTGATGATGTTATTGAGGCCCTGGATCATAGACCTCTTGGTATTTCCAGTGGCTTTGACACAGTACTCTTTTTTGGTAATTTAAGCCACTTTGAATTATATTTCTTCATTTGTAAGTTAAAAGAAAAGGGAACCCTCTTACACTGTTGGTGGGAATGCAAACTAGTACAGCCACTATGGAGAACAGTGTGGAGATTCCTTAAAAAACTGGAAATAGAACTGCCTTATGATCCAGCAATCCCACTGCTGGGCATACACACTGAGGAAACCAGAAGGGAAAGAGACACGTGTACCCCAGTGTTCATTGCAGCACTATTTATAATAGCCAGGACATGGAAGCAACCTAGATGCCATCAGCAGATGAATGGATAAGAAAGCTATGGTACATATACACAATGGAGTATTACTCAGCCATTAAAAAGAAAACATTTGAATCAGTTCTAATGAGGTGGATGAAACTGGAACCTATTATACAGAGTGAAGTAAGCCAGAAGGAAAAACACCAATACAGTATAATAACGCATATATATGGAATTTAGAAAGATGGTAACAATAACCCTGTGTACGAGACAGCAAAAGAGACACTGATGTATAGAACAGTCTTATGGACTCTATGGGAGAGGGAGAGGGTGGGAAGATTTGGGAGAATGGCATTGAAACATGTAAAATATCATGTATGAAACGAGACGCCAGTCCAGGTTAGATGCACGATACTGGATGCTTGGGGCTGGTGCACTGGGACGACCCAGAGGGATGGTATGGGGAGGGAGGAGGGAGGAGGGTTCAGGATGGGGAACACATGTATACCTGTGGTGGATTCATTTTGATATTTGGCAAAACTAATACAATTATGTAAAGCTTAAAAATAAAATTAAAAAAAAATTCCTGAGTACATTAGAGCTACCTGGATAAAGAATGTCTGATCCTGGAGCAGGGGTCTCTCTCTTTCTCATGAAGAATAAAAGGAAAGACAAAACACTGAAAAACACCAAAGGTCATTAATGAGTTTAACTATTTTAATTGTGACTAAGAAACTCAATTTCTAGACTCTTAAGCAAAGATATTCTTAAAAGACTTAGAAGCAATAGGGAAAACCAAAGAGTAGCCACATTATGCTTAATTTTAATCCCAAACCCAAAATGATCAGTTGTGTAAAATGTGAAAATGTGTCTTCTCTTTTCAACTTGGCCTCTGATCCGTGAATGTGGCCTTGAACATGTTCTTTGTCTTCTCTCATGTTCTGGATGTCTGTTTCTGCATGGCAAACCACCACCAAACAGTGGGTTTTAAAACAATAATAGTCATTTATTTTGCTCACAAATCTGCAAGATGACCGAGTTCATGTAGGCTTGGAAACCCCCATGTAGTTGCAGTCAGATGTTGGTTGATTGGGTAATAAACTTTACTTGGTCTACTGATTCACAGATATTCCTCTTATCCAGAAATTGCCTCATAGGCACATCCAGAATAATGTTTGACCAGACATCTGGGTACCCTGTGACTCTGTCAAGTTGACACATTAAAGTTAGCCATTCAGTTCAGTTCAGTTCAGTCGCTCAGTTGTCTGACTCTTTGCGACCCCATGAACCGCAGCACGCCAGGCCTCCCTGTCCATCACCAACTCCTGGAGTCCACCCAAACTCATGTCCATCAAGTTGATGGCATTGAGTGATGCCATCCAGCCATCTCATCCTCTGTCGTCCCTTTCTCCTCCTGCCCCCAATCCCTCCCAGCATCAGAGTCTTTTCCAATGAGTCAGCTCTTCGCATGAGGTAGCCAAAGTATTGGAGGTTCAGCTTCAACATCAGTCCTTCCAATGAACACCCAGGACTGATCTCCTTTAGGATGGACTGGTTGGATCTCCTTGCAGTCCAAGGGACTCTCAAGAGTCTTCTCTAACACCACAGTTCAAAAGCATCAATTCTTCAGTGCTCAGCTTTCTTCACAGTCCAACTCTCACATCCATACATGACCACTGGGAAAACCATAGCCTTGACTAGACAGACCTTTGTTGGCAGAGTAATGTCTCTGCTTTTCAATATGCTGTCTAGGTTGGTCATACCTGGAGTCAAATGCCATGGCAGACAGGAACTGTTTAGAATCACGGTACTGGATTCAGTACTGTGGACTTAAGAGTTTCTAAAAGTCTGAATGGTTTGAACATCCAGACATCTGTCTAATGTTTCAGTGTTGCTTGCTCCAGGTGGCTCAGTGGTAAGAATCTGCCCACCAGTGCAGGAGACACAGTGAACAGGTTCGTTCCCAGAGTGGCAGATCCCCTACAGTAAGAAATGGCAACCCCCTCCAGTATTCTTGCCTGGAAAATTCTGTGGACAGAGGAGCCCGGTGGGCTACAGTGCACAGGGTCGGAAAGATGGGGCAGGACTGAGCATGTGCACATGTCTGTGTGCTCTTGTAAAATGTTAGTGAGCATGGAAATACTGAATAGAATTACATGTATGTGTGTATATACATGTTATAATGTGTATGTATGTAACATATGCATAGAGAGTCCTTAAGTACCACTGAGAATATTAACATTCTAAATCTATAAAATTTATAAAATGCATACACAATGATAGAGAGAATAGCATAATAAATCTTTTCATATACGTCACCCAGCTTTGATCATTATCAATATTTTTCAGTGCGTTTTCTACCCACTGAACTTTAAATTTCTGCTCTATTACTTTAAATCAAATCCCAGATAACATGTAATTTTGTGCAGGAGCCCTCCAGGATGCATCTCTAACTGAAAAGGGGACTTTGTCTTCCCTGCTTAGCTTCGATTCCCCCATCACATCTAACATTTAAAATCAACCCTTAATATCATCTAATATTGAAAGGGTTCTAAAAGTGATTTTGATCATACATGATTTTTATCTTATCTTCGCCAATCATCTCGCCTAACACCCATATGAGTCTGAGATGATCAACACCTAGTGAGGAGAATCAGGTGGCGTGGATGAAAGCGCCTGATAGGAACACATGAGCAGAGCGAGCCACACGTTCGGCCGCATGGCAGAGCCTGTAAACACTTGCCACACTCAGAGAAACAGGAAGTCTGCGTGGGCCGTCAGGGTGGCAAGACAGGTCCTCCGTCCTGTCGGCCTTGCTGTCACACTCGGAATTGCTCTGCTCCCTGTGCCCGGGAGGGCCACGGTCACATCCACAACGGAATCCTAGAAAGTGACGGTCTCTGCTCCCTGTGCCCGGGACGGCCACGGTCACATCCACACAGAATCCTAGAAAGTGACGGTCTCTGCTCCCTGTGCCCGGGACGGCCACCGTCACATCCACACAGAATCCTAGAAAGTGACGGTCTCTCACTGCGAGAGTGATGGTGCTTTATAGATGAGACACGGTGCCTGCCAAAGACGATCGGATTTCTGCCTCTAATTGAGACAGCTTAATGACATAAGGGGCAGTGCACGGAACTTCTTAAAACTCTGGGCCGAGGCAGACTTGCTGTTGGGTGTCTGCCAGCCCACCGCACCTGCTGCATCTTCCCAGTAATATTTCAGAATGTCGGCGTAAGTGGCCCAGGAGCCCCCTGCAGAACCATGGTAATTGCTGAGCTGTGCCTAGACCAGCTGAGATAATGGAATGCCAAGAAGCAGGGAAAATGTCAACAGCTGGGGTTCATGCTACTAATTTTGTTTTCTTAAAAGTAAACTTTGTGGAATGACAAATCCCACTAAGAGCTGATCTGGAATTAGACAATCACCAGTTCTTTCACTGACCTTTGAACTCCTGTGTTCAGTCACTGCATGCAGGGCAAACCTGTGTCAGAGGCACAGGCGCTCTCCCCGCGCACCGGTGACGGCGTCGTGCATGCCGTGCTTTCTGGGCGAGTCTGCCCTGAACGCTACATCCTTCTCGACACCAGGCTCCACGTAGAAGGCATTGAACACAGTTGGCACGTGATAGGAAATGCACTTCCTTTTTCTAGCTTGTTCTTAGTGCTCATTTTGTCTCTTTGGGGAGGGAAACGAACCACAGTGTGCTGACCACGTGGCATGGTTGCTGTTCAGTCGCTGTCACGTTCAACTCTGTGCGACCCGATGGACTTCAGCCCACCAGGCTCCTCCGTCCACAGAGTTCCCCAGGAAAGAATACTGGAGTGGGCTGCCATTTCCTTCTCCAGGGACCCTCCCAGAACCAGAGACCAAACCCACGTCTTCTGCACTGCAGGCAGATTCTTTACCCCTGAGCCACCAGGGAGCCCTGGTGTCCCACGGTAAACAGACCAAAGATGACACAGAGCTGTGAACGGGCAGAGACTGCGCCAGTCTCATTCACCACTGTGCTTTCAGAACCACGCCTGGGCTCAGGAATGAGAAGCTGTTCAGAAACTATGCATTTAAACATTCAGTGAAACTGAGCAAAAGAGCATCGCACGTGCTAGTGCACTCAGATGCCTCGGTTGGTATGCCTACAGAATAAGAGCAGTAGCAGTGAGGACAGAAAATAATCGGCAGCTGACACTCAGGGATTTCTGTACGCCAGGCATCACGCTGATGTGCTTCCAGACAGTCTCTCACTGTTACTCACATCCGCCTTCTGTGACAGATCCTGCTTTTGGCTGCATGTCTCCAATGGGGAAACTGAGGCTTCATGAAGTTAAACAAGTTGTCCAAAGAGCAGCTGTACCACCCGAGTTTACTGTCCACATAACTCTCCACCCACTGCAGCCTGCTGACTCTTGTGCATGAAAAGTTTGGCCAGTTTTAGGTGGTCATGATCGTCTCTAGGCATCTTTGTGAAATTTATCTTACACGGCCGTCTCTTCCTAAGTTTAAGAATATTCAGTGTGATTTCACTCGTGGTGGTGGTAGTGGTGGTGGTTTACTTTCTAACTCTTGTCTGACTCTTTTGTGACCCCATGGACTGTAGCCTGCCAAGGCCCTCTGTCTATGGGATTTCCAAGGCAAGAATACTAGAGTGGGCTACCATGCCCTCCTCTAGAAGATCTTCCCAGCCCAGGGATCAAACCCACATCTTCGTCTCCTGCATTGGCAGCTGGGTTCTTTACCACTAGCCCCACCTGGGAAGCACATATGTGGTACACACGTGTTTGTGTATGTGTGTGTCTGTGTGTGTGTGTTAGTCACTGGGTCATGTCCAACTCTGCAGTTCCATGGACTGTAACCCACCAAGCTTCTCTGCCATGATTTTCCAGGCAAGAATATGAGAGGGGATAGCAATTCCCTTCTCCAGGGGATCTTCCTGACTCAGGGATAGAACCCAGGTCTTCTGCTTTGTAGGCAGATTCTTTATCATCTGAGCCACCAGGAAAGCCCATATATATGTATGTATGTGTACATATATGTGTGTGTGTGTGTGTGTGTGTGTGTGTATGAAGAGAGAGTATACCAAGTAATACATATACTTCAAAAATAAAAATTAGGGATGTTTTTGCTTTGCCTGGACCTAGTTACAATTGTAAAAGGAGAGGTTTTTTAATGTTCTCATTAATATATTTGAATTTATGAAACTAAGCATTATTAATTCTTCCATTACAAATACAGTAGCAGTCAAAATAGCTACCCTATTTTTTCATTTGATTATCACTGAATGATGATGTAATGACCTATTCAGTTCAGTTCAGTCACTCAGTCGTGTCCGACTCTTTGCAACCCCATGAATCACAGCACGCCAGGCCTCCCTGTCCATCACCATCTCCTGGAGTTCACTCAAACTCACGTCCATTGAGTCGGTGATGCCATCCAGCCATCTCATCCTCTGTCATCCCCTTTTCTTCCTGCTCCCAATCCCTCCCAGCATTAAAGTCTTTTCCGTGAGTCAATTCATCGCATGAGGTGGCCAAAGTACTGGAGTTTCAGCTTTAGCATCATTCCTTCCCAGGGCTGATCTCCTTCAGAATGGACTGGTTGGATCTCCTTGTGTTAACTTTTGTCTGCTTGCGTATCAGTCTATCTACCTACCTTGCCTTTGATGAGAAAACATGCCAACTCCTTTCTATACAGTCACACGTGAGTGGTTACCTTGGAGAGACAGATACCATGCAGTCTCTTTTAATTATTCATACCAAACACGTGTAAGGGCTTTCCACGTGGCACTAGTGGGAAAGAATGTGCCTGCCAACGTGGGAGATTTCAGAGAGGGAGGTTCAATCCCTGGGTCAGAAAGATCCGCTGGAGGAGGGCATGGCAACCCGCTCCTGTATTCTCACCTGGAGATTCCCATGGACAGAGGAGCCTGGAGGGTTATAATTCATAGGGTCAAAGAATTGGGTACAACTGAAGCGACTTAGCATGCATGTACACAATACAAAAACTTTTTGCCTAAGGAACATGTTTTATAAGACTTTGAGTCTATTAAAAATTATCTTTTCCATTATAACTATGGAATAAGGGTCTTAAAGACCTCATGGATGGAAAGGAGTTAATACCTAAGTGATGCTCCCCCCAACCAGGTTGGGCCAGGGTGGTTTTGACGAAGCTCCGGTGATGGAGGAAGATACTGCTATTGCTCAGATAGACTTGTCCTGAGGACTTGCAGACGTGCTTTCGGTAGACTGAATAGTGATCCCTCAGTGACGTCCATGTTCTAACTACTGGTGAATTTTACCTTACTTGGCAAAAAGGACTTCACGGAGGTAATTAAGAGTCCTGAGCTGAGATTATCCTGGATTTTGCATGTAGGACAAATGGAACCCCCCAGGAGCTTTGTAACAGAGAAGCAGGAATGTTCAAATTGAGAAGAAAAAGGAGAGAGAGGGAGGGGATGTGATGATGGAAGGAGAGATGGGATTTACATGGCCAAAAATGCAAGCAGAGTCAGATACTGGAACCAGTGTCAGTTAAATTTATGTAAATTATACCAAGTCCTAATAACTGCCAAGGCAGGAGACAGAAGAGATGTGAGTTCAGTCCCTGGGTCAGGAAGATCCCCTGGAGGAGGGCATGGCAACCCAGTCCACTATTCTTGCCTGGAGAATTCCATGGACAGAGGAGCCTGACAGACTACGGTCCCTGGGGTCGCAGAGAGCCGGAGGCGACCGAAGCGACTTAGCTCACAGCCCCAGTTTGCGTGCAGTTTCTGGCCGTTGTGAGTAAAGCTTCTGTAGACTTTCATGTTCGGCTTTGTGTGAACGTGGTTTTTATTCCTCTGGGGTGAATGGCAGAGGCGCCCTTGCCAGTCCATGTGGTAGCTGCACGTTCAGTGTCTTAAGCAGCCTCTTTACCGCTTTCCAGAGTGGCTGTACAATTTTCTCTCCACCAGCAGTAAATGGGTGATCCAGTCTTTTTCATTATTTCTTGGTTACTATTTTTGTTGAGCTTCCCAGGTGGCTCAGATAGTAAAGAATCTGCCTGCAATGCAGGAGACCCGGGTTTGATCTGTGGGTTGGGAAGATCCCCTGGAGAAGGAATGGCAACCCAGTCCAGTATTCTTGCCTGGAGAATTCCATGGACAATGGACCCTGGTGGGCTACAGTCCATGGGGTTGAAAAGAATTGGACACGACTGAGCAGCTAATGCATATTTTTATTTTAGTCATTCTTATAGAAATGTTGTGGGGAAACAGTGTCAGACTTTATTTTTCTGGGCTCCAAAATCACTACAGATGGTGACTGTAGCCATGAAATTAAAAGACGTTTACCCCTTGGAAGGAAAGTTATGACCAACCTAGATAGCATATTCAAAAGCAGAGACATTACTTTGCCAACAAAGGTCCATCTAGTCAAGGCTATGGTTTTTCCTGTGGTCATGTATGGATGTGAGAGTTGGACTGTGAAGAAGGCTGAGAGGTGAAGAATTGATGCTTTTGAAGTGTGGTGTTGGAGAAGACTCTTGAGAGTCCCTTGGACTGCAAGGAGATCCAACCAGTCCATTCTGAAGGAGATCAGCCCTGAAATTTCTTTGGAAGGAATGATGCTAAAGCTGAAACTCCAGTACTTTGGCCACCTCATGCGAAGAGCTGACTCATTGGAAAAGACTCTGATGCTGGGAGGGATTGGGGGCAGGAGGAGAAGGGGACGACATAGGATGAGATGGCTGGATGGCATCACTGACTCGATGAGTCTGAGTGAAGTCCGGGAGTTGGTGATGAACAGGGAGGCCTGGCGTGCTGGGATTCATGGGGTCGCAAAGAGTCGGACACAACCGAGTGACTGATCTGATCTGATCTGATAGAAATGTTGTGATACCTCATTGTGGTTTCAGTTTGAATCTCTCTGACAGGTAACGTATTGAACGTCTTTTCAAGTGTTTGTTATCTGTATAGCGTCCGTAGTGAGCTGCTTTTTTGGTATCTTTTCCTTATATTCTTTTTGGACCTTTCAGTGGTTTCTTTCTTTCTTTCTTTTTTTTTTGCTATTTTCTTTTGCAAGCTCTTTTTATATATCCCCTGCAATTGTTTTCCCCCTATAGGGAAATTTTTTTTTTCTTTTATTGCTTTCAAGATTTTTTTTTCCTTTGAAGTTTTTCAAAGTTTAGCTATGATGTGTTTTCATATGAAGTTCTTTTCATTTTTCCTGTCTGGGTTTTGTTCAGTTTCTTGAATCTCTAGGTTAATCTCTTTTGCCACACTTGGGCAAAAGATGCTTATTTCTTTGAGTTCTTTTTCAGCCCTACCCTTTTCTCTTCTTCTCTCTTATGACACAAATTTAATGTCTTTTGTGTAGACTCAGTCCCTGGTGTGTAGAGCAGTCCCTGGTGCTCTATTTTTTTTTTTTCCCCGTGTATGTTCTCTCCTTTGTTCAGGCTGGGTCATTTCTATTGTTCTGTCTCTTGAGTTTTATAAAGTGGTTATTGTATTTTTCCATTAAAATTTTTCCACTGGGTTTTCTTTGTATTTTCTTTCCTGGAACTTTCTATTTTTATTTGTTTCACTCATGTTTATAATTGTCTTTGAAGCATTTTTATGATGGCTACTTTACAATCTTTTTCAGAAAATTTAACTCAAACATCACTATCATTTTTGTGTTGGCATCTATTGATTACCTTTTATTTTTCAGTCAACTTGGGCTCTTCCTGGCTCTGGTATGATGGGATGATGAGGGATTTTTAATGGAAAGTTGGACATTTTGTGTATTGTTTTTTAAGACTCTGAATCTCAAACTGTCTGTTTTATCTGGAACTCCTAACCCTGTTCTCCCAGGGGAAGGGAGTGGTGACCTTACTGCCATATGGGGTAGAAATCCCAGGTTGTTCCCAGTGGAGCTGGAAGTCCACAGTCTCCACGTGGTATCCATTGACGCTGCAGAGTGGGACCTTGCCGCCTGGTGGGAATCAAAGTCCTTGCCTTCTCTGACCCCATCCCAGTGGGGAGGTTAGGGTGACTTATTCCAGCATGCCAAAGGTAGGAAACCCACTCCAGAGGCAGCATTTGCTGCTAGGGGTAGCGGTGAGGCCCTTCTCTCTCCTGTGCTGTTTGGATACAGCAACACTCTTGCTAGCTGAAAGTTTCCCGTCTCTCTGCTGCTGCTGCTGCTGCGAAGTCGCTTCAGTCGTGTCCGACTCTGTGCGACCCCATAGACAGCAGCCCACCAGGCTCCCCTGTCCCTGGGAATCTCCAGGCAAGAACACTGGAGTGGGTCGCCATTTCCTTCTCCAGTGCATGATCCTGTCTCTGTAGGCTGCCCTTCTTCTTGACTTTGGATGGAGACATCTGGCTTCTGTGCCTGTGGGATTTCTAGGTTGCTGGCTCTTCAACTCCACATCTGGGAAATAAGAGGCACGAAGAAAACCCAGAGAACTCATGGCCACGTTGTTCCTTGGGTCCCAGTGTTCACAGCTGCTCTGCTTTCTTTTCTCCACCTTTCAGAATCTTCTGTTTGTTTTATAAATAGCATCTTGGGTTTCTAGGGAAAGATACGTCTAACACCATCATTCTGGACATTCTGGAAGTAGAAATTCCAGACTCGCTCTGCAACATAATACTGGAAGTGGCATTCCATCACCTCACTCTGCTCTGTTACTCAGAAGAAAGTCACAGTCATACAGCACACAGTGAAGGCATTGTTTTGCACAGTTACACAAGGGCGTGAAGTTGAGGATGTGAAGGTTACTGAATGCAACCATAGGCTCATGCGTGTTCACCTGAGCAGACACTGACAATCAGTTTTGCTAAAGTTCATGCTAATTTACATTTCTCATTGGCAATATGGAAGAGTTTCAGTTGATTCATATTGTTGCCATTACTTGACTTTTAAAATCTTTTGAAGAATATAGCTATGTTGACAAATATAGTTGATTCTCGTTATTATTTTAATTTGCATTTCCCTGATATGTTATAAAGTTTAACACCTCTTTATGTTTTTTCCATTTATCTTTTTCCTCGTTTGTGAACTTACTATTTAAGACTTTTGCGTACATTCTGGTAGACTGTTTGCATGTCCATGTGTAACTGAAAGTGCGATCTTACTGCTCAGCTCTCAAAAAGCCCATAAAGAGGCCAGGTTGGTGGGAACTAAAGTTTGCTTTGTTTTGGATGCTGGCAGCTGGTGCAGGGTGGGCAGATGCCCATCCACAGGCCGACTCCCCTCACTGACAACCCGTGGGCAGGAGCTTCTATAGGCTGGGGGAAGGGGCTGCATTCAGAAACAGAAGAGTCAGCTCTGACAGTCATCTTGAAATGAGTCATTGGTAGTCTGACCAGCATCATTGTGATTGTTTTATGTACAGTTAGTCTTTAGTTCCAGTATCAGATTGCTCCAATTTCTTTAAGGCCAGTTCTCAGAATTGTGGCAGCTTATATCATGACTACAGTCTGATCTTCACGTAATTACTGTCTTCCATCTGGTGGGGGTTTTGGTTTCAATATGATAGCCAACAGGATAAGGCTCAGAATATTATCTATAGCTCTCAGTTCAGTTCAGTTCAGTTGCTCAGTCGTGTCTGACTTTTTGCAACCCCGTGGACTGCAGCACACCAGGCCTCCCTGTCCATCATGAACTCCCGGAGGTTACTCAAATTCATGTCCATTGAGTTGGTGATGCCATCCAGCCATCTCATCCCCTGTCATCCCCTTCTCCTCCTGCCCCCAATCCCTCCCAGCATCAGAGTCTTTTCTAATGAGTCAGTTCTTCCCATCAGGTGGCCAAAGTATTGGAACTTCAGCTTCAGCATCAGTCTTTCCAATGAATATTCAGGATTGATTTCCTTTAGGATTGACTGGTTGGATCTTCTTGCAGTCCAAGGGACTCTCAAGAATCTTCTCCAAAACCACAGTTCAAAAGCATCAATTCTTCAGAGCTTAGATTTCTTTATGGTCCAACTCTCACATCCATACATGACCATTGGAAAAACCATAGCTCTGACTAGACAAACCTTTGTTGGCAAAGTAATATCTCTGCTTTTTAATATGCTCTTTAGGTTGGTCATAACTTTTCTTCCAAGGAGCAAGCATCTTTTAATTTATGGCTGTAGTTACCATCTGCAATGATTTTGGAGCCCCAAAAATAAAGTCTCTCACTGTTTCTACTGTTTCCCCATCTATTTGCTATCAAGTGATGGGACCAGATGCCATGATCTTAGTTTTATGAATGTTGAGTTTTAAGCCAGGTTTTTCACTTCTCTTTTTCACTTTCATCAAGAGGCTCTTTAGTTCCTCTTCAATTTCTGCCTTAAGGGTGGTGTCATCTGCCTATCTGAGATTATTGATATTATTTCTCCCAACAATCTTGATTCCAGCTTGCACTTCTTCCAGCCTGGCATTTCTCATGAAGTACTCTGCATATAAGTTAAATAAGCAGGGTGACAATATACAGCCTTGATATACTTCTTCCCCAATTTGGAACCAATCTGTTGTTCCATGTTTGGTTCTAACTATTGCTTCTTGACCTGCATACAGATTTCTCAGGAGGCAGGTCAGGTGGTCTAGTATTCTCATCTCTTTAAGAATTGTGTTTGTTGTGATCCACACTGTCCAAGGCTTTGGTGTAGTCAATAAAAGAGAAATAGATGTTTTTCTGGAATTCCCTTGCTTTTTCTATGATCCAACGGATGTTGGCAATTTGATCTCTGGTTCCTGTGCCTTTTCTAAATCCAGCTCGAACATCTGGAAGTTCATAGTTCACATACTGTTGAAGCCTGGCTTGGAGAATTTTGAGCATTACTTTGCTAGTGTGAGATGAGTGCAATTGTGTGGTAGTTTGAACATTCTTTGGCCTTGCCCTTCTTTGGGATTGGAATGAAAACTGACCTTTTTCAGTTTTCCAAATTTGCTGGCTCTCAAGAAGGTCTCAAGAAGCTCTAGAGCTCTGAAGAAGGAACTAAAGATCCTTGACTATGCTTAATGGCTGGGCTTTCCTGGTGGTTCAGTGGTAAAGGATCCACCTGCTGATGTAGGAGATGTGGGTTCAATCCCTGGGTCTGGAAGAACCCCTGGAGAAGGAAATGGCAGCCCACTCCAGTATTCTTGCCTGGGAAATCTGGTGCCTTGTGGGCTCCAGTCCATGGGGTCACAGAAGAGTTGAACACAACTCAGTGACTAAACAGCAGCCATGGTTAGTGACTACATTGTCATCCAGCTTTGTGGGTTGTTTCCCTTTGTTTCATACCCACACCATCACTCCTAAAAGGACTTCTTGCAGTTTTCAGACCTGGGTAAATATAGCTCATTCTTCAGAATCAGTTATTTGCATTTCTTCCCCAGGAAACCTTCACTTATTCTTCAGATGACATAAGCTCAATGTGTACTAGCACGTCACCCATTCTTTGATTGTCGATTCATGTCTATAACTTGAGCTCCTTGAGGCCAAACCCTCACTTTATTTAGTTATGTCTTCTGTATTCAGCAGGGTGCTAGACACAAAGTGAGATCTCAGAATGCTTAGGGAAAGACTGATGGATTAATTCATGGGTTCTCAACTGGTAGAGATTTTTACCTCGCACAGGACATTTGGCAACATCAAAAAGCCCCTTGATGAAGGTGAAAGAGGAGAGTGAAAAACTTGGCTTAAAGCTCAACATTCAGAAAACGAAGATCATGGCATCTGGTCCCATCACTTCATGGGAAATAGATGGGGAAAAAGTGGAAACAGTGTCAGATTTTATTTTTCTGGGCTCCAAAATCACTGCAAATGGTGACTGCAGCCATGAAATTAAAAGACGCTTACTCCTTGGTAGGAAAGTTATGACCAACCTAGATAGCATATTGAAAAGCAGAGACATTACTTTGCCAACAAAGGTCCGTCTAGTCAAGGCTATGGTTTTTCCAGTGGTCATGTATGGATGTGAGAGTCGGACTGTGAAGAAGGCTGAGCGCTGAAGAATTGATGCTTTTGAATTGTGGTGTTGGAGAAGACTCTTGAGAGTCCCTTGGACTGCAAGGAGATCCAACCAGTCCATTCTGAAGGAGATCAGCCCTGGGATTTCTTTGGAAGGAATGATGCTAAAGCTGAAACTCCAGTACTCTGGGCACCTCATGCGAAGAGTTGACTTATTGGAAAAGATTCTGATGCTGGGAGGGATAGGGGGCCGGAGGAGAAGGGGACGACAGAGGGTGAGATGGCTTGGTGGCATCACTGACTTGCTGGATGTGAGTCTGAGTGAACTTCGGGAGTTGGTGATGGACAGGGAGGCCTGGCGTGCTGGGATTCATGGGGTCGCAAAGAGTTGGACACAACTAAGTGACTGAACTGAACTGAACTGAACTGAAGGCCTTTTGGTTGTCAGAATTGGCATCTAGTAGGTAGAGGCCAGTGATGTTGCTATCAGATCAGATCAGATCAGTTGCTCAGTCGTGTCTGACTCTTTGGGACCCCATGAATCCCAGGAGGCCAGGCCTCCCTGTCCATCACCAATCCCAGAGTTCACTGAGACTCACATCCATCGAGTCAGTGATGCCCTCTAGGCATCTCATCCTCTGTCGTCCCCTTCTCCTCTTGCCCCCAATCCCTCCCAGTATCAGAGTCTTTTCCAATGAGTCAACTCTTTGCATGAGGTGGCCAAAGTACTGGAGTTTCAGCTTTAGCATCATTCCTTCCAAAGAAATCCCGGGGCTGATCTCCTTCAGAATGGACTGGTTGGATCTCCTTGCAGTCCAAGGGACTCTCAAGAGTCTTCTCCAACACCACAGTTCAAAAGCATCAATTCTTCAGCGCTCAGCCTTCTTCACAGTCCAACTCTCACATCCATACATGACCACAGGAAAAACCATAGCCTTGACTAGATGAACCTTTGTTGGCAAAGTAATATCTCTGCTTTTGAATATGCTATCTAGGTTGGTCATAACTTTCCTTCCAAGGAGTAAGCGTCTTTTAATTTCATGGCTGCAGTCACCATCTACAGTGATTTTGGAGCCCAGAAAAATAAAGTCTGACACTGTTTCCACTGTTTCTCCATCTATTTCCCATGAAGTGATGGGACCAGATGCCATGATCTTTGTTTTCTGAATGTTGAACTTTAAGCCAACTTTTTCACTCTCCACTTTCACTTTCATCAAGAGGCTTTTTAGTTCCTCTTTACTTTTTTCATAAGGGTGTTGTCATCTGCATATCTGAGGTTATTGAGATTTCTCCCGGCAATCTTGATTCCAGCTTGTGTTTCTTCCAGTCCAGCGTTTCTTATGATGTACTCTGCATAGAAGTTAAATAAGCAGGGTGACAATATACAGCCTTGACGTACTCCTTTTCCTATTTGGAACCAGTCTGTTGTTCCATGTCCAGTTCTAACTGTTGCTTCCTGACCTGCATACAGATTTCTCAAGAGGCAGATCAGGTGGTGTGGTATTCCCATCTCTTTCAGAATTTTCCACAGTTTATTGTGATCCACACAGTCAAAGGCTTTGGCATAGTCAAGAAAGCAGAAATAGATGTTTTTCTGGAATTCTCTTGCTTTTTCCGTGATCCAGTGGATGTTGGCAATTTGATCTCTGGTTCCTCTGCCTTTTCTAAAACCAGCTTGAACATCAGGAAGTTCACGGTTCACGTATTGCTGAAGCCTGGCTTGGAGAATTTTGAGCATGACTTTACTAGCGTGTGAGATGAGTGCAATTGTGTGGTAGTTTGAGCATTCTTTGGCATTGCCTTTCTTTGGGATTGGAATGAAAACGGACCTTTTCCAGTCCTGTGGCCACTGCTGAGTTTTCCAAATTTGCTGGCATATTGAGTGCAGCACTTTCACAGCATCATCTTTCAGGATTTGAAATAGCTCCACTGGAATTCCATCACCTCCACTAGCTTTGTTTGTAGTGATGCTTTCTAAGGCCCACTTGACTTCACATTCCAGGATGTCTGGCTCTAGGTTAGTGATCACACCATTGTGATTATCTGGGTCGTGAAGATGTTTTTTTGTACAGTTCTTCTGTGTATTCTTACCATCTCTTAATATATTCTGCTTCTGTTAGGTCTGTACCATTTCTGTCATTTATCGAGCCCATCTTTGCATGAAATGTTCCTTTGATGTTGCTATAATGTGCAGGAAAAGTCACCAAAACAAAATATTGATAGTGTGGAGGCTGAGAAACCTTGGACTATCTGAATGAATGCTGAATGAATGAATTTTTCCTTTACTTCAATAATAAATCTAATGTTTTTATATGCCACAGGAAAAATGTGAAATGTATCTTTAATACACAGAATCCAAGAATGTCATTTGTCATTTGTCTCATTCTTTTTGTTCCTAAATTTTTCCTTTTAAGGAAAAAAAAGCCCTAAGAGTAATTATATAAGTTAGGAATTTTGGAATATTCAGCATCATAAATGTCTTCATGTCATTTAAAGTAACTTGAAGCATAAAGAGGGCTTCCCTGGTGGCTCAGATGGTAAAGAGCCTTCATGTGGGAGACCTGGGTTCAATCCCTGGGTTAGAAGATCCCTGGAGGAGGGATGACACCCCACTCCAGTATTCTTGCCTGGAGAATGCCATGGACAGGGAGCCTTGTGGGCTACAGTCCATCGGGTCCCAAAGAGTCAGCCATGACGGACTGACTAAGCACAGCACTCAGCACAGAAGCATAAAGACAGGGCAGTACTTGCAGAAGTCTTTTTTTAACCACATCACGTCATGTGTTAGATCTAAGCACGTCAGTATTTGTTGAACCCAGCCATTATGCCTTATTTTAACAGATTTCACAGGTAATGCTGCGTGTATTCATTTTCTACAGCCTGATTCAAAACTGAACTCTAACCAGTTACTCATGAAAAGAAACGTGTGCTACACATAGACCTTGTATTAAATCTGTTGTGCTGGCCGTGCCATCCTAGAGAGTCTCTGTAGTTCGGCTGATGTCCATTCATTTGCATTCACTTTACAGATTGTTGTTGTTCAGTCTCTAAGTTGTGTCCCACGTTTTGCAACCCTGTGGACTGCAGCCCTCCAGGCTTTTAGTAGATACTCCTTTCCAGTTGTGCTTCTAGTGGTTTTAGTAACTCATGTCAGCTGGTAAGCACTTGTTGACTTGAAATAAATAGTTATTTCTTCAGCAGACATGCATTGATTTGGAACCAGCAGAGAATGCTATTTTAGGGTCTGCAGCCATGAAGAGGCACGTGCAAGGTCCCTCTAGGCAAGGGAAGGAGAGGGCCTTTCTAGAGAGCTTGGGAAGCTGGGAGGGTACAGTGAACAGAGTCCAGGCTTTTCATCGGCTGCGTCTGTGCCAGGAAGGAAGCAGAGGAGCCTGTATCTTCCTGCTGGGCTCTGCTCTTGTCACTGGTCATGGTCTTCTGGTCTCCAACTCTGTTTAACTGAGGTTTCTGTTTATTAACTTTTTTACAGGAGGCAAAGGGAAAGTCTTGAATTAGTGAAAAAGCAACACCTCCCAACAAAGTTTTCTGGTTAAAATTGCAACTACAGAAAGAAATTTTGACACAAAGTGCATCTAATATACTTAAAATTAGCTTCCAAATCCACGGTGTATTATGGAGTAAATTAGAGCTCAGTGCTTGCCTATGTTCATGTTGTTATTAATCACCCACTAGTATTTCCACAACTGTTTCTGTTTTAGAACTAATTGAATTTTTTAAACACATTCTTGGAATACAAATCAGTTTCTATTCAAAGAACATGAAAAAAGAACAAAACCTAAAAACTGAAGAGATTTTACTTAGAGATGGTGATAAAATACATTCCAATTTTGTAACCAAGAAGAAAAATCACATGGATATGCTAGGACAGCAACCATGGTGTGTGTGTGTGTGTGTGTGTGTGTGTTTGTATTTTCTGAACTGATAGAAAAAGACAAAAGGAAGGAGGGAAGGAAGGATGGATGAATATAAGTAAAATATATATGTGTATATATGAATAAATATTCTGGAGAACACACACATCCTATAAGCATATACTCATAAGTAATTTATTCTCTTGATCATTATACTAAAATATGCTCATTGTCAAAAATTTAAAACTGCAAAACAATATAATACAAAACAGCAAATGAAACATGACAGCAATCTAACTCCTGAGCAAAACCACAGTTGGCCATTGTACTTCCTTAGTATTTATGCTGTGCAACTATTTCTGCAATAAAGTATATACATGCATTTGTATATTTATTTTGTATCATATGAAATATTCTCTACACACAATTTATTACCCTTCCTTTTTCACATAGTATATTATGAATAATTTGTTCATTCAGGAAATTTTCTTTTAACATAATTTTTAATTTATACTTAATGTTAAGTACTATGAGCCTGTTACATTACAATGCTTTCACTGGAAATTAAGCAGGTTTCTTTTTTCACTTTTTATCATTGCAATCAGCAATTACAATTATACATAAGTTTTCTTTACAGGTAAATTTATTTTGAAATTGAGGTCATGCTACATTTTATTATCCTTATTTTTATGTGACTTCATTATATTATATGCATTATAACAATTCATAAAACAATTTAACAATTAATGACTGCATAATATTTCATGTGGACTGGGCAGGAAGCGCAGCCCAGAGGAGCTACCCCATGCCCAGGGTGAGGGGCGGCGAACGAGAGCGCCAGGCTGCAACGGCACAGGAGCGGCTGAGAGGAACTACCACACGTCCGAGGTCAGGGGTGGAGGCTGAAGGAGCTATCCCACATCCGAAGTTGGGAGTGGGGGCAGAGAAGAGCAACCCCACGTCCAAGGAACGGTGGCTGCACGGGCACAGGAGGACGGGAGGAGCTACTCCACATTCAGGGTCAGGAGGGGCGACTTGTCCAAGGTAAGGAGCAGCAGCTGCGCTTTGCTGGAGCACCCGTGAAGGGATACCACACGTCTAAGGTAAGAGAAACCCAAGTAAGATGGTAGGTATTGCGAGAGGGCATCAGAGGGCAGACACACTGAACCCATAATCACAGAAAACTAGCCAGTCTGATCACACGGACCACAGCCTTGTCTAACTCAGTGAAACTAAGCCATGCCGTGAGGGGCCACCCAAGATGGATGGGTCATGGTGGAGAGGTCTGACAGAATGTGGTCCACTGGAGAAGGGAATGGCAAACTACTTCAGTATTCTTGCCTTGAGAACCCCATGATCAGTATGAAAAGGCAAAAAGATAGGATACTGAAAGAGGAACTCCCTAGGTCGGTAGGTGCCCAATATGCTACTGGAGATCAGTGGAGAAATAACTCCAGAAAGAATGAAGGGATGGAGCCAAAGTAAAAACAATACCCAGCTGTGGATGTGACTGGTGATAGAAGCAAGGTCCGATGCTGTAAAAAGCAATACTGCATAGGAACCTGGAATGTCAGGTTCATGAATCAAGGCAAATTGAAAGTGGTCAAACAGGAGATGGTAAGAGTGAACATCGACATTCTAGGAATCAGCGAACTAAAACGGACTGGAATGGGTGAATTTAACTCAGATGACCATTATATCTACTACTGCAGGCAGGAATCCCTTAGAAGAAATGGAGTAGCCATCATGGTCAACAAAAGAGTCTGAAATGCAGTACTTGGATGCAATCTCAAAAATGACAGAATGATCTCTGTTTGTTTCCAAGGCAAACCATTCTATATCACAGTAATCCAAGCCTATGGCCCAAGCAGTAATGCTGAAGAAGCTGAAATTGAATGGTTCTATGAAGACCTACTTTGCCAACAAAGGTTCGTCTAGTCAAGGCTATGGTTTTTCCTGTGATCATGTATGGATGTGAGAGTTGTACTGTGAAGAAGGCTGAGAGCCGAAGAATTGATGCTTTTGGACTGTGGTGTTGGAGAAGACTCTTGAGAGTCCCTTGGACTGCAAAGAGATCCACCCAGTCCATCCTAAAGAAGACCAGTCCTGGGTGTTCATTGGAAGGGCTGATGCTGAAGCTGAAACTCCAATACTTTTCCACCTGATGTGAAGAGTTGACTCATTGGAAAAGACCCTGATGCTGGGAGGGATTTGGGGCAGGAGGAGAAGGGATGACAGAGGATGAGATGGCTGGATGGCATCACTGACTGGATGGACATGAGTGTGAGTGAACTCCGGGAATTGGTGATGGACAGGGAGGCCTGGCGTGCTGCGATTCATGGGGTTGCAAAGAGTCGGACACAATTGAGCGACTGAACTGAACTGAATATTTCATGACGTGAGGATGCAAATTTTACACTAATTTTTTATGTATTTGAAAATTTATAGTGTTTCCAATTTATTGATATTATAGATAAGTTAAATATTGACAATATTATAATATGAATCTTTGTATAATTCTTTGATTATTTTCTTAGGACAGAGTTCAACATTATGTATCATTGTCCAAAAGTACAATCATGAATAACACTCTGTATATGTTGGATAATTTCCCACTAACTGGGATTTTTTTTCAGTGTTCAACATCAACAATTAAAACACTTGTATGTATTATTGCAAAGACTGCATTTAATTCTAATAATAAATTAAAAGATAGAAAATATAATGTGTTTACATTCATTTCTTTGATTCCAAAGAAGATTTGACTCGTTTTCAACTTTAAAAAACTTGTTATTATTGTTGTTTTTTGTCGACATTGGTCTAACCATTCCTAAACTTCATTGATCAGTGGATAACTTATTCTTAAATATTTATAAATTTCTTGGATATTTTTTGTTTCCTTTATAATACTGATATTAAAGAGTTTTCTTTGAAGAGTGATCAGGACATTATTTATTTATCAGATTTTACATTTTCTCTTTCTTTACTCACCTATGGGCAATAAACACTTTTGTCCAGACTCTTTTGTAAACAAAGTGATTGGATTACCCTTGACTCAATTCACTGTCTGCCATGTAAAATTATAAAACATTTCAAAGAAATGTGGGTATTATAGTTTCTGCTGCCGTAGCTGAGCAACAAATGAGCAGAGTGGCGTCTGGAGTGAGTTACAGTGCTCCTGCTTCAGATCCATACCCTTCCTTCTTAATAGAAATTTCAAATAGTAAGCTATCTGAGAAACAGCTAGAGAAACAGCGTTCAAAAAGTAGTGTGGAATTTCTTTATCTCTACAATCATGGTACTGTGTCCCCTTTGGGAATAATTGTCAACATCTGCCAGAGGTACATCTAGATCTGTTGTGCTAGAATGTTTTCACCAAATTCCATCAACTATTTAATATTTTGAAGTGGTACAAATGGGTGCCTCTAATACAAGAATTCAAAATTCCAGATACCATAGATGATGCAGAGGAAAATTAAAAGCCCTCAAACTGTTGCTTAATACAGTGCTTCTCAAAGATTCACATAAGTCCATACTAGTCTGTGAATGTTTCTCACCAGCTTAAGATGAGAAAAGGCTAGAAATTGAGAATAAGCCTTTAGACATTTTTTAACTATTTGACTACCATACGGTATTACTGTGAATGACAAATATAAACTTTAGGTTGTAATTGTCATATGATTTTGTCTGAAGATTAAACTATGAACCAAAGCATTCTATTTTTTTCTACTATAATAATTCTGTATACAGTCGCTCAGTCACGTCTGACTCTCTGTGACCCACTGAACTGTAGCCTGCCAGGCTCCTCTGTCCATGGAATTTTCCAGACAAGGATACTGGAGTGGGTTGTCATTTCCTTCTCCAGGCAGTCTTCCCAGTTCAGGAATCAAACCTGCATCTCTTGCGTCACCTGCATCGGCAGGCAGATTCTTTAACACTGTGCCACCCAGCAAGCCCATTATAGTTATTATGTGTGCTGTGTCTCATAATAATTGTGTATGAGATGGCTGGAATGACATCACCCACTCAACGGACATGCGTTTGAGCAAAGGACGGGGAAGCCTGGACTGCAGTTCACGCATCACACAGGGTTGGGCCCAAGTTAGTGACTGAACAGCAACAACGAGCTGTATCTTGATAATGTTGATCACATTTCACAAAGTAAGCTCCCTGCCAAATTATTCTTTTATCGTACGCTATACACACTGTGTCCCGGTTGTTCATTCACGTCCTTTCCCTGCCGCAACCTCCTTACCCAGAAAGGCAGCGTGCCCTCAGCAGCGCTCCTCCAGCGCTTCCCAGGGCGCGGAGGCGGCGACGGCGGCGTCTAATCGCCGCGGTCCTCTGGCAGCTGGGTCGTCGGAGTGGGTGGCGGAGGCCCACCCGCGCCCTCCCTGCTGCTGCTCTGGGTTCTGGGTGGGCAGGAGGCACGGGGCAGGCGTGCCGTCCGGCTGGCCAGTCTCCTTTTTCAGGGAGCAAGGGTGTTTCAGGGTCAGCTGCGACTTGTTTTGCCTCTCAGCTCTGTCAGTTAAGTAAACTGGTAAAAATCTCTCCAGAATTCTGGTGACAGGTTGACTGTCAGTCACAATTTTTGGTTATCATCATTTTCTGTGTTTTCAAATGTTTTTGTAAGAAGAAATTGAGAAAATCTGAGTGATAGGCTGCTGGCCAAGGCAGAAGTCACAAAGCTACTCCTTGCCTTTCAAATGGTACATGATTTTTTTTTTTTTATTAGAGATTTCATTTTTGGTGCAATGAATTATCCTGATTTTTTCCTTGTGATTATGTTATTTTTAATGAAGATCGACTAATGTTGTCTTAAGAGTTTCTAAAGTATCACGATTACACTTATTTTAATCTTTATATGTTTCAAATGTCCATTTTTGTCTTTATTTGGTTAAGAACTGACATTAAACTCCGAGTCTTTTTTCCAAAATTTATTTAACATCTCTGCAATATATGAAATAAGCATTTACTTCCAACTACTCTGAGGCTAATTCATTGTTTCTCAAATTCTTGTGTCTGTTTCTGAGCTTAAGCACCGATGGACTGTTCACATCTCCTTCACAGACACACTGTTACTATACTTTGTGACACATGTTGGTAACACAGAAAAGTCTGCCTGACTGTAATATCATTCTTTTTCACAACTTCCTTGAATATTGCTCATTTACTCTAACAAACTTACGAGTTACCTCAACAAGTTAAAAGAGTATTCCACTTATTTTTTATAAGAATATTCCACTCATTTTTAATTGAATCACATTAAACCCACACATTGCTTTCAAAAGAGTCATCATTTTTTACAACATTTAATCTTTACATTCAGGACGATGATATAGTTTTTCCATTTATTCAAATTTTCTTTTATGACCTTCAGTAAAGTTTTATGATTTCTTCAAAGCAATATGGTAGGAAATTGTAGTAGTTATTCCTAGGAAATTGTTGTATTTTCTTGCTATTTTGCATAAAGTCCAAATATATTCTCCAAAAGATTATTGATTTAAGTATGTGATATACATGAGAATACATTTATTTTTCCATTTACATGAATGATGAGTGAGAGGCCTAAATTGCCTTGAGAATATTGCAGTTGGAACAGTTTGAAGAAGCTTCTGACTATAGTGTTGATTATGGGCAGCACCCAAACAATAGAAGCCTCTGTCAATTCACTGAATGAAACAGCCACCCTTGAATGCATCACAAAGAGAATGTCTCATTAGGATACATTGTTATTTAAAAAATATTTCTAGTTAAATACTTTTGACTTCACTTATGTTCTTGTGCAGACAGTGTCCAAAGGGAATATATGCATACTTGTATTGTTGAACCTATGCATTATTAAAAAACGGATCAAAATTTCATGGAATCAGGGAAATGCAGAACATCACCGTGCAAGGATGCTGCATTGCAGCTTCTGAGTTCATCTCAAGTTTCTTTCTTACATGTCATGTGGAATAACGGTGCGCTGGTAAAGGACTCGCCTGCTGGTGCAGGAGACCTGGGTCCGATCCTGGGTTGGGGCAACCCTGGAGAAGGAAGTGCAGCCCACTCCAGTATTCTTGCCTGGGAAATCCCATGCACAGAGGAGCTTTGCAGGCTACAGTTCATTGAGCGGGGAGGGGGACGGGAGGAGTCTGAAAGAGTTGGACATGACCGAGAACGCACACGACTGACTGTGAATAACTGAATCTCTGACCCTGGGGTTTATGATGCCAAAAAGGACCTTTGTAGACCAGGCTTTTCAATGTATTGTCTTTGTGTCTTGGACATCTCAATGCAGCAGCACTATGTGTAGGGAGTTACCTAGGAGAATTTTAATTATAGATGACTGTCAAGGAAATTACTATCAATTATATCTGAGTATCTCAGTATTTCCTCTAAAATGCACCTTAAGTTTTAGTACAAACGGATAGGTTCTGTAAATTCAGCTAACACTTGACAAGAGACTTGCAGCATCTTTAAAACTGCAGATCTTAATGAAGGCTTTGTCAGGACCCATGCAAAATAAATTTGTTTCAAGTAGCAAAGAATTACATTTCCTTTTGTCCCTGTGTAGTCAGGCTAAAAACAAAGGGGGAATTGACTTGGGAAGTTAATTACTTGATTCTGCATTTGAATAAAAATCCCAGCCATATTGGCCTGAATAAATACTTGTTTGGTAACTATTTTAGGGTATTAGGCTAATTATAGGTAAAGTTAAAAATCAAAATTTCAAATTAGTGTTAAAATAAATTATTGCATCAAGAAACTGAATTCTTTGTTTTCAAAGCATACACCAAATCTAAAATCCATACTATTTTACTATAAAAATACAAATGTTACTTTAGGGGAACCATCCTGAAGATAGAGAACTTCAGTGTTATTTGATACTTTCCTTCTCCTCCTTCAAGAACAGGCCTGATTCATCTTGAAGAAGGGCTGAGAGCGTAATCCACTCTTTTCTCATGTTCTCTGCGTGCTAAGTCACTTCAAAGAGTCTCCAACTCCTTGCGACCCTATGTACTGTAGCCTGCCCGGCTTCTGTGTCCATGGGATTCTCTAGGCAAGAATACTGGAGTGGGTTGCCACTTCCTCCCGCAGGGGATCTTCTCCTGACTCAGGGATCGAACCCGTGTCTCTTAAGTCTCCTGCATTGACATATGGGTTCTTTATCACCTTGCCGCCTGGGAAGCCCTGCTTTTAGCTGCTATTCTGCTATGTGGCAATAAGGAGGAAGGAAGGAAGAGATGACGGAAGCTTCCTCCATCTCTTTGCTGGGTTGATTGTTGCAGCTTCTTGCCCTTGCAAGGACCAGTCCACTGTGTGGTCCACACAGAAAGCAGTTCTTTCTGCTTAATCCGTCATAGGGTGAATTGTCATGTATACTGAAGCCCTAAATGTTATTAACTCAGAATGTGAATGTACTTAGAAACAGGGTCTTTACTTTTTTATTAGTGAATAGTTAAGTCACAGAGGTACAGACTGAGGCACAGAATGTTTACATGATCTCAAATGATTACACCACAGATTACTTACCAATTACCAAAAGGGAATTGGGCCCTTGTAATGAAAAGTGCCATCAGTGGGACTTCTTGACATCACAGGGTTCTGTGTCTCTTGGCACAAGATGGTAAGAGATACAAGACATCACCTCAGTGGCTGATGCTGGAAATTAGGCATAGGGTCTTTAGAGAGGTAATCAAGTCAAAATAAAATCATTAGGGTAGTCCCTAACCCAGAATGATAGGTAACCTCAAACAAACTTGAGCACAGAGACAAGCACAGAGCAGGAAAGACGTGAAGGCACAGGGAGGATCTGTGCATCGGAAGGCGGACTTACAGAGACGCCTCTGCAAGCTAAGGGATGAAAAAATGTGCCAGAATTTATAAGAGGGCAATGAAACAGGTTCTTTGTCACAGCCTGCAGAAAGGTACCGGCCCTGTGGATGCCTTGACACTGGGCTTCTGGCCACCAGAACTGTGAGACAGTAAGTTTCTGTTGTTTAAGCCACACACTTCACGTGGCAACCCTTGGAAACTAACGCACCTTCTCCAAACGCTGGTTAGTGGGCTAGTACGTCGCGCTGGGTCGTGTCTGCCTCTTTGCGGCCCTGTGGGCTCGAATCCACCCGGCCCTCTGCCCATGGGATTTCCAAGGCAAGAGTTCTGGAGCGCACTGCCATTTCCTCCTCCAGGGCATCTTCCCAACCCTGGGACTGAACCTGTGTCTCTGGCACTGGCGGGTGGATTTCGTACCACTGTGCCATGTGGGGACCCCCTCTGGAAGGTTAGGTCTTTGGAATGCCCTGCAAAGTGTTTCATCCTGTTTGTTCTGTGACATGAGCTTTCCGGGACTGAGTTTGACATCTTCCATCATTTCCTGATTCCCTCACAGGACAGCTCCTATCTTCGGGGATCTCTTGTCTGGGTGCTGGCCCTGTTGGTAGGGCACCAAAAAGGAGCTGAAGCCTATGTACTTTCCCTCGGTCAGTGCTCGCTCATCCCGTGGGAGATTTCTACATATAAGATTTGAGGATGTAGATCATTGTACTGGTAAACATATTTGCAAGCAGGAGATAAATTTCAATACTTCATTCTTGCAACATCAATCTCTGAAAGTGATTATTTTGAACCACCTCTCCATTGGAAGAGTCAGTGGTTTTTTCTTCCTCTTCAGAAACCCTCTACTTAAAAGGACTGTATCCTCACAGAGGTATAAACACCTAGAATTCCTCAGCCTTCTCGTACTGACTTGGGACTGGAGGGCTGAGGTTAATGGCAGGGCCAGGTTTTCTGCATGAGTCACAGAACCAACTGTGAGGTGCCTGACACCAGCCTCTGAAAGCTTCTTGAACTTAGACTCATGGGGACATTGCTCCAAATATCCTCGATTTTGGCCTCAGCTCCAAAAGAACAGGGAAAATGCCACATGGTATCTTATATGTGGATGGCCTTTCTGCTATTAATTTACATATTTTTTTTTTCCTTCAGTCTGTGTCCTTCTCTCTCTGTTGAAAATATCTTCTTTTTTTGACATTATCAACATACAAAATGTTGGCTTAAAAAAAATTCTTGTGTTCCACATCCAGGTAAGCTTTCTGAAATCATGATCCCTCTTGGCATTATTTACCTTTGTATCTCCAGTACCAAGAAAGGCACTAGCTTAATAAATATCTGAATATTGACCAAGTAACAAACAAGTAGGTTAGTAGATGGTGAAGAAGATACATCTAATTATTTTCCTTCACCAGAACACAAAATGTAATAAAACATAAAAGCAAATAATTATAGTCAGCTATATAACTAGACTATATTTTCAGATATTAAATTAGCACATAATTTTTAATCCATATAATCTTTGTTATCCCAAACTTCAGTTAAGTTCAGTTGCTCAGTCGTGTCCAACTCTGTGACCCCATGGACTGCAGCATGCCAGGCCTCCCTGTCCATCACCAACTCCTGGAGCTTACTCAAACTCATATCCATTGAGTTGGTGACACCATCCAACCATCTCATCTTCTGTCATCCCCTTCTCCTCCCGCCTTCAATCTTTCCCAGCATTAGGGTCTTTTCAGGTGAGTTAGTTCTTCTCATCAGGTGGCCAAAGTATTGGAGTTTCAGCTTCAACATCACTCCTTCCAATGAATATTCAGGACTGATTTCCTTTAGGATGGATTGGTTGGATCTCCTTGCTGTCCAAGGGACTCTCTAGAGTCCTCTCCAGCACCGCAGTTCAAAAGCATCAATTCTTCGGTGCTCAGCTTTCTTTATAGGCCAACTCTTACATCCATACATGACCACTGGAAAAACCAAAGCTTTGACTAGACAGACCTTTTTTGGCAAAGAAATGTCTCTGTTTTTTAATATGCTGTCTAGGTTGGTCATAACTTTCCTTCCAAGGAGCAAGTGTCTTTTAATTCCATGGCTGCAGTCACCATCTGCAGTGATTTTGGAGCCTGAAAAATAAAGTCTGCCACTGTTTCCATTTGGAACACACTGTATCCCAAAGCTTATTTCCACTGAAATAATGACACTAGTCCTTTCAGCCTAAAAGTAAAAAGAAAAAATGCGTATAACTTGCGCAAACTTGATCACCAAAATTTTATTATTGTGAACACTATCACACAAGCACATAGTATATGAGAGAATAATAGTATGCAGCTCAGTGAATTGCTAAAAGACACACACTCTATTAACTACATCTGTGTCATTAAATGGGAAAAATATTATTATTTTCTTCTATTATAAAACTGCTAAAAGGAATTTTAAGGTATGATTTTTTTTTAGTAATACATTTTCTATAGGGCATATCCCATTATGGATATGTGGACAACTTGCTCAGTTTTACAGTTAGCTGAAGAAGGAACAGTCTAGGGCCACTGGAAGATGAGGAGGAAATCTCAGAAAAAAAAAAAAAAAAACAATCCAGAGGAGAGAACAGACCTCAAACTCTGTATAAATTTTCCCCAAATCTCTGGCTAACCCTTGAAACATACATGAACAAGAAGAATACATAAAAGTAAATGAATTAAAGTGAAATGTAAGCTGCTTCCTCAGGAGACAGAATTTGCAATTTGACTTCTACTAGATTATCTGTTAAGACAAAATCATCATCCAGAAAAATAGCAAAGTCCAGAATCTGATGGTGTGCTGTATGCAATTCAGAAATGCTTGACATACAGAAGAACGGGGAAATAAAGAAAAAATATTCTACTGAGATCAACCTTAAACTGACCCAGAAGTGGCTTTTTCTGGAAAGGAAAATTAAAGCTATTATAGCTATGTTTAACAGAAGAAACTAAAATATATTTGTGACAAATGAAAAACTAGGAAATATTAGCAGAAAACAATGCTATAAAAACAACCATGTGGAAATTCTTAAACTGAAAAATACAGTATCTGATATGAAAAATTAATTGTATTGTCTTAACAGTAGGATGGAGATGAAAAGGGAAAGAAATATTGAACTTGAAATAGCACTCCATAAATATGGATTTGAAAATAGTCAAAATTTGCCACATACTCAATAGGACTTAATCTTGTTGTAAATTTTTATTTTTATTTTAGCTATTCTTATAGGTATATGAAAGTGTCTTAATGTGGCTTTAATTTATGGTTCCCTAATGGCTAATGATGTTGAAAAAAAACTTTCCTGTGCTTATTTCCGTCCATGTATTCTCCACGATGAAGCCTCTGTTCCAGGCTTCTGCCCATTTTCCAATTGGATTGTTGGCTCCTTTACTTTATTTTTTCCCCCACAGATTTTTGTACTATTCTTATTTGTATTAATATTTACATTTTAAAGTTCATTTAATTCTAAAAAATTAATTTATTTATTTTAATTACTAAATTTTAAATACCAATTACTTTATAATATTGTAGAGTTTGTGTTCTGAATACAAGTACCTTGTTGTATTTCTTTTCATCTCAAGAAGGAAAGCTGGTTTGAATTAGTGAATATACATTGATGGAAGCAAAAGTTGCCTCTCTCTCTTTAAGGAGTGTCTTGCTTGTGGAATATCTAGGTTGATAGCTATTTTCTTCAGTACCATATCTTCAAAGGTATTATGCCAAATAGTGTAAAGCTTTAAATTATAATTTTTAACTGCAGGAAACCAGTATCTTCATCATATATGATACTGGTTTGCTGCACTTCAGTTCAGTTGCTCAGTCATGTCTGACTCTTTGCGACCCCATGGACCGCAGCTTGGCAGGCTTCCCTGTCCATCACCAGCTCCCGGAGTTGTTCAAACTCATGTCCATCGAGTTGGTGATGTCATCCAATGGTCTCATCCTCTGTCATCCCCTTCTCCTCCTGCCTTCAATCTTTCCCATCATCAAGGTCTTTCTAATGAGTTAGTTCTTCACATCAGGTGGCCAAAGTATTGGAGCTTCAGCTTCAACATCAGTCTTTCCAATGAGTATTCAGGGCTGATTTCCTTTAGCGTGGACTGGTTGGATCTCCTCACAGTCCAAGGTACTTTCAAGAGTCTTCTCCAACGCCACAGTTCAAATTCATCAATCCTTCGGCGCTCAGCTTTCTTTAGTGTCCAACTCTCACATCCATATGATTACTGGAAAAATCATGGCTTTGACTAGATGGACCTTTGTCAGCAAAGTAATGTCTCTGCTTTTTAATATACTATCTAGGTTGGTCATAGCTTTTTGTCAAAGGAGCAATCATCTTTTATTTTATTTATTTATTTTAATTGGAGGCTAATTACTTTACAATATTGTATTGGTTTTGCCATACATCAACATGAATCCACCATGGGTATACACATGCTCCCCATCCTGAACTCCCCTCCCACCTCCCTCCCCATACCATCCCTCTGGGTCATCCCAGTGCACCAGCCCCAAGCATCCTGTATCCTGCATCGAACCTGGACTGGCGATTCGTTTATTATATGATATTATATGTATTTCAATGCCATTCTCCCAAATCATCCCACCCTCTCCCTCTCCCACAGAGTCCAAAAGGCTGTTCTATACATCTGTGTCTCTTTTGCTATCTCGCATACAGGGTTATTATTACCATCTTTCTAAATTCCATATATATGCGTTAGTATACTGTATTGGTGCTTTTCTTTCTGGCTTACTTCACTCTGTATAATAGGCTCCAGTTTCATCCACCTCATTAGAACTGATTCAAATGTATTCTTTTTAATGGCTGAGTAATACTCCATTATGTGTATGTACCACGGCTTTCTTATCCATTCATCTGCTGATGGACATCTAGGTTGCTTCCATGTCCTGGCTATTATAAACAGTGCTGCGATGAACATTGGGGTACATGTGTCTCTTTCAATTCTGGTTTCCTTGGTGTGTATGCCCAGCAGTGGGATTGCTGGATCATAAGGCAGTTCTATTTCCAGATTTTTAAGGAATCTCTACACTGTTCTCCATAGTGGCTGTACTAGTTTTCATTCCCACCCACAGTGTAAGAGGGTTCCCTTTTCTCCACACCCTCTTCAGCATTTATTGCTTGTAGACTTTTGGATCGCAGCCATTCTGACTGGTGTGAAATGGTACCTCATAGTGGTTTTGATTTGCATTTCTCTGATAATGAGTGATGTTGAGCATCTTTTCATGTGTTTGTTAGCCATCTGTATGTCTTCTTTGGAGAAATGTCTATTTAATTCTTTGGCCCGTTTTTTGATTGGGTCGTTTATTTTTCTGGAATTGAGCTGCAGGAGTTGCTTGTATATTTTTGAGATTAGTTGTTTGTCAGTTGCTTCATTTGCTATTATTTTCTCCCATTCTGAAGGCTGTCTTTTCACCTTGCTAATAGTTTCCTTTGTTGTGCAGAAGCTTTTAATTTTAATTAGGTCCCATTTGTTTATTTTTGCTTTTATTCCTAATATTCTGGGAGGTGGGTCATAGAGGATCCTGCTGTGATTTATGTTGGAGAGTGTTTTGCCTATGTTCTCCTCTAGCAGTTTTATAGTTTCTGGTCTTACGTTTAGATCTTTAATCCATTTTGAGTTTATTTTGGTGTATGGTGTTAGAAAGTGTTCTAGTTTCATTCTTTTATTTCATGGCTGCAGTCACCATCTGCAGTGATTTTGGAGCCCAAGAAAATAAAGTCTCTCACTGCTTCCCCATCTATTTGCATGAAGTGATGGGACTGGATGCCATGATCTTTTTTTTTGTATGTTGAGTTTTAAGCCAACTTTTTCAGTCTCCTCTTTCACTTTCATCAATAGACCCTTTAGTTCCTCTTTGCTTTCTGTCATAAGGGTGGTATCATCTGCATATCAGAGGTTATTGATATTTCTCATGGAAATCTTGATTCCAGTTTGTGCTTCATCCAGCCCAGCATTTCTCATGATGTACTCTGCATGTAAATTAAATAAACATGGTGACAATATATAGCCTTGATGTACTCCTTGCCCAATTTGGAACCAGTCCATTGTTCCATGTCTGGTTCTAACTGTTGCTTCTTGACCTGCAAACAGATTTCACAGGAGGCAGGTAAAGTGGTCTTGCATTCCTATCTCTTAAGGAATTTTCTACAGTTTGTTGTGATCCACACAGTCAAAGACTTTGGTGTAGTCAGTAGAGGAAAGGTAGATGTTTTTCTGAAACTCTCTTGCTTTTTCTATGATCCAGCAGATGTTGGCAATTTGATCTCTGGTTTCTCTGCTTTTCTTAATCAAGCTTGAACATCAGGAAGTTCTTGATTCACATACTGTTGATGCCTAGCTTGGAGAATTTTGAGCATGACTTTGCTAGCGTGTGAGATGAGGACAATTCTGTGGTAGTTTGAGCATTCTTTGGCCTTGCCTTTCTTAGGGATTGGAATGACGTGTGAGATGAGGACAATTCTGTGGTAGTTTGAGCTTTCTTTGGCCTTGCCTTTCTTAGGGATTGGAATGAAAGAGTCCTGTGGCCTCCACTGAGTTTTCCTAGTTTGCTGGCATATTGAGTGCAGCACTTAAACAGCATCATCTTTTAGGGTTTGAAATTGGAATTCCATCACCCCCACTACCTTTGTTCATAGTGATGCTTCCTAAGGCCCACTTGACTTCACATTCCAGGATGCCCTGCTCTAGGTGATTGATCACGCCATCGTGATTATCTGGGTCATGAAGATCATTTTTGTACAGTTCTTCTGTGTATTCTTCCCATCTCTTCTTAATATCTTCTGCTTCTGTTAGGTCCATGCCATTTCTGTCCTTTATCATGCCCATCTTTGCATGAAATGTTTCCTTTGTATCTCTAATTTTCTTGAAAAGATCTCTAATCTTTCCCATTCTATTGTTTCTTTCTGTTTCTTTGCATTGATCACTGAGGAAGGCTTTCTTATCTCTCCTTGCATTTGGAACTCTGCATTCAGATGGGTATATCTTTCCTTTTCTCCTTTGCCTTTCACTTCTCTTCTTTTCACAGCTGTTTGTAAGGCCTTCTCAGACAACCATTTTGCCTTTTTGCATTTCTTTTTCTTGGGGACGGTTTTGATCACCTCCTATACAATGTTATGAATATCTGTCCATAGTTCTTCAGACACTCTCTCTATCAGATCTAATTCCTTCAATCTATTTGTCACTTACACTGTATAATCTTCAGTTCAGTTCAGTCGCTCAGTCGTGTCTGACTCTTTGCGACCCCATGAATTGCAGCACGCCAGGCCTCCCTGTCCATCACCAACTCCTGGAGTTCACTCAGACTCACGTCCATCGAGTCAGTGATGCCTTAAGGGATTTTATTTGAGTTATACCTCAATGGTCTAGTGGTTTTCCCTACTTTCTTCAATATAAGTCTGAATTTTCAATAAAGAGTTCATGATCTGAGCCACAGTCATCTCCCGGTCTTGTTTTTGCTGACTTTATAGAGTGTCTCCATCTTTGGCTGCAAAGAATATAGTCAGTCTGATTTTGGTTTTGACTATCTGGTGATATCCATGTGTAGAGTCTTCTCTTGGGTTGTTGAAAGAGGGTGTTTGCTATGACCAGTGTGTTCTCTTGGCAGAACTCTCTTAGCCATTGCCCTGCTTCATTCTGTACTCCAAGGCCAAATTTGCCTGTTTCTTGAGGTGTTTCTTGACTTCCTACTTTTGCTTTGCAGTCCCCTAGGATGAAAAAGACATCTTTTTTGGTGTTAATTCTAGAAGGTCTTATAGGTCTTCATAGAACCGTTCAGCTTCACCTTCTTCAGCGTTACTGGTCGGGGCATAGGCTTGGGTTATTGTGATACTGAATGGTTTGCCTGGAAATGAACCGAGGCCATTCTGTCATTCTTCAGACTCATCCGAGTGCTGCACTTGAGACTCTCCTGTTGACTACGATGGCTGCTCCATTCTCCCAAGGGAGTATTGCCCGCAGTAGTGGATGTAACGGTCATCTGAATTAAATAGTAATTTCTCTCTCTATCTATATATCATATATATCTAACTGTTATTCTTCAGTAGGAGTTCAAGGTTTTCATATTAAGTACCAGAATTCAGAGAAAAATGACATTCTTCCTGGTTTATTGCTCCGCTCCTAGATTTATCACTACTTTCTTCTCCTGTTGAAAGTGAAGTGAAAGTGAATTTGAAAGTCGCTCAGTCGTGTCCGACTCTTTGTAACTCCATGGACTGTAGTCCATGAAATTCTCCAGGCCAGAATACTGGAGTGTGAAGCCTTTTGCTTCTCCGGGGGATCTTCCCAACTCAGGGATCGTAGCCAGCATTGTGTGTGGATTCTTTACTAGATGAGCCACCAGGGAAGCCCATGAATACTAGAGTGGGTAGCCTATCCCTTCTCCAGTGGATCTTCTCAACCCAGTAATCAAACCGGGGTCTCCTTCATTGCAGGTGGATTCTTTACCAACTGAGCTATGACAGAAGCCCTATAGCATAACTCAAAGTTCTCAAGAAAGGCTTCCATAAGCTTAAAGTAGGCACTAATTTCTAAATATTCTATTTATACCTCTTGAAGAGTGGTGGACTTAATTTTTTTTAACCATGACTAGACATTCTGGGAAGCTACAGTACTCCTTCATTTCCTCATCTGATCCATTTTGCTTAATTTCTACATCTGATGGGTTTTGCTCTTGAAAACCCACTTGCTAATTTGTATTTACTTTCTCTTCCTCCCTGCGTTTCTTCCTTCCAACCTCGCTTGTTCCTCTGAGACCCTACTTCCCAATAAATCCTTTAGCCTGAAAGTGTTGATTCAGCTTATTTTTCTACAGAACTGGGCTAATAAAATTGGAAAGTGGCTTTTTGATGAAGAATATTGTTTTGCTGCAGCTGATAAGGATATAATCAAAAGTTATGTGCTATTTGGCATCAGACTGCCCCTGAATTGACATATGTGCCCTTCTCTTCACCTTCTTATGCCTTCTCACTTAAGATTCTGGTGCTCAGTGTAATGTGGTGAGTTGTTGAAAAGGAGCAGATGAGAAAAAGCATGCCCAGGACACTTTCTCAAGGTCTTTGGACCCTCTCAGAGTGGCCGCTCTTAATAAATATGTAGGATGTGTGTGAGCCCCCGACTCCTTGCTGTCGTGCATTATTTACTATTGATGAGAACTGTGCACTGGTCCTTTACGGAGCATATCAGGTCATTGCTTTTGATTCCCTTATGCTCCAAAGGGCATTTAAAACAAAGCTCAATATTCAAGTTGAATGTTGATGCTTTGGGAGAGGAGAGTGGTGTCCTCAAGTACAGCAGGCTTGCCATGAGATGAATTGCTGGGGTGTTGAGCAACCTTATTTTTAGCACTTTTATTCTGCTTCTCCTAAGACACAGAGTGCCTTATTAGATTATCATGTTGTTGGAGACCTAACATATATTTATAATTGTGTTGTTAGAGCTCTCATTCGTGTCAGCAAGTATTGATCAGTCACATTTATCTGGCCTATATTTCCATGCATTCAAACTGGGGAAGATACAAATGTAGTCTGATATAAAGCTTATTCTTAAATGGTTTAGCATGGAGGGACTGGGGGAAGGCCTGTGACACACATGAGGTGATCACACAACCCAGACCTGAGCACAGGAAAAATACAAGAAGAAACGAAAACTATTTTTTTTTTTTTTTGCATGAACAAAGCATATCATGAGTGCTACCCGGCAGTCACAGTGAGAAGAAATCTCTGAGGGCTCAAATCTTTGAGGACTTTGAGACTTCTTAAAGAAATAGTAGTAATAAACAACTGTTCCCTACAAGGGGAAACATATAGTGTGGGTCTTAGGAAATAAGTTAGAGTAATGGAAAATGCATTCACAGTTTTTATTCAGATTATTATACCTGCATTTCTAACAAGTGATAACAATGTATCAAGGTTATGTATATAGTGGTTTAAGCAAGCAGGAAGTTGTTCTTAGGACATAATAATAAGTCTAGAGAAGGTCAACCCTGGATTGATGAAATAACCCCATAGCATCATCAGTGTCCTAAGATCCTTCGGTCTTTCTGCTTCGTATGTGGTCTTCATGAAGGAAATGGCAACCTACTCCAGTATCCTTGCCTGGAAAATTCCGTGGATGGAAGAGCCTGGTGGGCTACAGTCCATGGGGTCCCAAAGAGTCAGACATGACTGAGCGCAGACACACACACACACACACACACACACACACACACACACACACCCCCCCCGTTTTCATCCTCTTTTCTTTGTTCATCCTGTCAAGATGGCGGCCACAACTCCAGCCTCATGTTTCCGTAGTTGTAGATGTTATGAGCTCTGCTTAGCTCTCCCTTCAGGATGGGATGAGAAGTGCAGATTTCTGCAGCCATCCTGCTCAGGAGCTGCCTCTGCTTGAAGTCATGTCTGCTTTCTGAGATGTGCTCATCCAGCAACCATTGACACAAAGCTCAGTCGTTTTGTGCAACATGAAATGATTCTGAAGGCTCATCTAGTTTTTGAGCTCCTTGAAACTTTGTGGCTTCTGTTGACACCGTCTTGCAGCTACTCTTCTTCCTCCACCAGTCCTGCTTTCTTCCTTTCCTTCTACATGTTTGGATCCTCTGAGAACTCCAAATAATAATTCTGCATGTTAATTTCTCTTTCAGTCTGCTGTCTGAGTAGCCGAAGCTTTGAAACATTTTGAATACAGATCAGGAACTTCCCTGATGGCTCCATGGTAAAGAATCTGCCTGCCATCCCAGGACACACAGGTGACGTGGGTTGGATCCCTGTATTGGGAAGACCCGCTGAGGAGGAAACATCACCCACTCCAGTGCTCTTGGCTTGAGAATCCCGTGGGCAGAGGGGTCTAATGGGCTACAGTCTAAAGGGTTACAAAGACTCAGACATGACTGTGCAACAGAGCACACAATCTTGATGTAATAGGAAAAATTATTGAATACACTAGTCATTAGCTAAAAATCACTAAGTACACTAAAGAGAGAATTCACCATCCAGCCCCCATAAGCCAAGTGTCAACTGGTGTGACCCACAGAGAATAGCAGCTGCAGGTCCTCAGAATAGAAGGAAGACAGGAAAGGTCCGTAATGAGTTTGAAATCTAGGTAGGATGTACTGGTAGTCTGTGATGGACATATATATTTGCTCTATATAGTCAGCAAAAACAAGACTAGGAGCTGACTGTGGCTCAGATCATGAACTCCTTATTGCCAAATTCAGACTTAAATTGAAGAAAGTAGGGAAAACCAATAGACCATTCAGGTATGACCTAAACCAAATCCCTTATGATTATACAGTGGAATGAGAAATAGATTTAAGGGCCTAGATCTGATAGATAGAGTGCCTGATGAACTATGGAATGAGGTTTGTGACATTGTACAGGAGACAGGGATCAAGACCATCCACATGGAAAAGAAATGCAAAAAAGCAAAATGGCTGTCTGGGGAGGCCTTACAAATAGCTGTGAAAAGAAGAGAAGTGAAAAGCAAATGAGAAAAGGAAAGATATAAGCATCTGAATGCAGAGTTCCAAAGAATAGCAAGAAGAGATAAGAAAGCCTTCCTCAGCGATCAATGCAAAGAAATAGAGGAAAAGAACAGAAGGGGAAAGACTAGAGATCTCTTCAAGAAAATTAGAGATACCAAGGGAACATTTCATGCAAAGATGGGCTCGATAAAGGACAGAAATTGTATGGACCTAAAAAAGCAGAGGATATTAAGAAGAGATGGCAAGAATACACAGAAGAACTGTACAAAAAAGATCTTCATGACCCAGATAATCACGATGGTGTTATCACTGACCTAGAGCCAGACATCCTGGAATGTGAAGTCAAGTGGGCCTTAGAAGGCATCACTACGAACAAAGCTAGTGGAGGTGATGGAATTCCAGTGGAGCTATTCCAAATCCTGGAAGATGATGCTGTGAAAGTGCTGCACTCAATATGCCAGCAAATTTGGAAAACTCAGCAGTGGCCACAGGACTGGAAAAGATCCGTTTTCATTCCAGTCCCAAAGAAAGGCAATGCCAAAGAATGTTCAAACTACCACACAATTGCACTCATCCTACACGCTAAAAAAGTCATGCTCAAAATTCTCCAAGCCAGGCTTCAGAAATATGTGAACTGTGAAATTCCAGATGTTCAAGCTGGTTTTAGAAAAGGCAGAGGAACCAGAGATCAAATTGCCAACATCCGCTGGATCATGGAAAAAGCAAGAGAGTTCCAGAAAAACATCTATTTCTGCTTTATTGACTATGCCAAAGCCTTTGACTGTGTAGATCACAATAAACTGTGGACAATTCTTCAAGAGATGGGAATACCAGACCACCTGATCTGCCCCTGAGAAATTTGTATGCAGGTCAGGAAGCAACATTTAGAACTGAACATGGAACAACAGACTGGTTCCAAATAGGAAAAGGAGTACGTCAAGGCTGTATATTGTCACCCTGCTTGTTTAACTTCTATGCAGAGTACATCATGAGAAACGCTGGACTGGAAGAAGCACAAGCTGGAATCAAGATTACCAGGAGAAATATCAATAACCTCAGATATGCAGATGACACCACCCTTATGGCAGAAAGTGAAGAGGAACTAAAAAGCCTCTTGATGAAAGTGAAAGAGGACAGTGAAAAAGTGGCTTAAAGCTCAACATTCAGAAAACTAAGATCATGGCATCTTGTCCCATCACTTCATGGGAAATAGATGGGGAAACAGTGGAAACAGTGTCAGACTTTATTTTTTTGGGCTCCAAAATCACTGCAGATGGTGACTGCAGCCATGAAATTAAAAGATGCTTGCTCCTTGGAAGGGAAGTTATGACCAACCTAGATAGCATATTTAAAAGCAGAGACATTACTTTGCCAACAAAGGTTCATCTAGTCAAGGCTATGGTTTTTCCTGTGGTCATGTATGGATGTGAGAGTTGGACTGTGAAGAAGGCTGAGAGGTGAAGAATTGATGCTTTTGAAGTGTGGTGTTGGAGAAGACTCTTGAGAGTCCCTTGGACTGCAAGGAGATCCAACCAGTCCATTCTGAAGGAGAAAAGCCCTGGGATTTCTTTGGAAGGAATGATGCTAAAGCTGAAACTCCAGTACTTTGGCCACCTCATATGAAGAGTTGACTCATTGGAAAAGACTCTGATGCTGGGAGGGATTGGGAGCAAGAAGAGAAGGGGACGACAGAGGATGAGATGGCTGGATGGCATCACTGACCCGATGGATGTGAGTCTGGGTGAACTCCGGGAGTTGGTGATGGACAGGGCGGCCTGGCGTGCTGCGATTCATGGGGTCGCAAAGAGTCAGAGACGACTGAGTGACTGAACTGAACTGTTGGACATATAATTCCACTGCCTGGAAACAACTTGACATGACTCTTGGATTCTCCTTGAAGACACTTGATTTCTCAGGATGAGTGTCTTTTTCTTTACATAAGAAATATCTAGCACTTGTCTAGTCAAGGCTATGGTTTTTCCAGTGGTCATGTATGGATGTGAGAGTTGGACTATAAAGAAAGCTGACTGCAAAAGAATTGATGCTTTTGAACTGTGGTGTTGGACAAGACTCTTGAAAGTCCCTTGGACTGCAAGGAGATCCAACCAGCCCATCCTAAAGGAGATCCGTCCTGGGTGTTCATTGGAAGGACTGATGGTGAAGCTGAAACTCCAATACTTTGCCTACCCGATGTGAAGAGCTGACTCATTGGAAAAGACCCTGATGCTGGGAAAGACTGAGGGCAGGAGGAGAAGGGGATGACAGAGAATCAGATGGTTGTATGGCATCACCGACTCAATGGACATGGGTTTGGGTGGACTCCGGGAGTTGGTGATGGACAGGGAGGCCTGGCTTGCTGAGATTCATGGGGTCGCAAAGAGTCGGACACAACTGAGGGACTGAACTGAACTGAACTGTGGATTGATAGTTTACTTTGACTGCTTTGTGCTTATAGAAAAGGATAATTAGGAGTTTGCTGCTGCTGCTAAGTTATTTCAGTCGTGTCTGACTCTGTGCAACCCCATGGACGGCAGCCCACCAGGCTCCGCTGTCCCTGGGATTATCCAGGCAAGAACATTGGAGTGGGTTGCCATTTCCTTCTCCAATGCATGAAAGTGAAAAGTGAAAGTGAAGTCGCTCAGTCATGTCTGACTCTTCCCGACCCCATGGACTGCAGCCTACCAGGCTCCTCCGTCCATGGGATTTTCCAGGCAAGAGTACTGGAGGGGGTGCCACTGCCTTTTCCAGTTAGGCGTTTGTTGCTCCTAATGATCGTCTTGTTTTGTCCTGTCTCTGTCACTTTTAGCCTTACCCAGTAGTGGTCTTGCAAATGCCGTTTTCATTAAAAGTCTCTGAAGGTCCTTCGAATCCTGGTACACTCTATTAGTAAAAACTCCACCCTTACAAATCTCATCAAGATAAGCCCTGTTCTATTGTAACCTGAGCTTCCTGTGAGACTGCGGTGGGAACACACCACTCTGACTCTTAAAAGTCCTTTGTTTAATGGAGATAATCTGAAAGGCGTGCTTTCAAGGTCTCTGTTTATTTTAGGTGCCTTCTTAAATCCTTCAGAGGTCTTAAAAGGTTTGATGATTGCATTCTTAGCTTCATCTTTAAACTGTTTTTGCCAGTGTCTTGGATTTATCTTTCCCCAGAAGTCAGTCATTTCTTTTTTATTTATTTTTCCTTTAAGTTTTAGCACTGTTTTCCATATAAGCAGACTGGAACTTGGAGATAATTTGCTGTTTTTGAACTCAAACATTTCTGGTGTCTTTATAGCATTCTTCTCTCAGGCTGATCTCTGCTCTTTCGCGTTCTGCTGACGGCTGTGGGTAGAAGCAGTGGGCACCTGCAGTCATCTGCTGGGCAGGCCCTTTAGCTGGGCTGTCCAGCTTCTTGTGTGCATTTTCCATTTTCTGCATCAACACAGGCAGGACAATTATTTTTTCTGTGACTAGCAAGGATCCCCTTTTCTCTATCTTCCAGTGTTATTTTCTTCATTTTATTTGCATGTCTCATTCCTACCTCTCACGGACATCCCACTGAGACATGGCCAGTGTCCGCTGACAGCCTCTTCACAACACCCCAGGCTCCCCTCACTGCCGTGTCTCAAGGCTGTTTCCACAGGTGCTCAACGGCAGCGCCCCACTCCTTCCTGCCACGTGTGTTCCAGTTCCTGCGGCTGAATCAAACGACCTCAAAACTCCGAGGCTTCAAATAATGACAGCATTTGTTTTGCTGGAGAATCCTCACTTTGGGCCAGGCTCAGTGGACATGGCTTGTCTCTGCTGCACTCAGTGTCAGCAGAGGGCTCACTCACTCACGTATCCAGTGGTGCTGGATAAATTCAACTGAAACGCGCACAGTGACCTCTCCATGTGTCCCAAACTCCTCACTGCCATGACAATAGGTTTGTGAGGGCAGGCACTCCAAGAAGAGGGAAGGAGAGAGAGAGTGAGAGAAAAAGAGAGACGAAGAGACAAAGGAAGAGAGAATGCCAGAAACAGACAGGCAGAGAGAGACGAGGGGAAGGAGTGGGGAAAATGGAAGGAGAGAGAAAGAGGAAAGACAGACAGAGATGGAGCAACAGAGAGGGCCACAAAGAGGCTGTGTCCCCAGAAGGCACGTAGCATCGCTTCCATCATAGTCTGTTGGTCAGAGCGGGAACAAGCCCCTGAGAAATTCAAGGGGAAGGAACTATCCTCTGACGCTCGTTTGGAAGAGAGTTAGTCACGCTGTAGGAAGAACGTGTGCCATGAAGCACACACACACGCACACGTGTGCACACACACATGCGGAGCTCAGAGCCTCTTTAGAAAATCCAGGCTGCCATAAAACAGTCATGTGGGTGCAGCCGGATATAGGAAACACTGTGTATTTACAGGTGAAGCACGATTATTTCTAAAATCAGACAGAGGTGAGTTTAATTCCTGTGCCAGCTGCCTACCACCTGTGGGACAGTACCAAGATGAAACAGTGCTTATGTTTCAGTTTCTTTAATTCAAACAGGTCTTCTTTTGGTGTAGTTAGCATGTCTTCTTGTATTTCCTTTCCCTTGTTTCCTCTCTATTGTTTGGGTAATTGTGTCTTTGCATTAGGGTAACTACTCCTTACTATGGGCTTCCCTGGTAGCTCAGTTGGTAAAGAATCCACCTGCAATGCAGGAGACCCCAGTTAGATTCCTGGGTCTGGAAGATCCACTGGAGAAGGGATAGGCTACCCACTCCAGTATTCTTGGGCTTCCCTTGCAGCTCAGCTTCCCTGATAGCTCGGTTGGTAAAGAATCCGCCTGTAATACAAGAGACCGCGGTTTCATTCCTAGGTTGGGAAGATCCACTGGAGAAGGGATAGGCTACCCACTCCAGTATTCTTGGGCTTCTCTTGTGGCTCAGCTGATAAAGAATCTGCCTGCAGTGCGGGAGCCCTGGGTTCGATCCCTGGGTTGGGAAGGTCCCCTGGGAAAAGGAAAGGCTACCCCCTCCAGTGTTCTTGCCTAGAGAATTCCAAAAACTGGATAGTCCATGGGGTCGCAACGAGTCAGACACAACTAAGCGACTTTCGCTTTCACTCCTTCATGTAACAGGAGGTCTTGGGAAGGCTGTTAACAAGTCCACCTGTGCCAAGGAGGGCGGGGGCTCAGGCTAAGCCACTGAGACTCATGCTCTGGGAATCTGAGAATGAAGCACAGAAACAGACAGGAAAAGTGGGTTGAACTGAGTCATTTCAGTGGCAAGAAAGATACAGAAGAGACTGTTGATGAATTCTTGACTGATGAACTAACCTCCCAAAGACCTGGTCACCCAGCTTTACCTTCAGTTCTGTGAGTTAATATGTAATATTTTCACAAGTGTCCTTTTAGGCTGAAATTAGGTAGTTTCAGTTTTAATTACTAACTCATGAGATGGAAAAAGATAGTCAACCCTGCCTCATGGTATAGTTTTAGGCATTAGATAAATAAATCTATGTGTGTGAAGTCCCTGACACATTGTAAGGTGTTAAAAATTTTTATTATTAATAAAAGTATTATCAAAAAGAGCGTGACATCTGCCGTGCACCACTTCCTCCTCTGCGTCTTTGGCACCCGAATCGGCTGCGGTTGATGGCGGGGACGCCGGCGGGCCTGGCAGGTGACCCTCCAGCTGCCCTGGGCACGGTCTCGTCTCCCTGTGTGGCCCTCACTCAAGGCCGTCATCCAGAAGGACGTGCTGGGTCTGCAGGCCCCTCGGGCTTAGCTCCCTGCACACGTGCCTTTCATCCGTCTGTCAGTCCGTCCAGCTGCTGTTCTCTCTATATGGCTTTTTTTTTTTTTTTCTGTAGGAAAATGCCCTATATTTGAAGGTAGCCGTGATTACCATTGTGAAGCTTCCTTTTCAGCATTTACCACAAAGCGAGCAGTTAGCCTTCTCCTTCTCAGGGAAACGCTGCATCCTGCTGAGCCCAGGGAAGAAAGACGCCATGTCCTGGGGCTGCTCGTGGCCTCCTCAGTATTGTGACCACCCCTGACACAGTGGAGCTGGTTTCTGACAAATCAGGCACGATTTTACCCGTTACACGTTTCTAGGGATGTGTTTTATATATGCTGGACAGGATGGCCTCCGAGCACTGTGTGCGATAACTCAAATGACCTTGTAGCATTTTTTATTTTATATTTTTATTTAAGAAATTAGGCAGAATGCTGTCATTACCAAAGGATATTGGCAAGGGATCAAAATAAGAGAGCAAATGAAAGTTCTGTGGGAAGAGGCAGAACTTCAAGCTAATTCCTGGTTAAGAGGATAAAATGTATCATATTTAAACGTAGTGTTTTAGTGTAGATGTGAGACGTTATCCAAATTATTTAACCTCACTCTAAGTTTGCACACAGGTTGAGTGTGTGCTGAGTCATGTCCAGCTCTTTGTGATCCCATGGACTGTATGTAGCTCGCCAGGCTCCTCTGTCCATGGACTTCTCCAGGGGAGAATACTGGAGAGGGTTCCCAATTCCTGCTCCAGGTTATAGGAGGATAATTATGATATCTACGTCACAGGATTCATTGAAATTATGCGTACAAAGTGATTAGCACATGGCTTAAGCATAGGAGACATTTGTTAAATCTTATTTTAAAACATCTCATAAATATCTATGCACACAGCTATGAGCAAAATTGCTCCAGGATCTGGTGCAGAGCACAGACTCAGAGATGTTTACACAAGGAGTAAACGCATTATTGACCTGTAATCTCTAGAATATAAACCTCAATTCTATAAAGAACCAGGAAGTTAATTCTGACTTGAACTCATGTGCAGCTCCCTGATAAATTAATAGAGATGGGGAGCTGTCTGCAGAGTATACTATAATAAGTGGAATATACTAAGCATAGTAAAAGTATTATAAATATAGTATAATAAACAGTATAATAGATACACTAAATAGAGTAGTATAGCAGGTATAGTAGTATAACATAATAAACGTAACAGTTTAGTGGTGGGATAAGTATAGGATAATAAGTATAGTGACGGCCGCATCACTGATTCCTGCTCGTCCCCCCCGTCTCCCTCTTCAGGGGTCTTAGCCGCATCCCTGATTCCTGCTCGTTCCCCCCCGTCTCCCTCTTCAGGGGTCTTAGTAATAAGTATGGTGACGGCCGCATCCCTGATTCCTGCTCGTCCCCCCGTCTCCCTCTTCAGGGCTCTTAGCCTAGACTGTTCCTTGAGACTAAAATACTTACTCCTGGGCCCTTCCCTGGGTCTGTCCTTTTTCGCTGTTTCCGCGTAAATGTCCCTCACGTGGAGTTTTCCTTTCACCCCAACAACCCCTGCCATTTTTATGTGTTCCCCACATTATACTTACCTCTTTTACCTTGATGATTTCTTTTTTTTGTCTCTTTCCTCCTCTAGAATGAAATCTTCGCTTGATCAGATCAGCTCTGTCTTTCTTTCATCTCTGCCAAAACTATTTGAGTGCCTAAATAGTAGAGGATCCATGAATACTTGGTGAATGTATCAATCATCAAATTTGAATAAAGGAACTGTTTGTTTTATACCAGAGCAGGGAACTTGGGAGAAAAGTTAAAGATTAAGTTAAACTACAGATTAGCTGTCAGTTCTTTCTATTTTATAAGGCTCAGGTCTTGTGTGAATTTGTTTTGAACATTTTTCATCATTTTTCAAATATCTTTCCAGAATAGATCCTAGTATACACCAGATTTCTCAGTTATCATAATTTTGGAATCAGGTTTATTTTCCTCCCAAATGTCAACTTCACTAGTGATGTATGGCATTTGGGAGAACAGCTGGAGTAAAACAAAGCTCAAAGTCTCCAACATTCCAGATGTCAAATAGCTGTCTCTTCATTTACAGGAATCTGAACAGCAAATGTGTAATGAAAGTTTTAGGGAAGACTCTCAGACATGGGGAAACAGAATATCAAAGTGAGAAAACAGGTGTTGGACTAATTTTGAAAAAAAAGAAGAAGAAGGTAAAACACCACAGTACCAAGTAAATCCTCTGCAATCTGTTGAGCAGCTAATCCCAGAAAAGGAAAAAATAAAAGCAGGCAATTTCCAAGCATCACAGTATTTGCAACTGAAGTTTGTGTCTAATTTATGTTGCTTCTATAACTACAGGTGTAGCAAAGGTTTAAGGTATTTTTTAAGTGTTCAAATGCCCACAGCATCAATTCAGCAGCCGCAGCTAGAGATGTGTCTCCAGCATCAGACTAGAAGAGCAGCAGAGACGTTCCTCTTCTCTCACTTCTCGTTCTTCCTTCCTTGCTTTCTTTCTCTGTTTTCTCTTCCTTCTTTCCTTCCTTCCCTCTCTTCCTGTCCCTCGTCTTCTCTTCCTTTCTTCTCGTTAGGATGACAGAATTGTTTGTTTAGAATGTTCAGTTACCACTGCCTCTTCCTTACTATCACCATCTTAGCACACCCAACAAAGTCGCCAGATGTCAGGAAAACCACACTGAAGACAGAGCGGGGAGTGTTGTCATCAGATCAGCAGCAATTACTCATAATTTTTGTATTAGACTCAGTATAGATTTCTGCCCTCCTGCTGTCTCTCATAAGAACGGCATTATTCAGATGATGAGCAAGGCTTCCATCAGCACTTTTGGAGGAGGAAGAAACCAAGGATATGCTGATGGGATTGAAAGTGACAAAGGGTTTTCCTCTCTGTGCTCTTCCCCTGTGTTGACCTCTTTAGAACTGGAGTCAGCAAAGTGAGTGAAAACCCACTGGACTGTGAAGAAAGGTCTAGATTTCTTTCTGTTTTGTGACCTTGGACAAGGGTCACAGTCCTTGGGCCTCAGTTTTCTGATTTGTAAACTGGAGGAAGTTTGGGCTCCTGGTATACAAGAAAGTTCTCCTTTGTAAATTGAATTTTTTCTAGTTTTTTGATAGTGTTAGCAGTAATGATAAATATTACTTATAGCTTATGTGCTAGGCACAATTCTAAGCATTAATTTAATAACATACATCACCTCTTTTAATCCTCCCAACAAAACTGGTTAAACATATTCTAATACTGCCTTTATCTTCTAGCTGGAAAAATGTGAGACACAGAAAAGTTGAGTAACTGGCTTGAAGTTACGTTCTGGGCTGAACATGGAGGAGAGGACAGCTGTAGAGCTGCATATGTTCACTGTCTGATGTGAGTGTGATCCATGCCCCAGCCCCAGCCACTAAGCAAAGTGGAGACGTGACTTTGATTGTTTATAAGGAAGCTGGAAAATGCAGAACAAATGAGACACTGGGTGGTCACTACTTCCTGTGCCACAAATGTGAAGGTCCTTCGTAAGATTCCTGATACGCGCTTACCACTCAGTAAATAGCTGCTATTACTGTTATCGGCCTAATCCTAATCAAAGCACTCGCAGAATTGCATCACCTATTCTGGGGCGCTTCGAAACTGGTGCTATAAATTGGAGTGCAGCATTGAACCATGGCAGACCAGAAACAAATACTAACTCTTCCCGCTTTTCAGGGAGCTGAGTCTCCGTCATCTCAGGTCTGATGACCATTCCTGAGCTTCTTCACTTAGTAGCTGTGCTTTGGCCGACTAGCTAGGCGACTAGCTGTACCTCACTTTCTTTATATAAAATAGTGATATTGCACTGCTTTCTCAGCACTATTTGGAGGAATTTAGTGAGATGATACTGTCAGGACAGGCTAGGTTATGTTCAGTAACAACTTCCAAACCTCAGTGGCTTACAAAGACTACAAAGATTTTTTTTTCCCACTATGCCTCATGCCCACTTCAGTCTGTAGGGCTTCTGCTCCACGTGGTGGTTAACGGATTCAAGCTAATGGAGGATCTGACATTTGAGGAGTCATCTGCCCTGTAAAGAAGGAGGAGACAGCTGTAGAGTTGCATATGTTCACTGTCTAATCTGAATGCAGTCCATGCCCCAGCCATTCTTGAAAGTGGTCACATGATTTTGCCTATTTATTTATTATTTACTTTAAAGGGAGCATTCTTTTTTAATTTTTTTAAAGTTTTAGTTTTAATTGGAGAATAGTTACTTTACAATATTGTGATGGTTTCTGCCATACATCATCAGCATGAATCAGCCGTAGGTATACACGCGTCCCCTCTCTCTTGAACCTCCTCCCACCTCCCTCCACATCCCACCCCTCTGGCCTTCACACAGTGCCGGCTTTGTGCCCCCGTGTCACGCAGCAACCCCCCACCCCCGGCTGTCTGCACATGGCAACGTGTCCGTTTCAGTGCTACTGTCTCAAACCGTCCCACCATCTCTCTCCCACTGTGTCCAAAGTCTGTTCTCTGTGTCTGCATCTCCATTAAAGGCAGCAGTGTTTCTTTTTAGTTTTGTTTGTTTGTTTATGGCTGAGCCGAGTCTTCATTGCTGCACGTGGGCTTTCCTCTAGCTGTGAGCGGGAGCTGCTGTCTGGTTGAGGGGCACGATTTTGGGGTGTGGGGGCCTCAGTAATTGTGGTGCACAGGTTTTGTGGCTCCACAGCACGTGGCATCTTCTTGGACCAGGGATTGAACGCATGTTCCCTGCACTGGCAGGTGTGTTTTTAACCCCTGGACCACCAGGGAATTCTGAGTTTGCTTAATTATAAGGAAGCTGGAAAATGTAGACCAAATGAGATGCTGTGTGGTTGGTTACTACTTCCTCTGCCACAAATGTGAAGCTCTTTCACAAGATTCCTGATATGTGGTTACCACTCAATAAATAGCTGCTACTACTGTTGATCAATGGCACCCCACTCCAGCACTCTTGCCTGGAAAATCCCATAGACAGAGGAGCCTGGTGGGCTGCAGTCCATGGGGTCGCTAAGAGTCGGACAAGACTCAGCGACTTCACTTTCACTTTTCGGTTTCATGCATTGGAGAAGGAAATGGCAACCCACTGCAGTGTTCTTGCCTGGAGAATCCCAGGGACAGGGGAGCCTGGTGGGCTGCCGTCTATGGGGTTGCACAGAGTCAGACACGACTGAAATGACTTAGCAGGCAGGCTGTTGATCAGGCGGCTTAAGTGATGGAGAACCCACCTGCTGATGCAGGGCACATGGGTTCTGTGAGGAAGCTCCCCTGGAGGAGGAAACAGCAACCCACTCCGGTACTCTTGCCTGAAAAATCCCATGGACAGAGGATCCTGGTGGGCTGCAGTCCCTGGGGTCACAAGAGTTGGACACGACTGAGCACACACAGGCTTGCTTACTGTTTTCAGCCTAATTGTAACCAAAGCACTAACAGAATTTTATCACCTGTTTTGGGGCACTTCGAAACTGGTGCTATAATTTGGAATACTCAGTGTAACTTTTTAAGAGGTGCTGAAATGTATGGAGATTAATGGAAATATAGAGGATGAATTTTTTGAACTCTACAGATGAAGTATTTGTTCTTCCTAGATCATAGCACAGTGTGGAATAGCCATGTAATTGTTCGGTTCTTTTCAGCAGTTAATTAACTCCTTTGCGCCCAGAGCAGGCAGTCTCCCTCCATATCAGTGTCACCTGTTTATAAACATTGAAAGTTGGGTGTCGTCAAAAGGGCAACTTACCTTCTCCTTGGCTAAGAGAGTGTAAATCATCTGCATCCTCCTATGCCCCACCACCCTATTTAAAGGGTATTGCCCTTTATTATGACAGATTTTATGATATTTTGTGATGGCCAGCCATGGGGAGAAAAAGGTTTAATGCACTGACATCTAATTTTATTATCTCTGGTACCGATTCATTTTTTAGAAGCATGTCTTGACTTTGTGCCAGTTTAAGCATGAAGCTTTAAAATCTGGATGATGACAGGGTTGGGAATTAAACCTTTAAATCAGAATGGGGTTGGAAAGACAAATCGCTAAGAGATTCCAGTCATTTAGCGTCCCTCCTAGCATGTTAATAAGTGGTGCTCACAAAATCAAAAGCACATCACTGCCTGTTCTCTGCAAGATGTATGGGTGTTAGAGGCTGAGTCCTTAACGTTGGCTCAGCTTAGGGGAAGGGAACAAAGATACATTGAGTGCTTACTATATCTGAAACATCACACTGGGTTTTTTTTTTCTTTTGTTTTATCACTCTGTCTTTAAAAATACCACAAGGAGCTTACAAATGTCCACATGTTAAAAATAAAAAGTGGAAGAAAAATGAGGAAAATTTAAACCTGCCTCAGAAGTTGGGTCTCTTTCCCAAATACCTGCTGGCTTGCGCTTTGCATCTCCTGTTTCTTTGGATGGAAAGGTCGTTGCCCAGATTTTGCATGACTGGCATCAGTGTGTCATTTGCTTGATACAAATTCCTTGGCCTTGAAGAGCGATCTTTCCTGTAGAAAGCTGAAGCCGCCTACTCTGCCCCCACCAACTGCTCTCCATTGCCTCATTCTGGGTTTGTGCACATTTCATATTAAGAAAGTATTTTGTTGTTTATGCGCTTATTGCTTTTTATGTTTTCCTCTTTAAAGTACAAGCTTATGAGGGCAGGGATCTTAAATATCTTATTCACTTCTTTATTTCCAGAGCTTAGAAGGCTCTCTGGCAAAGAATAATTGCTTAGTACTATAGATCCAACCAGTCCATTCTGAAGGAGATCAGCCCTGGGATTTCTTTGGAAGGAATGATGCTAAAGCTGAAGCTCCAGTACTTTGGCCACCTCATGCGAAGGGTTGACTCATTGGAAAAGACTGTGATACTGGGAGGGATTGGGGGCAGGAGGAGAAGGGGATGACAGAGGATGAGATGGCTGGATGCCATCACTGACTCGATGGACGTGAGTCTGGGTGAACTCCGGGAGTTGGTGATGGACAGGGAGGCCGGGCGTGCTGTGATTCATGGGGTCGCAAAGAGTCAGACACGACTGAGCAACTGACCTGATCTGATCTGATCTGATTTCAGTTTAGGACTTCCAAATCATGATGGCTCAGATGGTAAAGAATTTGCCTGCAATGAGGGAGAACTGGGTTTGTTCCCTGGGCTGGGAAGATCCCTGGAGGAGGGAACTGCTGTCCACTCCAGGATTCTTGCCTGGAGAATTCCATGGACAGAGGAGCCTGGCAGGCTACATACAGTCCAAAGGGTCGAAAAGGGTTGGACGTGGCTGAGTGACTTTCAGTTTTACTTTCATGTGGTACTAATGGTAAAGAACCTGCCTGCCATTCAGGAGACATAAGAGATGCAGGTTGAACCCTGGGTCAGGAAGATACCGTGGAAGGAGGGCATGGCAACCCACTCCATATTCTTGTCTGGAGAATCCCATGGACAGAGGAGCCGGGTGGGTTACAGTCCATAGCGTTGCATATAGTCAGACACAACTGAAGCAACTTAGCATGCTGCTGCTGCTGCTGCTGAGTCGCTTCAGTCGTGTCCGACTCTGTGCGACCCCAGAGACGGCAGCCCACCAGGCTCCCCCGTCCCTGGGATTCTCCAGGCAAGAACACTGGAGTGGGTTGCCATCTCCTTCTCCAATGCATGAAAGTGAAAAGTGACAGTGAAGTCGCTCAGTCGTGTCCGACTCTTAGCGACCCCATGGACTTCAGCCCACCAGGCTCCTCCACCCATGGGATTTTCCAGGCAAGAGTACTGGAGTGGGGTGCCATTGCCTTCTCCGAACTTAGCATGCAGGTATTCATTTAAAGTTAATCAAAATTTTTTAAGCTTGAAATACTGTAGCTCCAAAAAAGAAGTGTTTTACCTAAGATCACACGTCATACAAATGGCAGATTCCGATATAGACCCGGGCAGTAGCTGTGCCAGGTAATGACAGAGTGAATTACTTTTGTGCCACTCACTGTCCCTCAGAACAATACCTTAGATGTATTAGTTCAGATAATCCACACTGGCAACGCAATTCTTTTTTAATTTCCATTTTAGAGTTGAGGAATTTGAGACAGAAAAATGAATAATTTCCCCCAAATCTCCTGGTTCCTTGTCAGCATTCATTATACTGTATTTCCACCAAAGTTGTTGCTTTTAGGGTATCATTCATTCTTTTATTTGACAAAATCTAAGAATGCTTTTTAGTCCAACCTGCTCCTGCCCAGGTAAGGGAGAAGGGAATCAGAATACAAGTTTCCACTTATCCACACAGAGTTTAATTCTCCAATGCTATGAAATGTAGTTTGCTTAACAATAGGCATTCAGTGAATATCTGTTGATATATAAATAAATAATTACAAAGATACGTACTCATGGAGAACATTTAGTGCAGGATCAGGGAACCTGGTTGGCCGATATGTTAATTGCTTATACTATATCATTCAAGCTTTCTAAGATTCTGACAGCTAGGGAGTTATTAACCCTTCCTAACCCTCCAAACCCACAAAAACTATGTGTCATCATACTTGTTTACATTCCTATTTTTGGTGAGGATTGAATTTATGTCTGTATTAGGAAGATGAGAGTCAGACAAAACTAGATATCCTTGGAGTAACGGCGATACTACTTGAGGTAGTAGCTGCAGGAACTGTGGGTTTCACTTTCCTTTGAGCTTCCGTTTACTCATCTCTAAAATGGACATACTATAGCACGCCTCTGATGGCAAAGATTTATTGAAACTCTCTTGTGTAGAGTTCTTGACGTGGTGCTAATTCACAGTGGGAAAATATGATGGAAGACCGGTTCTGGACAACGAGCAGACTTTATTTTTCACACTCCATACTCTCAAGCCTCTGCTCTTTCTCATATAGATGAGATAGTTTAGGAATGAGCAAGGCCTCTGTCACATTACCGTGCCCACCTGCTCCTGGGAGAGAGGGTCCCTGGACTCCATCTGGGTTCAGTGCGTGGTCACAGAAAGAGAGATCAGGCTTGAGGGAGGCTGGAGCTCGGGCTCAGTTGTGTCTGACTCTTTGTGACCCCAGGGACTGAATGCAGCCCGTATGGCTCCCCTCTCCATGGATTTCTCAGGCAAGAATACTGGAGTAGGTTGCCATTTCCTCCTCCAGAGGATCTTCACGATCCAGGGCTCGAGCCTGCATCTCCTGCGTTGGCAGGCATATTCTTTACCACTGTGCCCCCAGGGAAGCCCCCAAGGACGGCTGCTGCTGCTGCTGCTGCCAAGTCGCTTCAGTTGTGTCGGACTCTGTGCGACCCCATGGACTGCAGCCTACCAGGCTCCTCCATCCATGGGATTCCAAGGAAGGCTGGGTCTGGACTTTAACTCTGGTTCTTCCACTCTTTAGTTGTGTGGTCTTTGGAAGATCACACGACTCCCTTAAGACTCAACAGTCTAAACCTGTGACACGGCAGGAGCGCCCCCGTGGTGCGGCTGTGGTGACGATGACATGGGGCACTTGTGCAGACTGCACAGCTCAAGGTCCGACTCACAGTGATTGGAGAAGTTAGCCAGCACACTGGTGCCTTTTACATAAAGATTCATAAGGGGAAATGCTAGTTGCGTCTCCAGTGTTGACCTTCAACTGGATACTCTTGTTTCTTAATTGCGTATGTCCTGTTCCCAAAGCTCTGAGTGCAAGGCAAAACCAGGACCTCACCCTAACATTGCTTTCTGGGCATGCTGGTTGTGTAATCATATTGACCTGTCACGCTGGCATCTTTAATCATTTTAAAGGTAATTCTGACTTTAACATATTCTTGTCTAACTGCCTTAAGCAAATTAATTAGCTTTGTGGAGCCCCTGATGCCATTAATTCATGGTCTATAAAAACTCAGACCTAATTGAACTTTTTAATATTGTATCTTTACTACCTGATATAAGTGTCTTTTAAATTATAAGAATTGCTAAAGTTAATGCCTTGTTAAATAGCTACATATATATTGAAGTATAAAAAATTTCGAAGATTGCAAAGTAATCAAAATATGGATTAAAACAAAGATGAGTCTATTTCTCTTTTATTAAAACCTCAAAATACCAAGAGCTTTTGACTATGCAGCTGGAATAATAAAATGGTCTCATATTTCTAGCTTGCAAAGAGTGTGTAGTCCTCTGGCAACACATTGATATCTAAAATTTAACCAGTAAATATTTGTTAACTGAAATATATAAACAAAGAAATAAGCTCTTTAAAACCAGCAAATCACAAGTACCACTTCATGCTCAGTAGGATGGTTATAATTGAAAAGGGAGATAATCACAAGTATTGGTGAGGCTGTTGAGAAACTGGAAGCCTCATGTGTAGTTGGTTCAGTACAGTTCAGTTCAGTCACTCAGTCGTGCCCGACTCTTTGCGACCCCATGAACCGCAGCACGCCAGGCCTCCCTGTGCCATCACCAACTCCCGGACTCCACCCAAGCCCATGTTCTTCAAGACAGTGATGCCATCCAACCGTCTCATCCTCTGTCGTCCCCTTCTCCTCCTGCCCACAATCTTTCCCAGGATCAGGGTCTTTTCAAATGAGTCAGCTCTTCACATCAGGTGGCCAAAATATTGGAGTTTCAGCTTTAGCATCAGTCCTTCCAAAGAACACCCAGAACTGATCTCCTTTAGGATGGACTGGTTGGATCTCCTTGCAGTCCAAGGGACTCTCAAGAGTCTTCTCCAACACCACAGTTCAAAAGCATCAAGTCTTCAGCGCTCAGGTTTCTTCACAGTCCAACTTTCACATCCATACATGACCACTGGAAAAACCATATCCTTGACTAGATGGACCTTTGCTGGGAAAATAATGTCTCTGCTTTTTAATAGGCTATCTAGATTGGTCATAACTTATCTTCCAAGGAGTAAGCGTCTTTGAATTTCATGGCTGCAGTCACCATCTGCAGTGATTTTGGAGCCCAGAAAATAAAGTCTGACACTGTTTCCACTGTTTCCCCATCTATTTCCCATGAAGTGATGGGACCGGATGCCATGATCTTCATCTTCTGAATGTTGAGGTTTAAGCCACCTTTTTCACTCTCCTCTTTCACTTTCAGCAAGAAGCTCTTTAGTTCTTCACTTTCTGCCATCAGGATGGTGTCATCTGCATATCTGAGGTTATTGATATTTCTCCCAGCAATCTTGACTCCAGCTTGTGCTTCCTCCAGCCCAGCGTTTCTCATGATGTACTCTGCATATAAGTTAAATAAGCAGGGTGACAATATACAGCCTTGACATACTCCTTTTCCTATTTGGAACCAGTCTGTTGTTCCATGTCCAGTTCTAACTGTTGCTTCCTGACGTGCATACAGGTTTCTCAAGAGGCAAGTCAGGGGGTCTGGTATTCACATCTCTTGAAGAATTTTCCACAGCTTATGGTGATCCACACAGTCAAAGGCTTTGGCATAGTCAAGAAAGCAGAAATACATGTTTTTCTGGAACTCTCTTGGTTTTTTGATGATCCAGCAGATATTGGCAATTTGATCTCTGTTTTCTCTGCCTTTTCTAAAACCAGCTTGAACATCTGGAAGTTCACGGGTCATGTATTGCTGAAGCCTGGCTTGGAGAATTTCAAGCATTACTTTACTAGTGTGTGAGATGAGTGCAATTGTGCAGTAGTTTGAGCATTCTTTGGCATTGCCTTTCTTTGGGATTGGAATGAAAACAGATCTTTTCCAGTCCTGTGGCCACTGCTGAGTTTTCCTAATGTGCTGGCATATTGAGTACAGCACTTTCACAGCATCATCTTCCAGGATTTGAAATAGCTCAACTGGAATTCCATCACCTCCACTAGCTTTGTTTAAGTGATGCTTCCTAGGGCCCACTTGACTTCACATTCCAGGATACCTGGCTCTAGGTGGGTGATCACACCATCGTGATTATCTTGGTCATGAAGATCTTTTTTGTACAGTTCTTCTGTGTATTCTTGCCACCTCTTCTTAATATCTTCTGCTTCGGTTAGGTCCATACCATTTCTGTCCTTTATCGAGCCCATCTTTGCATGAAATGTTCCCTTGGTATCTCTAATTTTCTTGAAGAGATATCTAGCCTTTCCCTTCTATTGTTTTCCTTTATTTCTTTGTACTGATCACGGAGGAAGGCTTTCTTATCTCTCCTAGGTATTCTTTGGAACTCTGCATTGAGATGCTTGTATCTTTTCTTTTTTCCTTTGCTTTTCACTTCTCTTCTTTTCACAGCTATTTGTAAGACCTCCTCAGACAGCCATTTTGCTTTTTTGCATTTTTTTTTTCCATTGGGTGGTCTTGATCCCTGTCTCCTGTACAATGTCATGAACCTCCATCCATAGTTCATCAGGCACTCTATCTATCAGATTTAGGCCCTTAAATCTATTTCTCACTTCCACTGTATAATCATAAGGTATTTGATTTAGGTCATACCTGAATGGTCTAATGGTTTTCCCTACTTTCTTTAAGTCTGAGTTTGGCAATAAGGAGTTCATGGTCTGAGCCACAGTCAGCTCCCAGTCTTGTTTTTGCTGACTGTATAGAGCTTCTCCATCTTTGGCTGCAAAGAATGTAATCTATCTGATTTCGGTGTTGACCATCTGGTGATACCCATGTGTAGAGTCTTCTCTTTTGTTGTTGGAAGAGGGTGTTTGCTATGACCTGTGCGTTCTCTTGGCAAAACTCTCTTAGCCATTGCCCTGCTTCATTCAGTACTCCAAAGCCAAATTTTCCTGTTACTCCATGCCAAATTGGACTTCCTACTTCTGCACTCCAGTCCCCTGTAAGGAAAAGGACATCTTTTTTGGGTGTTAGCTCTAAAAGGTCTTGTAGGTCTTCATAGAACCATTCAACTTCAGCTTCTTCAGAGTAACTGGTTGGGGCGTAGGCTTGGATTACCGTGATATTGAATGGTTTGCCCTGGAAATGAACATAGATCATCCTGTCATTTTTGAGATTGCATCCAAGTACTGCATTTCGGACTCTTTTGTTGACCATGATGGCTACTCCATTGCTTCTAACGGATTCCTGCCCACAGTAGTAGATATAATGGTCATCTGAGTTAAATTCACCCATTCCAGTCCATTTTAGTTTGCTGATTCCTAGAATGTCAACATTCACTCTTGTTATCTCCAGTTTGAACACTTCCAATTTGCCTTGATTCATGGATCTAACATTCCAGGTTCCTATGCAATATTGCTCTTTACAGCATCGGACCTTGCTTCTATCACCAGTCACATCCACAACTGGGTATTGTTTTTGCTTTGGGTCCATCCCTTCATTCTTTTTGGAGGTATTTCTGTACTGATCTCCAGTAGCATATTGGGCACCTACCAACCTGGGGAGTTCCTCTTTCAGTATCCTATCATTTTCCCTTTTCATACTGTTCCCCACAATCTCACACATATATTAATCTACTTTCTAGCTCTAAAAGATTTCTTATTCTAGAAATCACATATACATAAATCATATAATTTTTATATGATTTGATATACAATTCTTTTATATATATCAAATCATATAATAAGTCTGTGATATATACATTAAATTATATAAATTTTAATATGATTTGATATTTAAAAAAGATTGATTATATTCTTTGCAGTCAAAGATGGAGAAGCTCTATACAGTCATTATATCAAGACCAGGAGCTGACTGTAGCTCAGATCATGAACTCCTTATTGCCAAATTCAGACTGAAATTGAAGAAAGTGGAGAAAACCATTAGACCATTCAGGTATGACCTAAATCAAATCCCTTATGACTATACAGTGGAAGTGAGAAATAGATTTAAGGGACTAGATCTGATAGACAGAGTGCCTGATGAACTATGTATGGAGGTTTGTGTCATTGTACAGAAGACAGGAATCAAGACCATCCCCAAGAAAGAGAAATGCAAAAAAGCAAAATGGCTGTCTGAGGAGGCCTTAGAAATAGCTGTGAAAAGAAGGGAAGTGAAAAGCAAAGGAGAAAAGGAAAGATATACCCATTTGATGCAGAGTTCCAAAGAATAGCAAGAAGAGATAAGAAAGCCTTCCTCAGTGATCAATGAAAAGAAATAGAGGAAAACAACAGAATGGGAAAGACTAGAGATCTCTTCAAGAAAATTAGAGATGCCAAGGGAATATTTCATGCAAAGATGGGCACAATAAAGGACAGAAATGGTATGGACCTAACCGAAGCAGAAGATATTAAGAAGAGGTGGCAAGCATACACAGAAGAACTGTACAAAAAAGATCTTCATGACCAAGATAATCACGATGGAGTGATCACCCACCTAGAGCCAGGTATCCTGGAATGTGAAGTCAAGTGGGCCCTAGGAAGCATCACTACAAACAAAGCTAGTGGAGGTGATGGAATTCCAGTTGAGCTATTTCAAATCCTGGAAGATGATGCTGTGAAAGTGCTGTACTCAATATGCCAGCACATTAGGAAAACTCAGCAGTGGCCACAGGACTGGAAAAGATCTGTTTTCATTCCAATCCCAAAGAAAGGCAATGCCAAAGAATGCTCAAACTACTGCACAATTGCACTCATCTCACACACTAGTAAAGTAATGCTTGAAATTCTCCAAGCCAGGCTTCAGCAATACATGACCCGTGAACTTCCAGATGTTCAAGCTGGTTTTAGAAAAGGCAAAGAAAACAGAGATCAAATTGCCAACATCCGCTGGATCATCAAAAAACCAAGAGAGTTCCAGAAAAACATGTATTTCTGCTTTCTTGACTATGCCAAAGCCTTTGACTGTGTGGATCACCATAAGCTGTGGAAAATTCTTCAAGAGATGTGAATACCAGACCCCCTGACTTGCCTCTTGAGAAACCTGTATGCACGTCAGGAAGCAACAGTTAGAACTGGACATGGAACAACAGACTGGTTCCAAATAGGAAAAGGAGTATGTCAAGGCTGTATATTGTCACCCTGCTTATTTAACTTATATGCAGAGTACATCATGAGAAACGCTGGGCTGGAGGAAGCACAAGCTGGAGTCAAGATTGCTGGGAGAAATATCAATAACCTCAGATATGCAGATGACACCATCCTGATGGCAGAAAGTGAAGAACTAAAGAGCTTCTTGCTGAAAGTGAAAGAGGAGAGTGAAAAAGGTGGCTTAAACCTCAACATTCAGAAGATGAAGATCATGGCATCCGGTCCCATCACTTCATGGGAAATAGATGGGGAAACAGTGGAAACAGTGTCAGACTTTATTTTCTGGGCTCCAAAATCACTGCAGATGGTGACTGCAGCCATGAAATTCAAAGACGCTTACTCCTTGGAAGATAAGTTATGACCAATCTAGATAGCCTATTAAAAAGCAGAGACATCATTTTCCCAGCAAAGGTCCATCTAGTCAAGGATATGGTTTTTCCAGTGGTCATGTATGGATGTGAGAGTTGGACTATAAAGAAAGCTGAGCACCAAAGAATTGATGCTTTTGAACTGTGGTGTTGGAGAAGAGTCTTGAGAGTCCCTTGGGCTGCAAGGAGATCCAACCAGTCCATCCTATAGGAGATCAGTCCTGGGTGTTCATTGAAAGGACTGATTCTGAAGCTGAAACTCCAATACTTTGGCCACCTCATGTGAAGTGTTGACTCATTGGAAAAGACTCTGATGCTGGGAGGGATTGTGGGCAGGAGAAGGGGACGACAGAGAATGAGATGGCTGGATGGCATCACTGACTCGAATGGACGTGAGTCTGAGTGAACTCTGGGAGTTAGTGATGGACAGGGAGGTCTGGCGTGGTTCTATTCATGGGGTTGCAAAGAGTCGGACACGAGTGAGCGACTGAACTGAACTGAAATTTCCTTTAATTTTTTGTTTAAATCAAATAATAATAATAAAAAAATTCTTAATATTTGCAAGCCAGCTTTAGAGGCCACAGGTATAATAGCTTCAGTACTGAAATGAATAATAAATGCAATAAATTCAATACAGTACATGTATTAAAAGCCCATGAATTCATAATGATATTTTAAAACTCATTTGTTTGTTTTAGAGAATATTAGGGAGCCAATTTATTATTCTAAAGTTAGGTAAATAAAGGGGAAAATCAAACATTTAACCTATCTTTTCTGTTCAAATAACATCTTAGACTAACTGAAGCATTGATAAATGCCTCTCTCTGTAGGCATATCCATCTAGTGAAGGAAGAAGCAACTACAGAATTATAATATTAACATTTTGAGTGCTAATTCACTTCAGTCCTTTCTGACTCTTTGTGATCCTTTGAATCGTAGCCTGCCAAGCTCCTCAGTCCATTGAGTTTTCCAGGCAAGAATACTGGAGTGGGTAGCCATGCCCTACTCCAGGGGCTCTTCCTGACCCAGAGACTGAACCCGAGTCTCTTATGTCTCCAGCATTGTCAGCCGTGTTCTTTACCACTAGCACCACTTGGGAAGCCTAATTAACATTGTATATGTCCTTAACAAGGGCTTTCCTTGTAGCTCAGCTGGTAAAGAATACACCCACAATGCAGGAAACCTTGGTTTGATCCCTGGGTTGGGAAATATCCCCTGGAGAAGGGAACTGCTACCCAGTCCAGTATTCTGGCTTGGAGAATTTAATGGACTATTTAGTCATGGGGTCACAAAGAGTCAGACACGAATGAATCATAGCCTGCCAAGCTCCTCTGTCCATTGAATTTTCCAGGCAAGAGTACTGGAGTGGGTAGCAACGCCCTCCTTCAGGGGATCCTCCTGACCCAGGGATTGAACCCGAGTCTCTTTTGTCTCCTGCATTGACAGGTGTGTTCCTTAACACTAGACCACTTGGGGAAGCCTAATTAACATTTTATATGTCCTTAACAAAATAAATACAGGCAATCCTCATCCACAGCCCCTGACATATTAAAGAGAGATAATAGTATTAATGAAGTGCATCCCAGTAGAAGTATGCAATAGTACCTACAGATTTTTTTTTTTTTTTTTGCCAAAGCAAATGAAGCCTCTAAACAGAGACGTATATTTAGTGACATGATGGAGAGGCAAATAGTGAAATCTTGAGTGTGGGGATGCTACTATATAGACATCCTAGTTTTATCAAGAAACTAATTTCAAGGTGGAAGATGAATGAGAAATCTTGATTTAAAGAGAATTAAAAGACATATCAAAATGTAACATGTGGGCCTTGTTTCAATTTTGATTAGAAAAATATAATTGTAAATATGTGTATTTGACTATCAGGAAAAAGCAATGACTGGACATTTTATGGTATTAGGGGATTACTGTTGATTTTGTGTGTGATTGGTGTTGGTATCATGGCTATCTTTATGAGTCCTTATCTTACTAAAGAGATAAGTACTGAAATATTTATGGCTAAAATTAGTTGATGTCTGGATTTGCTTTAAAATAAGGTAGTTGTGAGGTTAATTCAGTGGGAGTATAGATCATACAGCTTCCTCAGAAGCTCACCAGTCAAGAATCTGACTGGATGCAGGAGCCACAAGAAATGTGGGCTCGATCCCTGGGTCAACAAGATCCCCTGGAGGAGGGCATGGCAACACACTCCAGTATTCTTTCTTGGAGAATCCCATGGACAAAGGAGCCTGGAGGGCTACAGCCCATGGGGTCACAAAGAATTGGACATGACTGAAGTGACTGAGCATGCACACGTAAATAAAACAAGAATGATCACAATTTGATAATTGTAGGTCAGTGATCCGACCCCCTCCCAAAGGCTCTGACTATAAATATCATCATACTGGGACGGAAGAGTGTTGATACATGAATTTTGGGAGGGTGCAAATACAATCCAAAACGCTCCACCTTTCTAAATAATTAATGCTTTTGCGTACAGTAGTCATGTAAGGATGAGAGAGTTGGACCATAAGGCTAAGCACTAAAGAACGGATGCTCTTGAATTGTGGTGTTGGAAAAGACTCTTGAATCCCTTGGATGTCAAGGAGATCAAGGCAGTCATTCCTAAAGGAAATCAACTCTGAATATTCACTGGAAGGACTGATGCTGAAACTCCAACATTTTGGCCACCTGATGAGAAGAGCCGACTGATTGGAAAAGACCCTGATGCTGGGAAAGATTGAGAGCAGGAGAAGAGGGAGGGGACAGACGATGAGATGGTTGGATGGCATCACCGACTCCAGGAGATAGACGAGGACAGAGGAACCTGGCGTTCTGCAATCTATGGGTCACAAAGAGTCAAACATGACCTTGAGACTGAACAACAGCAATATGAAAAGACTCAGATGTGTGGTTGTGGCACGGATTGGCAGAATGTAACTGGTGACCCAAATTGTCCTCCTGTCTATGTTTGAATGATTTTTACAATTTATAAAGAGTTGAAAACAACTATTATTTCTGACACATGAAAACGATATGCAATTCAAATTCTGCTGGCCATCAATGAAGTTTTATTGGAATGCAGCCACATTCATTGATTCACGTGTTGTCTGTGGCTGCGTCCATGCTGGGAGGCAGAGCTGAGCAGCTGTGATGATTATGTGGTCCTCAAAGGCTAACCTGTTTCCTCCCTGTTGACTCGTGGCAAATTCGCTTCTTGCTGCCCTCTTTTTGATTTGTAGGCAAACCTGAAAAAACTTTGGTCAAAGGGAAGAATACACAGATCAGTGAGGTCATCCGAAGGCCTGAAGACCAGAGACAAAACGTTAGAAAAGTTTGATGTAAAAGGCAAGTGATTTAAGGGTATTTCTGCATGTGTGTGTGTGTGTGTATGTGTGTGTGTATATGAGCTTGTATTTGAAAACTATGATGACCTTTGGCCCATAGACTATGAAGTCAACAGCATCTGCTAATATTTACAGAAAAATGATATTGAAGGTTTGAGACTGCGCTGGAAGTAATTCTTGAATTTTCTCAAAATAGCTGACCTTCAAGTGTCCTCTGGCATTCCCACAGGGCACAGTCATTCTGTTTAGGGAATGAATTTAAAAAAAGAGTGATTAAGCAAGGCAACAATCATGTGTATCTTGGATTTGCGGGGGAAGAATTCTGAGATGACTAGAAGATGATACAAATGTATATATATCTACATATCTGGAGGGTGATGTATGTATATGTGTGTGTGTGTGTGTGTGTGTGTGTGTTTATAGGTATGGGAATTTCCTGGTGGCTCAGTTGGTAAAGAATCTGCCTGCAGTGCAGGAGACTTGGGTTTGATCCCTGGGTCAGGTAGATCCCCTGGAGAAAGAAATGGCAACTCACTCCAGTATTCTTGCATGCCTAGAAAATCCCCAGGACAGAGGAGCCTGGTGGGCTACAATCCATGGGGCCATAAGAATCGAACGTGACTTAGCTACTAAAACGTCTATAGGTACAGATGGATATAGATATAGTTTGGCGTTCCAGGCAAGGGAAACTGACTTAAAAGGAAGGAGAAAAAGCTCAAAAAACTAGCACTCTGGCTAGAGTTGACTTCCATGAACAACGGGAAGAATGGGAGACCCACCTGGAAAAGCAGGCAGTAAGCAACGTGACCATGTTCAGACACTAAAGAGGACCGTTGACACTGAGCAAGCCACAGGCTGCACTGATGGTTTTAAGCATATGACCTAGTGAGTGTCACATTTTAGTCAGCTATGTATTCAGTAAATATGTCCTTTAAGGGTTCATCCTAAGTGACTAAAATCAATTTCTTTATCTCAAATGGGCTCAGGACCTAAGTGTTAGGTGAATTTGAAGTTTGTAATTTTTTACAGCTTGCTGTCTGTGTCTCTCCTGAAATGAAGCGTAGTATTATAGGTGACAGGTGGTGCAAGTATAAATGACATAATGTGTGTGAAGGCATTTGAAAAATATAACAAGCAATATGAATATGAGGAATTGTTACTGTGCTTATCACAGTCACCATCATTATCATTATCACTGTGTTGTAACCTTCTGCGGAGGAGCTGACACGCAGCGTGTACCCTGCTGTGTGAGCTTTGAACTTTCTATGAATTACAATGAGTACAGATTTGGCAACGCAGAACTTCCAGCCTGGAACTTATTAACCTTACTAATGTAATTGACCTAAAACAACATTCACAGTTAAAGCAGTGGAGTTCCCTGGACCAGTTGCTATTCTTACACGAGGGATGGTTTCTGTTCTGTTAACCCAGGGAACGCAGGAGAGAGAAAACATTTTAGTGATTTCCATTTGGAACCAACTGTTCTCTCTGTGGGAGATGGAGGAAGGAGTCAGGTACCCCCTTGGCCATCAGACCTGAAATCCCAGGATTTAGGGCTCTGTGGCTCCCTGGGAAGGAGGTGTCTTACTAGCGAAGGAGAAGAGTACACACTCCCAAGCTCTATTCATACTGAAAGGTCAATGACAGAGATCGTAGCTTCTTTCCTTGGAGACGAGAGAGGGGGATGACCTGATAATCTCATATAGGAAAAGGCACAGCAGTACGAGAGGAGAAAATTCTACTCTAGTCAGTAATAATTTATTAATTATGTGAGACAAAGAAGGTGGAGAAGGGAGAGCTCTTTATTCAATGAAGTAAACATTATGGTAGCAGCAGTCAGAAGTAATGGAAGATGAGAAGGGAATACTTCCACCCGAGGGGGCTTCTTGGGGGGCTCAGTGGTAAAAGAATCTGCCTGCCTACACAGGAGGAGACCCAGGAGATGCAGGTTCGATCCTTGAGTCAGGAAGATGCCCTGGAGGAGGAAATGGCAACCTGATCCAGTGTCTTGCCTGGAGAATCCCATGGAGAGAGGAGGTTGGTGGGGCACAGTCCATGAGGTCGCAGAGAGTCAGACACGACTGACTGTGTGCATGCGCGCGCACACACACACACACACACACACACACAGCCCTTAAAAGGGAAAGCCCACCTGCGATTCTGGTCTTGTCATTTTCCCAGTCCAAGTGAAGCATACAAACTTTATCTCCCATTAAGTCCCTTTACCCTCCCTTGTTTACACTATAATTATCTTGACTATCTTGTCTACATGTTTGGAACCACATTAGACATGTAGATATGATTTTTGATTCCACCATCAACATAATTTAGAAAACTCTAGAAGAGAAGTAAAGTGGATTCCATTTATCCATATTCTTGCTTATAGTATTTTTTCTTCCTTCCTCTCTTATATTTCAATATACCATGGCAAGAATACACAGAAGAACTGTACAAAAAAGATCTTCACAACCCAGATAATCACAATGGTGTGATCACTGACCTAGAGCCAGACATCCTGGAATGTGAAGTCAAGTGGGCCTTAGAAAACATCACTACGAACAAAGCTAGTGGAGGTGATGGAATTCCAGTTGAGCTCTTCCAAATCCTGAAAGATGATGCTGTGAAAGTGCTGCAGTCAATATGCCAGCAAATTTGGAAAACTCAGCAGTGGCCACAGGACTGGAAAAGGTCCGTTTTCATTCCAATCCCAAAGAAAGGCAATGCCAAAGAATGCTCAAACTATGGCACAATTGCACTCATCTCACACGCTAGTAAAGTAATGCTCAAAATTCTCCAAGCCAGGCTTCAGCAATATGTGACCCGTGAACTTCCTGATGTTCAAGCTGGTTTTAGAAAAGGCACAGGAACCAGAGATCAAATAGCCAACATCTGCTGGATCATGGAAGAAGCAAGAGAGTTCCAGAAAATCATCTATTTCTGCTTTCTTGACTATGCCAAAGCCTTTGACTGTGTGGATCACAATAAACTGGAAAATTCTGAAAGAAATGGGAATACCAGACCACCTGACCTGCCTCTTGAGAAATTTGTATGCAGGTCAGGAAGCAACAGTTAGAACTGGACATGGAACAACAGACTGGTTCCAAATAGGAAAAGGAGTACATCAAGGCTGTATATTGTCGCCCTGTTTATTTAACTTATATGCAGAGTACATCATGAGAAATGCTGGACTGGAAGAAACACAAGCTGGAATCAAGATTGCCGGGAGAAATATCAATAACCTCAGATATGCAGATGACACCACCCTTATGGCAGAAAGTGAAGAGGAACTCAAAAGCCTCTTGATGAAAGTGAAAGTGGAGAGTGAAAAAGTTGGCTTAAAGCTCAACATTCAGAAAACAAAGATCATGGCATCCACTCCCATCACTTTATGGGAAATAGATGGGGAAACAGTGGAAACAGTGTCAGACTTTATTTTTTGGGAGCTCCAAAATCACTGCAGATGGTGACTGCAGCCATGAAATTAAAAGACGCTTGCTCCTTGGAAGGGAAGTTATGACCAACCTAGATAGCATATTAAAAAGCAGAGACATTACTTTGCCAACAAAGGTTTGTCTAGTCAAGGCTATGGTTTTTCCTGTGGTCATGTATGGATGTGAGAGTTGGACTGTGAAGAAGGCTGAGCACCAGAGAATTGATGCCTTTGAACTGTGGTGTTGGAGAAGACTCTTGGGAGTCCCTTGGACTGCAAGGAGATCCATCCAATCCATTCTGAAGGAGATCAGCCCTAGGATTTCTTTGGAAGGAATGATGCTAAAGCTGAAACTCCAGTACTTTGGCCACCTCATGCGAAGAGTTGACTCATTGGAAAAGACTCTGATGCTGGGAGGGACTGGGGGGTAAGAGTAGAAGGGGACGACAGAGGATGAGATGGCTGGATGGCATCACTGACTCGATGGACATGAATCTCAGTGAACTCCGGGAGTTGGTGATGGAAAGGGAGGCCTGGCATGCTGCAATTCATGAGGTCGCAGAGTCGGACATGACTGAGCGACTGAGCTGATCTGATCTGATCTGATCTGATTTCCTTTCTAATTAGATAACTTAATTTAGCTATTCTTCTAGGATAATTCTGCTGGTGGCAAATTTTCTTGGTTATCCTTCATCTAAAAATGTCAGTTTCTCCTTCATTGCTGAAAGATAGTTGTGTTGGATAAAGAATTCTATACTGTCAGTACTATACTTTCAGTACTTGAAAAATACTGTGTCATTTCTTTCTGGCCTCCACAATTCCTCATGAGAAATGCAGTTATTCAAATTGTTTCCACCTATACTTAAAGTGTTATTTCTCTCACTGCTTTTAAGAAGTTCTTTTTTGCCTTTAGTTTTCAGAAATTTGACTATGTTATGTCCTGGTATAGATTCCTTTGAGTTTATCCTAGTTGGAGTTAACTCAGCTGTTTGCAAGTGTACGTTTTTGTCATTTGCTAAATTTGGAAAAAAATTTATCCATTGTTTCTTCAAATATTTCTTGATTTCCATCCTTTTCCCCTCTCTTTCTGAAACTCTAAGGGCATAAGTGTTGCTTATTTTATTTTATTCTGCAGATCCCCGAGCCTGATTCTTTCCCACTGTCTACTCTTTCCTTTTGCTCCGATGAAATAATTGCCGTTGTTCTTCCTTCAAGTTCAGTATTTCTTTCTGATTCCCACTCTTTCCTGACACTGAGTTCATTTACTGGATTTTTCAAGTTTTTGGTTATGGAACTTTTCAGTTCAAAAATATTCTCCCTCGTTATATGTTCTGTTTCTCTACTTATACTATTTCTTTGCTGAGACGTTCAGCTTAAAAAAAAAAAAATACTTCTAATGTGTTAGTAGGCTTCCCTGTAGCTCAGTGGTAAAGAATCTGCCTTCAGTTCAGGTGATGTGGGTTCGATCCCTGGATCCAGAAGCTCCCCTGGAGGAGGAAACGGCACCCCACTCCGGTATTCTGGCCTGGGAAAACCCCATGGGCAAAGGAGTCTGGCGGGCTGCAGTTCACAGGACACACAGAGTAGGGACATTATTTAGCAACTGAACAAGAACAACAAAAAAAATGCTGGTAGTTGCTCACTGAAGCATTTTTATGATGACTGCTTTAAATAATCCTAACATTCTATCATCTTGGTGTTGGCATTTATTAATTGATTTTTTTCATGAAGCTTCCTGCCCAGCACTCATCCCACTGATTAACTCCTACCTAATTTTCAGGTTTTGAATATCACCTCCTATAGGCAGCTTCCCTTGACATTGGTGCACAAAGGGAGTAAGCTCTGTGACGGTCCAGACTTTCTATCAGAAGGAAATTTTCTGATCAGAAATATGGAATGGAGGAAAACCAAACATAAATTGGCAAGAAATCTATTTTAAATATGAACACACCGATGGGATATAAGCAAAAGGAGAAAAACAAGTTATAACATATATATACTAATCTAATGGAAAGAAATGGAGTAGCCCTCACAGTCAACAAAAGAATATGCAATGCAGTGCTGCTGCTGCTAAGTCACTTCAGTCGTGTCTGACTCTGTGCGACCCCATAGACGAATGCAGTACTTGGGTGCAATCTCAAGAGTGACAGAATGAACTCTCTTTGTTTCCAAGGCAAATCATTCAGTATCACAGTAATCCAAGTATATGCATCAACCACTAATGCCGAATAAGCTGAAGTTCAATGATTCTATGAAGAGCTATAAGACCTAGAACTGACACCAAAAAAGATGTCCTTTTCATCATAGGGGACTAGAATGCAAAAGCCAGGAAGTCAAGAGATACCTGGAGTAACAGGCAAGTTTGGCCTTAAAGTACAAAATGAAGCAGGGCAAAGGCTAACAGAGTTTTGCCAAGAGAATGCACTGGTCACAGCAAACACCCTCTTCCAACAGCATAAGAGATGATTGTACACATGAGCATCACCAGATGGTCAACACTGAAATCGGATTGATTGTATTTTTTGCAGCTGAAGATGGAGACACTCTATGCAGTCAGCAAAAACAAAACCATGAGCTGACTGTAGCTCAGATCATGAACTCCTTATTGACAAATTCAGACTTAAATTGAAGAAAGTAGGGAAAACCACTAGACCATTCAGGTATGACCTAAATCAAATCCCTTATGATTATACAGTGGAAGTGACAAATAGATTCAAGGGATTAAGTCTGATAGCAGAGTGTCTGAAGAACTATGGACAGAGGTTTGTAGCATTGTACAGGAGGCTGTGATCAAAACCATCCCCAGGAAAAAGAAAATCAGAAAGGCAAAATGGTTCTCTGAGGAGGCCTTACAAATAGCTGAGAAAAGAAGAGAAGCAAAAGGCAAAGGATAAAAGGTAAGATATACCCATCTGAATGTACATTTCCAAAGAGTAGCAAGGAGAGATAAGAAAGCCCTCCTCAGTGCTCAGTGCAAAGAAATAGAGGAAAACAATAGAATGGAAAAAACTAGAGATCTCTTCAAGAAAATTAGAGACAACAAGGGAACTTTTCATGCAAAGATGGGCACAATAAAGGACAGAAATGGTATGGACTTAACAGAAGCAGAGGATATTAAGAATAGGTGTCAAGAATACACAGAACTATACAAAAAAGATCTTCATGACCCAGATAATCACAATGCTGTGATCACTCACCTAGAGCCAGACATCCTGGAATATGAAGTCAAGTGGGCCTTAGAAAGCATCACTACGAACAAAGCTAGTAGAGGTGATGGAATTCCAGCTAAGCTGTTTCCAATCCTAAAAGATGATGCTGTGAAAGTGCTGCACTCAATATGCCAGCACATTTGGAAAACTCAGCAGTGACCACAGGCTGGAAAAGGTCAGTTTTCATTCCAATCCCAAAGAAAAGCAATGCCAAAGAATGCTCAAACTACCGCACAGTTGCACTCATCTCACACGCTAGCAAAGTAATGATCAAAATCCTTCAAGCTAGGCTTTATCAGTACATGAAAGGAGAACTTCCAGATATTCAAGCTGGTTTTAGAAAAGGCAGAGGAACCAGAGATCAAATTGCCAACATCTGTTAGATTATAGAAAAACAAGAGAATTCTAGAAAAACGTCTGTTTCATTGACTATGCTAAAGCCTTTGACTGTGTGGGTCACAGAAAGCTGTGGAAAATTCTTCAAGAGATGGGAATACCAGACCACCTGACCTGTCTCCTGAGAATCTGTATGCAGGTCAAGAAGCGACAGTAGAACTGGACATGGAACAACAGACTGGTTCCAAATTGGGAAAGGAGTGCGTCCAGGCCGCATAGTGTCACCCTGTTTATTTAACTTTTATACAGTGTGCATCATCCAAAACGCTGGGCTGGAGGAAGCACAAGCTGGAGTCTAGAATGCCAGGAATCTTGACTCATTGGAACTGGACTCATTGGAAAAGACCCTGATGCTGGGAAAGATTGAGGGCAGGAGGAGAAGGGCACGACAGAGGATGAGATGGTTGGATGGCATCACTGACCTATTGACATGACTTTGAGCATTCTCTGGGAGTTGTTGATGGACAGGGAAGTCTGGCGTTCTGCAGTCCATGGGGCTGCAAAGAGTCAGATAGGACTGAGTGCCTGAACTGACTGAAATACTCAGTAATCAACCTAAATAGCAGACAATGCAATTATTTTTAAATACCAAAACTAATGAAAAATTCCTAATGAACAAACTTAGAATAAAGACAAGTTGCTGTTGTTTTGCAGTCCCTCACTGTTATCATTTCACATCAGCCTTCAGTTGGTTCCTGGGCCACGTGGCCATCATATCTGCCACTGTTGACAGCGATACCCAAACAGATCAGACAGTGCAGCGCTTTGCTGGAAATCGGGATTTTTAATTTCAAGACTTTTTTTAGTTATTTTCATTCATTTTGAATTATGAGAAGATATTTTGTTAGTATTTATAGAGGTCCAATAGTTTCTGGCAGGACGTGGTCCTTGGAAATATACTAGATGTTATGTTATAAGCAGCACAGGACAGCTGGTGTGTTTGAAGCTCATATCCCAGGGTTTGATCTAAAGACAAGATCCAAGGTAAGAGTGAGAAGGCACAAGGAATCCACCTGCTAAGCCAGCTTCATCCACGGAAGGTTGTATGAAGTCAAGGAACATCTACTGCCTGAAGCAGTCAGTTTCCCTAAAAGCAAAGTGCAACTGAATTCAGTTTTCTTCTGGATGCAGCTCTCTGCAGCATCACCACACAACACTCAGCAATGACCCTACATGCTCAGTGATTCACTGGACAGGGGAAAGGGTGGCTGTTTGCACTTTAAAAGTTGATTGTTTATATTTTAAAAAATAATGATCCCTATATATCTACTTGACTTAAAAAGTAACTTATTACCCATCATTTGAAGCCTCTCTCTTCACTATTCACTTGTCTCTCTCTCCCACCACATCAAGAGTAATCACTGTCTTAGATTTTTATTTGCTATTTCACTTCTGCTTCTGATGAGTAGACTTCCTCAGTAATAAATAACATAGGTCTGCATTTTTTAAAAGCATTTTATCTATGTATTTGGCTGAGTTGGGTCTTAGTTGTAGCATGCAGGAATTTCATGGTGGCATACAGACTCTGATTTGCAGCACAGGGGATCTAGTTCCCTGACCAGGGATTGAACCCGGGCTCCCTGCGCTGGGAGCTCTCTGGACTACCAGGCAAGTCCCAGGTTTGTGTATTTTAAAATGTATCTGTGGCATAATTTGTACATATTATTTTGGCAACTTGTTTTTATTTTCCGTTGGCGTGAGGAAAGATATACTGCTGACACGTGTGGCTCTGGCACGTTTATTTTTAACTTCTTTGTAATATTCCATTGTATCACTGCTCCTAACCCATCTATTCTCCTATGGATAAAATTTTCATTTCTCCTGATGGATAAAATTTTCATTTCTCCTGATCTTTTCTATTATGCACACATGGCCACAAATGTTTTTGAACATGCCACTTTATGCGAGGCTAAAACTCCAAGGACAAATGCTGAGTTGTGGCTATTCACATCCCTGGCTTTAGCAGCTACTGCTCAACTGGTCTGTAAGGCAGTCGTGCACATTGCAGTCCCACCAGCAGTGTGCAAGGACTCCTCTTGAGCCACAGCCTTACCTAAAGATTGTACCCAGATATTTTGAGTTTTTGTTCAGTGTTGGATATAAAATACTGTCTCATTTCAGTTTTGCTTTGTGTTTCTCTGATTGCGCGTGTACGTGTGCTCAGTCATGTTCAGCTCTCTGTGACTCATGGACCGAAGCCTGCTGGGCTCCTCTGTCCATGGAATTTTCCAGGCAAGAACACTGGGATTGCCATTTCCTTCTCCAGGGGATCTGCCCAGCCTAGGGTCAAACCTGCGTCTCCGGCATTGGCAGGCAGATCTTTACTGCTGAGCCACCTGGGAGTCCCCTTAAAATGGTGTCTTACTTCAATTTTACTTTGTGTTTCTCTGCTTGCTCTGTTTAAACCATCTTTTACATGTTTATTATTCATTACTATTTCCTTCTTTTTTAATTTCTTATGTATATCCTTTATCCATTTTTGGATTGTACTTACTTTTCTTATTGAGATTTAGAAGGATTTTAAATTTTGCTTGCTAGTTCTCTAATGCTTTGTTACTAAATTCAAATATATTCCTCCAATTGATATTCTGTTTTCAGACTTTAAATGTCTGTTGATGACAATTATATTATAACATAGTCGAATAATCATAATTTATTATAATTTATGTTTTATTAGATTTCATTTTAAGAACTCTCTGAGCCCAAATCATAAATATGCATATTTTAAAATTTCTTTCTGAGGTATTTAAAATTTTGTTTTTTACACCTTGGTCTTCACCTTCCGTATAGGTATTTTTGTTCCATTTTTAATAACGTTTTTGAATGATAAGTGATGGTCTAAGTACTATTTGTTGCGATTACAGTTCAGTCTCAGAAGTGTGTGTGTGTGTGTGTGTGTGTGCGTGCGTGCGCTCGGTCACACAGTCTGTCCAGCTCTTCGCGACCCTAGGGACTGTAGCCCTCCAGGCTCCTCTGTCCATGCAGTTCTCCAGGCAAGAACACTGGAGTGGGTTGCCAATTCCTTCTCCCGGGGACCCTCCCGACCCAGGGACTGAACTCCCGTCTCCTGTCTCTCCTGCCTTGCAGGTGGGTGCTCTAGCATTGTGCCTCCTGGGGACATGTTGTTCGGCTTCCTTTCCTGCCCCGCTGGTCTCTCCCCAGGCCAGTCCTTTTCTGCTCCACTGACCTCTCCCTCGGAGAAGGCGATGGCACCCACTCCAGTGCTCTTGCCTGGAAAATCCCATGGACAGAGGAGCCTGGCGGGCTGCAGTCCATGAGGTCGCTAAGAGTCGGACACGACTGAGCGACTTCACGTTCACTTTTCACTTTCACGCATTGGAGAAGGACATGGCAACCCACTCCAGTGTTCTTGCCTGGAGAATCCCAGGGATGGGGGAGCCTGGTGGGCTGCCGTCTATGGGGTCACACAGAGTCGGACATGACTGAGGCGACTTAGCAGCAGCAGCAGACCTCTCCCTGGGCCAGTTCTGCACACTCTCAATTCCCGTCGCTGGATACATGCTCAGGAAAAAAATTGCTTCACTTTCTTGGTCTTCTTCAGCACTGTCTTGTCTACTTTGATAATTTATCGTATGTAAATCCTATAAACAGTTTACCAAATTGCAACAAAAACCCTGTTGGAACTTGTCATGAAATTGCATTACATTTTGATGAATTTGGAGACATGTAACATTTTATGCTGATGAGTCTTCCTATCAGTGGAGAAGGTCTCTCTCTCCGTTTATTTAGGCTTTCTACCAAGTTTGTCAATAATTTTACCTAAAAATCATAGACTCGTTAGAATTTTTCTTGGATGCTCATAATTTTGTTTGCTGTTTTTAAATGTTATTTTTGGTGGTTGCTGGCATATAAGATTTCTTACTGAGATTGCACATGCGGCGGCCTTGCCAAACTCATATGTCCGTATATTAAAAAGTACATCTATGCTCCCTGCTTCCCCTGCTTTTCCCTCACAGCAGAATGGTGGAAAGTGCTAGCTTTGGACAAATAAATGGATTGTGGAGGAGGGGGCAGGATTCCTGACTCTGAGGAATATTTGTGCAACTTCTTCAATTTTGGGGAAATTAAGTGCCAGCTTAAACTATATTGCAGTCTGACACCTGGAAGAAATTACATAATAATCTCTCGGAACTTCAAGTTTTTTTAGTTATCTCTCTGCATCTCAAAGATATTAAATAGCACTGACTACTTACTGCGTGAGCAAGCAGTGAGCCAGGGAACATAAAATGCGTGCATGCAGGATGTTCTTCATAACTGTGACTGCAGGGATAAGGGCGCCAGCAATGGCGATGCTGCTGCTGGTTCTTGTCTCCATGACATGTTCCAGTCGATATAGGAGTGAAAATGTTCGTGCAGCTTCTTCGATTCGAGGGAGATAGAGTGCCAGCTTACTCTGATTCAACGTTTATAAACCTCAGTAATACTGACACTTTAGGTCGAATGCTCTTAGAGGGGAGGGTAATGTCCTGTATATTGTGGAGTTTTTAGCAGTGTCCCTGGCCTCTAACCTAGATAGCATATCCAAAAGCAGAGACATTACTTTGCCAACAAGGGTTCGTCTAGTCAAGGCTATGGTTTTTCCTGTGGTCATGTATGGATGTGAGAGTTGGACTGTGAAGAAGGCTGAGCCCCGAAGAGTTGATGCTTTTGAACTGTGGTGTTGGAGAAGACTCTTGAGAGTCCCTTGGACTGCAAGGAGATCCAACCAGTCCATTCTGAAGGAGATCAGCCCTGGGATTTCTTTGGAAGGAATGATGCTAAAGCTGAAACTCCAGTATTTTGGCCACCTTGTGCCAAGAGTTGACTCATTGAAAAAGACTCTGATGCTGGGAGGGATTGGGGGCAGGAGGAGAAGGGGACAACAGAGGATGAGATGGCTGGATGGGATCACTGACTCGATGGACGTGAGTCTGGGTGAACTCCAGGAGTTGGTGATGGACAAGGAGGGCTGGCGTGCTGCGATTCATGGGGTCGCAAAGAGTCGGACACGACTGAACGACTGAACTGAACTGGCCTCTATGCTTCCCTGGTGGCTCAGGTGGTAAAGCGTCTGTCTACAATGCAGGAGACCTGGTTTGATTCCTGGGTCAGGAAGATCCCCTGGAGAAGGAAATGGCAATCCACTCCAGTACTATTGCCTGGAAAATCCCATGGACAGAAGAGCCTGGTAGGCTACAGTCCGTGGGGTCGCAAAGAGTTGGACACGACTGAGCACACTTTCTTTCTTCTTTCTGGCCTTTATAGTTCAGTTCAGATCAGTCACTCAGTCATGTCTGACTCTGCCACCCCATGGACTGCATCATGCCAGGCCTCCCTGTCCATCACCAGCTCCCGGAGCTTGCTCAGACTCATGTCCATCAAGTCAGTGAAGCCATCCCACCATCTCATCCTCTGTCACCCCCTTCTCCTCCTGCCCTCAATCTTTCCCAGCATTACAAGCTTTTCCAATGAGTCAGTTCTTCGCATCAGGTGGTCCAAGTATTGGAGCATCAGCTTCACCCATCAATCCTTCCAATGAATATTCAGGACTGATTTTCTTTAGGATTGACTGGTTTGATCTCCTCACAGTCTAAGGGACTCTCCAAAATCACAGTTCAAAAGCATCAATTCTTTGGTGCTCAGCTTTCTTTATGGTCCAACTCTCACATCCATACATGACTACTTGAAAAAACATAGCTTTGACTAGATAGAACTTTGTTGGCAAAGTAATGTCTCTGCTTTTTAATGCATTGTCTAGGTTGGTCATAGCTTTTCTATCAAGGAGCAAGCATCTTTGAATTTCTTGGCTGCAGTCACCATCTGCAGTGATTTTGGAGCCCAAGAAAATAAAGTCTGTCACTGTTTCCATTGTTTCCCCATCTATTTGCCATGAATTGATGAGACCAGATGCCATGATCTTAGTTTTCTGAATGCTGAGTTTTAAGCCAGCTTTTTCATTCTCCTCTTTCACTTTCATCAAGAGGCTCTTTAGTTCCTATTGGCTTTCTGCCATCAGGGTGGTATCACCTGCATATCTGAGGTTGTTGATATTTTTCCTGGCAATTTTGATTCCAGTTGGTATTTCATCCAGCCTGGCATTCCCCATGATGTACTCTGCATATAAGTTAAATAAGCAGGGTGATGACATACAGCATTATTGTATTGCTTTCCCAGTTTGGAACCAGTCCATTGTTCCATGCCTCTACAGTATGAAAAGGCAAAATGATAGGACACCGAAAGAGGAACTGCCCAGGTCGGAAGATGCCCAATATGCTGCTGGAGATCAGTGGAGAAATAGCTTCTGAAAGAATGAAGAGACGAAGCCAAAGTGAAAACAATGCCCATTTGTGGATATGACTGGTGATGAAAGTGAAGTCCTATGCTGTAAAGGACAGTATTATATAGGAATCTGGAATGTTCGGTCCATGAATCAAGTTGGAAGTGGTCAAACAGGAGATGGCAAGAGTGAACAATGACATTTTAGGAATCAGTAAACTAAAATGGACTGGGGTGGATGAGTTTTATTCAGATAACTATAACTCATTCAAAAGGACATATGCAGCATGCCCGTGGCTCCCAGGACTGTTGTATTCATTGCCCGTGATCTGCACAGGCCACTGTTGACCAACACCTCTGTCCAGGACTTCTGGACACTCACAGGCAAATCTGGCTCAGTCTCTTGTGGAGTCAGTGCTCCTTTCTCCTGGGTCCTGGTGTGCACAAGGTTTTGTTTGTTTTCTCCCAGAGTCTGATGGAAACAGTGACAGACTTTATTTTGTGGGGGGCTCCAAATCACTGCAGATGGTGACTGCAGCCATGAAATTAAATTTCTTGTTCTCTGGGAGAAAAACTATGACAAACCTAGACAGCGTATTAAAAAATAAGACATTACTTTGCCAACAAAGGTCCATCTAGTCAAAGCTATGGTTTTTCCAGTAGTCATATATGGATGTGAGAGTTGGACCATAAAGAAAGCTGAGTGCCAAAGAACTGAAAGCTGATGCTTTTGAACTGTGGTGTTGGAGAAGACTCTTGAGAGTCCCTTGGACTGCAAGGAGATCCAACCAGTCAATCCTAAAGGAAATCAGTCCTGAATATTCATTGGAAGGGCTGATGCTGAAGCTGAAACCCCAATGCTTTCACCACCTGATGCAAAGGACTGACTCACTGGAAAAGACCCTGATGCTGGGAAAGATTGAAGGTGGGAGGAGAAGGGGATGACAGAGGATGAGATGGTTGGATGGCATCACCGAGTGGATGGACATGAGTTTGAGCAGGCTCCAGGTGTTGGTGATGGACAGGGAAGCCTGGCGTGCTGCAGTCCATGGGGTCGAAAACAGTTGGACACAACTGAGCGACTGAACTGGCTCTACTCCTTAGATGCCACCCTCCCTCAAGTGCAGCAGTGACCACCAAAATCCCTGGTGGCAGAGGGAGCGCATGCCCCTCAGGTGATGGCCACTGGTCCGTGTAAACCTCCAGTCTCTCTGTGTTGGCCTCTCTCTCACTCCCGTAGACTCCTCAGGCTGCACAAAATAGTTTTCCTCCCCACTCTCTCTGTCTCCATCCTGTCTTGTCTCTGCATGCCCTTTCCCCTTGGTGAAGGTTACGAAGTCAGGAGTGCCTATGGGCAGGAAGCCAGAAACTGCGCAGATCTGGCCCCTTAAGGAACATTTGAGTCTGGTGTTGAAATCCACATAGCTCTGCAGTCCCCACTAGTGAGAATACCTACCTTCTTTCCCAGAGCTAGCTGGTGTGTGCTCCACTTACCTTTAAACCCCTCTGCAACCTGCTCTGTGTTCCAGTCTGCTGGGCTTCATAAGCATAGCAGCTTTTGGCAGAGAACCTGATCTTTCAAATTATGGAGTCAAGGCTCTTAAAAAAAAATAAACTTGAACATAGCACATCAGATTTTACTTTGAGATGAATAGTGAGGAAGCCATGGGAAGAATTTCAGAATCCTGAAAGGAACAATTAAACATAAAAGAATATTGACAAAAGTGTTATCCTCAAGGAGGAAGCGTACGGGCCAGTCAGAACAGTGTAGCATGCGCTTGGGGCGCGTTCGGCCGCTTTCAATAGCAGAGCACACTGACGGGCTCACCTTGCTGAGGTGTGCGAGCGGTGCAGGATGACAGGGACCAATGGGGTCACCTTGCCGAGGTGTGTGTAATGGGGTTCACCTTGCTGAGGTGTGTGTGCGGTGCAGGATGACAGAGATCAATGTGGCTCTTCTCTGGGGGTTACTACTGTTTGTTCGTCACTCAGTCCTGTCCAACTCTTCGTGGCCCCATGGACTGTAGCCCACCAGGCCCCTCTGTCCCTCGAATTCTCCAGGCAAGAACACTGGAGTGGAGTGCCATTTCCTTCTCTAGGGGATCTTCCCCACCCACGATGGAACCTGGGTCTGCTGCATTGCAGACAGACTCTACCAACTGAGCCACCAGGGAAGCTACTACCATTCCTTAGTGGCAAACTCTGATTGCAGAGGTGTCCTAGCTGACGGGTGCTCACCTCTTGAACAGGCTGGCTCGCCCCACCTCCTCTTCTCCCCTGTGTTGGTGTCACAGTGGATCAGACGCTCACCTGCCCCATGGCGGGGTCAGCTTCCCAAGCTTCTTCGACACTGCCGTCACCCCGAGGAAGTTAGCAGTGAGGAGCAAGGCTCAGAAGCGCTGCCTCTTCCCAACATCCGTTAGCTCTTTGCCCTGCATCGTCCAGCCTTTCAGTCTTTGTTATGCTCACATTCCTGAATCTTTCACCTCTGTCCTGACATCCTCCTTAAAAGGCTGAGACAATGAGGACCTCTTCTTACTTCGCAGTCCTTGGAGGTCAGCACCCTGTCCGCTCTAAAGAAATCATCTGCATTTCTTTGTTGATCTTCCCACCCCTGCCCTTCCCTGACCCAGGCTCCAGCCTGACTTTCCTTCCCACGTAATCTGAATATTGAAACACCAGCTTCCATTAAGAGAACTGTCAAAGGAAAATTGCACTGAAGAGGTTAAAATAGGCAAAGGAGGCTCTTCAAGATAGTTTCCTGGTTTCAAAAATCTTTGCTTATCTCAAGGTTATAAAATGTACTCCTCCTAAATTTTATCTGCAGAATTATTTATAACAAAATTATGAAAACATGCAAAATACCTAGTTATAAAAATTGACTTAAAAACAATGCATATCTGTTGCATGTAATACTGCTGCTAAGTCGCTTCAGTCGTGTCCGACTCTGTGTGACCCCACAGACATCAGCCCACCAGGCTCCCCCGTCCCTGGGATTCTCCAGGCAAGAACACTGGAGTGGGTTGCCATTTCCTTCTCCAATGCATGAAAGTGAAAAGTGAAAGTGAAGTCACTCAGTCGTATCCGACTCTTAGCGACGCCATGGACTGCAGCCCACCAGGCTCCTCCGTCCATGGGATTTTCCAGGAAAGAGTACTGGAGTGGGGTGCCATTGCCTTCTGCGGCATGTAATACTAGGTGGCCATTAAAAACCTATTAAAATAATGTATGATGAAATGTGTTTATACTATACTAGTTGGTTGAGTAAAACATGTTATAAAACATGTTGGGAAATATGATGCTTTTTAAAAATACATGCAGCATGAAGGCTGAAAGAATACACACTATTTCTAAAGTAATTATCTTTGAATATTAATATTATCTACTATTGGTAGATTATTATTTTCTTTTTGCTGGTATCTATTTTGCAGTATTTGTACAAGCATATGCTCTTATTGTAATAAAAGAGAAAATCTGTTAAAACTAGGAGAAAGTAACAGTAAATTTGAAAATAAATATTTTATTTCATTTCTTAGATTGTTAATGATAAAACATGATGTAAATACTAGTTATGATTTAAGCAATACACCTGTTGCCTCTCTGTAGCTGTTTGTAGACACAAGAGGAGCGTGCAGGACATGGGATATAATTTGTTATTTTATCTATCAAAGCCAAAGTTTAAAATGTTTGTGGGTTTTAATCATCTGTTACTATCTGCTGCTTGCTGATGCCTGAGTTTTTACCAACTGGCTATCGTCCAATTTGCAATTGCATATTTAATTCACATATCAATTTATTCCCATTAGCAAGCCTGTGCTATAGTAAATAATTCAGAATTTTTTTCAACCAGCAAACACAGGCACACTAACCCTTCAGCTTCTACATTGGAAAAGGAGCTCCAACGGGTGTATGCTTTTTTGAGACTTTCTTTCCTTTGGAAACCATAGGGAGTGATGTAATTGACTAGATCATCTCACTCTGGTGACATGTGGATTATTCTTCAGGCCATTCACAAGTAACAGAAAGGCAAAAAGATCTTTGTAAATCTGTTGACTAGAATCATATTACTTCCAAAGTATTACTCTCAGTTTCAACTTTATTTGAATCTCTCAAGAGGTGACTCATTGGAAAAGACCCCTATGTTGGGAAAGATTGAAGACAAAAAGAGAAGGGAATGGCAGAGGATAAGATTTTTGGATGGCATCACCAATTCAATGGACATGAATTAGAGCAAATTTTGAGAGATAGTGGAAGACAGAGAAGCATGGTGTGCTGCAGTCCATGGGGTTGCAAAGAGACGGACATGACTGAGCGGCTGAACAACAGCAGAGATGACTTTACTTGCTTTAGGTTAGACTTTGGGGTTTTTATTCCCTGAGTCTTTAATTTCTTTTAGAAATTAAGTTAAAAGTAATGAAATCTATCAATCCCAGGTATTCCCAAAACGGTGATGCAGGGAATGCTTACAGCAATTAGCGGTGCCAACTTGATAATACGCGTGTATTCATTCAATAAATATTGTCCAGGCCAGATGATTGGCTCTTTGTTGGGAATGTGATGGTTAGTTTTACGTGTCAAATCAGTTGACCTAAGGGATGAGCTTAGGTCATAGCTGGCAAAACATTATTTCTGAGTGTGTCTGTGATCTGTGAGGGTGTTTCTGGGAGAGATTAGCATGTAGTTTGGTAAACTGACTAAAAGAGATCCATGCTCACTTCCTGACTCATCGGAGAGCTGAGGATACAGGGAGTTAGTAGAGTACATGTGAAATAAAGAGAAAAGGTTTAGTTTTATGCAGTGTTTTCACTGTCCTGCTAAGAACAAAATGCATACGCATTATGAACTACAAAATATCAAGTGTGTAATTGTGGTATTTCTGTGCATGAGCTCAGTGCGTCTTTATTTGCATCTAAAATTGGCCTTGTATAACACAAGGAATGCTAAAATTTATGCTAATAATTTTAAAGTTTGTTTTATTACTTTATTTTTACTTAGAATGACATGAAGTAGTAATACAAGCAAAAAATCCTATGATAGGTCACGAAAGAGATCATGAAAGAAAGTGAAAATCTTTATTTTAGTACCTTTGGCAGCACGTGTTTTCTGGATTTATTTTTATTCTGTACGTATTTTTATTCTGTACAGGGATCTGCAAATTATGGAGCTCATCCTACCAATGAGAAGCTCAAAGAGACTTTAATAAATAAACTATCGGGGCTTCCTTGATGGCTCAGATGGTAAAGAATCTGCCTGCAATGTGGGAGACCCGGGTTCCATTCCTGGGTCAGGAAGATCCCCTGGAGGAGGGCATGGCAACCCACTCCAGTATTCTTGCCTGGAAAGTCCCATGGACAGAGGGCCTGGTGGGCTACAGTCCATGGAGTCACAAAGAATCAGACAGGACTGAGCAACTGACACTCACACTAATCAGGGAGAAGCTGGGAAAGACACACCCTTCCCACTCTGTGATCTCCTTCCAGTGCCTTCCTTGGCAAATCCAACAAGAAAGCAGTCAGCGGGAGAGCCTGGGGGATGCAGCCTGTGGAATCATGCCCTCAGGGCGATAAGACAGGCCAGACAAGAGCATGAGAAGCATCTGGGGCAAGTTGGCAATAACAGTGGTGTAATCAGAAAAATAAGCCGTTGATCTTTCCCCCCAGTTCTTGGCACAGAGCTCGTTAAACTCGTGGAGTCCCCTTGATAATAAGAACACCTTGCATATGCTCCTGGCAGGGGAAATTAGAAAGCTCAGGAAGGGGACTGATCACCAGAGAGACCAAGACTGAGGCAAGATTAGAGAATTGTAGCTTTCAACCCCACACACCCCCGCCTCTAAGGAGGGGAGGAGCTGGAGATGGAGTAAAATGTCAGTGGCCGACGACTTAGTCAGTCATGCCTACATAATAGAACCTTCTGATTAAACCCCCAAATAGTGGGCTCAAAGGGTTTCTGGGCTGGTGAACACACTGAGGCACTGGGATGGGGGAACATGCAGAGAGGGTGTGGAAACCTTACACCCCTTCCTGTGTTCCTTGACCCGTGTCTGCGCCCGAGACATCGTGCAGGCAAATATAAGTGTTTACTTGAGTTCCGTGCGTCATTATTGAACCTGCAGGGTTCTGTCATGAAAACCCATACGTTTGTAGTTGACCTAACAGAATGGTGGGTGCCCTGGGGGCCCCATTTCCAGCTGCTATTTGAGGTAGAGGCAGTCTTATGAGACTGAGCTCTTTAATCTGTGGCTTCTCTCTGGATAGTTCATGTCAGAATTGATTGTACTTGTTGACATGCAGTTGCTGCTAAGTCACTTCAGTCGTGTCCGACTCTGTGCGACCCCATAGACGGCAGCCCACTAGGCTCCCCGGTCCCTGGGATTCTCCAGGCAAGAACATTGGAGTGGGTTGCCATTTCCTTCTCCAGTGCAGTGTTAGATAATTGATTGGTGTTGGGGAAAAAAATACAAAAAGCAAAAAAACAAGACGACTTTTGGTGTTAGAAGTGGTGTCAGGAAATGGCAGCAGCCCGTCGCCCTGCTAATCGCCATAACTAGTACTGAGCTCTCCACTCGGCGTGTTTTATTCGTTCCTTTCTAATCCTCATGCTAGAGTTAAATGGACCAGCTATTAGTAAGCTCATCGGGAAATTTACAGTTAGAGAGGTTGAAGCCGTGTTTGCTCTAAGGAATGGCTGTTATGTGTCTGGTCAGAGTTCACGCCTGCATTAGTTCCCCACTACTGCTGAAACAAGTTACCACAAACTTAGTATCTTGAGGCGATACAAATTTATTATCTCACTAGGCTAAAGGCAAGGTGTTGGTGGAGCTGCGTTTCTTGAGGAGTCCAGGAGAGAATCTGTTTCCGGGCCTTTTCCGGCTTCTAGAGGCCGTCTGCATTCTTCAGCTCATGGTCTCTCCTTCCAGCTTAAACCCAGCACATAGCAACTTCACATTTCTGTCTTGTCTCTGTGTGTCTCTCTGTGTCTCTCTGACTTTGTCTCCTTCTTATAAAAACTCTTATGATTACATTGGACCCACTTAGATAATAAATGTTAATCTTCTCATCTCAAGATCCTTAACACAGTCACGCATGCAGAGTCCCTTTGGTCATACTCATAGGTTTCAGGGATGAGAATGTGGACATTTTGGGGAACCTCACTTATGCCTATCACAACACCCAGCTCTCCCAACGTCTTCCAGTGCTAGATGCCAGACACTGAAATTTACTGCTGTTTTGAATTTTAGAGCTCAGAGTGCTTTTTAAGCCCACACACTTGAAAGCTTTAGTTGCCAAAATTTGACTCAGTAGTTTTCAGTGAAAATCTACATTTCTAACTTCTCTTCAAAAAGGTGGGACGGTGATTTCGAGAGTCAGCACAGATCCTGGAGGCCGCCCCTTGAGCGCGAGTGTGGGCTGTCGGTCACTGCAGTCGTCACAGTTTTCTGTTACACTCTCAGCATGGAGGCCACATGTGGGTCACCTTACCCCGGTCCCTGGGGCATCTGGCTTTCCATCTCGGTCTCTGTCCTCTTCACTTTCTTCTTTCTTACTCATATCCATCAGGTGGAGTTTGAAAGAATAAGCAAGTTTAGCACACATGCCCGAAGGTGAATTTTCAGCTTTAAAAATCCAGGTATTGCCAAAATATTTAAGCCCTACTCTGTGTAATTTGGGCTTAGGTAGGCAAATAACAAAGAAGGCAAAAACTCTACGTGTAGTGATGGCCAGGGCATGAGGATCATTTAGTTTGAAGGCTTTTGAAAATCAACCTTCTCTGTGTCCAGTGGAATGAAATGGAGCTTGTTAAAATAAGCCCTTTTCAGGTTATTGAATGTCTGCCAGGAAGACAGCCTGTTCTGAAAACTCAAGCCTCCTTGTGGTTTTAGAAGAGGAGTCCTGTAGGAACACCTTTGTTGAAGTAACAGATGCCCTGTGTATGGTAAGAATATGGGGGAGGAAGCGTGTTTGTTCCTTGTCGTTGCTACACGGCGTCGTGTTTGCCGTCTCTGCTCTAGACTGAGTGGCCTTTAACTCACACTGTTTTGGACGTGCAGCTAATTTACAGGCAAGTAGCCCTCACGTTGATTCCACCTCTTCATCAGAAATGCTGGTGCCGTGCTCAATTATGGGGCCCGTGACACACCGGAGGCAGGGCAGCTCAGGTTAATGTACTGCTGCCGTTCCACAGCGTGGACCTCACACTGATTTCTAATGGAAAGCTGTGCTCTGTGTCAAATTAATGTGCCATGGACTTAGGTTTTGGCTCAAAAGCAAAGCCAGATAACTAATCTCTGCCTCCCACTTATTAGCAGAAGGCTGAGCTCGTTATGGCCCTTGTAAGCTGGCAATATGCTCTGCAGTGCTGCTCTGCTGAGCCTTGATCAGGAATGAAAGGCATCTTCCTGCCCTGGTAGGTTTTGTTTTTTCCTTTTTGTCCATCGAGTTCAACCCAGAGGCAAAAAAAATAATAAATCATATTGTTGACCACCCCAAATTAGGTACCAAAATCAAAATTAGCACTTACGTAACATATGCTTTATGTCTAGAATCACTTTAGTATTTTTTATATTCATCTCATAAATAATAGTTCATGATAGAGGGAGTCTATGATATATCAGAATATATGGACCCACAATAGGCTTCCCTGGTGGCTCAGATGGTAAGGAACATGCCTGCAATGTGGGAGAGCGGGTTCCATCCCTGGGTCAGAAAAATCCACTGGAGGAGGGCCTGGCAACCCACTCCAGTATTCTGGCCTGGAGAATCCCATGGACAGAGGAGTCTAGGGCTACAGTCCATGGGGTCTCTAAGAGTCAGACACGACTGAGTGACTAACACCCACGCACGGAGCCATGACAAGCTTATGGCACTCAGTATGTATATATTTTTTCTTTTGTGCTGTAAACCCTCCTTGCTCTCTGTTCCGGAAGCTTCACCTGCATTCCTTTCCTTCTCCCTCCAGGCCACGGTGGGGGACAGGTAGTACAGATTAGTCCTGGATTGGTACTGCATTCTTACTGTCAGTGAAGGAACCAACAGTGGGCACATGACCCAAGCAGTCGGCCAAAGCCCTTCTGGGGATAGACGTGTTTAGAATGATTTGCAGGGGAGTTAAGGCCCTTTTCCCTTTTCTTGGTGTGCAGTTGACAACATGTATATCTGGGAACAAGAGTGAGACAAGCAAAGTGCTTAGGTCACAGAACCTAAGAAAGTCGTCACGCTTAGGGTCATGCAGGGGGTGCAGAGTTGGTGCTTAAGAGTAATGCCTGCTTAAGCGTACGCCCTGAGCCCCGGCCTCAGGAGACTCAGCCCGAGAAGGTGTGAGCCTACGGTGCCAGCAGCCCTTCCTTCCGCAGTGGAGCCTCAGCTTCAGCATCAGTCCTTTGAATGAATGTTCAGGGCTGACCTCCTTTGGGATGGACTGGTTTGATTGGCTTCCTGTCCAAAGGACTCTCAAGAGTCTTCTTCAGCACGACAGTTCAAAAGCATCAGTTCTTCAAAGCTTAGCATTCCTGTGGTCCAACTCTAGCATCTGTACGTGACTACTGGAAAAATCATGGTTTTGACTATATGGACCATTGTCAGTAAAGTGATGTGTCTGCTTTGTGATGTGCTGTCTAGGTTCGTCATAGTTTTTCTTCCAGGGAGCAAGTGTCTTTTCATTTCGTGGCTGCAGCCACTATCAGCAGTGGTTTTGGAGCCCAGAAAGATAAAGTCTGCCACTGTTCCCACTTTTTCCCCGTCTCCATGGAGACGCCCATTTCATATGCAGAGAAGGGAATCAAAAAGCTGAGTGGGCCTCCCCTCACACTTGTGGGTCCCAAGAAAAGAGGACAAATGCAGATCACAGAGCATGTGTCTAAAGGTTAAAACAGCATTTTTTAAAGTATTTTTTTCATGTGGATCATTTTTAAGGCCTATTTTTTTTGGCTCCATTGGGTCTTGGTGGTGGCACGCAGGGTCTTCTTTGCATCAGGCTGGATCTGGCCTCTCTCCTTGTGACTCATGGGCTCTGAAGCACACGGGCTTGGTCACTCCACAGCGTGTGGGATCTCAGTTCCCTGACCAGGGATCAACCCACGTCCCCTGCATTGCAAGGTGATTCTTTATCCCTGGATAGCTAGAGAAGCCCCTGAAGCTTTATTAATTAAGCTCTGCCAATAGCCTAGCTGGCACCTGTCACTTCCAGTGTCTCCCCTTCGTGACCTAGAGGTTAAAGGGGCTGAGCTGTCTCCTGACCTTCCAGCCTTACTGCCTGCGAGCCTGAGCAGGAGCAGACTCCTATGAACTGCCACTCACCGGTGACTCACCGGGCTCAGCCACTGAGAGGCCAGGATGAAGGGCCAGCACAGGAGGATTTCCTTCCTTCTTACCCACTCTCCTGACTTAGAACTTCCAGACTGTTCTAGAATAGAAGCCCTGGATTGCAGACAGGAGAGAAGGGCACAGGTGTCTGCAGATACTAGTCTTCTAAAAAACCCACTTCAGGTTTTAGGATTTACATCAAAGCTTCCCATCTGTCTTATTGTTCCAAGGACAGGAACTCTAATTTTCTTCTCCTGATTTCCTGTTCACAAAACTTGCCAAACTTTAAAGAGTTGCTTTTGTAGACTTGAAAAGAAAAAAAAAACACCACAAAACAAAAACAAATATTTCACAGGCAGGGCCTTGAAGGTGCTACAGTCTGTACAGACAAGGGACCTGAGGCTCGGAGACACTAAGATGTGTGGTCTCCAGCACCAGGGCCTCCTCAGGTGGAGTGTCATTAAGATGCTGCTAAAAAGAGGCTCCCCTGATGTGGGAGTTCTGATATAGAGTCACTTCTCTGAGAAAGTGTTATAGGGGGCCTCAGGGAAATCCCCTTTAAGGAGCCAAAGCATTTATTTCTCTCTCTCTTTTTTTTTTGTGGGAAATAAACCTGATTTTTATTTGTTATTAAAGATCTTTGTGATCTTTCTCTGAAAAGAGTTTCAGAAATACAAAAAAAAAGACAGCGCTATTTACAAATTCTCTTACTGCTCCTCATTGCTAAGGTACCATGAAAGGTCTCCTTTATATTAATCTATTAAAGATTACATAGGAAAAATTCTGTGAGTGTCCTCAATGAGTTAAGGGAGCTATGATTAGATTTTACCACTGACCCATAATTTCTTCCCAGATGAAAAACTAAAGGGGCTCAGAACTTCGTTTCTCATTAGAAAGGTTGATTTAGTGCTGGAGTGTAGCTGGACTAAAGATGCCAGAGAGCGGGTAAGGCGCTGTTTCTGGCGTGTCTGTGATGGTGTCTCTGCAGGAGATTAACGTTTGCATCTGAGTGCTCGTCTCACCGATGCAGATGGCCATCCTCCTAATCTCCTGAGGTCCTGGAGAGAATGAAAGGGTGGAGGAAGGATGAATTTGCTCTCTGCTTGAGGTGGGGCCTCTGGCTTCTGCCCTTGGACGTTAACACTCTTCAGACTGAGACTGCTGACTCCCTTGGCTCCCAGGCCTTCAGACTTGGGTTTGAGTTAGAGCGGCGACTTTCCTGGGCCTCCAGCTTGCAAACAGCAGAGGCTTCTCAGCTTCCATGATCACGTGTGCCAGCCCTTCATGATAAATGTCTGTCCATCTTCGTATCTGTCTAGGCTTCGGAGGTGGTACTCGTGGTAAAGAATCCCCTGCCAGCACAAGAGACTTAGGCCTGAGCTCCCTTCCTGGGTCGGGAAGACCCGCTGGAGAAGGGAGAGGCAACCCCCTCCAGTACTCTTGCCTGGAAAATTCCACAGACTGAGGAGCCTAGCGGGCTACAGTCCATGGGGTCTCAAAGAGTTGGACACGACTGAGTGACTGCACACACACACATCTATCTGTCTCACATTGGTTCTATTTCTCTGAACAGCCCTGCCTAATACACCCATCAGAATGGTGATTTGATCTGTGCTGACTGAAGTCTGACTGCCCTTGACTGGTGTGTTTTTCATCCTGCACTTCTGATTCAGTTATTCTTGTTGGTGTACTCATCATCCACTCTAACGTCTGAGCTAACTGAGCGAGCTCTGGTGTCCAGAACCCTGTAGACAGTGGGAGCATTCCACCTTCAAACTGAGAGCAGGTGAAACTTGAAAGATGAACAGGAGCTAGCCACGTGAAGGTCAGGGGATGTCAGTGGAGGAGGGAGTCCTTGCCAGACAAAGGAAATGTCAAAGAGGGCTTAAGGCAAGGAGGAGTTTAGCAAATTCAAGGTACGGAAAAGTGTCCCCAGAGGCAAGAGTAAGAGGTGGAGAAGGAGGAGCGGGGCGGAGGAGGAAGGGTTGATTAGGAAAGGAAGAGAAAGAGGTTTGCTGAGGCTGGAGAAGTGGACGGAGTTCTGCCAAGTAGGACCTGCTAACCTCACCTGGGGAAGACCTTGCATATTACATCAAATGCATCAGGAACTCATTGATGGGTTTTAAAGATATGTCTAATAAGATCTGGCTTAAGTGTTTTAAAACTCATTTTGTGATGGAAGGAGAAACAGAGTGGATCCAGCTGAGATCCAGGTTGGATTAGGGTGATGAACACGGGTACATTAGAAAGGGAATGAGCTGCCTATCATGCACATGTAACATCTTATGCGTGTGGTATGAATAACATGTTATATAACATAAATGTATGTTTACATGGAATGCACTTCTGTCTCTTGTGTCTGAGTTCTGGGCATATTTCTTACAGTCGTTTTCTCTCCCTGCCTTTCTTTCTCAGATGTTCAGCCCAGCTTTACGCGTGACATGGAATAGGCCAGCTATGGTAGGAGGGCTGTTTTATCTTCATGTCAGATTAGAAGCACAAAAGCTTCCCTGGGTCACAGAACTGGCTTCGTAGACTGTTGGAGTTTTAAAAATAACCTGGTAGACCAACTTGGGCATGAAATGAGCTCAAAGAACAAGGAGCACAAAGCCTTGGTAAACGTGAACACCCCTCCACCTCTCTGCCACCCATGCAGTTTTAAAATGTCATACTCAAGGCAGATCAAGAACAAAGGCTGTTTCTACACAAACGAAAGAAGTGTGCGATAGGATGGTTACCTTCCCAAACCTGTCTGCCGCTTTGCCTGAATTACCTGTATAATTTAGGCAAAAATATAATTATCCAGATGAGAATTAGAATATTGTGACTGTTAATTGCACATAGAAATAGCCATTCAGAAGTCTTTGACATCTCTTTTCTGTTTCCATCTTTTTCTTCCTCCTAGAAAAAGCACTGGGAGAAATCACAAGAAATTCAAAATTACCTTACTCCAATATTTATCAATCAAACACTTTGTCATGGATAGTGTTAACCAAAGCTCTAGTAGGATATATCATGGGATTTGGAAGTCTTATCCTAAAGCAAACTTCATCTCAAAATATGAGCTTGTGCATGATTTGATAAAATACTTCCTCCATCACTGGAGAAGAATCCAAAGGCAAATGTAAATAGAAATAAAAGTGAAGAATCATTTAAAGCAGAGAAATGCCAAATGACCAGCTTCTGTGTTCTGTGTTAGGAGTATTGAGTTTCCTGGTGCTCAAGAAAATGACTGTGTTCACCATAGTAGTACTGCCTGGGCCCACTGAATGTCTTCTTCTTTTTTTTTGTTTTTCTAATTTTATTTTATTTTTAAACTTTACATAATTGTATTAGTTTTGCCAAATATCAAAATGAATCCGCCACAGGTATACATGTGTTCCCCATCCTGAACCCTCCTCTCTCCTCCCTCCCCATACCATCCCTCTGGGTCGTTCCTTCTAATCGACAGAACTTTGTACTTTATCAGTATTCTAGTATGCATCTGTCCAGGGAGTCTTTCAGTCTCACAGTAACTTTGTTTTGGGATGGTTAATTCTTAGGCCTACAGAGTTGGGGGAAGGGTGTCCTGTGCCCTGAAAAGTGACTGGCAGCATCTCTGGTCTCTGCCCACTAGATGCCCACAGCGCCCACCCCCATCATGAAACCCATCTCTAGGCATTGCCAAGTGGCCCCTGGGGGCAAAATTGCTCCTGGTTTGACAGGAAACCAGGAGCAATTTGAAACAGGTTGTGGAGGACGTTGCAAGATGTTTTGACAACCAAATCTGAATTTCTTTGTGAGGAATTGCCTCTGTTCATCAAGGTAAATTCATGCGCCTATTCTCCAATCATAAAACTGGCCTTACTGCCTGTGTGCTCACTCAGTCGTGTCCGACTCTGTGTGACCCCATGGACTGTAGCCCGCCAGGCTCCTTTGTCCATGGGATTCTCCAGGCAAGAATCCTGGAGTGGGTTGCCATGCCCTTCTCCGGGGGGTCTTCCCAATCTAGGGATCGAACGTGCGTCTCTTATCTCTCCTACGTTGGCAGGCGGATTCTTTACCACTGGCACCATCTGGGAAGCCCCAGAACTTTGTGGCTTCTAGCAAACTGTTCATTTGGCTCTCGGTTCTGAGCATGGATTGGACAGTTTTTATCTGAGCTGACTTGGTTTATTTCTGCTAGTCTCCGCACTGCACCTGTGATCAGCTGGTGGCCTGACTAGGTCTCAGTGGCTTAGGATGTCCTCACTCACTCATCTGGCTGATGGCAAACCGTCGGAAGGGACAGACTTGCTGTGCGCATCTCATCTACAGGCTGAACCTGGGTCTCTTCCTATGACAGGCACAGGCGTTCCCAACAGTAAAGGGGAAGCCTCGAAGAACAAGGGCTTTCCAAGCATCTGTGCCATACTGTGAATATTTAATTGACCAAAGGAAATCATATGGCGTGAGAAATAGACTCTGTTTCTTGATGGGAAGAATTATAGCATCACATTGCAAGGGATGCAAAAGGGAAGAATTAGTAGCCTCTTACACATTCTATCACAAGTTTATTAAAAAAAAAATCATTCAGAGCTTGGAATTAGTTTTGAAGATCAGTTGGCTTAGCATGCATTGCTCTATTATCGCCAAACTTCCACTCAGCAGGTCTTTAAGTGAATGTGGCAGCCGTGTTTTGCCCGCTTTCTTTTACTACTTTGCTTTTTCTGTTGTGAATTTGCTCTCACACGTTATGTGGTCTGGCATAAGCTTGGCTGTTAAATTAAAGGCGAGTGTCGTACTGCCACAATCCTTATCATGCCTACTATGTGGAGAATACCTTTTATACCAGTGATTTGTCTTGACAGCTAAGCCTGATTCAAAATTTCCGCAATGCAAGACGAGCTTTGATTTCGTGTGATTCTGAATAAAATATTTTAATACTTTAGAGAGACTAGAATTATTTCCAATTTTCCATAAGATCAGAGTTTTTAATATAATTGCATAATATCAGTTTCTCCTAAAATGCAGCCATGATGATAATCACAGATAAAGCAAAAGTAGTTTTATTCCCAGTGCTACATAAAAATGAATTAATCTGACAGTATGAGTTTAGCACATTTGGGGATTGCAGTGTGTTATTGCTTGGTATATAATACTTGATGGGGCAGAACAATTTATTATAGCTTTAAAATAATTTAATAATATTTTAATGAAATTCAAATAAAACTTTTGCACAGTCTTTGAAATACCTCTGCTAAAAGGAACATAGTTTCAAAGCCTCTGTTTCATATTTTGTCTCTGCCACAAGATGACAGATGTCTTGAGAAGAGAAGCCCTTAGTATTGTGTCCTAAACTAGAGAGTAAAGATCCCCAGTGTTTCCCTTAACTGATGCTTATCGAATAACAAAGCATTAACAGCTTGGTTAGTGGTGAGATAAGTTTTGTCCCTGATTTTTCTTTTTATGGTAAATTCTGTAAGTTAGGCACCATAAATAGCATCACTTATTAATTTATTCAGTAAACATTATTGAGTCCATATTGTGAACTCAGATGCTGTGAAGAGTCTGCTGCTGCTGCTGCTGCTGCTGCTGCTGCTGCTGCTGCTAAGTCGCTTCAGTCGTGTCCGACTCTGTGCGACCCCATAGAAGGCAGCCCACCAGGCTCCCCCGTCCCTGGGATTCTCCAGGCAAGGTGAAAAGTCTAACAGATACCAATAGGAATAATGAATAGTCTTTGTAAATATACAGCTCACATTATAGAAGTGGTAATAAATATAATGATTAAAATCACTGTTAACACATGTATCATTGTTGAGACACTGAACATAGATCAGTAAGACTTAGGTAATCAAGTGTCTCCTAGGTGCTAGAATATAAGTCCCATGAGTGTAAATTTGTTCTCTACTCCACCTCCAGAGACCCAGAGTAGTCCTTGGCACAAAGTCGGCAGAGGGACAATATAGTTTGAATGAAGGATGGCAGGTCCTGAAGATAGAAGTTCTTACTATCAAGCAGCTACATGGGCAAGAAGGAATGTCCACACACCATCTTAGCAAAGCGTGATGACAGTTTTGAGAATGTTGCCCACTAGGAAAAAGGCAAGAAAAGTTGAAAGCTGTGATGTCATTATCCAGTGGTCATTGCTAAAACCAGCGCTCAAACCCTGGCCTTCCAAGTCATTTTAAACAAGAACATAAAGTGCAATAGACAGGGCGACTTAGTCAGAAGGACTATACATCAAGGGATGGGGGCACAGGGAGTCACCATTTAATCTGATCAATTCATGAAAGCTACATCGCCCCTAAAACAAAACAAAATAAAATAAAATTCAGTGTTACTCAACAGAGATTTCTCAGCAACCACAATCTATCTGTAGTTATTACTGGATTAGCCTGCAGATACACATGAAGACTGTATTTAAATGTGATTTTAAACTATTTCTATTGAGCATGATACCTGAGCATGCTTTTGCCTGACCAGTTTCACGCCAGAGGAAGCTAATTCATGTTGTCACTTGCATAATAATTACTACATTTACAAGACAGTTTAGACTCAATCTGGTACTATTTTCTTTTTAGTGTGCAGAAAGAGTGTCATTTAACTACTCATTATATATGGCTGTTATAGGAAGTATGGAAACATTTTGGGATAAAAATTTTCAAAATCCAGTGACTTAGCGTCTCTATTAAGGCGACTTTAAAATCTTACAGTGTTCATGCCAACATCTGTCTAACCCAGGAAGCGAGTCTGTTCTGGTGAGAGAGCCATGGGCATGAATGTGAGCACTCTGCTGTGGGATTCTGGGTACCTTCTTTCTTGAATTATTGTTCCAGTGATGCCGAGCTTGCTGAGATAAAGTACCTTTGGGACTAAGACTGAAAACAGATGTTGTGACATCCTATCCTTTTAGTTTTTGGAGGCTATTATTTGCCTGGGTTGGCACAATTGTTGTTGGTAAATTGAGAGTATTTATCTAGACTTTAAGTCACAAATCCACTCAGTGATTCATACAGGAAAAATTCCCAGAGACTCAGGGTGTAGTGTGGGACAGCTGGATGTAAAAATGTCAGCAGCTGTTCAAAATGCCTGACTTTAGCACAGCATAAGTCCAGACAGAGCCCAGGATCATCTGTGTGGGTCAAAATAACTGGCTGGCATGAAAGGTAACAGGAATTTTCCAGAAAACATCGACAGTGATTGGTAGCTAGTATTCATTTTTTGAGACCTCTTTCGCTATTTTTTTCCTTTTCGGAAGTGTTAAAATCTTTTTTGGGCTTTCCCAAGGTGGCTTAATGGTAAAGCATCCGCCTGCCAATGGAGGAGATGTGGGTTCAAGCCTTGTGTCAGGAAGATCCCATTTAGTAGGAAATGGCAACCCACTCCAGTACTCTTGCCTGGAGATTCCCAAGGACAGAGGAGCCTGGTGGGCTACAGTCCATGGGGTCGCACAGAGTCGGACACGACTGAAGCGACTCAGCAGCAGCAGCAGCATAATTGAGAAATTGTGTATCAACCTGTCATCACTGATTTTTTTTTAACACAACAATGTTCCCAACACTGTGTTATGATTATGACGGTGATGCTGTAAAATTCTGTGACGTTCATTCATTAGTGTTTAGGCTAGGCTGTGTGTATCTGTGCATGCTCAGTCACTCAGTCATGTTTGACCGTCTGTGACCCCACGGACTGTAGCCCACCAGGCTCCTCTGTCCATGGGATTCCCCAAGCAGGAATACTGGAGTCTTATATTAGCCAGGCTTCCCTGGTGGCTCAGCAGTAAAGAATCTGTCTGCCAATGCAGGAGACGTGAGTTCGATTCCTGGGTCAGGGAAGATCCCCTGGAAGAGGAAACGGCAACTCACTCCAGTATTCTTGCCTGGAGAATCCCATGGAAAGAAGAGCCTGGCAGGCTGTAGTCCATGGACTTGCAAAGAGTCAGACACGACTGAGCACACACTCACACTCACTTATGTTAGCACCAACCAAGGCTGGGAGAGGGTCTTCTCAAACTCTGCTGAGGATGTGGCCTCCAAATCATAAGACAGAGAATTTTCCGGTAACTCAGTGGCTCTCACAATGGTTCTGCCACTTTCAGAGAAACGGTGCATTTTACCGAAGTAGATCTACTAGACTTAAATTATTCTGCTGACTTACATTACTTGGAAACGTATCTGTTTCCTATCGTGTTGGATTCTATGAGCGTAGTTGAATCTCATTTCTTATTTCAATAATAGGTGCTTTTATGTGTTTTGGGAATCTAAGAAGATGTTGTTCTTCATAAAACTCCATTACCTATGGGGAGAATGTGTTACATTCTGGATGAGACATTCTGTTACAAGCTAGGCCCCTGAGCAAATGTTTTTGCAGATTATTTACAGACAAGTTACATTTTGCTGCTTCTGTCATTTACCAGTGAGCCTGTGACTCTGGACTGTCTGCCCTTTGTCACCATATTAATTTGTTCTTTTGTGAATTTTAATATCACGCATTTATATTCAGGTTTCTATCTGAATATAGCCAAGTATTTTGGATCTTGTCAAACTCTCCTCTTCATTTCTGCTGTCACTGTTACCATTCTTTTATTGCCGTGTTATAATTTTAAAGAGTATCCATCAGCAGCAAAAGGCATTTTGTTTAATACGACCTGATCTTCCAGAGCTTTCTTCACACTTTTCTTTGTCTTTGGGGAAGAGTAGTATTGAAAATGGCCAAGAGCATGTTATGTTAAAATATTATGCTAAAATCTGAGTGGACGCCACGGATGTAACCCTATGGTCCTATTTGAGTTCAGACAGAGGTTTTATCTTAAACATAATTTTTGAGGCTTCTTTTTTCCCAAATAGCCCATGATTTGTACATAAGTGATCATTGTTTCACATTATGCTGAACCAGCTGCATTTTTAGTTATATATACTCCATGTAGAATGTTATTTTATTAAATACACTTATGTATTAGATCAGATCAGATCAGATCAGTCGCTCAGTCGTGTCCGACTCTTTGCGACCCCATGAATTGCAGCACGCCAGGGCTCCCTGTCCCTCACCAACTCCCGGAGTTCACTCCGACTCACGTCCATCGAGTCGGTGATGCCATCCAGCCATCTCATCCTCTGTCATCCCCTTCTCCTCCTGCCCCCAATCCCTCCCAGCATCAGAGTTTTTTCCAATGAGTCAACTCTTCGCATGAGGTGGCCAAAGTACTGGAGTTTCAGCTTTAGCATCATTCCTTCCAAAGAAATCCCAGGGCTGATCTCCTTCAGAATGGACTGGTTGGATCTCCTTACAGTCCAGGGGACTCTCAAGAGTCTTCTCCAACACCACAGTTCAAAAGCATCAATTCTTTGGTGCTCAGCTTTCTTCATAGTCCAACTCTCACATCCATACATGACCACTGGAAAAAACATAGCCTTGACTAGACGAACCTTTGTTGGCAAAGTAATGTCTCTGCTTTTGAATATGCTATCTAGGTTGGTCATAACTTTCCTTCCAAGGAGTAAGCGTCTTTTAATTTCATGGCCGCACTCACCATCTATAGTGATTTTGGAGCCCAGAAAAATAAAGTCTGACACTGTTTCCACTGTTTCCCCATCTATTTCCCATGAAGTGGTGGGACCAGATGCCATGATCTTCGTTTTCTGAATGTTGAGCTTTAAGCCAACTTTTTCACTCTCCACTTTCACTTTCATCAAGAGGCTTTGAATCAGTTCTAATGAGGTGGATGAAACTGGAGCCTATTATACAGAGTGAAGCAAGCCAGAAGGAAAAACACCAATACAGTATATTAACGCATATATATGGAATTTAGAAAGATGGTAACAATAACCCAGTGTACGAGACAGCAAAAGAGACACTGATGTATATAACAGTCTTATGGATTCTGTGGGAGAGGGAGAGGGTGGGAAGATTTGGGAGAGTGGCATTGAAACATGTAAAATATCGTGTAAGAAACGAGTTTCCAGTCCAGGTTCGACGCACGATACTGGATGCTTGGGGCTAGTGCACTGGGACGACCCAGAAGGATGGTATGGGGAGGGAGGAGGGAGGAGGGTTCAGGATGGGGAACACATGTATACCTGTGGCAGATTCATTTTGATATTTGACAAAACTAATACAATTATGTAAAGTATAAAAATAAAATAAAATTTAAAAAAAAGAGGCTTTTGAGTTCCTCTTCACTTTCTGCCATACGGGTGGTGTCATCTGCATATCTGAGGTTATTGATATTTCTCCCGGCAATCTTGATTCCAGCTTGTGTTTCTTCCAGTCCAGCGTTTCTCATGATGTACTCTGCATAGAAGTTAAATAAACAGAGTGACAATATGGAACCAGTCTGTTGTTCCATGTCCAGTTCTAACTGTTGCTTCCTGACCTGCATACAAATTTCTCAAGAGGAAGATCAGGTAGTCTGGTATTCCCATCTCTTGAAGAATTTTCCACAGTTTATTGTGATCCACACAGTCAAAGGCTTTGGCATAGTCAAGAAAGCAGAAATAGATGATTTTCTGGAACTCTCTTGCTTTTTCCATGATCCAGCGGATGTTGGCAATTTGATCTCTGGTTCCTCTGCCTTTTCTAAAACCAGCTTGAACATCTGGAGGTTTGCGGTTCATATATTGCTGAAGCCTGGCTTGGAGAATTTTGAGCATTACTTTACTAGCGTGTGAGATGAGTGCAATTGTGCGGTAGTTTGAGCATTCTTTGGCATTGCCTTTCTTTGGAATTGGAATGAAAACGGACCTTTTCCAGTCCTGTGGCCACTGCTGAGTTTTCCAAATTTGCTGGCATATTGAGTGCAGCACTTTCACAGCATCATCTTTCAGGATTTGGAATAGCTCAGCTGGAGTTCCATCACCTCCACTATCTTTGTTTGTACTGATGCTTTCTAAGGCCCACTTGACTTCACATTCCAGGATGTCTGGCTCTAGGTGAGTGATCACACCATCATGATTATCTGGGTCGTGAAGATCTTTTTTGTACAGTTCTTCTGTGTATTCTTGCCATCTCTTCTTAATATCTTCTGCTTCTGTCAGGTCCATACCATTTCTGTCCTTTATTGAGCTCATCTTTGCTTGAAATGTTCCTTTGGTATCTCTGATTTTCTTGAAGAGATCCCTAGTCTTTCCCATTCTGTTTTCCTCTATTTCTTTGCATTGATCACTGAAGAAGGCTTTCTTATCTCTTCTTGCTATTCTTTGGAACTCTGCATTCAAATGTTTATATCTTTCCTTTTCTCTTTTGCTTCACAGCTATTTGTAAGGCCTCCCCAGACAGCCATTTTGCTTTTTTGCATTTCTTTTCTATGGGAATGGTCTTGATCCCTGTCTCCTGTACAATGTCACGAACCTCATTCCATAGTTCATCAGGCACTCTATGTATCTGATCTAGGCCCTTAAATCTATTTCTCACTTCCACTGTATAATCATAAGGGATTTGATTTAGGTCATTGCGGGGAGCGAGCTCCGCCTGTGGCAAAGGTCATGAGGAAGGAGGCTTGGCACACCCAAAGGCGGGATCGAGCCTCAGGAGTCCCCCTGGAAATTCTCGAGCATCTACCCCCAAAACCAGAGTCTGCCTACTCTCTGCTTTGTGCTCTCACCTACACCTCTGACTTTATGGGGGGCTGTCCCCCACTACCTCTCTCTGAAAAAGGAGTTAGCTTACAGCTCCAGTTAATAATTTCTGGGTGTGATAGTGTTTAACCTACAAACTCCTTTGGAAATCCTCTAGCCTGCCTGAATAGGTTTTTCCAGCCACATGTGATTGTTCAGAGCCTCCCAACTGTGAGAGGCAAGAGATGTTCTAAACTGTCTAAACACAGATTCCTTTGAGTAGTTAAAAGATTGATTAGAAATTGTATTGGTGAAGGGATTTTCACTTATTGGGCCAATGTTTGCTGCTAAGTCTCCGTACTCCTTACCTACTGTGTCCTTGGCAGTGTATTGATTGATATAATGGGTGTATAGAAATGTAAGTAGTAGCCTCAATGTTTGTAACCTTGGACCCTTGAGTTAATTCTTTTCTTGATTGAGCCCACCTCACCTTTGCCCTATAGGAATGCAGCTTTGTCCAATGCTTTTTTGGAGGCTGGTGCCTGACTTTGGAATAATCACCTTTAAAGAAAGATAAGTTTCTTAAAATGTTAACAGGCCTCCTGGCCAGAAGATGATGTAATTCACCTGAACTTTTGCAAATGATAAGTTTGAAAGCCTGGCTTCGATTAGGACCAGGAGCTGCTGTCCTTGCATGACTCCTCCCCTTCCCCCATTATCCTCTATGCACAACTTAAGGTATAAAAACTACTTTGGAAAATAAAGTGCAGGCCTTGTTCACTGAAACTTGGTCTCCCCATGTCGCTCGCTCTCCCAAATTCTGGCTGAGTCTCCATCTGGAGCGCGGAACCCGCCATGCTTACTAATTATGCCTGGGCTTCTAAGATCCGACCGGGGAGGCCTCAGTCTCTCCTCTCCTTCGGGAGAACGGAAGGACGCCTGCAGCCTACGTAAGTGGTGCAAACTTCTTGTCTTGAAGTTTTATTGGTCTCCTGCGTAAACCAAGCTACTCAGCCGCTTTTCTCCACTGAATTTCCTCACTGAGCTATCCTCATTCTATTATCTTTATATCCTTAATTAACGTTTAATTCAGCAATTGTTTCCTGATCCTCGCTGACACCGTCTCTCCTTCGAATACCCTGGATCAGTTGGGGCTGGACCCTGGCAGGTCATACCTGAATGGTCTATTGGTTTTCCCTACTTTCTTCAATTTAAGTCTGAATTTGGCAATAAGGAGTTCATGGTCTGGGCCACAGTCAGCTCCTGGTCTTGTTTTTGCTGACTGTATAGAGCTTCTCCATCTTTGGCTGCAAAGAATATAATCAATCTGATTTCAGTGTTGACCATCTGGTGATGTCCATGTATAGAGTCTTCTCTTGTGTTGTTGGAAGAGGGTGTTTGTTATGTATTAAATATACCTTAAACAAATATGAAAAGAAAATAAAAATATGATTGACAGGCTAATGTAGCATTTAAAATGTATTAACGGCACCCCACTCCAGTACTCTTGCCTGGAAAATCCCATGGCTGGTAGGCTGCAGTCCATGGGGTCGCTGAGGGTCGGACACGACTGAATGACTTCACTTTCACTTTTCACTTTCATGCATTGGAGAAGGAAATGGCAACCCACTCCAGTGTTCTTGCCTGGAGAATCCCAGGGATCGGGGAGCCTGGTGGGCTGCCGTGTATGGGGTCGCACAGAGTCGGACACGACTGAAGTGACTTAGCAGCAGCAGCAACCAATATTAATGATTGCTATTAATCAAAGTTTTCTCTGTTTTTTTTCTCTTTAACATTGGCTGAAATTGGTTTAGAAACTTCATTATTAGATAGAAAACATAGAAATGTTATCCATCATATAAAATGTAACATCATATACTTGATATTTTTACTATTTGGAGCATTTTGTTATTTTCTTACTTTCTGATTTAAAATTTAGAGTAATATTTTTATTATGAAGATATCTATTTGTTATAGGCTCAGTAGAAAATGCATAACAGTGTGAAAAAAGAATGAGCTGAGCCTTGTTTTCTTCTTTGTGTTTTGGTACAGATGTCTTCAAGGCATTTACGTAATAAAAATTTCAGCATGCTTTACGATCTGTTTTCTAAATCCATTTACCTTGTTTTTCTTGGTCAGTTTATCCAAGTCATTCTTTCTCCTTCCTTCTTTCCTTCCCACCCCCGCCTTTTCTTGCCTTCTTCCCTCCCATTCTGTTGTGCTGATTCTGGAGGCTAATATTGACCTAGAGGTATTTCTTCTATAGTTAGAAAGGAGACAGATATGACTTTCATGTGTGTGTGTGCATTTGTATGTATGTGGTTTTCTTTCAGAGTTTGCTCTCAAAGTTGTAGTAATTTTTGTAATATAAAATAAGGATGATACTCCCTATAGTTTTGTTGTTTGTTTTTTTTTCTGAGATAATGGAGGAAAAAAATCAGGATTGTCTGTTCCTTCACTCTTAAATAATTTATCCTGTAAGTGTATCTATACTTGGCATAATAAAATAAACTGATAGAATAGAAAAGAAAGCCACAAAACATTACCACACATCTGTGAACTTTGTGTATTACACAGCCACCGTTGTGGATCCCTACAGAAATAATGTGCTGTTTAGTAAATCAGGCAGAGTCAGTTCTGCATAGAAACATATAAAATTGAATTTCAGCTTCATGCTAGATACAAAATCAATTCCAGATGGATTTATTGCTTAACTGTGAAAGATAATGCTTTAATTTTTAAAAGAAATCTTAGAAGAATATCTAAATCATTAAAATAGGTAATTTTAAATTATAAATATGATAAAAATGAGAAATCATAAAGAAAATTTTAATGTTGGATTATATTCAGGACTGTGTTTCACCAAAAAAAATATTATAAAGCTAAAAATACAAGCCATATAATGGGAAAAGATATTTTCAAGATATGTAAACAATAAGAATTAGCATTCCAAAACTATAAACAGCATCTACAAATCAATAACAAAAAGAAAGCATCCCGCCCCATTAAAGGCATTAGGAAAGAAAATAGGAGTGGTGAGTGAACACAGCAGTATATCCTCCAAGTCACTGGTAGTCGTGCATACAAATCAAAACTGCGGCGAGACAGCATGTAACACGTATCACAATGGCAAAAACTAAATGGATGAAACTGAGGCGATTTCTTCCGTTGGGAGTGCAGGCTGCCGCTGCCACTTTGAGAAGCACAGCGGCGTGGCTCAGTGAAGCTGTGGATGTGTGTGTGAAAGTCTCAGCTCCTACAGCTGAGAGACTCTCTCGGGTGTATTCACGCAGAGACTAATGAAGGTACGCTTAGAGTGGAGCTTTCCTAATTATTTTATTTGTTAGCTTATATTTAGCTGTGGTGGATCTTGGCTGCTGCAGGGGCCCCTCTCTAGCTGTGGGTGCAGGGGCTCCTCTGTAGCTGTGGGGTGCAGGGCCCCTCTCTAGCCTTGGGGTGCAGGGCCCCTCTCTAGCTGTGGGGTGCAGGGGCCCCTCTCTAGCTGTGGGTGCAGGGGCTCCTCTGTAGCCTTGGGGTGCAGGGGCCCCTCTCTAGCTGTGGGTGCAGGGGCCCCTCTCTAGCCTTGGAGTGCAGGGGCCCCTCTCTAGCTGTGGGTGCAGGAGCCCCTCTCTAGCTGTGGGTGCAGGGGCTCCTCTGTAGCCTTGGGGTGCAGGGGCCCCTCTCTAGCTGTGGGTGCAGGGGCCCCTCTCTAGCCTTGAGTGCAGGGGCCCCTCTCTAGCTGTGGGTGCAGGAGCCCCTCTCTAGCTGTGGGTGCAGGGGCTCCTCTCTAGCCTTGGGGTGCAGGGGCCCCTCTCTAGCTGTGGTGCAGGGCCCCTCTCTAGCCTTGGGGTGCAGGGGCCCCTCTCTAGCTGTGGTGCAGGGCCCCTCTCTAGCTGTGGGTGCAGGGGCCCCTCTCTAGCAGTGGGTGCAGGGGCTCCTCTCTAGCCTTGGGGTGCAGGGGATCCTCTCTACCCTTGGGGTGCAGGGGCCCCTCTCTAGCTGTGGTGCAGGGGCCCCTCTCTAGCTGTGGGGTGCAGGGGCCCCTCTGTAGCCTTGGGCTGCAGGGGCCCCTCTATAGCTGTGGTGCAGGACCCCTCTCTAGCCTTGGGGTGCAGGGCCCCTCTCTAGCTGTGGTGCAGGGGCCCCTCTCTAGCTGTGGGGTGCAGGGGCCCCTCTCTAGCTGTGGGTGCAGGGGCTCCTCTCTAGCTGTGGGTGCAGGGGCCCCTCTCTAGCTGTGGTGCAGGGCCCCTCTGTAGCCTTGGGGTGCAGGGCCCCCTCTAGCTGTGGTGCAGGGCCCCTCTCTAGCCTTGGGGTGCAGGGCCCCTCTGTAGCCTTGGGGTGCAGGCCCCTCTCTAGCCTTGGGGTGCAGGGCCCCTCTGTAGCCTTGGGGTACAGGGTCCTCTCTAGCCTTGGGGTGCAGGGCCCTCTCTAGCTGTGGTGTAGGGCCCCTCTCTAGCCTTGGGGTGCAGGGGACCCTCTCTAACTGTGGTGCAGGGCCCCTCTCTAGCCTTGGGGTGCAGGCCCTTCTCTAGCCTTGGGGTGCAGGGCCCCTCTCTAGCCTTGGGGTGCAGGCCCCTCTGTAGCTGTGGGCGTAGGCCTCCCGTGTGGTGGTTTCTCTTGCTGTGGAACCTGAGCTCTGGAGGGCACGGGCTTCAGTCCTCGTGCCTCCTGTGTTCATTAGTCGCAGTTCCCAGGCTCCAGAGCACAGGCTCGACAGTTGTGGCTAGGCAGCTTAGTTGCTTCAAAGCTTCTGGGATCTTTCCCAACCAGGGATCAAACTCATGTCTCCTGAATCGGCAGGCTGATTCTTTACCACTGAGCCACCAGGGAAGCCCTAGAGTGGAACTTTTATAATAGATAAAGATTTGGGAGTAACCCAAGTGTCTGTCAGCAGTAGAATGGATAACAGTAGATGCGCTTTTAACATTTAGACAATGGAACACCAGAAAGTGAGATGAGAGTCAAAAGCATCCTTTTTACCCAGAGGGCTGGTGAGAGGGGAGAAATTCACAGAACGCAATAATCTTGGAATATAATTCCATTTGTACAAAAGATACACATGGCAAATTCATATACAATATTGTTAAAGTTATTTGTGAATGTGTTAAAACCTTTTTAAAAGAAAAAGAATGATTTTAAATTGAAATGCTATATAAGAATCAGGACAAGCATTTCCCCCTAGCAGTAATGTTTATGAAGGAACACACTGAGGGTTTCAAACACAGTGTCATCTTTTTATATTTCTTGAGCATTTTGATAGGAAAAGGAGTACATCAAGGCTGTATATTGTCATCCTGCTTATTTAACTTATATGCAGAGTACATCATGAGAAACGCTGGACTGGAAGAAGCACAAGCTGGAATCAAGATTGCTGGGAGAAATATCAATAACCTCAGATATGCAGATGACACCACCCTTATGGCAGAAAGTGAAGAGGAACTCAAAAGCCTCTTGATGAAAGTGAAAGAGGAGAGTGAAAAAGTTGACTCAACATTCAGAAAACGAAGATCATGGCATCTGGTCCCATCACTTCATAGGAAATAGATAGGGAAACAGTGTCAGACTTTACTTTTGGGGGCTCCAAATCACTGTAGATGGTGATTGCAGCCATGAAATTAAAAGATGCTTACTCCTTGGAAGGAAAGTTGACCAACCTAGATAGCATATTAAAAAGCAGAGACATAACTTTGCCAACAAAGGTCCGTCTAGTCAAGGCTATGGCTTTCCAGTGGTCATGTATGGATGTGAGAGTTGGACTGTGAAGAAAGCTGAGCGCTAAAGAATTGATGCTTTTGAACTGTGGTGCTGAAGAAGACTCTTAAGAGTCCCTTGGACTGCAAGGAGATCCATCCAGTCCATTCTAAAGGAGATCAGCCCTGGGATTTCTTTGGAGGGAATGATGCTAAAGCTGAAACTCCAGTACTTTGGCCACCTCATGCGAAGAGTTGACTCACTGGAAAAGACTTTGATGCTGGGAGGGATTGGGGGCAGGAGGAGAAGGGGACGACAGAGGATGAGATGGCTGGATGGCATCACTGACTCGATGGACATGAGTCTGAGTGAAGTCCGGGAGTTGGTGATGGACAGGGAGGCCTGGTGTGCTGCGATTCATGGGGTTGCAAAGAGTCAGACATGACTGAGCGACTGAACTGAACTGAACTGAAGCATTTTCATGAGCAAATCAGTGCTAATTTTATTTTTTATAATTTTACATATATGTACTCTTTTGTGTGATATATATGCATATATGTGTATGTGTATGTATTTCATAACAATGAAGTATTGTGTGTGTGAGTAAAAGTGTTAGTCACTCAGTTGTGTCCAACTCTTTGTGAACACATGGACTGTAGTTCACCAAGCTCCTCTGTTCATGGAATTCTCTAGAAAAGGGTTCTGGAGTGGGCAGCTATTCCCTTCTCCAGGGTATTTTCCCAACCCAGGGATCAAACCCGGTTCTCCTGCATTGCAGGCAGATTCTTTACCATCTGAGCCACCAGGGAAGCCCTGGAAGATGGATGTGTAGTCTGTTCTGTAGGTTTAATTATATGCGATTTTAGTGTCTTTTGTCTTGGTTGATATATTTGTTTCCTTCCCCTTTTTTTTGCATCAAATAGCACATTTTTTTCTAGAAAATTTCCTGTTATGTCACTGAGTATAGAGTCTAAATTGGTAATGATTTTTTGTCGTCATTTGAAGATACTGTTTTTGTGTCATCTGACTTCCACTATGGCCATAGAAAAGTCAGCTGTGAATCTCATCAACCTTGTTCTGCAGGTAATTTTTTAATTCATTATGGCTATTCTTACACTTTTAATGTTTGGTTTTCTGCAGTTTCTACTACAGTGGCTTAATGATTTATATCTGTCATAACATCTGGAAAATTCTGAGCAATTTTTGTTTTCATATATTCCTTCTCTAATTCTCTGCATTTTCTTTCACGGGACTCCAGTTAACCACGTAAAATTATCTATCCTGCTTGCTTTTAACTTTTTTGCCATATTTTTCCATCAGTTTCTGGGCACAGGCAGTGTATTTATATTTATCTTTCAGTTCCCTCGTTCTATGTTCATCTGACATACTTATGAATAACCTATACATTTAAAAATGTTCAATTGGAATGAAATTTCTCATTTGAGATGTATCCTTTGCTTCTGTTTTAAAAAATGTATGTACAGTCAGTTTCCTTATTTCTAGTTGATATTTTTACTTGGTCTCCGGCTTCTTTAAGCATATCATTCTTTAAGCAATGCATTTATTTTCTATCCTGTATTTGATAGTTTTAGTATCTAGTATATTGTGGAGTTGACACTGTTGTTTGGTACTTTGGCAATGCTCTCTCATTGTCCCTGATTTCCCTATATTCTCTGATGTTCAATATGGTCCCTTATTTGCTGAAACCTTATCTCTAGGCTTCAATGAGACTTGGTTTGAGAACATGCTACCTAGTGAGGATTTGCACTTGTTACTGCAGCATCTGGAAGTTCTACTACCCCAAGATTGCTCTTAAAAAATTCCTGGGGTTGAAATGTTTTTATCACACAGAATAAGTGAATTCAAACCCTAAATCCATGTAAGGGCCAGTTGTACACTGCACATTTCAAGAACAGATCTTCCGTTTCGGGTAGTTGCTCAGTCACTAAATCGTGTCTGACTTTTGTAACCCCATGGACTGCAGCACACTAGGCTCCCCTGTCTTCCACTACCTCCTGAAGTTTGCTCAAATTCATGTCCTTTGAGTCAGCAATGCTATCTAACCACCCCATCCTCTGTCTCCCCCTTCAATCCCCTCTTGCAGTCAGTCTTCCAGCATCAGGGTTGTTTCCAATGAGTCGGCTCTTTGCCTCAAGTGGCCAAAGTATTGGAGCTTCAGCATCAGCCCTTCCAATGAGTATGCAGGGTTGATTTCCTTTAGGGTTGACTGTTTTGATCTCTTTGCAGTCCAAGGAACTCTCAAGAGTCTTCTCAAACATCATAGCTCAAAAGTATCAATTCTTTGGTGTTCAGCCTTTTTTATGGTTCAACTCTCACACACAGCCAAAATTGATTCAGACAAGTGTCTTTGACTACTCCTTTTGTGAAATGGGATGGTTATTTTTATTTTAAGTAATGAATCACTGAAGGTACTGGAGATTCTAGATAACACAGGAATCTCTGCTGCAACTCCTTGCCTTCCAAGGGATGAAGTAGTCTCCCATCTCCCTTAGGGACTCTCAGCTAAGAGCTTCATGTGACTCACGAGACTGGCAGACACTCTTAGGGCAGGTCCCTGTCTCTAGGTGTGTGCCCCAGTTCACATCACAGCTATGTGTTTAAAGGCTTTGTTAACACACCTTTTATTCAGCATTTCAGACATTTTGTAGCATGAGGATTTTAGAATAATTTGTCTATTTTTAGAAATGGGGTCGAGTCCCACATATATTAGAACCTAAGTCAGACTTTAAGTTTTAAAACTAATTTACTGTCAACTGTACTTAGAAGTGACCTCACACTGCAAATGAAAAAGCAGGAGACAAAAGAAAAAAAAAGAAAAAGCAGGAGACAGGGAAGAACTACCTGACATCTTTTCAAAAGCTTGATTTTTGCCTCTTGGTTGGTTGCTGGTTTGTCAGTGGGATCTTAAGATGAGAGCACATCCTTGTGGGAGTTAGACTTTCTACAGAGGTTTTGATGTAATGCTGGAGGAAAACAAAGTTCAATTAATGAGACTCTTCAGCTTGAGATGCGAAACACAGTAGGGGAAGGACACTGGGGCTTTGGAAAGCTAACAAAGTCATGAAGAACGCCTGGTACTTTTTAAGGCAGAGAAATCATGAAAGATTAGGGGGAATATGAAAAAGAGATGTGGGAAATGATGTCAGTTGCATAATTCTCATTTAATGGATGGCTGACTATTCACATATCTGGATTAAACATTTTGTGATTTTATTTATTTATTTGTTGGCTGTGCTGGGTCTTCATTGCTTCTTGGGCTTTCTCCAGTTGTGGCAAGCAGGGGCTCCTCTAACTGCAGTGCCCAGGCCTCTCTCTGTGGTGGCTCCTCCTGCTGCAGGGCGTGGGCTCAGTGGCTGTGGCTCCTGGACTCCAGGGCACAGGCCTCTCTAAGAGGCTCAGCGGTTGTGACACACGAGCTTTGTTGCCCCACAGCTTGTGGGATCGTCCTGGACCAGGGAGTAACCCGAATCTCCTGCACTGGCAGATTCTGTACCACTGACCCACCAGAGAAGCCCTGGATTAAACATTTTAAAATAGGTTCTTTTCCAATAATGCATAAATTTACTTGTGTGTAAAAGATAATTATTTAAAATTGTAAAATTCAGTCTCTTCAGATCACAAAAATTGATTTGACTCATATTTTCTTTATTAACTGTGTAATTTTGATTTGTTTGTTTTCAGAAGAAAATATGCAAATCACTGCTTTGGAAATATGTAGACTCTATTTTCAATAGAAATATTGTATTGAATCCAAAGTGAAAAAATGGGGTTCTCATAAAGACAGTACAGTTTTTATCTGTGATGGGCTGTGCCAATATATTCAACTAAAAAAAAGAAAAGAGTAATTATCTAAATCTTTTAGCCCAACAGGTAAAATAAGAAATTGTTATAATAAAATGAAATTTCACCCAAACTCTGAAACTGTTTCAAACTCTAAGTTTTCTTTAGCATTCATATTCCATGATAAGTACAAGCACAAGGCAGGCTTGGTCAGTCTCCACCCTGCTTCTATTCTCTCAGCCCTCAACTTGCAGTCAGATTCCGCTGCTTCCCACTCAACTCCTACAGACTATAAATCCTCCCTGTTGGGTTGCATAGCAACTGCCACTCAATCTCACCTGCAAAAGGTTAGTCCAACATTTTTTTTTCCCTAATTTTTTTTGACTCTAGAAATAAGCAAGCCAGCTGGTAGCATTCTAAACAGAGCCACTCAGATCTGGTTTGTAAGCACAGCACGGTTTTCTTCCCAGCTGTGGCAAATAAAGGGATATCATGGACAGAAGGAGACAGGGAATTTGAAATCCAGGTTTCACTCTGCCGTCGGCCATATGACTGCAACTTCTCCCGTCCCCTTTGCTGGCCTGTGTTCTCTTTCCTATAATGAAATATCTGAATGAAGGGATGTTTTGGGTCGCTTCCAGATCTGACGCTCTGGCGTCACACGAGGAAAGCGTTTGTTTGGTCGAGGTGACCTTCCGTCCGTTTTTCGGGCTGCCCGTTGTTCAGTTTCTGGTGTCAGCACTCCTGACATGTGCGTGCTGAGTCGTGTCTGCCTCTTTGTGACCCCGAGGACTGTAGCCCACCAGGCTCCATCGTCCGTGGGACTTCCCTGTCAAGAATACTGGACTAGGTTGCCATTTCCTCCTCCAGGGGGTCTTCCCAACCCAGGGATGGAACCATGTCTTCTGTGTCTCTTGCATTGGCAGGCGGATTCTTTACTCGCCCGGGAAGCCCTCAACACTCTTTTGACACCCTATCCTGTAGGAGTGCGGTCCTCTAGAGGGCTCTCCAGGGGGCCATTCACGGGGATTAAAGCAGTGGTCCCCAGCCTTTTGGGCCTCAGGGACTGGTTTCATGGAAGACAGTTTTTCCATGAACCGGGGTGGAGGGTGTGATTTAGGGGTGATTCAAGTACATTCTGTTTACTGTGCCCCTCGTTTCTCTTATTATTATGTCAGGATGTCAGCTCCATCTCAGACCATGGGGCATCAGACATGGAGGTTGGGGACCTCTGGATTAAAGTATGCAACTCAACCTCTATGTCCTAATTAAATACTCATAGAATTTGCAAGGTATAAGATTTGGGGTCTATGCTTTCTATATGAAGGATGGAAAATTCAGAGTGATTATATCCATTGCTTAGGGTTCTATAGTATATAAATTCTTGGAATTTGAGCATTAGGTAACCAGACTCCATAAACAGTGCACCTTTAATCATATTCAAGGTTCTTCCACTTGACTATAGTATCTACATATCTCTAAATATATTTAGATGTAGATAAAGATATAGCTAGATAGATACTATTTTTCAGGACTCAGTTGCATTTGGCTAGAAGATAGAAAGCCGTTTCAATTTAGTTGAAGATGTAAATAAATAAAAATTAATTAACATTATTATTAGTTAAGGTAGATGAATGGAGAAGGAAGTGGCAACCCACTCCAGTACTCTTGCCTGGAGAGTCCATGGACAGAAGAGCCTGGAGGGCCACAGTCCACGGGGTGGCAAAGAGTCGGACACGACTAAGCGACTCACACACAAGGTAAATAAAAGTTTCAGGTGTGTGTTATACCAGGCGTAAAGTCACGCCTTCTCTCTCCACCTTAAAACTCTGCTCTGCACTGTATTAGCTTTGTTCTAAGGCAAACACACCCCATGCGGGATGAGACGACAGCTAAAGGCCAGGGCGCACATTCTCAGAAACCCCAGTGTGAGGACACAGCCTACTGTCTGAAGTCCGCAGTGAGGCTGTAAGTTGGAAGCTCTCTATGGCTGGCTTAGGCTCTGCCCGGGGCCCCAGTGACCGGTGGGAAGTGGGTTCTCTGCCCTTGAGACTAGGTTGCCTGCTCGGCCCTGAGCCGTGGAGGGAAGTGTTAGTCTCGTGAATCACAAGGCTGGAAACAGCATCAGGTGTGGGCTCTGAGGAGAAGGTCATAGTGCCGGCAGTGGGGATGGGTGAACGCGGGGTGAACAGAGTATCACGTTCACCCACGACCAGCGTTTTCACTTTCCAAACTGAGACGCAACAGCTCTCACTGTCAGACTCAGGAGTGAATACAGTGAAAGAAGGAGTTTTGCATTTTGAAGGCTCCTATGCTCTATGTAATATTGTTCAGCTGAGTTGACTGGTGTTGCATTGTGGCATCTGTCTGCTGCCAAGGCTGTACTCTGGTTGACATAAGAAAAAGATTATTTTATAGAAATCCCCCCTTCCTTTGCCCTTCATGCTGTAGCTTTGGTATTGTCTCAGAAATGGAGCTGCACAGAAGGAGACAATATTATTTGTCAGCAGCAACATGGCAGGAAACCCACTGATTCTTCCAGTAGAATTTCCTTTAAATATCTTTAATGTCTTGCAAAACAGTCCCAGGAAATTGGCCTTCTCCCTTTGCAGGAAGTGCTCTTCATCTCACAGACCTGGGCAGAATGTTGACTTTTAGCATCCTTCTATTATTTCCAGAAATTATTGACATGTCATCTTTCTATTGATATGAATTTTTCAGGAATATCTAGTATTCTCTCAGATGAGTTCTTAGGATGAACTCTTGAATGCCTCCACAAGAAAAAAAAGTGATCAAATGTTTAGCTGATAATTTGAAAAGACAGTTCTATTTAATGAACATGCTGACTGAACAGTTTTGTCTTTTAACGAGAAGGGTCCATTCACAGCAGTAGAATCTGTGCTTTTCATTTCTTTTGTAGCTCCCTTAGCAAGCAGTAGGTACATATTTTGTGTTCATTGGAGGAACTAACTCAGCAAACTAGATTTCAACGTCAGCAAGTGAGACTCCATGCAAAAGTTTCAAATCTGATAGTGCATTTATTGCATATGCAAAATAATGTGAAATTGATATTGAAAGGGGAAAATGCCTCTCCTTACTGGTATGAAAGGCGCAGCTATTTCATTAGACCTTTCTTACTCCACAAAGTGGGTTTTCTTTCCTCATTCTCTAGAATATGCTGATAGTCCTCCTTGAGGAGGTTCCTGTGGACCCTTCCCAGTTATCCCAGTAGGGGCAGTGTTTGTTTCCTTTTTCTAATTCCTCTTCTCAGCAGGTAACATAGGGTCTAATACACGTTGCTTGTTTAATAAACATTTGTTGAATGAATTAACAAGTGTAAATGAATCATTATTTTTAATTTCATAATTTGATTAGTTTCAGAGACTTGAGAAACCACTTATGGGGTAGAAAAAGTCTCCACATTTATTGTGAGTGGAAATTATTTTGACAGGAACTTGAATAAGATATGAATCTCTTGAAAAAGAAAAACGTAGTTTACTCTTTGAAGCATGGTAACATGAATATGCTTTTTAAATAAGGACTCAACTAAAAGAAGCCCAAGTCCCCCAAATAGTAAACCGTATTTCCAATTGAGTAGTAACAGGTAGCATTTAACTTATGAGTCCTGCTTTAGAAACTAATTGAATTTCAGCCCAGTATGAATTTGTCGTATGACATGAACAGGAGGCAGTAGGAAAAAGCAAAGCTGACCTAACACTGACTAGTTGTTCATTGTGTCATTTAAAAGAAAAAAAAAGTGGTCCCCAACATGGTCAGTTGCCATTTCAGTTATGAATGGGCATTCTTTTCTTGTTATACAGGGAGACTGAACAGTTGGTTCTCTTAAATTGGTTTTTCCTGGCATCTGGAATAGATATGTCAGTCAGAGTTATTTCAGATTTAAATCATTCTGACCAGGTACTAGTAGATCAAGTAGATCAAGGTAAATTATGATGGTTTGTAAATTAACTTCTCTTAGTATAAACACATTCTAATTTCAGACTCTCCAGAAAATGCCTTCCTGTAAGAATACTCTGTTTAAATCTGTGGAATTTCCTCTGAAGTTGCTCTAGAGGAAAGAGGCTTTGCTTGCTGAGAAGGCTGTGGCCCCCGCCCCGCTTCACTGTGGGGCAACAGGAGACTGTGCCCTCGAGATTTATCCTTAAGGTGAGAGGAATCGGGATGCTCTGACTCCACGACCTGGAGTGAGTTGTCACCAGATGTTCACATGAGTAAGAGCTTAGTCCCAGCTGGTTCCATCTGGCTCTCAGGCTCCAGATCTCCCCTATTATCCAGTTCCAAGTGCTCGTGCCACTGACCCCTTGGAAAATGACCATGATCTTAAACCCCGTCTGGCCACTGGCTTCCTTGACCCGATCGATGGATTCGGTTTTTGCTTATCTGTCTCTATCTGGATTCTTGCTCCAATAACTCCTTGTATCAATAAAAGCTTTAGTTGTCAATGATAGGAAGCCATATTAAATCATTTTCATAAAAAAGAGGACATTTATTGGTTTGTTTTTTCAGTTGCTCCATTGATCGAACTCTTTGCAACCCCATGGACTGCAGCTCACCAGGCCTCCCTGTCCTTCACCAACTCCTGGAACTTACTCAAGCTCATGTCCGTTGAGTTAGTGATGACATCCAACCATCTCATCCTCTGTCCTCCCCTTTTCCTCCTGCCCTCATCTTTCCCCAGCATCACAGTCATTTCCAGTGAGTCGGCTCTTCGCATCAGGTGGCCAAAGCATTGGAGCTTCAGCTTCAATCCTTCCAATGAATATTCAGACTTGATTTCCTTTAGGATTGACTGGTTTGATCCCTGTGTGGTCCAAAGGACTCTTAAGAGTCTTCTCCAACACACAGTTCAAAAGCGTCAGTTCTTTGGTGCTCAGCCTTCCTTTTGGTCCAACTCTCACATCCATACATGACCACTGGAAAAACCATAGCTTTGACTAGAAGGACTTTTGTAGCAAAGTAATGTCTGCTTTTTAACATGCTGTCTAGGGTTGTCATAGCTTTCCCATTCTCATTATCTCACATTTAAATTTCTAACTGCTCTGTTACCTGCCCCAAGCTAACTCCACCATTTCTGGCTAGTAAAACTCTGGGCTTCCACACCTTCAAGCAAGAAGTCAACAAATTCATCCTTCTTGGTAAAATTCAGCTGGCCATGAGTAAACACTTTTAATCTGGTGCTTGTATTTGATCATCGTCCAGTTGTTTTTAAAATCACTTTGTGCAGTTTCGTGTCTGTTTTCTGTGGAGGAAAATTACCTGAGCTTCTCACGGAGCCATACCAGTAGCAGAAATGAATACTTGAAAATGCAAAGTTAATGCCTTCACATGGTTGAAAATACAGTAAATATGTAGAGTACAGTGAAAAGTCTCCTTTTCAAATCTGCCTCCCCTAGTCTTCTTGGAAAGGAACCAGTAAATATCAGTAGATTAGCATGTATCCTTCTAGAGATAGACACACACACTCACACACACTAGCACATGTGGACGTGTGTTCACTTTCTCTTTTTTCACAAGTTTCTCTGCATATTTCTTTTCTTATTAGAATGTTTTACATCCATATATAAAGATATTTATTTTTTTATTTTTCTGTTTTTGACTGTAGTGAGTCTTTGTAGCTGGGCAGGGGCTTTCTCTAGTTGCAGTGTGAGGGCTTCTCTGGAGTGGCTTCTCTTCTTGCTGAGCACAGGCTCTAGGGCTTGAGGCTTCAGTCATTTTGGTGCATGGGCTTGGTTGCCCCCCAGCATGTAGAATCTTCCCAGACCAAGGATCAAACCCATGCCCTCTGTGTTGGCGGATGGACACTAAACCACTGGGGAAGTCCTAATGATATTTCTTAATTTTATGTCTATTTCATCTAATATATATATGCACATAAACATATATATATATATAATGTTTTGTATGTTCACTGCTTACATTTAGATTTTAAAAATCTTTTACTATAAAATGCTTCACATAATAAAATAATAGATAACTATATTAATTATATATTTCTATGTAACTATGTATCCAAATTTAGCTACTTAAAACAGCTTCCATGAACCAGAAGTGTCCATGAACCAGCAGTTTACATGAATCAGTTTGTGTGGTTCCGGCTGAGAGTCTCTGGACTGCTGTCCAGGGGCTGGCATCTGCAGAAGGCTCGCCCAGTCTGGAGAACCCGAGCCCGCAGGGCCAGCGACCACCAGTCTGCATTGTTGGGGGTGGGGCTCTCAGCCCCCGACTGCACTGGTCTCTGCTTAGGGCTGCTTCGGGGTCTTCATGACACAGATGCTGGCTTTCCCAAAGTGAGTGAGCCCAGAGAGAGAGTAAAGTGAACCCCACAGTGCCTTCTGTGAACTAAGCTCAGAAGACACACTTCATCATTCCTACAGTGTGTTGTTGATTAACCCCATGCAATGTGGGAGGAGATAACGTGTGCTAAGTCACTTCAGTCCTGTCTGACTCTTTGCGACACCCTATGGACTGTAGCACGCCAGGCTCCCCTGTCCATGGGATTCTCTAGGCAAGAGTACTGCAGTGGGTTGCCGTGTCTTCCTCTTGGGGATCTTTCCAACCCAGGGATTGAAGCTCCAGTTCCTGCACTTGCAGGCGGGCTCTCCACCGCTAGCGCCGCCTGAGAAGTCCATTGAGTGCTTGTGCTTGTGCTGTGCTTAGCTGCTCAGTCGTGTCCAACTCTGCAACTGCATAGGCTGTAGCCTGCCAGGCTCCTCTGTCCATGGGATTCTCCAGGCAAGAATACTGGAGTGGGTAGCCTTTCCCTTCTCCAGGGGATCTTCCAAACCCAGGGACTGAACCCAGGTCTCCCACATTGCAGGAGAATTCTTTACCATCTGAGCCACCAGGGAAAGCCCAAGAATACTGGAGTGGGTAGCATATCCCTTCTCTAGGGGATCTTCCCAACCCAGGAATTGAACCAGGGTCTCCTGCATTGCAGGTGGATTCTTTACCAGCTGACTTGCCAGGGAAGCTGCATTGAGTCCTTACCAGGTACCAACTTCAAGGAGGAGGAGGAAGGAGACTACACAAGGGAATAAATACCATGAAGTAAAACTCATGTCTGAAGCTAGCTGAAACAATATTCATGTCTCTTTTCTATACCTATAGCTTTCTATTGCTATATCTGTTTTGTATCGACCTATCCAGTTATGTGAACTTTTTGCTCATGTATAAGGCTATGTTCCTAGATGTTATTCTACATCAAATAGTATGTGCGTTTGTAATTTGTTGGACACTGCCAAGATGCTCTCCATAGGGTCCAACTTACTCACTTCCTGATGAGTAGTCTTGCTTAAATTTCTAGTCTCTTAACTTTATTGGGTTGTTTTACACCAGTAGAGTTTGTCATACTTCCTATGAAGTATTGAAGCCTCTAAAACTGCGACTGTTAGGTTTAAGGGAAAAATTTACAGTAATGAAGCTATGTGTGAATAGCAGCTTTCTTAGCAATATATGGCACCTGAATAAATAATGAGTTGCATTTTGATCAGAGGAAGATTTAAGCTGTTTTTGTCAGAGAATTCCAAGACTGTCCTTCCAGGCTGTAGCTCTCAAAGTGTGTTCACAGAGCATGTTCCTCTAAGAGTTTCCACAAGCGGAAGACAGAAAGCACAGTCAGGAAACACAAGACCATGAAGCGCACTAGTCAACTGGCGGCTCTGTGAAACCTTCCGGAAAGCGAATCTGCTTAACTTAATATTTCTCAAGCTTTCTTGACAACTAGACCTTTTATTTTTAACATAATATATATTGCAGCAATATTGCATACGGTTTCCAATGGAACGTGCTATGTGGAATTTCCTGACAAGGCATTCATTTCTTTTCTTTTTTTAAAAAATTGCATTGAAATTCACATATCATAAAACTTATTATTTTAAACTGGACAATTCTGTGGTTCTTAGCATATTAACAAAGTTGTGCAATTATCACCACTTTCGGATTCCAGAATATTTTCATCACCCTCAAAGAAGCTGCATGCTTACGTAGTTACACCCTATCCCCGTCATATCTGGAAATCATGGACATGTTTCTGTCTCTGTGAATCTGTCTTTTTCTGACAATTCATGTAGCTGGAACCATACAATATATTGTTTTTAGAGTTTGGCTTCTTCTACTTTGCATAATGTTTGCAAGGTTCATTCATGTATCAGTACTTAATTCCTTTGTTTTTCTATTTACAAAGCTTTGCTGTTTTGCATCAAGAGAACGGAAACTTCATTCAACAAACCAGAATTGTGTATAAAACAATAGTGATTTTGTGCTAAGACTTTGGCAGAAGGTTTGGGTTGAAATATTTCATCTTCATTTTGATTCAGAGCTTTTGGGCTTTTAGGTTGCTGTTCCTTCAAATATGTAGTTTAGTGATCTCAAAATTCAAACATTTAGGTACAAATGTTTGCAGATGTTCCAAGCTTGATTTATTAAAATAGTTTCAGTACAAATCCCTTATGCAATTAAATGCCTATTCATGTGTTCTTTTCACAGTGAAATGTTGTTAACAGATAGTTCTAATATAATAGCATAATGGTTAAGGGAAAACTTGGGTGCAAGTGGCTAATAGTTATGAGCTGGTGTAAGTTTACAAAAAATAGCATGTAGTTTTTAAACTGATTAAAATGCAGTGTGTGAACTTTGTGAAAAATTTGGAAAAGATGCGAAAGTACAAACATTATATATTACTTTTAATTCCAATACCCTAAAATAAGCACTCTTAATAATTTGCTATTTTTTTCAATGTTCTTATTGTTATTAATCTTGAAATTAAGGAATTTCACCCCAGTTTGTCCTAATGAGCATCTCTTTTCATGAGTTTTGCTCATTGGTTTCCTGAATAGCTTCCTAGCACACATAGGAAAATATCAGTGCAGAAACGGGAGCAGCCGCACAGTTGTCACACTTGTTCACTTTGATGTAAACAATTTGCTTAAAATGTTGATATTAATTTGTTTCAGTTTGTATTGCATCTTTGAATTTTGAGATCACTTTAACCATTTAAAACAAAAAACTTAAAAAAACAATTTGTGTGATTTACACAATCTACTTCATAGCTGCACTTTATTTTTTAAAATCGTTTAGTCCACTGACGTCCATAGAACACGTATTTTGTGGAAATCTTAATTATAACTGTAGTGTTGGAGAAGAGTCTTGAGAGTCCCTTGGACTGCAAGGAGATCCGACCAGTCCATCCTAAAGGAGATCAGTCCTGGGTGTTCATTGGAAAGACTGATGTTGAAGCTGAAACTCCAATACTTTGGCCACCTCATGAGAAGAGCTGACTCATTGGAAAAGACCCTGATGCTGGAAAAGATTGAGGGCTGGAGGAGAAGGGGACGACAGAGCATGAGATGGCTGGATGGCATCACTGACTCAATGGACGTGAGTCTGAGTGAACTCCGGGAGTTGGTGATGGACAGGGAGGCCTGGTATGCTGCGATTCATGGGGTCGCAAAGAGTTGGACACGACTGAGCGACTGAACTGAACTGAACTGATTATGACATACTCATTTGTGATTTTACTGAAATATATTTACTGAAAACATATTCCATGTTATAAGTATAAAACATTTCATGAATTATGGATTTTGTTTCTTGTCCAAATAGAGCACACAGACATCTATAATAATAGTTAAATTTGACACTTTGGCAAATTCTCAGTCAATAAGTGCTTTAAAATTATATAATTCAAAAAATTGTAAATGTGGCAATATACTTGCCCAAATATGAAGACAGATTGTATGCTACTCAATACAGTACTTAATACGGTGCTTCGTTGTTCAGTCGTTCAGTCACGTCCGACTCTTTGAGACCCCATGGACTACAGCAGGCCAGGCTTTCCTGTCGTTCACTATCACCCAGCGTTTGTGCAAGCTCGTGTCCATTGCATCAGTGATGCCATCCAACCGTCTCATCCTCTGTCGTCCCCTTCTCCTACCTTCAATCTTTCCCAGCATCAGGGTCTTTTCCAATGAGTCGGCCCCTTGCATCAGGTGGCCGAAGTATGGGAGCTTTGTATGTAAATATTCCAGTGAACACTCAGTACTGATTTCCTTTAGGATTGACTGGATTGATCTCCTTGCTGCCAAGGGACTCTCAAGAGTCTTCTCCAGCACCACAGTTCAAAAGCATCCATTCTTTGGCTGTATTTATAACTGTAAATATTTAGACATAGGGCTGCAGGCATGTATTTATGTGACGGGATGGGGAGAAAAGTGAAGAAGTCAAACTGCTTTTAAGCCTTTTCTTGGAGATTTCCTGTAATAGAGTGGCCACTAGCATCCTGTGAAAGTGGTTCTGACTGATGCAGAGATGTTTAGGTCCTTTCACCCTCTTTTTCAAAACAAAAACAGTGTCCAGGGTATGTGCATATCAGTAATTCTTACAACGTTGCCTCTCTTCATACATTTAACCAAGTGGCTGACACCTGGGGAAGGTAACAGAATGAAGCACTAAGCACTTCAAAGCTACCATTTTAAGCTGGAGGAGTCTTTTCTAATTTAGTTTTTATTATCCCCACATTCCACAATAAACTGTGGAAAATTCTGAAAGAGATGGGAATACCAGACCACCTGACCTGCCTCTTGAGAAACCTGTACGCAGGTCAGGAAGCAACAGTTACAACTGGACATGGAACAACAGACTGGTTCCAAATAGGAAAAGGAGTACGTCAAGGCTGCATACACCGTGCTTATTTAAGTTCTATGCAGAGTACATCATGAGAAATGCTGGGCTGCAAGAAGCACAAGCTGGAATCAAGATTGCCGGGAGAAATATCAATAACCTCAGATATGCAGATGACACCACCCTTATGGCAGAAAGTGAAGAGGAACTCAAAAGCCTCTTGATGAAAGTGAAAGAGGAGAGTGAAAAAGTTGGCTTAAAGCTCAACATTCAGAAAACTAAGATCATGGCATCTGGTCCCATCACTTCATGGGAAATAGATGGGGAAACAGTGGAAACACTGTCAGACTTTACTTTTTTGGGCTCAAAAATCACCACAGATGGTGATTGCAGCCATGAAATTAAAAGACACTTACTCCTTGGAAGGAAAGTTATGACCAACCTAGATAGCATATTGAAAAGCAGAGACATTATTTTGCCAACAAAGGTCCATCTAGTCAAGGCTATGGTTTTTCCAGTGGTCATGTATGGATGTGAGAGTTGGACTGTGAAGAAAGCTGAGCGCCAAAGAATTGATGCTTTTGAACTGTGGTGTTAGAGAAGACTCTTGAGAGTCCCTTGGACTGCAAGGAGATCCAACCAGTCCATTCTGAAGGAGATCAGCCCTGGGACTTGTTTGGAAGGAATGATGCTAAAGCTGAAGCTCCAGTACTTTGGCCACCTCATGTGAACAGTTGACTCATTGGAAAAGACTCTGATGCTGGGAGGGATTGGAGGCAGGAGGAGAAGGGGACGACAGAGGATGAGATGGCTGGATGGCATCACTGACTCAATGGACGTGAGTCTGGGTGAACTCCGGGTTTGGTGATGGACAGGGAGGCCTGGCGTGCTGCCGTTCATGGGGTCGCAAAGAGTCGGACACGACTGAGCGACTGAACTGAACTGACCCCCACATTCATAACATTACATTTCTTTCTTAAAAAAGTGAACTAATGTTTAGCCGTGCTGGGTCTTGGTTGCTACTCGGGCTTTTCTTTAGTTGTGGTGAGCGGGGATGGGGGGCTCCCCTTCAGGCGTGATGACTGAGTTGTGGTGGCCTCTCCTGTGGTGGCCCCTCCTGTGGTGGCCCCTCCTCTGGTGGCCTCTCCTCTGGTGGCCTCTCCTCTGGTGGCCCCTCCTGTGGTGGCCCCTCCTGTGGTGGCCCCTCCTGTGATGGCCTCTCCTGTGGTGGCCCCTCCTGTGGTGGCCCCTCCTGTGGTGGCCTCTCCTCTGGTGGCCCCTCCTGTGGTGGCCCCTCCTGTGGTGGCCTCTCCTCTGGTGGCCTCTCCTGTGGTGGCCCCTCCTGTGATGGCCCCTCCTGTGATGGCCTCTCCTCTGGTGGCCCCTCCTGTGATGGCCCCTCCTGTGGTGGCCCCTCCTGTGGTGGCCTCTCCTGTGGTGGCCCCTCCTGTGGTGGCCCCTCTTGTTGCAGAGCACAGGCTCTCGGGCTCTCGGGCTTCAGTAGCTGCCACAGGTGTGCCCAGTAGTTGCGACCCCCGGATTCTAGAGCGCAAGCTCAGGAGTTGTGACGCATGGGCTTAGCGTCTCCTCAGGGTGTGGGGTCTTCCTGGATCAGGGATGGAACACGTGTTTCCTGCATTGGCAGGTGGATTCTTTATCACTGAGCCACCAGGGAAGCCCTTACATTTCTTGAGTTTACCTACTTCTTCATCCTGTTTTACCGAGGCCTTCTCTAATCTGAGGCAGAATGACTGTGCTACATGTGAATAGTTACACACTTAGGGTTTAAATGAACACAGATGATTAGCAAGTTAATGACAATTATGCCGAAAGTGCACTTCCGTTATGGTTTCATCTGTTTAATGGTGATTTTAAGAATCTAAATATGTTTAAGGAAAATTTCCATGGTGTGTTTGATTAATTTTATTTTAATTGCTATTATCATAATTTAAACAAATTTATGAGTCTGTGAGAGATGTCCTTCCAGGAGGTTATCAAAGGGTCTTTGCACACAAGTTTAAAACTGGTTTTATACCATTTGGAGGTTAATGTTTTGTCTTTTTAAAGTAGTAGTCCATATACATCAGCCCTAGGGAATTTCTCACTTCCGTGTATCCAATCCAAACGCCTCCATTTGTTTTACCTATTTGAGCTCTAGCTTGTAGGCATCCGTCACCTTCCATCATAGTCACCTTCCAACTGACTCCTTCCATCATAGCTTTGCATACTTATCATCCTGGTTCATAAACTTGTCTATTCAGTTAATACATGGGGCACTCCTCTGGACTGGGTGCCCTGGATGCTGTGGGTCCCCCTCATAGGGTTTTGTGTCTGAAGAAGAACATCATGTGTCATGGATGCTGTGGGTCCCCTTCATAGGGTTTCGCGTCTGAAGAAGAACATCATGTGTCATGGATGCTGTGGGTCCCCCTCATAGGGTTTCGCGTCTGAAGAAGAACATCACGTGTATGTGCAGGCTAGGTCGCGCAGTCCTGTCTGACTCATTGAGACCCCGTGGACTGTAGCCCGCCAACCTCCTCTGTCCATGGGATTCTCCAGGTGAGAATACAGGAGTGGGCTGCCATGCCCTCCCCCAAGGCATCTTCCTGCCCCAGAGATCGAACCTTTGTCTCCTGCATTGGCAGGTGGATTCTTTACCACTGGGCCACCAGGGAAGCCCCAATGACAGACGTCAGCAGTATGCAAAAGATAAATCTCATTAGTTTTCCTCTGGAAACACTCATGTATTTATTCCAGAACACGGAAATCAGTATGGACTTTTTAGAAGAATTAATATCTGAGCTGATATCTAACTGGCAAGTGGAAGTTAGTCAGATGAACATGAGGTGGCGAGGAAGGGAAGCAGTGAGGGGTGGCTGGGGGAGCAGTGGCAGATGAGTTAGCTGTGACTGACGCGCCAGAGCACAGCAGGTGGAGCCTTGTCTCACGTCATTTCACAGGGAGGGGAGCGAACGGGTGCAGGAACTGTTTATCAGTCAGAATACATAGGACTTTATTACTGGGGAGAGAGAAGAGCACAGTGTAAGAATTACTGATGTGAGTATTTAATTCACAGAGTCTCAGCCCAACCCCGGGTTTCCTGAATCAGAATTTCAGGGGATGAGCCTGGGAATCTGTGTTCATCACACTGCACAGGTGATGCTGATCGTGAGAAAGCTGCAGTGCAGGATGAGGTCCACAGCTTTTTACTTACGCAACTGGCTAGCTGTGAAAGTGAAAGACACTCCTGTCTCTGACTCTTTGCAACCCTGGGGACTCTACAGTCCATAGAATTCTCCAGGCCAGAATACTGGAGTGGGTAGCCTTTCCCTTCTCCAGGGGATCTTCCCAACCAGGGATCACACCCAGGTCTCCCGCATTGCAGGCAGATTCTTTACCAGCTGAGCCACAAGGGAAGCCCAACTATTATAAAGGATGTCATTGGCATAAAGGATGTGGAATGAATACAGTGATGAAATAGAATTTTGTGTACAGTGGATTTCAGAGGCCTGTAGGACTTTGGAAGAAAACTGGCCTGCAGTTAGTTAGACAGGAAATGCCAGTGCTCAGGGGAGTGGTCTGGTTAGATGGTACAACCTTGGGAAGCCAGTGGTGATAAAACACGGTCCTAACCATGAGCGTAGCTGAGGTTCTTCCTGGAAAGCGTGGGGGGTGAGGGGCTTCCAGGTGGCTCAGCGGTTAAGAGTCCGCCTGCAGTGCAGAAGGTGCGGGTGTGATCCCTGGTCAGGAAGATCCTCTGGAGGAGGAAAAGGCAACCACTCCAGTGTTCTTGCCTGGGAAATCCATGGACAGAGGAATCTGGCAGGTAGAGTCCATGGGGCTGCATGGACTTAGCAACTAAAACAACACCATGATGGAGAGTGAGACTAGAAGACATTCCTCTAAACAGAATATTTAGGAAAAAAATAAGACTGTTGTACCAGGCAAACTAGTTAATACAACCTAATAGAGGGTCAGGATGCTATCAGTGGTAACAAGTTTCCAATACAGACAGGAAGGAGAATAAGATATGGGATGGACTGCCCTTTAAATTCAGCACTCTGAAGTTTATTGATGCCAGCAATTGAGTTCTGGGTTATGCCACTTTGAAATGAGTTAAGGAGATTTATTTCTTCAAAAAGAGCAACATAAAATAACCAGTTGCCCACTCCAGGTAACATATATATAACCCAGCGTTACACTACATTGTGTGTATCTTCAAGGGGTTGGATTCTCACTATTACTGGTATAAAGGTTCATGATTCTAATCGAGAATCAAACGAAGTTCTGAGATTTTGTTTGTTTGTTTTACCTAACTGAATCTAAAATACCTTAAAGTAATACTTATAGATTACATTTTCATTTGGTCTTAGAGTAATTGAGAGCTGTTTGTTCTGTTAACCACTATGGTTCTTTCCAGCCATTGATTATTATTTACATTTAAAGAAAAGGGTTTGCAATCTTTCCCTTCAAAAGAAACCACACCACCCAACATTAAAATTTGTCTCAGAAAGTCAATAAGCTAGTGAATCCCCACATATAACACGTCATTCTTCAGTTCCTCTTTGGAACGAAAACGGTTGGGCAGATATCATTTAGGTACTTCCTCCTGACTGGTAGTGTCTGGGCAGCCAGGTTAAAATGATTAGAAGACTGTGTCTATGGCACGGACCCTATTGTATTGGGGAGCAAACGACTGTTGATTCTATAGTGTGCTACGTATACATTGATAGAGGATCTCAATACTGTCCTGGAATCAATCAAATCTAAATGAAAATAAATTAAAAAAGTAGAAGTCACTCAGTCGTGTTCCACTGTTTGTGACCCCATGGACTGAGCCCACCAGGCTCCTCTGTCCACAGGATTCTCCAGGCAAGAATACCGGACTGGGTTGCCGTGCCCTCCTCCAGGGAATCTTCCCAGTCCAGGGATTTGAACCCACGTCTCTTAAGTCTCCTGCACGGGCAGGCGGGTTCTTTATCACTAGCACTATCTGGGAAGCCAGAAAATAAATGACCACTGGAAAAAGCAATCTTAACGGCTTATTTTACAGTTTAATGTGTGTGTGCTTAGTCACATCCAACTCTTTGCAGCCCCATGGTCTGTGTCCCACCAGGCTCCTCCGTCCATGGGATTCCCCGGGCAAGAATACTGGAGTGGGTTGCCACTTCCTTCTCCAGGGGATCTTCCCGACCCAGCGATCGAACCCTTGTCTCTTGCATCTCCTGCGCTGGCAGGCGCATTCTGTACCACTGTGATACCTGGGAAGCCCCTTTTACAGCTTAGTATCATATCTTTTTTGTAAGGTGATTAAATGAACATTAAAACTTTTAAATAGCACCAAAAAGCATATAGAAAGAATTCTTCTTTCTTTTTTACATTTTAGTTTCTCAGTTCCTCAGTGCTGCTCGCAACGGCCAGCACCGCTGTGGCTGTTTTCTGCCTTCTCTGATTCCGTCCGTAAAGGCGTGCATGTGTGTGTCATCCTTCCTAACACAAGTGGGCGCAGACCACTAGGTTGTCATTTAAGCACGTTTTCATGCCCAAGGAAGTTAAATACCACTTCATATTCTTTCATTTATTTACCTCATTCTTCTTAGTGTGTAAAGAGGATTCATAGATGTTCTGTGACTTGTCATTCTTCTACTGGAGGATATTTAAATTACTGCTGGGATTTTGTGACTGTAAAACATAGCCCAGTATAAATCCTTGCACAAGTCTTTTTAAACAAAGGTGAGTGAATTTACATTCCTAGGAAAATATTTTTTAATCTAAGATTATAATACTTGTATTTTTAATATTTCATGGACCTAACTAACCTTTTATGTATTTATAATTTTTATACCATTGCAAATATAACTGAAATAAGACCACAGTGAAGAGTGTGGCTTTAGCGACATAGGATTATTATGTTTCAGTTTTTTTGCTACTCCACTAAAGAGCCAACACCAGTGAGTATACCCCTGGTCCAAATCAGAAAGTTTCGTATCAGCCACCACCTGTATTAAATCTGTTAAATTCTTGCTGCCGTGAGTCAGGATTAGGGTTTTACATGCTTTATTTAATCCCCACAATATCCCAGGAAGTAATCACTGCTGTTATCCCTACTTTAGAGATGAGGAAACTGAGTCCTTAAAAAGATAAATTCCAAGGCCTCACAAGTATTGTGACTTAGACATTAAATATAATAGTGATCATACATGCTAGAAAAAGTCAGATAGCAAGTTATACAGGAATTGTTTTATTTATTTGATGATTTTAAAAACATTTTATCAGCTTATATGAAATAAGAGATAACATTTGCCTTCAAATGTCATTCACTGGATGATAATTTTGGAAATATGCCCAGGAAATAACACAAAAAGTTATTATTTCTATAAAATACTGTGATATAAAATATTGATAACACTTCTAAATTTCAAATAGAGTCCTTGTCTCTTTCATCACAGAAATTTTTATCTTTAAGCGTTTCAGTGACAGTATGAAATTTCAGAATGTTCGCTTGAAATATCTTCATTGCAGTCATTTCATCCTCATTTCATAATAATCAAGACAGTATCCATGGACGTGAATTTAATTTTCTGAAGTATATAAGATTGTAACTAATAAGTACATCTTTGTTTTCGTCTGCCTCAGCAGTTGGTACCAATATCTTCTTTCTGTGTGTCCATGTAGATTTCATGCTTACTGCAGACCACCTGTGTGCATTTGATTTTTTCCAGTGTTACACCAGCTTTATAATGGAATCAAACTCATTCCACGCTCTCCTCTGTTCCTGCAGCTTCCTTTTCGTGTGAACCCACTCATTGTCTCAGAGGGTGCTGAGAGGCAAGTGAATGAGTCGCGCTCCTCCGCCTTTCTCTGTGAGCAGTACGTTGGTCTGAAGGCACTGAGCTCTTTTTGTCGTTTTTTGCAGAGAGTAAGAGGCAGGAGCTCAGTCCCTGGGTCAGGAAGATCCCCTGGAGGGGGACATGGCAGCCCACTCCAGCATTCCTGCTGCGACAGCCCATGGGGCTGCGAAGAGTCGGACACAGCTGAAGTGACTTAGTACAGCACAGCCCCAGGAAAGGTCTAGAAAGATCCCTTTGATCATAAAACAGATTCCAAGTAGACTTTTAATTGTGTAAGTCCTGATGTTCAGTGTCTATTTTAAGTCTCCATTTCTAGAATCCATGGTTTAATATAATGAACTATTCTGTTCTGAGCTTTAGCTGTTTGGTAGAGACGAAATACTATTTGAATTAGCCATGAGCAGGCCATCAACCAGTGGCTGTTCTATGAATATAATAGCAGTTGTTAGTAGGAGCTGAATCGGAGTGACTATGTACTCGCTGAAGCAGGCAGCTTGGTGTTCTCTATATATTACATTATTTAATCTCTTTAACAGCATCTTGGAGTGGATTAATAATAATATATCCATTGTGCAGATGAGGAAGCTGAGGCTTTTAGAACTTATTCACTGGATTTGCATACAAGTAAAGTTGTAGATCCAAAATTTAAAACAAGTTCTGTCTAAATTCACAGCCTCAGTTCCACCTGTGGCATTCGCTCTTTCTCTGTCTCTTCTCCCTGCCCTTCTTTCCTCTTTTATCCCTCCATTTTCTCTCTTTTTTCTTCCTGTTGACCTGGGTTCGAAAAACAAATAGTAACTTCTATGGATAGAATCTCTATAAAAATGGTCATACTTCTGATCCCTGTGCAACAAAATAAAATGGAGTCTAGATACAGGAGCTTTTGTTCCAGGCTTTACAAAGAAAGAAGGGCAAATAGAGAAAAAAGGAAAGAAAATAGTCCTTGCTTGAATAAGATTCTTGCCCAAGAGAAACTGCATGAATGTTTTGAAATTCCAACAGAAAGTCGCTACCAGTGAAAAATCCTCCTGTGCAATATGCTTGTAGACGAGATTGATGGAGGTGGGCACCCACGATTCATTGCCCTAGTGATTCAGGTTTATGGTTTGTATTCATAGACACTGCTCCAGCTGAGGATGTGCTGGGTCAGCCGACACCCATGCGCGCAGCACACGGAGTGCGATCCAGGAAAAATAACCCTCTGGATGCCCCATTCACAGTGCGGAGCAGGAGCCTGCTAGAAGAACGAGGAGGCAGGAGTCATCCCCCTAAGTCGTTCTGCTGCTGGTTGAAATACAGCTTTTAGAGTGCTGAGAAGGGAAGGGCCGTTGAGTTAAACAGGAGGGGCAGATTCACAAATGGTAAACTTGGGGATCTGAAGACCCGAACAGACTCCAGTGTCACGGCGCGTCCATCCCGCCCCCACCAGGAGCACTGCGCATGCCTCACCACCGCTCTGCACAAGGCGTCAGTCTCGCTCCATTTCACAGACGGCAAAACTAAGGCCAGAAGGTGCAAAGCGCTGTGTTCCTCAGCCTGTAAGACACCTGTGTGCAGGGAAAAGGGCTCTTCTTCGAAAAAATAATATTAAAATCCTTTTTATTGTATATGTTTTACAGTTATTTAAAGGACTTTACATCTGCTGGAATATGATAGGAAATCATGAGATAAAGGTTGGCAATAATATTCTGCCACCCTTGGGAACATATGAAATGCCAGAGTAAAAAAGGGCTCTTTGGTAGCAAGGAGCCCTGTTGGAGCACAGCACTGCATCTGTGCTCTGAAAGGTTAGAGTCCTCATGAAATTGGGGCTCCCTCTCATCAGTTGTATCGCTGTGGTTTCTGATTCTGTTAAGAGAACCGCTGTGAAAATGTAACTATTTCATAGTTACTGTTTAGTCTTGTGTTTTGCCAAGAAAGGACAGAATTGGAAATCATTGTTTTGTGTTTTGGGCTTAGGTCTCAGGTGGCTCAGAGATAAAGACCCTGCCCGCCAATGCAGGAGACGTGGGTTCGATCCCTGGGTCGGGGAGACCCCCTGGAGGAGGAAATGGCACCCAACTCCAGTATTCTCGCCTGGGAGACCCCATGGACGGAGAAGCCTGGGGGGCTACAGTCCATGGAGCCACAAAGAGTTGGACACGACTTAGCGACTGAGCACACACACATTGGTAATTTGAACAGCAGTTGTGTGTGTGTGTGTGTGTGTGCGCACATTTTGTTGTACTGTGTATGTACACATTCACGTGCACACACTTATGTCTGTAAATTACATGCCAGACAGAAACGCCATGGAGCCCTGCTCTTGTCATTTCCCCATTGGGGCTCTTACCTGATGTCTAATATTATTATTATCAGATCAGATCAGATCAGACGCTCAGTCGTGTCTGACTCTTTGTGACCCCATGAATCGCAGCACACCAGGCCTCCCTGTCCATCACAAACTCCAAGAATTCACTCAGACTCACGTCCATCAAGTCGGTGATGCCATCCAGCCATCTCATCCTCTGTCGTCCCCTTCTCCTCTTGCCCCCAATCCCTCCCAGCATCAGAGTCTTTTCCAATGAGTCAACTCTTCACATGAGGTGGCCAAAGTACTGGAGTTTCAGCTTTAGCATCCTTCCTTCCAAAGAAATCCCAGGGCTGGTCTCCTTCAGAATGGACTGGTTGGATCTCCTTATTATTATTTATCATTATTCTTTAATGATTCTAAATAAGACTCGTGTCTCCAAGCTACAGAGTCATCATCATCACCAAAACCACCTGTCACTATTTTATTAATAGCAGCAAGAATTGGTCCAAAGCTTGTTACCAGTTAAGAACTGTGCGATGCATTTTATAATCATTTGATCATTTAATTAAATGCATTTCTTATATATTGCACCCCAAATAGTCTTACCTCAGTCATAAAGGAAAATATAAGTAAAGCCTGTCAATATGTGAGCTCTAAATTCCTAATCACTATTTATAGCTTATTAAACCTTCCAAATTCAACCTGTAATAAACACAGTCATCTATTTTTCTGATAAATATCAGAATTTTTAAACATAAAAACATAAAGCATTTTTTAAAGCATAAAGCAAGGACTTAATTCTCAAACAAGATTGAATATTAATTTATGGGCACCCTTCAATAACAGCAGTGGCCTATTACAGCCTCTTCTATCTCTGCAAAGGAGCTGTGCTTAAATTGCAAATCATTTTTACCAACCCATTAAAACATATGCTCCATTAGGCAACACTTGGCCTGATTTCATTCAGTTTGTCCAGGTACTCGGACATTAAAGGATCATAGAAATAAATCCATCTATATTACTTTAGAAGGTTTCTCAATATAACAGGAGGAAAGAAATTATTTTTTAAGAGCTAGCTGAAGATTGAGTTGAAGGTTAGGGTAAAAGTAAAACAAGAATCCGCGTACTATAATGATAATTCCTTTTTCTTGGGAGAAAAGTACCTCAGTGGACATGCTCTCTGAGAAAATGAGCTTTTTTCCTCTAATATGGGAGAAATGTATACAAAAAAGCATGTGGTATTTATTGCTGTTTGCTCCCATAGAACCATCTCTCATTCTTCTGACAGTATCCCTGATTTTTATTTGGGGTTTCCCTAAACTGTTCATTTCTGTGCTCTTTCTGTTGCCTCTCCAGGACTGAAGCTCTGACCCCCGCTTGAATCATGGCTAGCCTGGCGTTTTGAGTTGGCCACGGTCAGTGCAGTTACAGGAACTTCAGGGTTCTTACAGGTCTTTTAGAAAAGGCACCCTTTCTTTCCCACTGTACTTGAAGAGTACACGGACTGACCCTGCTGCCTACCGCATGGAGTCTAAATGTGGAACCAGCACAGGGATACAGAACCAGGCCCTGGAGAGAGACGTCTTGTCCTAGTCACTGGGAAACCTTGCGCTCAGTTCTGTTTGAAATCCGCTCTGTCCTGGAGCTGCTGATCGTGTGGAGCAGTCTATTCCGTTTTACACTAATTTGGCTTGGGTGTTCTGCCACTTGTAGATGACAACTCTATTCATTGCGGTGATGGGAGTTTGACTCTGCAGTGGATAGGGGAGATAGGAATTTGCAAAGCTGAAAGCTTAGGGGAGAGAAAAATGTAAAAGGAGAAGATTCTTGGTAGGAAGAGAAGTGTCCGGTGACATGGTCTTGGGTGGTAATTGGAGAAATAAAAGATTTCCTGTGGCATGAGGAGAGTGCGGACAAGCACACCCTTTGTAATATGTCATCTGTTCTCTGCCACATTGTCCTGTTGGAGATGGTGTGACTTCCCATATGCTTAAGAGAAGGATTCATGCCATTTTGTTGAAAATTAGACTGCATCAATATTGAAAAGCTTTTAATTTCACTTTTTTTATACAAATATGACCTTTAAAATTACTCAGGGGTGGGGAAATAAAAAAAATTACTTGATTTCATCTAGGAAGAAAAATGAGATGTTGAATAGTTTTTTAAAAGTATTTAAGTACTTAACTAGATTTGTCAACCATTGCTGTAAAATTCTAAGTAATAGCATTTTAATATATCAACTTATTTTCAACTGGGCAGGTTTAAAGGCTTTTGAGAGTTTCCCTGTGGCTCAGTGGTAAAGAATCCTCCTGCCAGTGCAGGAGACACGAGTTCAATCGCTGGGCCAGGAAGATCCCCTGGAGCAGGAAATGGCAACCCACTCCAGTGTTCTTGCCTGGGAAATCCCATGGACAGGGTAGCCTGGTGGGCTACAATCCACGGGGTCACAAAAGAGTCAGACACGACTTAGCGGCTGAACAGTAGCAACAAAAGGGTATTTGAGCCACCATCAATCTTTTACGTTCTTTGTATCTAAAGAGTGGACCCAGGCCAGAAAATGCCCTGCTCGTTAGTGAAGACGCTCACCTCAGGAGTCGTGAGGGGCAGGCTGGAGGCCCGGCAGGTCGGCTGACCCACTGAAGCTCACTTTTCCTTCCCGGGGTAGCAGTAGAAGCTTGTGAAGGCGAGCAGAGACACGGGACGCGCGTCTAGAGCGGTGCCCACGCAGCGCACGCGGGCACATCTCCGTGAGCGTGAGGCGGCTCCTTCTATTGTTACTGCCCTTTTCTTCCCATTCGATATAGGTTTTACAGCTTGGGAATTTTGAGCATCTGGATTCCAGTGCAAGTTCAGTTATTGGCTTGCAGTGTGACCCTTGGTCTCTTGGACTTTAATCTTCTTGTCTCTAAAATGAGAGACTACAGCGTCTCCCACGTGCCTTCCAGATCTGAAATATCTGGGTATTTCACAGCGTCCGCATGGATCTGGGATCATGTGTCCTCTCTCCGTTGACACACAGCCTCTTAGTAAATATAGAGTGAAGGCAAGTGTCCTGATGACTGCCTGGTGTCTGTTTCTTCAGAGTGGGTCCTTCCCAGGCAGCAAGCTGCATTCCACATGTTTTATACAAATATGGAGACGCTAGCATCTCCAGCCAACACTGAAGGCAGTGTGGCTGGGCCAGAGGGCCTGGGCACCACAAAACCAAGACTCCTGCGTCTGTGTTCTGCTCACCTCTCTTCTGGGTCAGAGCTCCCACTTCCCTCTGGTGCCTCTGATGCAAAAGGCCTGAGGCGTGAGGAGGACAGAGGAGAGTGGAGGAGGCAGGCCAGGCTCTCAGACAAGCTTCTGGAGAAGGCCGCCTTCTTCAGAACTTTCCACACCTCCCTTCTAACCCTCCCTTCTCATTCTGAGAATTTCAGTAGGATGAAGGGTTAAACCTTCTATTGCTGAGCGAGTGTGAGTAATTACGTGCATTTAGTTTAGAGAGGCGGAGAAGGCAATGGCACCCCACTCTAGTACTCTTGCCTGGAAAATCCCATGGGCAGAGGAGCCTGGTGGGCTGCAGTCCATGGGGTCGAGAAGAGTCAGACACAACTGAAGCTACTTCACTTTCACTTTTCACTTTCATGCATTGGAGAAGGAAATGGCAACCCACTCCAGTGTTCTTGCCTGGAGAATCCCAGGGACGGTGGGGCCTGGTGGGCTGCCGTCTCTGGGGTCGCACAGAGTCAGACACGACTGAAGTGACTTAGCAGCAGCAGCAGCAGTGAAGAGACAAAGTATTTTATTGGCAGACTGCCGCTTCAGAAAATTGATCTGACTGCTTAATGTGGGAAAGTAAATGTGTCCCTTTAACCTAAAGTTGTTCATCACACTTTACCAAGTCCAGTTATCTTGACAAAAATTATTTAATCAACCATAGAACAACAGGGAGACTGAGGCGAAGGACTAGAGGAAGAAAAAGGTGTTCAAGATGTAAACTTTGGGTGCCTTGCCATGGGAAACCTCAGAAGCGGAATCAAATAGCATCTCAGAAAGAGGAGGGTCCCCTGGGAGCTCTGTCTGCAGAGGAACACTGGGCTTCTCGTTTAGTAAGGATGTGATCTTTCCGTGTCTGCCATGCAAAGTCAGTCTTGTTTTTAGGTCAGGTACATCATTTCCATCTCCTTGCAAACATGAAGCAAGATCCCACATTAACTTGTTGCTGTTTAGTTTTAAGTCATGTCCAATTCTTCGTGGCCCCATAAACTGTAGCCTCCCAGGCTCCTCTGTCCATGGGATTTCCCAGGCAAGAATACTGGAGTGGGTTGCCCTTTCCTTCAGGGGGATCTTCCTGACCCAGGGATTGAACCCATATCTCCTGTCAACAACAATAACATATCATTTCCATTCACTTGCAAACATGAGAGGAGATCCCACACAAATAAACAAATGGGCTTCCTTGGTGGTTGAGCAGTAAAGAATCCACCTGCAAGTCAGGAGCGTCAAGAGACTTGGGTTCGATCCCTGGGTTAGGAAGATCCCCTGGAGAAGGAAATGGCAACCTACTCCAGCATTCTAGCTAGGGACATCCCGTGGATAGAGGAGCGTAGTGGGCTACAGTCCACGGGGTCACAAAGAGTCAGACATTTCTTAGTGATTAAAAGCAGCAGCAACAACATATATGTATGCATGCATGCCAAATCACTTCAGTCACATCAGACTCTGCGACGCCAAAGACCGTGGCCCGCCAGGCTCCTCTGTCCATGGGATTCTCTAGGCAAGAACACTGGAGTGGGTTTCCGTTCCTTCTCCAGGGGATCTTCCCAGTCCAGGGATCAAACCCGTGTCCCCTGTGTCCCCTGCATTGGTAAGTGGGTCCTATATCACTGGTGCTGCCTGGGAAGCCCCACATGTATGTACACATACACACACACACGCATGCATGCTAAGGCACTTCAGTCGTGTCCAACTCTTTGCAACCCCATGGACTGTAGCTCTCCAGGCTCCTCTGTCCATGGGATTCTCCAGGCAAGAATGCTGGAGTGGGTTGTCGTTTCCTACTCCAGGGGATCTTTCTGACCCAGGGAGGGAAGCCATGTCTCCTGACTTGCAGGCGAATTCTTTACCGAGGAGCTACTGGGGAAGCCCATATATATATGTATATTCTGATTGTTTTTACTTATTCTAAAGTATCAGTTCTCAGGATTCTGGGAGACAAATTTCAGCAAGGCAACAGACTGCTCCATGGAGTAGGCACTGCCTTCTGTCTGAAGAACATAGAGCTGCATGTCTTCATGGTCCCACCAGACTCACGATGCTAATTTGTACCATCTACCTAAGTTCTATAGATCCCAAATTTGCACTCTGTTGATGTACTTGATCATGCCCTGTGGAGACACTGTTATTTTAATCTACCTTGACAAGCTCCCTAATTCTATAAAAACAAGTCTGGTGAAGGCTACATGTGGACGTGTAGAGCCTGGATGAAGTGTCAACAGGAATACAATTGGAGGATGTCACTCTCTTTCTAAAAAGACTAGACTTGAACACACACACAAGTGCCTGCCAGCAAGCATCAGAACACCAAACTGACAGAACAGAAAGTCTCGGTGACTCTGATAAAAACGGTCTCCATGCATCATCTCCATGGTGATGCCTAGTTTTTAAGGAGGATGCTTTGTAAATTAACATACCTAAGAGACAAAGAAAGCCAAGCATACTGACTAAAAGAAAGATAAAGGGGGCTTTGCTGGGTTTTGTTTTGCAACAGATCCTACTCTTCGGTAATATTGCTCCAAACCTTTGTGTCTCCTTTCTAAGAGACCAACAAAACCATTTCTTCACCTTGCAACTTAACAATTACATTGCTTATCTCTAACTGCCAGTGCCATTTAGATTTTCATCATAATTTTGCTTTTCCTAAAAATGCCTGAGATTCCAGCAGAGCCTTGTTGGGAGCTTTTGATTGTTAGTATTCATCAGTTCATAAAATTACCTTTTTTCCTCTCATTTTTGAATTGAAAGTCCAGCATGTAAATGGCATAGTAATGTCGGGAAGTACAGGATGATTCCCTGCTTTTGGCAGGTGATATTTTTGAAGTTCCTAGCCTGATAACACTGCTTCCTGTGATTCCTAAATATACTTTATTTGAAATTATTTTGGCACTTTGTTATCCTTCGTGAAAATGGGACTGGGTTTTGAAAATTGCTTTCCAGTTACCTGTAAGTCAGGGGTTGTTATCTTTTCTTTCTCCAAGCAATCAACATTTAGTCTATTTTTTCCTTTTCCCTTGGGTTCATGATTTTTTTTTTTTTTTTTTACGACTCAAAATTTGTGGGCTATTTGGAGCTGAGTTTCTCAGAACTGTGATTTATTTGGGTTGTCCAAAAAAGTTCGTTTGGGTTTTTCCATAAGATGTTACAGAAAAGCTCAAATGAAGTTTTTGACCAGCACAATACATTACTCAGTACGTTCCCCAAATACGAATAAAGCCTAAAAGACACATGCAGGGTTCCATTATGGTTAAATTCCCAAAGTTCACATTTTAAAAACTGTCTGTCTTCTTACCAAGTTCCAGCTCACCCTGCTCGCTGCAAACAGGCCAGTGAATACGAGGCATGAGGTGTTGAGGTGAGGAAGCGACTTTACTCGGAAAGCAGCTGCCTGAGAAGATGGTGGGCTAGAGCCTCAAAATAACCATCTTAACGTTATCTGGATACTAGGTTCTTTTATAGATTAGAGAGAAAGAAGCAATAAGGAACTAGAGTCAAAAGGCAGACTAGAGGGCGGGTAGTAAAGGGAAGGGGTCTTTAGTCCTGCAGAGCATCTCCAGGGAGTGGCCCGCCTTCGGAAGGGGAGTGTTCCTCTCTTCTGGTCACAGGCGGCAGGGACAAGCTGTCCCTCCAGAGCTGAATAGAGGCAATTAGTTCACAGTCACGCGGAGGGGCAGGGTCCTCCAGCCCAGCCACTGAGTCAACGAAAAGCAAGCCAAAGAAAGTTCCCCACGTGGAGTCAGAATTGGCTCCCTCCCTGGGACAGTGAGAAAGTTTTACACAACATATACCAGAAAAAAAGAAATATGTAGGATGATTATTCTTTTTTTTGTTGTTATTCTTCAGTCACTAAGTCTGAACAGTGTCGGACTCTTTGCAACCATGGACTGCAGCACGCCAGGCTTCCCTGTCCTTCACTATCTCCTGGAGTTTGCTCAAACTCATGTCCATTGAGTCAGCGATGCTACAAGAACAAATCATGTTATGATTGCTATGATGCTATGAGAACTATGATTGATGCTATGATGCTATGATTGTTATGATGCTGTGAGAACAAATCATGTTAAAATGTCCAAGCTTTTCACAGAATATTTCTATTTGGAAAGCTACTCTTCTTTTGGATTGTAAAGCTCCGTGGGTTATCCCTTGGCCTCCGATGCCTGTGTATATGTTTGTAACAGTAGGAGAAGTGAGAGTGTCCTTTGAACGAGAGCAGTTTCTCTCCTGCACCTGAGTTTCCTGAAGCACTGACACAGTGCTCCTCACAGTACAATGATGATGTGCACTTAGGCCACGAGCCTTGCAGACTCCCCCCAGTACCTCCAGAGACCACAGCCCTGGTTTCCCGTGCCCTGCTGTGCTGACATTCTTATGCAGAATTCCTGTTAAAGGCATTGTCGTGCATTTCGAAGGGACCTTAAAAATAATGCACCCAACCATCTTGCTACTATTTTCATGAATAAATGCCAGCATCTGACCTTATCTCTTGGCTCCGCCTGGCAGTGACTTCTCTGCACCTCTTCACTAGGGGTATTGTCAGAGAAAAAGACTGCAGGGTTTTATTATTTAGGGAATTATCCATCTTCCTCAGACCTTTTCTAGGAGGAATAATTCTACACGGGGATAAACAGAGAGAGATAAAAATGGGTCACTCCATAATGTAATTTTATTTATTTTTTCCCCACGGAAAACCAGAAAACAAATTGGGACATTGTAAACCCTGATCCAGGCATAAGTCAGTAAGAGGATGCTGTAGAAGGCAGGCCAAACTGGAGTTCATAACTGCCTGAAATAGCGTGAAAATGCTTCATGATAAAAGCTGTCGCCCACAGCTTTTGGCATCTCTGTACTCTCTCCAAAGTGCGGATTTATAAAGTTCACTTGATTATTTCCTGGCACTCTAAGTATAAATATGTTGTTCATACTGGTTAAAGTTCTCAAGTTTGTGAATGGTTCATGCGCTAAAGGTAATGAGTTAAGCCCTGTACCCACTGTTAGTGCATTTGTCATGTGCATGGAACAAGTGAGTGAATGCATTCATAAATCCCTGGGAATGCCTTCCTTAAGGGGAGTTGACTAGCCTGCACTTCTCTCTGGGTGTCTTTCTGTAAGCACTGAAGACAGTGTCACCAACTCTTCCCCACTGTTGGCTGCATCTTGCTCATCTTTAAAACAATGTCGTTATTATATGTAAGTCTTCAGTTCATACATACCAACTATTTGATGTTTATACCACAAATTTGGGCTTCCCTGGTGACTCAGATAGAAAAGAATTTGCCTGAAATGTGGGAGACCTGAGGTCAATCCCTGGATTGGGAAGATCCCCTGGAGGAGGGCATGGCAACCCACTCCAGTATTCCTGCCTGGAGAATCCCATGGACAGAGGAGCCTGGTGGGCTGCAGTCCATGGGGCCGCAAGAGTCAGAACTAAGCACACACACACCATGAATTTAAAAAATGCAGATACAAGGGAGTCTAATTCATGTATGCATTAACTTTCTATTTCTGTCTGTTGTTCTCAGTCTTTACCATAAATCAGATATTCTTAACCAGGTGATGTAGAAAAGCACCTTATTCTCCCTGCCGGGGTCCAGCCCCGGCTGATCCAGGGTACAGGATCCAGAGGATCAGGATACAATAGCTTCAATTAGACATTAATTAGAGATGTAAAGAGTAATAGAATGAGGATAGCTCAGTAGGAAAATTCAGTGGAGAAAAGAGGCTGAGTAGCTTGGTTTACGCGGGAGACCAATAAAACTTCAAGACAAGAAGCTTGCACCACTTACGTAGGCCACAGGCGTCCTTCCATTCTCCCAAAGGAGAGGAGACACTGAGGCCTCCCTGGTCGGATCTTAGAAGCCCAGGCATAATTAGTAAGCATGGCGAGTTCCACGCTCCAGATGGAGACTCAGCCAGAGTGAGAGAGAGAGAGCGACATGGGGAGACCAGTCTTTCGAGGAACTGATCCCAATTCTTTATTTTCCAGAGTCTGTTTTTATACACTGAGATGTTATACAAAAGTCACGTGGGGACAGCAGTCCTGACTTTTATTAAAGTCAGGTGCTTCATACAAATGTATACAGAGGTCTTAGGGGTGTTACATCATCTTCTGGCCAGGGGGGCCTGCTGACAATTTATGACCCTCTCCTTGTGACAGTGGTCAGTCAACCAGAACACTTATTTCTCCAGGGGTGATTATTCTTAAAACAGACGCCACCCAAATAAAGTTACATTCCTATAGGGTGAGGGTATAGTGGGTTTTAGTTAAGGAAAGAATTTACTTAGCCTAAGGTCTAACGTGATTAATATCAAAGGTTAATACTTATTTCTTCTATATATTCATTAATGTGTGTAAGGGCAGGGGATGTGGAGACTTAGCAACAAACATTGGCTCAACAAATGAAAAACCCTTCACCAACACAATTTCTAATCAGCCCACTATACTTATACTAATGGTTTTCTAACTTTTCTAAGGAACCTGTTTTTAGAAGGTTTAAAGCATCTCGTGCCTCTTGGTTGGGAGGCTGTGAGCAATCACATGTGGCCGGACAAGCCTGTCAGGCAGGCTAGAGAACCTTCAGAGGAGTTTGTAGGTTAAAACACTCTTGTCACGCCCAGGAGTTTTTATTAACTGGAGCTCTAAGTTAACTCCTTCTCTGAAAGAGGTGGTGGGGGACAGCCCCCCGTAAAGTCAGAGGTGTAGGGGAGAGCACAAAGTAGTAAAGTAGGCAGGCTCTGGTTATGGGGGTAGATGCTCAAGGATTTCCAGGGGGACTCCTGAGGCTCGATCCTGCCTTTGCGTATGTCGAGCCTCCTTCCTCATGACCTTTGCCATGGGCGGAGTGCCTCACGCTGGCCCCCAACATCTCCCCATCTCTTGTTCCTGTCAGTTCTCTCCTTTCTTCTGGCTTCCCAGGTGGCACTAGTGGTAAAGAACCTGCCCGCCGGTTCAGGAGACATAAGAGACACGGGCTCCATCCCTGAGCTGGAAGATGCCCTGGAGGAGGGCATGGCAACCCACTCCGGTATTCCTGCCTGGAGAATCCCACGGGCAGAGGAGCCTGGTGGGTCTCAGAGAGTCAGACATGCACACATGCTTTCTTTATGCAGACTCCTTCCTCACTCCCATACTGTCCTGGTGAAGCCCACAGAGGTGGATCAGTGACCTAGGTCTAGGCACCCATAAGACTGTGTATTTTTAGGGAAGTAATGCAGGCCAGGCTAATCTGTCTTTATCCAGATTGTTATAAACTGGAATTTGGAAGTTAAATCTCTGTAGCTCTTGCATCATGAGATATAAACATGTGTGTTTGAGATTATTATGGCCATCTTTTCAGAAAGCCTCCTTTAGGAGGGAGTAGAGCAGATTGATTCAAGGAAGCATAGCTAAAAGAGAACTGGGGGGGGGGGGGAATATATGTACACACACACACACACACACACACACACATATACTGATTGAAGGCAGGAGGAGAGGGTGACAACAGAGGATGAGATGGTTGGATGGCCTCCCCAACTCAATGGACCTGAGTTTGAGTCAGCTCCAGGAGTTGGTGATGGATGGTTGGATGGCCTCCCCAACTCAATGGACCTGAGTTTGAGTCAGCTCCAGGAGTTGGTGATGGATGGTTGGATGGCCTCCCCAACTCAATGGACCTGAGTTTGAGTCAGCTCCAGGAGTTGGTGATGGATGGTGGATGCTCCCCAACCATGGCCTGATTTGAGTCAGTCAGGAGTTGTCGATGGATGTGGATGGCCTCCACTCAGACCTGATTTGACTCCAGGAGATGACTGAATTGACTGCTCCACAACTATATATTTGACTTGAACAACGAGGTGAGTCAGCTCAGGAGTTGGTGAGGACAAGAGCTGCGCTGCTGCATCCATGATTGCAAAGAGTTGACAGACTAGCGCACTGAATGAACACACACCATTATATTTTGACTCTTGAACAACATGGGGTTAGGAGCAATGACTCTCTGGATAGTCAGAAATCCACGTGTAATTTCTAATTGGCTCTCTTCATCTCTGGCTCCTCTGTATCCCTGGTTCTACATCCGTGGATTCAGTCAACCTCAGATTGTATAGTACTGTAGCTTTTGGTGTTGAAAAAAGGACCCATGTATGGGTGGGCCCACACATTTCAAACCCGAGTTGCTCAAGGGTGTTTTCTCCTCTGCCTGGATAGTTTATGAGTTAAGGACCATGGTGAGTTGAGAAATGTATTGAGATTCTGTCTTTCATCAGCAACTATTCCCATATGAAGAGACCCACGGGGGTGGGAAGCAATTTGGGTCAGTCACAGAGGCAATTTGAAGTCATGCAACATGTGGTGAGATGCTGGGTCAGGAATTAGGCACTGCTTTAGCGCCGTACAAGCCACGTGATACTGCTTAAGCCACTGAACACCTGTGAACCTCAATTTCCCGTCTGCAAAGCCTTGTGATGGTAAATAAGCCCTTCATAGCATTTTTACAGAGGCAAGAGTAAGTCATGAAATGTGCTTTGAAAACTGCAAATAAGCGATATAAGTTCAAGCTCTCACTACTAAGAAGTAGCTGGTTACAAGGACCGCTTGATGTGAAAGAAGATTGAAGTGGAGGAGGGAACAGGCATCTTGCTGTTTGTTTAAAACAATATTGCTGTGAGGTGTTTATTTATCTGAGGTCACAGATCCCTGTGAGAATTGATTACAGACATCCTTTTTCTGAACATCACCCACGTGTATATAAAAAAAAAGAAACACTTTGAAGACAATTTCTGGCTAGTACAAATGAGGTTAAGAGACTCACCCTCTTTTTTAATTTGCGACTTTCTTGACTTTTCTCTCCATTGATGGAATGTGAGCTTCATGAGCTCGCGGACCTTGACCTGCCCTCTGCTGCATCGGCACCAGCACCGGCTCACAGTGGGGCCCCCAGTGCCATGGGGCCCGAGGGGGTTCTGCTGTGCGCAGTGCAGAGCCAGCCTCACGGTGCCAAGGAGACAAACACCGGACCCCAGGCTGAGCCGTCTTGGGGAGGGAGGCCACAGGCGGATAAGCACACAACTGTTAAGGAAGTATTGATAGGACACGCGCCAGAAGCAAAGCTGCACTTAAGAACAGGAGGTCACCTTTGAGCAGGGCCTGATGTGGATTTCAGTGGTAGAAGGAGTTAGGGAATGAACTAAAGAACTATAGAGTGGCTCAGGAAAAGTGTAGAAACATAAATAAGAGGTCAGAAGTTGAAAAACAGCTGCTTTTAGCTATGTTTGGCTTAGTCATATATGCTTTGTTGAACATTCCTGATGTTTTTAAAACTGGAAGTTTCACTTAAAGACAACAACCTCTGCCTTCTCTTGCAGAGGATGGTGTGGCACATCTGACTCCCAAGCTGGGGTGGAGCCAGCAGCCAGTCCCTGTCAATGAAGTGATTCCTCCCCTCCCAACCGGTCTCCTTTCAAGCCATCCACCCACCCCCCCGCCCCCCAATGTCATTCACTTATGGAAAAACTTGGTCGAGTCAGAAGAATCCCAGAGCACGTCTTGTGAAAGAGGCATTTATGGAATGGCTCCTGGGGGGGGATTCATTACCGGGAAGAATCAGTGTATGTTGAATGCTTTCTACTGAACACAAATAGAGCTGAAGTAGATGAATGTAAAACAAATCAATTAACAGTAACACAATGAAAAAATATATGTAATTAGTATGAATGACAGAAACAGACATGATCATTGTTGGTAAACCCAGTGAGGAAGTTGCTGCAAATTATGCAGAGGTGATTGCATAGATGAGGCTGTGTTGGGTGATACGAATTGTCAAATTGTGCTGTTGGAGAAGACTCTTGAGAGTCCTTTGGACAGTAGGGGATCAAACCAGTCAGTCCTAAAGGAAATCAGTCCTGAATATTGACTGGAAGGACTGATGGTGAAGTTGAAGCTCCAATACTTTGGCCACCTCATGCGAAGAACTGACTCACTGGAAAAGACCCTGATGCTGGGAAAGATTGAAGGTGGGAGGAAAAGGGAACGACAGAGGATGAGATGGTTGGATGGCATCACCAACTCGATGTACATGAGTTTGAGCAAGCTGTGGGTGATAGTGAAGAAGAGAGGAGCCTGGCATCCAATACTTTGGCCACCAACGCGAAGAGCCAACTCATTGGAAAAGACCCGGATGCTGGGACAGATTGAAGGCAGAAGGAGAAGGGGGCAGCTAAAGGAGAAGAACGAGGAAGCGTTCTAAGGGATCGGACAAGACTTAGCAACTGAACAACAATCATTTAATTTAATGATTGTATGCATTCCTCATTAAGTCACCATTTCTAAGGTGTCAATTATCATGATAATTGCCCCCTCCATCCAAAAACAAACAAACAAACAAACTTGGTGTTCCCATCGCCTGAAGCCAAGCACGAAAACCGACAAAGCAAAGGAGAAAGATTAAAAACCTCGGGAGCCAGGGCCAGAGGAAGAGAAAGTAATTTGCTTTGACCCAGGCAATAAATCTGCCGGGCAGTAATGACCATCTCTTGACACTGGCAGTGACATTGATCAAGTGCAGTGTCCCAGGCTGGTGCCCCCGCTTCCCCCGAACCAGAGCCTCTTCTGATTGTTCGCTTCACTATTTATGAACAAACGTCAGAGAGCAGAGATAAAGGGACGATGCAAGTGCAGTGGCCTCTTTGGGTTAATGCGAGCCCTGATGGAAATCATCACAGACGCCATTCTGGGGGCCAAGGAAGGCGCTCTTTTCTGTTTATGTCATTTTTTCAGCTGTAGAAGTGTTCCTGCGACTTGATATTCAGGTAGTTCCAGAGGTCTCACTGGAACAAAGAAGTGCAAAAGTAGACCAAGAGCTTCCGCAGCTCAGTCGCATTGGTGGTTCAGCCACATGGCTGTGGGCGCAGAGAGGTGGTTTGTTTTCCTCATTTGGAAATCTGAGCGCAACATTTCCAACATGCAGTGAAGCAGATGTTTTTCCCAGACTGATTTTAGTAAGTCTCCTTTATATAAATTGTTGGATGTGATGGCTCTGATTTTTTACCCAATTGTGTTTTATTTTCTCTGTCACTTATAATTTATATGATATCCATAAAGTGGCATTGATCTTCATCTTGTATTGTTTCTAATTATTTAATATGTATGAAGTATATTTATATCACATATATGAGAAAAAATCTAAACACCATATGTTCATCTTCTAGCTTAAGGAATTTTTACTAATGCCTACCCCTTGTCCCCATGACCCTCATGGATCCCATTTATCGTCCTCTCCACAAACAAGTCATGATTACTGTGAGGACGGGGTGCGCCACCCTGTTTTCCTTTGTGCTTCTACTGCATGGGCACCGCCGGGAGCATCATCCAGAGGCTGCTCTGCAGGCTTCGGGAATGGGCACCGCCGGGAGCACCATCCAGAGGCTGCTCTGCAGGCTTCGGGAATGGGCACCGCCGGGAGCATCATCCAGAGGCTGCTCTGAGGCTTCGGGACTGTCTCCACGTGGGCTTGTGCATCACGGGCGCTGCAGCCATGCCCCCGCTCCACGTTGACTGTTTCAGATTCCTTTATGCTGGTGTGATGGTCTGGGCGGGAGACCAGCAACCAACCACCCAGAAGCCAAATCTAGCTCACTACTTCTGTTTCATTATTTTATTTTATGTCATTTATTTTTTTAAATGACCAGTTAGTTAAAAATGGCTTTTCTCCTCACACTTTTAGATGGATATATTTTAAATAGTTACATTAATATAGCATCTATACACGTCCCTATATATTATCCTGTTTTGCTTCTTAGCAGGTGAAGTCTAACACATTTACTTTTTGGCTCTTGAAGAAAAAGTTTGCTGACCTGTGCCCTAGCCCTTTAGGTCATTAATTTCATTGTAAGAAAAAACGTGAGCTCTGTATTCATTTGGCTGCGTCCAATCTTAGCTGTGGAGCAAGGCTCCCACTGTGCTGTGCGAGGCCTGTGTTCCGGAGCAGGCTCTGCAGCCGTGGGGTGCTGGCGCGGGAGTCGCAGAGTGTGCACTCAGTGGCTCTGCGGCACGTGGGACCTTAGTTCCCAGACCAGGGGCTGAGCCCCGGCCCTTCCATTTCGAGGTGGAGTCTTAACCACTGGACCACCTGGGAAGTCCCCAGGATTTGTTTTTTAGGAAAATATCTAGTCTGAAGTTGAAGGCACTTGCTTGTATCAGTTTGTTTGCTATTACAAGTGCTGTGGCGTAAACACTCCTGGGCCAGTCCTTGGGTCTACAAGTTTACAGCCTGTAAGTCTGACTGTAAGTTATGTGCCTCTTCAGTTGTATCAAACAATGCCACGAGATTTTCCAGAACGGTTGTGCCGGTTTGTGGTCCCAGGAGCAGAGGCAGGGAACAGTGAAAGGAGCTGTCTGTTTCTCTCCACTTTCCCCACCCCATTTTGCCTCATGTAGCTCCCTGCTTGAGTGTGGGGTTCAAGGAACAAGAAAAGTCTCCCATAGCTGCATCCTCAGGGATTGCGGACAAACATAACTAAATCTCCTGGTAGCCATCATAGTACCTGATAGATGACATTTTACAGAATGGTTACAATATTCTAGTAATTCATTGTAAATATAATTTTATTCAAAACTGTAAAAATACACTGAACTTTATATCCATGATATATATGTATATACATTCATGGAATTCAAATGTTGTTAATATCTTTGTTGGTGTATGCATTTTTGGAAAATTAAAGAAACATTATCTAATTGTCTGCCAACTTACACAAAACTTCAAGTGACAAAATGAAATTTCAACAGAAATAGGAGTAATGTTAACAATAGCAGTCTGTGCTGGGTGAGCTGTGGTTTTTGTTCAAGGAGACCAAAGAATCTGAGAATCAGGTCACCACCTGTAAACATTGCTCTGTTCTCAAAGTGGAGAGTGAAAAAGTTGGCTTAAAGCTCAACATTCAGAAAACGAAGATCATGGCATCCAGTCCCATCACTTCATGGGAAATAGATGGGGAAACAGTGGAAACAGTGTCAGACGTTATTTTTGGGGGCTCCAAAATCACTGCAGATGGTGACTGCAGCCATGAAATTAAAAGACACTTACTCCTTGGAAAGAAAGTTATGACCAACCTAGATAGCAAATTCAAAAGCAGGGACATTACTTTGCCAACAAAGTTCCATCTAGTCAAGGCTATGGTTTTTCCTGTGGTCACATACGGATGTGAGAGTTGGACTGTGAAGAAGGCTGAGCACCAAAGAATTGATGCTTTTGAACTGTGGTGTTAGAGAAGACTCTTGAGAGTCCCTTGGACTGAAAGGAGATCCAACCAGTCCATTCTGAAGGAGATCAGCCTGATGCTAAAGCTGAAACGCCAGTACTTTGGCCACGTCATGTGAAGAGTTGACTCATTGGAAAAGACTCTGATGCTGGGAGGGATTGTGGGCAGGAGGAGAAGGGGACGACAGAGGATGAGATGGCTGGATGGCATCACTGACTCGATGGACGTGAGTCTGGGTGAACTCCGGGAGTTGGTGATAGATAGGGAGGCCTGGCGTGCTGCAATTCATGGGGTTGCAAAGAGTCGGACACAACTGAGTGACTGAACTGAACTGAACTGAGTTGATTTCCAGACCGTATTCTCACTCTCGGAGAAATTGCACTTCCTCATGGAAATGAGAGCCAATCCATCGTGGGGAATGGTGTTTATGTAGATGGCTCTGTTTAGAAATACTATTATAAAGCTAACCCAGGAAGTTCAATTTCTCTCCCCAACCAGTATATCTTTGGAATTATTTCCCTTGTGGATCAATAGAACAGAGAATAGAATTGGCTTCTCTTGGTGGGCACTCCTCCTCCAGGTCCCCCCAAGTGCTTTGTGTAATGGAAAACAGCCTTTAATAGAACAGTGACGGTAATGCTTTCTCTTTCCCTGGCATTACGGCAGAAATGGAGCTGATTCAGAGTCAAGCAGCATGAGAAGAGACACGCTCTCTTAAGTTAACAAAGCCGAGACGCATATGTGCTATGGATACTCAGAGTTCCGAAACTGTCAGTTTCCCATTATCCAGAGCGGTCAAAGAGAGAAACATCCTTGTTTTTATTCAGTCCTGTGCCTGTCTTCATGCCATCGACTGAGTGTCTGAGGACAGGGGCCCTACTGCCTTCATCTGTATATGAGTGGCATACAGATGCCCAATATTTTTATTGAAAAATATATGTGAATAAATACAGTAGATTAAATAAGTGCCCCCTATATAGCTGGCATGCCGTCAGGCATAGAATGACTACACAGGTTAGATTTCCCCATCTAGGGGAACTCCATGGTGGTCTACAAGAAGTGTCATGGAGCTGAATAATGAGAAAATCTCTTTTCAACAACAATACGTATAGAAGTTGAATTTACTAGTAAAAATGAGTTGAACTGTTCTCCTTCTCTGAGCAAAAATAAAACAACCATTGGAGACAACTAATTGCTCTGGCAGAGCAGTGTCTATAGAGCCAAGCTCAGGGACTGAGGTCACCTCCCTGGGTCGGCAATTACGGTGGCATTTCACAGCATGTGTTGGAAGAAGCAGAACTTTTGGATATGAACTGATAAGCATTGACGCTAAAGTGAACTCTTGAGCAAGTGAAGTAATAGCGCCTGTGAAAAGCAGCATGTAATGATATTAATACGTTTCTGAAAAATGGAATCAACCGGCTCCAGTGCAGGGCATGTGGAGAGGGGTCAGGCACATGTGCAAAGTAGATTTTCAGAAGAGACTAGACTTGATCTGATCACATGAGAACAGAGAAAAATGTCCTTATCCCAGATTCTTAGGAGAAGAAAATAAAAATTGACATCAAATATCCCTAAATAGTATTTACAAAGTATATACAGTCTTTAAGCCATTTACAAAAATGTAACAGCTAAACAGATTTAAGTCTCATTCCAGAGAGGAGGCCCATTCATTCTAAACAATTGTTTTGCTTTCTTTTTTTTTCTCCCATTAAGTCAAGAGTTAATGAGCCACTCCAAGTATTGTTAATGATTTAACAGCATCCTTGAGGGCAGGGGCCTTTTCTTACTTGCTTTCTGCTCTGTCATCCACATCCAGGATAGTTTATTTATTCAGCAAATGTTTATTGAGCATCTACTTCATGCCAGGCACCAAGAACACCGCCAAGGCATTGAGCAAAAGATGCCTAGTCTTCTCTTTTATTGGAGCTATGAGTCTAGTGGGGCTATTTTTCTTCACATATTTGACCAGTGAGCCCTTGTTCACCAAGCCAGCTCTTGTTCTAGACAGGAAGCTGAACACACTATAAGGAAGGGATGGAAATTAACCAAGCTGATTGTTAGGGAGATAGACAGATGGGGGTTTCTGGAGGGGAAATGTGCAAGGAGATAGAACAGGGTGGTGTTCCAGAGCATGACTGCATGGCTCTGTAGATGGCTGTGTAGATGGGACTCAGGAGAAGCCCCAGAGAGAGCGAGATTTTAAGCTAAGAAATCTGCATAACAGAAGTGAATCTGTCACCGAAAGTGCTGGGCCTGGAGGATTGAGGACTGAATTACTCAATAGAGAATTAAATATTATTGTTTAATTGTCGATATCTGAAGTGCAAAGTCCCATGGATGGAGGAGCCTGGTAGGCTGCAGTCCATGGGGTCGCTAAGAGTCGGACATGACTGAGCAACTTCACTTTCACTTTTCACTTTCATGCATTGGAGAAGGAAATGGCAACTCACTCCAGTGTTCTTGCCTGGAGAATCCCAGGGACGGTGGAGCCTGAGGGGCTGCTGTCTTTGGGGTCGCACAGTCGGACACGACTGAAGCGACTTAGAAGTAGCAGCAGCAGAAGTGCCATGCTAATTTTTATAAGCGGCCTTTCTCCCTCTTTGAGTTCACATTATTTTCATCTATTCCTTCTAAACGTCTATGGTTCTGAAAACGCACAGGCAAAAACATCCCACTTTACCAGTTTTCCCTTTAGACAGAAAGCGCTTCCCTTGTGGTTAGCGACTTTTGATCGTTTTCCCCTCCTAATTCAGGGTAGTTGTTGAGAGTGTTCTGAGGATAAGGTGTTTGTTTTTTTTTTTTTTTCCTACTTCTGCCTTTAGGGCAAGCAATACCACCTTTTGCAGTGTTAGTTTTAAAATTCTCTGGGTTCAGGATACCAAGAATAACTGGCATAACAAAGAGCAGAGAAACATTCAGCAATTGACAATCACCATTTCAAAAAAAATTAAAAGCTGTGCTAAATGGATCTTAACGTATTCAAATACGTGAAAAATGTGCTTCAAAACACAGCTGGGGAAAGACGTTTGTTTTTATTAAAAGTTGTTCAGAGGCATCATCATAGCGACAGAATCTTTAAACATCTACCAACACAAAGACCTGAGAAATAGCTCTTCACTGAGTCTTTCACCTGCTCTATTTTATATATTCTGGAAAGCTATTGGTGCTCTCTTAGCAAGGGCTTCTTCATATCTGCCAGATTTTATGAATGATCGTTCTCTGCTGATTCAGTCTGGGAAAATCCCTTTTGCTGAGACAGTCCCTAATGGCCGCCCTTATAGCCTTTCTCACTCATTTTATTCCTCAAGGGAACTTCCTGTGTCTCCAGTCTAAGCACAGAGGATCTGAACACCCGAAAATCGCTTTAGCTGGGTTTTCCTTCAGTCAGTCCTCTGCCGGGCGGTATGGATTTTTAGATCTCAGAGTTCAGAGAGATTTTCCGGTTCATATCACCAGAGGCCAGATCACGCAGACACAGTATCAGTAGGTTGTTGCTTCGTTCAGACTAAAACTCTGCCTTCTGCTCTTCGCTTGGTTTTCCTCGGCTCCTTCCAAAACTCTCCAATGCCGACCTCAGAGCTTCGACTCTGTACTAAGATATGCCTGTGTGGTGGATTGAAATGATCACAGTGAAACTTACATCACCTTTCCTTCAGACCGTGTCTGAGACCGATTCTGATTAGTAAGGGAGTGCTCTCAGGAGAGAAGCCTGATTGGATGTACAGGAAGCAGGATGTGGGCTGGGGGAAAGCTGGGTAAAGATGTGGTTTAGGTGCTGACTCGACTCAGCCTCATCCCACAGGGAGTTCTGGAGCCAAAGGAACACCAGAGTTGTCCCAGTTTGAGAAGAGGATGGGTTTTTACACCATGGGAACCGCTGGGCATTAGCTGTGGGTCCTCCCGGGGGACAGGGGCCTGCTCTTCATCAGGCATCTCTGGGTGAGGCGGGTCCTGTTGGGACCTGGAAATCCTCCCAAAGGGAGCAGCCAGGAGCTGTGAGGACCCAACGACCCTGGCAACCTGGAGATGGGCACCCCTTGGGAAAGGGGATCCCAGCAGGGAGTCAGCAGGGAGTCCACACAGGTCAGCACCGACCCTGGCGACCTGGAGATGGGCACCCCTTGGGAAAGGGGGTCCCAGCGGGGAGTCAGCAGGGAGTCCACACGGGTCAGCACCTACCCTGGCGACCTGGAGATGGGCACCCCTTGGGAAAGGGGGTCCCAGCGGGGAGTCAGCGGGGAGTCCACGCAGGTCAGTCAGCAGGGAGTCCACACGGGTCAGCACCTACCCTGGCGACCTGGAGATGGGCACCCCTCGGGAAAGGGGGTCCCAGCGGGGAGTCAGCGGGGAGTCCACGCGGGTCAGCACCGTGCCTCTGGTGCCGTTGCTCTTCCTGCCATCAGCCATTCTGGGCCGGGAGGCCCACCGCACAATCAGTTTTCCCTGCGGAGTAAACAGTTACCGATCTGTAACTGATCCTCTCTCATCCACTCTTCAACGGCTCAGCTTGAGTTTGACACGTCAAGAAGCTCCAAACAAAAGGCATAGTTACTGAGGCTGAAAATGTCATCGATGACCTATTATCTGCAGGATTGGTCCTGATGCCCTGAAATGGCATGTTGTGTTTGTCAGTGGAGGACATGTAAACAGCAGTGAAGACTTTCCCATTAAGGAACAAAATGTTGATTTAAAGTTTCATGCCTCAGGTGGATCACTCCCTGCCAGCCTCTAGGGAGAATGCACGTGCTACTTAATAGCACTCAGAAAGCAACTCACTGCAAGAGCTTGGAAGGCATGTGCAACTAGATGTGAGGTGTAGACGCTCGCTTTCAGTTCAGCTGTGAAAGGCTAATTTGAGGATCATTTGGCCTCTAAGATAGAAAGCTACTCAGTCTTCCAGTCGTCTTCTTTTTTTTACTGTGGTCGAAGTCGCATAATCCAGAACATAGTATCTTAGCCACGTGTAACTGTGCAGCCCAGTGGCACTGAGCGCCTTCACACAGCCCTGCAGCTCCCACCGTCATCCATCCTGGGCAGCTTTCACCTTCATAAACTGAAACTTTGTCCTCATTAAACGCTAAGCCTCAATCCCCTGCTCCCCCAGCCCCTGGCCCCTGGCGTCTGCCAGTCTGTTTTGTGACGCTATGGATCTGACGATGCTAGGTACTTGGTTTAAATGGAATCAGACAGTGCTTGTCTGCGCCCAATGCATGTTCTAAGGTTAACCTAATATACGTCCTACAAGGAGGTCATGCCTGCCTGTTTCTTCCCTGGGTCATACAGTAGGTTCTCACCAATCTTCCTAATGTACGTGGAGCAGCCACTGTTCATGAACTGCAGGGCCCTGGAGGTTAAACGAACAAAAGACGCAGTGACGGTGGCCGCGTCAGGAGCTGTCTCTGTCCGACTCAGGCCTTGTCCTAAGAAGGTGATGTGTCTCGTTTAACAGTAAAAGAAACCCTGCGAAGGACATCTCATTATTCCTGTGTACAGGTGAGGCAGCTGAAGCACAGGGAGTCCCTCCTGAGGTAAAACTGCCAAAGATGCACTGAGCACAGTCTGGGCCCTCACAGCCGGGGAAGGGAAGGTTGCAGAGTATGGACCCAGCATACAGGGCTGTGTGATTGAATCAGGTGGGCCTAAGAGGATTTCCTTAACGTAACAAGGAGGACAGGAACTTCCTGGCCAGGGAGAACAGCAGGTGCAAAATCCTTGTGCCTGGAAGAGCACAGTCCTGCGGCTGGTGGGAGAGTCGGGGCCGGCCTGGAGAGGCGCAGCTGGAAAGGGAGGCGGCGGCTGGAATACGCAAGACTCTGTTGCCTGTGTGACCAGGGTTTTCTCCGATGTAATTAGCAGTGGAAGCACTGAAGCACTGGAAAGCCATCGGTTGTTTAAGTGGTGTTGAGCATGAGAGCATGTGTTTGCCTGTTATGATTAGTTTTTGTTTTCAAGGAGCCCCCTGGTCTTAGAATGAAGAGTAGATTGTAAGGAGGACAGAATAAGGGCATAAATTACGAGCTATTGCAGGTAGACTGGGGTGAATTCTGACAGTGGCTTTACTAGAGTGTTACTGATGAAGCTAAACAGAAGTTTCATCAGAAAATTGATAGGAATTGGTAATGGGTTGGATGAAGAGTTACCCAGAAAAATGCTAAAGTTTATTCCTGGTTTCTTACTTACATGATTGTAAGAAGAATGTAGGGAAAGACATATGGGATAAAGACCAAGTTTTCTGGGACGATCATGAGTTTGGTTCTACATCTATTTAATTTGAAGTACTTTTGAAAAAATAGAACAAGAGAGGACAAAAAGGTAGTAGAAAAGAAGTCTAAAATAAAACTCTGAACTAGAGATGGTCATTGAATTTATGAGTGGGGATGAAACTGACCTAAAAGTATACAAAGTGAAATAAGAAGACACAGAAATAGCCTTGAGTACTCTAATATTTGGGGCTTCCCAGTTGGCGCGGGGCTTCCCTGGTGGCTCAGAAAGTAAAGAATCTGCCCGTAATGCGGGAGATCTGGGCTCGATCCCTGGGTCAGGAAGATCCGCTGGAGGAGGGCGTGGGAACCCACTCCAGTACTCTTGCCTGGAGAATCCCATGGACAGAGGAGCCTGGCGAGCTGCAGTCCATGGGGTCGAAAAGGGTCAGACCTGACGGAGCGACTCAGCAGAGCACGCAGCACAGGTGGCTCTCGTGGCAAAGAACTCCCTGCCGAGCGGGAGTCAAGAGATGTGGGTTCAGCTGGAGAATCCCCATGGACAGAGGAGCCTGGTGGGCTGCAGTCCCTAGGGTGGCAAAGAGCTGGATACGGCAGACGTGACTTAGCACGCGTAAACACACTCTCACGTTTAGTGACTTGACACACACGTCTCAGTAGGTTACCACTTGTGGAATGAAGAATTCATTAATGAGCTGAAGAAATGGTATTCTTAGTTTGTTGTCGGGCAGAATAAACGTCTGCTAAAATTGTCAATTATGGATTCCTTTCCTTAACTTCTTGTTTGGAAAAGGAACTCTTCAAAGTGAGGAGGAGAGGATTTGTTTCATTCATAAAGCAAAGGGAACATTTTTAACAGAAAGCAAATTTATCTTCTTGTTCGCTTTTAAAACTTCCACGTTCTTGCTGAAACACAGATTTCTCACCAAGCACCATGAACAGCACACCAACCAAGAAAGGAGCCCCTCTTTGTCTAATGATGATTCATCTCTGACCAGTCATTTGCCAAGAATCCCAGGGCACCTCTGAAGAATGGAATTGAAAACTTGAAATACAGTATGACTCCTGTGTTACCAATTAGAGCCAAAGAACCCAAGAGCGAGCTTACTAAATCCTCTTTGACGGAGAGCAGGCAAGCATCTGAACAAACATGCCATGTGAAGTACACAGTAGCCTGAGGCTCCAACGGAGGAGAAATCCAAAATCAACAAAAGAGAGCCTCTCTAGCTCACCTGGGCGATTGGGATTAGTCTGTCACCTTTTCCCGGTGGAGGCTACAGCCGTCCCCGGGCAGCCTCGCCTGTGTCGCACCCTACCAACAGGGACAGACCAGGTTTATTTCTACTGTTCACTGGGCTCACTGCAGACAAATAACACGGGGAGGTTGCAATTCCCTGAAAATAGTACTCAGCAGATTAAATCTATTGCGCATGTGCTGTCTTCCAGATAAGTTCAAGAATATGGTGCATTTTATTATTTTATTTTTTAAGTAAATATGACAAAAACACGAAATTGTCTTCTTAACAGAGGCTTAAGCTTAAACATTGAAATCCCACATCAGTGGAGGAAAAGCAGCTTTGTCCAGCTGGCCATCGCAGGCATAGTCTACCTTGCAGAGAGACTTCAGGGTGTGTACTCATGGCCACTGCTCTGTAGCTCTCCTTTAAGTTATTTTTTTAATTTATTCTCTATTTTTAAATGCATCTTTCTTTGTTTCACTGAGTCGGGTCTTAGTCTCAGCACCTGGGCTCTCTAGCTGTGGCGTGGGGGCTGAGTGTCCCTGCCCCGTGTGGGCTCTTAGTTCCCTGATGAGGGGTCAAGCCTACATCCCTTGCACTGCAAGGCAAATTCTTAACCACTGGAATTGTTAACCACTGAAAAAGTCCCTAGCCTTTTTAAAAAAATCTTAGTCCCTCAGAGGCTCATTGGTATGGAAATTGTCAACAGGCTCCCTTGCGTCCTGACTTAGAGTTGAAGCAGCTGATGAGAAGTACCCGCCCAGTCCTCAGTACAGAAAGGAGTAAAGCGGAGGTGTTCCGTTGTTCTGGTCTCCGGGTTCCTGTGGGTGACGTGCTCCCTTTGTCACAGATCAGCACCCCTCCCACAGCCCTCTCTGTCTCCAGGGCTGGAAATTTTCCTTTTCTTGCCCTGTAAAGCCTGTAGATGACAGTATAACCCGCTCTTGCCCTGTAACGCCTGTAGGTGACACTGTGACCCGCTCTTGCCCTGTAACGCCTGTAGGTGACACTGTGACCCGCTCTTGCCCTGTAAAGCCTGTAGGTGACACTGTAACCCGCTCTTGCCCTGTAACGCCTGTAGATGACACTGTGACCCGCTCTGTAACCAGCCCCCAGCTGCCCTACTACTCCTTGTGGTTCCCCTACCCTCAGCCCGCATCTTTGTGTGTAGCCCCTTTATGAAACCACATTAGTTCTCTGGGGTCCCTGACCCACATTGGGTAACACAATTCAGTTCAGTTCGGTTCAGTCAATCAGTCATGTCAGACTCCTCGTGACCCCACGGACTGCAGCACGCCAGGCCTCCCTGTCCGTCACCAACTCCCGGAGTCCACCCAAACCCATGTCCATTGTGTCAGTGATGCCATCCAACCATCTCATCCTCTGTCATCCCCTTCTCCTGCCCTCAACCTTCCTCAGCTCTTGCATCAGGTGGCCAAAATATTGGAGTTTCAGCTTCAACATTAGTCCTTCCAATGAACACTCAGGACTGATCTCCTTTAGGATGGACTGGTAACACATATCACAGCCAAATCACTCTGGAACCTCAAATCAGGAATTAAAAAACAGAGACAAAGAAAAATGCCTTAGAAGGATGCTGATGGACAGAAGCTAACTCAGATAATAGTCCTTGTTAAAGGCATCTCTCAATTCACAGGGACCTTCCTTCTGGAGGCATCAGTTCCCTGGGATGTGTTTTAGGCCAGTGTGTCCACGTGGCAGCTTCTCATGTATCCACATGTAGCTAATATGAAAGGGTAGTCACATGCCCTGATAAGGGCCAGTCAGGTCCTTTTCCTGGAAACTGCCAAAGGTCAGTTACTGAGCTGTGGGGTTAATTACCTGAGCAGTAGGAGGATGAAGTAAGGAATGAAGGCAGAGACTGCAACACGAGAGAGTACTTCCAAACGGCAACACCTCCCCAGACTTGGCCTCGTGTCTCCCTTGGACAGAGTTATCACCACATCTTTAAAATAAAACCCTCCATTTTTATTTGTTACCCAAAACTGGATTCCGTTACCTGCAACTAAAAGAGTCCTAACTGATCCATCAAAGAACAAACAATGCTTTTCAACCGGCAGGAATGTGGTGGGTACCTGTGGCTCTATTCCAGCCCCAATCTAATGGAACTTTCTGCAGCGATGGAAATCATCTGTAAAACCTTCAGTGTCTGATACAGTACCCACCAGCCACATGTCGATATCAAACATGTGAAATGTAGGTGATGCAATTAAGGACTCTTTTGTTTTATCACTGGAGAAGGAAACGGCAATCCACTCCAGCACTCTTGCCTGGAAAATCCCATGGAGGGAGGAGCCTGATAGGCTACAGTCTATGGGGTCGCAAAGAGTCAGACACGACTTACTTTAATAGCCGTATGTGGCTAGTAGCCATCATATTAGACAGCTCAGCTCCAGACTTTCGGGTTTTCCTTATTTTTGTGAAGTCAGTTTCCAGAGAAGCCTCGGGGTTGAGGGCTATCTGCTGGCAACACGTGCCACAGCTGAGGAAGCAAAATCAGTCAGCCCAGCAGAGGGATCTATGCAGTGTGTTAAAGCAACCAGGACTGGTCCTCTCAGCCCTTCAGATGGAAAACCCTAGAGTTATCCATCATTTCTCTATGAACCCATCCCAGCTCTGCCTTCAGAGTGTATCTAGAATATGACTGTATTTGCCACCTCTACTACTGCCATCCTTATTCAGACCACTGTCCTCTCATTTCGGAGAAGGCAATGGCACCCCACTCCAGTGTTTTTGCCTGGAAAATCCCAGGGACGGGAGAGCCTGGTGGGCTGCCGTCTGTGGGGTCGCACAGAGTCGGACACGACTGGAGTGACTTAGCAGCAGCAGCAGGCCTCTCATTTAGAATAAGTAACATTCTTGCTGGTTATTAATTGTCCTGTTTTTGCCTATGTCCTGCTTCTAGTTTCTGCTGTGCAGCTCAACTGCTCAGTCATGTCCCACTCTCTGCGACCCTATGGACGGCAGCCCGCCAGGCTCCTCTGTCTATGGGATATTCTAGGCAAGAGCACTAAAGCGGGTTACCATTTTCCTCCTCCAGGGGATCTTCCTGACACAGAGATCGAACCTGTGTCTCCTGCATTGGCAGGCAGATTCTTTACCACTAAGCCACCAGTTTATGCTAGAATATCTTAAAACATATGGTAGCTACATCACTTCTCTGCTCCAAACTCCAAAGTTTTCCCATCTCATTTAGGGTAGAAGTCAGCATTTCTAGAGCTTTCTACAGGGGTCATGCCCTGTCCGTCCACAGCAATCTGACACTGTTTCTTATATATGCTCTACATCAGGCCCTGTAGGCACCTCCTGGCAAAGGACTTTGAAGTAGACTCTGTGTCCATCTGAGAATACATAACGCCTATCTTCCCGTCTGGCTTCGTCCCTCATTCTACGAGGGCTCTGCTCATACATCACCTTCTCAGCAAGGCCTTCTCAAACAACCTCGGATTAAACAATGATTCCCCTATCCCTACCATTCCTCATCACCTTCCTGGACTAAACAGGGAGATGCTCTTCCTGGGGGAAGCAAACAGCAGTGAACTGAACCTCCATGGTCACCCTTAGCAACTGGAATTCATGAAGCCGTGTGAGGCTGGACTCGGGGCCACTCGCCTTCACCCCCGCCTCAGGTCAGCAAGACCCCCGTGGGGAGCTGAGCCTGCACCCAGCCTTGGCAGCAGTCGAGCAGAAAGAGGGAGGGTAGGGGGTGAGGTAGTTGATAATCTGCTTTCTCCTTCCTCCAGTGGATCCCAGGGGAAGCTAAGACTCCACCTTTCCCAGCATCCGTGAGGCAGGGACAGGTGTTAGGTGCTGAACCACGTGCTCCTCCACTCGGTCCTTCTCCTGCCCTGATGTCAGCCGAGCCCAGTGGGAAGCGGCCCTTCCAGCTGCACCTGGAGGCACTTAAGCGCATGGGAGGGCATCAGCCAGGCTGTTGGGGGTTAAACCTCCCCTCCCCCCTGCTGGGACTCAGCGCCCCACTTTGCTGCGGGGGTTGACAAGGAGCAGCAAGAAGCTGAGCAGACACACCCACGTGCCCCTGGCACGCACCTCACGGGGACTGCCTGCTGCAAACAGGAGGCTAAACAGGATCCAGACTCTTACAGAATCAAGCATTTTACAGTACATTTGAAAGTCCCTGAGACCCAGAAAATAATAGCATGAGAAAATCCGCTGGCACCAATACTGATGGAAAAAGATACTGGATTATTTACTAGAAAACAAATGAATGTAAATAGTACAAACATCCAGTAAAAGATATCTCAGGCTATGAGGATTTGACTAGGGAACTCTACTGAGCTAACATGAATTCTACTCACTCTGTTTCAAAAAATAGAAGAGGAGGAAACATGTCCTAATTCATTTTATGAGGCTACCATTGCTCTGATACCGAAGACAACAAATTCAGGCAGACCAATAGGTAAGCGATAGACCAGTCTCTCATTAACTTAAAAAAATTCTCAATAAAATATTAGCAAATACAATGAAGCAAAATATGAACGAAATTACACACCATGACAAAGTGGGGTTTATTCCAAGCATGAAGGCTGGTTCAAATTTGAAAGTCAATCAAACTGGAGTTTTAAAATTATGAACTAAATTTTCGTTAGTAATTATTGTGTTTAAATTGTCCATATCATATTGGGTATGTAGATCATAGTTGGTGCTTCTGATGAATTGATTCATTCCCTCTAAATTATAAAATGTGCTCATCCTACTGCTGAATGCCCACACTGCCTTTCAGTGGCTATAGACTCTGTAGTGATTACCATGCTTCATTCTTCATATTGGTAATTCAATATGAAAAAAGCTTTTTACTTTTAACCTCTGTCAGTTTTGCTAGTGAATTATCAGTGTTTTTTTTTTTCTTTTCCTGAAGCACCAGCTTTATTTTCCCATTGACTTTGTTTTCCTTTTTAATTAAATTCATAACACTCTATCCACACTGCCTAAATCCATCGTGTATGCAATAAGGAGACTGCCATATTTTGATCACATCAAATGATGAAAATTTTGAAATATGAAGTAGCAAGTAAAATAGAAAACTTAAAGGTTGTTTGTTGATCAACTAAAGTTCTAATTAAAACCTAAGCCTATACTCCATTTATGACATTTTCTAACATAAATTTAACACTCTTCTTTGTTTCATTTATTTCCAGCTGGACCTGAGTAGCTTTTGAATAGGAAACGGCAGTTACATCAATTGAATGGTGTTAATGTATCTCGGGCATCTCCATTTGGTCTGTTTCTTTTCCTTTGTTGGCTTGTACTTAGGTAAGAAATTTCCAAATATTGCATATACTAAAACAGTGCTTTTAAAAAAAAGACGTCAGGGTTATATTTTTAATAAATTTAGAATCACATTTAAATTTTGTTTCCTCAGGCAACACCTTAATCATCATGTTATTTAGGATTTTCCATTTTGATATAAACAAAAATTTTGATGGATAGCATTAGTTAATATAAAGAATTAGATGCAACTTCTAAAAGCAGTTTTTAGCAGTTTATATTTGTGGATTTTATACTGCAGACAAAAAAAAAAAAGTAGCAATCAAATTTCTTCACTTACCAGGGTGTTAAAATGCAAATAGAAGTGGATTTAACACAAAGCTGTCTGCCCTTAAGATACAGTTTGATATGCGAGAAGAGTCTCTTACAATAACTCCAGTAAATTAAAACATTTGCAGACTTTAGGGCATTGTGTTGTAGCTTAGTTTAATTTTACTTCAAAAGACCATTAAGGGTACTATAGAAAGCTGATCTTTATGAGTTGTTTTATGAATGAGACATAAATAAATGAGTAAACATTGAAACTAAAAGTCTTAAGCTTTAAGTGGAATGTAGACATATTTAAACAAAAACAAGAGAAATCTTATTGTGATTTGTTCTGTTGATCTCTTCTGTCTTCTGAACATAAGATTTCTTTGAGCTATAACAAGTCATAAATTCAAATGTGTGGGGTATTTTTTAATCACACAATGATGTTGCAAGTTTATAAAATAAAGCAAATTTGTGCATATGACTTTGAAAATGAAAATTTACATTCAAATATTCTATACAGTTTTAACTTTAGTATATTATAAAGAAAATCATGCTAGTGGAAGCCACTTCCTGTCTAGGAAATAGGATGCCGAAGTAATTACAATGCAGCTGAAATGCCCAAAGATATGGAATAGTAGAGAAAAAAGATGATAGCGGTAGAAACTTAGGAATAAATAGATCAGATTTTCAGAGCCCTCCTAGGAGAAGGCAAATTCAAAGTATAGCTATTTCCTGATTATTTGAGAGATGAGCATCCCATTTATAGAGTCCATGGGCTAGGGCTGGATTGTGAAGGGCTTCTATTAAATTGCTTCAGGCAAAACCCAAGTCATCAGTCTTTTTATGCAGCAAAACCAGATTAACATTGAAATAAAAGAAACGAAAGAAAGAAAGAGGACAAAACAAAAGTCTACAGTCTTGGAGAAAAGGAGGGATAAGGTGGAGTGTAAAGATTAAAGTGTAAATGCTTAGGACTTCCCTGGTGTCCAGTGGTTAAGAACCTGCCTGCCAGTGCAGGAGACACAGGTTCAACCCCTGGTCAGGGAAGATCCACACGCCACATAGCAACTAAGCCGCTGTGCCGAAACTACTGAAGCCCACGCACCCCGGTGCCCCTGCTCTGCAACGGGAAGCTGCCGCAGTGAGAAGCCCTGGGCTGCAGCTAGGGAGACGGCTGCACGCGGCGATGAAGACCTGGCATGGCCAGAAATAAGTAAATAAATAGGACTGTTTTCTAAGAAAAGGACATATGCTTAGAGTTCAGTGTGGTTAGCAGGGACAAGATTAGGCTCTATCCTAAGTGGAAGTATATAACCCATTGGTCCATTTTATAACCATCACAAGTATGCTCATGTTCTTTACAAGACTTCACTTATAAACACTACAGACATAATTTTTCAAGCCAGATAATGATTTTTACCTCATATAAGATACACATGTTTATGCATTAATTCAACGCATATATATTAAGCATGTACTATGTGCCAGACCCTATTCTAGGCAGTATGGACACAGCGATGAAGACAAAAAGCAGTGGCCTTTGGCAGTTGATAAGGGAAGAAAGATAATAAAACAGAAAAGCAAAATACATATTTTATTCTAAATAAATCATATTCTAACATATTGTGTTAGAAAAATGATGACTGCTATGGAGAAAAGCAAATCCAGAAGAGCAGATCAGAAATTCTGGGGTGGGGAGAGGTGCACGCCTAAATGGTGATCAGGGCTGCGTTCAGTGAGAAGGCGACCTTTGAGTCAGGAGCTGGTGGATGAGAAGGAGAGGGCAGTACGGATTTCTGCTGCTGTTGTTCGGTCACTCAGTTGTGTCCGACCCTTTGCAACCCCATGGACTGCAGCTCGCCAGGCTTCCCTGTCCTTCACTGTAAGCCAGAGCTTGCTCAAACTCAGGCACACTGAGTCAGTGATGCCATCCAACCATCTCGTCTTCTGCAGTCCCCTTCTCCTGCCTTCAATCTTTCCCAGCATCCGGGACTTTTTCAGAGTCTGCTCTTTGCATCAGGTGGCCAAAGTATTGGAGCTTCAGCTTCAGCATCAGTCCTTCCAATGAATATTCAGGCCTGATTTCTTTTAGGATGGACTGCTTTGATCTTCTTGCAGTCCAAGGGACTCTCAAGAGTCTTCTCTAGAACCATAATTTGAAACCATCGGTTCTTCGGTGCTCAGTCTTCTTTATGTAGATTTCTGTGCATGGGCCTAAAGCAGAGTGTACCTGGAATTTTCTGAACTAACTGGTGTTGGTGACTGGTGAGGACATGTGAAGGAAATGAGGTCATTTAGGATGCTGTGGGCCTTCCTCCAGGCTTGGCTTTTTTTTTTTTTTTTTCTGAGTGATGTAGGAAGCCCTTGGAAAGTTTAGGTTACAGGACTGTCTTGACAAGACTTACATGACAGCTGCTGTGCTGAGAATAGGGGCTTCCCTGATGGCTCAGTGGTAAAGAATCCACCTCCCAATGCAGGACACTCAGGTTCAATCCCTGGGTCCAGAAGATCCACTGGAGGAGAAAATGGCAACCCATTCCTGGGAAATCCCATGGACAGAGGCGCCTGTGGGGGCTACAGTCCACGGGGTCACAAAGAGTGGAGTGTGACTGAGCACGCGTGCACGCGCTGAGAATGGACCCTCGTGGTGGGCGCAGACAGCAGTGCGGCCCGGACACCGGTTCTGCCGTTTTCGAGAAGCTCACTTTCATGAAGCCAGCGCCTTGGTTCCCTCGTCTGCAAAACAGGGATACGTACACACTAAATGGCTCCAGGCGCGTCTGCCTTTGCGACCCCACTGACTGCAGCCCTCCAGGCTCCTCTGTCCGTGGGACTCTCCAGGCAAGAACACTGCGCATGGGTTGCCGTGTCCTCCTCTGGGGACCTTCCCGACCCAGGGATCTATCCTGAGTCTCTCTGTCTCCTGCATTGGCAGGTGGGCAGGTTATTTACCACTAGCGCCTCCTGGGAAGCTCACAAATAAGTGATAATAGTACATATTTCATCAGGTTGGTATGAGGATGAATTGAAGTGTTATGTATAAAATATACCTGTGACATTAGCCTGTGGCATGCTGAGTTGCTCAGTCATGTCCGAGTCTTTGAGATCCCGTGGACTCTAGTCCACCCGGCTCCTCTGTTCATGGGATTTCCCAGCCAAGAATACTGGAGTGGGTTGCCATTTCCTTCTCCAGGGGATCTTCCTCAACCCAGAGATGGAACCCATGTCTGCTGCATTGGTAGGCGAGTTCCTCACTGCTGAACAACCTGGGAATTATATTGGCAAGCCATTATACTGTCAACTACTTGTTAATATTATCATTATTGGAATAACACTGACAAAAGGTGATGGCCGTGTCAACTACACTTCAAAGAAGTGATAAGATTCTGGATACACATTTAAAAGTGAAACTGATGGAATTTGCCCATCAGTTGGGTAGAAGCATAAAAAAAAAGAGGATGACATCACAGCTGGTTTCAGCAATGGGCAGTATGTAGTTGGCATCTAACAGGTTGGGGAGGGTGAACTCTGTCAGGAGCTCAGTTTACCCTAAGGAGAGCTTGGGTGAGAAGCTGCATGTAGATGGGGGCCCCCGCTGAAGCCTTAGCCCAGGTTGTTAGCCGTCCATAGATTACTATGCCCATCATGCTTTCCATACTTAGCATTAGTTAACGTGGATTTCCACTCATTTGTTTAACTGGCCAATGTGTTTATACTGAAATATCATTTGATATTAAAAAGTGGCAGCACAAAAACGGTTTCTCAGTACAGTATAAGAATCACCACTTCCAAACCAACTGCACAAATCAATGAAGACGGCTAATGGTCCTTGCAGCTGCTACAGAATCCTAGTTGTTTTTGGAATTTTCTATGTTATTAATGTAATAGCAGCATTTACCATTATCTGCAGCATGCAATTATGAGCACATCTCATAAGTCTTAACCAGCTTCATACTTGAACTTATTTTCCATTACTGGAAACATTTCCATTTCTAAAGTCACCAGACAGGAAGTTAGTGGTGACTTAAGCACGTTTCCTTCCCCTGGCCGGAATGTGGGTATTGCTGATGCCGATTTAGTGCTGGATGAGGAAAGCATCTTGGACCTGTCAGTCCGTCTGTCCTTTCTCTACCCATCTCTAGTGTAAGTAGAAACAGATGTTGCAAAAATAATAACAGGTAGAATGTATGGAGTCACTTATGTCCTACTGGCTATACTCAAGGTTTTCCATTTTCAGGAAAGAAAACTGAAAGCCTTTTTGACTTTCAAGCCTGCAGTCCTCACCCCCTGGCTGCACCCCCAACCCAGTACAAGACTCCAAGTCCCACCGCCTGCACTTCCCACTGCACACCCTGGAGCCTCACTCTCCCCCCTGCACTTCCCACTTCACACCCTGGAGCCTCACTCTCCCCCCTGCACTTCCCACTGCACACCCTGGAGCCTCGCTCCCCTCCCTGCACTTCCCACTTCACACCCTGGAGCCTCACTCTCCCCCCTGCACTTCCCACTTCACACCCTGGAGCCTCACTCTCCCCCCTGCACTTCCCACTTCACACCCTAGAGCCTCACTCCCCCTCTGCTTCTCGCTTGTTTTTGTTGAGTTGCTTCCCGGGTGGCGCTAGTGGTGAAGATCCCGCCTGCCGGTGCAAGAGCCCTGAGAGACGAAGGTTGGATCCCTGGGTTGGAAAGATCCCCTGGAGGAGGGGATGGCAATCCATTCTAGTATTCTTGCCTGGAGAATCCCGTGGACAGAGGACAGTGGCGAGTTATGGTCCATATGATCACAAAGAGTCGGAGATAGCTAAAGCGACTTAGCAGGAATGAAGTCACTAAATTGTGTCCGACTCTTTGCAACCACATGGACTGGAGTCCACCAGACTGGAAATCCGTGGGATTTCCCAGGCAAGAATACTAGAGTGGGTTTCCTTTTCCTCCTCCAGGGATTCCTAGTGGTCATTTTTAGATGGGATGAAAAGTGTACAGAATAGTTGAAGCTTAAACCAGGAAAGCTTTCTCTATTTCAGGGACACTTTTAGATGGTTCAACAATGAACAGTTAATGGATAAAGAGAACGGGGTGATTCAGAACAAAATTAAAAGCAGATAGGTCTGTGTATTATCTATGGGTTTTAGTTTCTTGTCGTTCCATTCAATAGAGTGTGTTCTTTCTAGTGGCCAGAAGTCAAGGGGTTACATAAAGCTCTTTAATTCCCTCTTAAACAACTGGTTTGTTTCATGGACTTCTGACCCTATCATATCCCACAAATACCAACCCCTAAAGATGAGGATGGAAAGTGTGGGAAGTGCTGACGCGAACCTGACCCATCAGAAAAGAGACTGACAACATCCTTTCCTTTGGATTATGTGAATGGTGTACATTTTCATCCGAAATAAGTCCTGTGACTGACTTGTGGGGGCAGGCCTTCAGGAGACTTAAAATATCTTCAGGAGAGGGGAAGACTGTATTTTATTGGGGTCAGATTAAATATTTAGTGAATGGTTTTACTTTTCTTTCTGGAAGAAAGAAACAAAAGATAATTCCCTTGGCTGTCCTCACTGCTAACACTCACTGGGCCAGACCACACTGCATTTTGTTCATCCACGGTGGAGAATGGCTGTCTTGCCTGGAATGTCAGGGTGACCTCTCAGGATTTGAATTAAATTAATGTTAAGAAAAATTCTAATATTTAGAATTAGCTCAAGAGAAATAGACATGAGCGAGTGGTGTTGATTAGGTGCATGGAGTATTCTCTGTATGGATAGATAGATGCCACTCCTGATTATAGGATTAAAGAATTGTTCTGGTTGGTTTTGTTTCCCAAACATACAACCTAGCAAATACAGACACATAGAAAGGTGAAAATATTACCTAAAAAAAAGAGCTAGCGGCCAAAGTGAGCCCAGTGGCCATGGTGTCTCAGCCTCTCTGCACCGATGAGGCTGCTCCCATCGCTCAGCCTCGGCCTTGGCCTGAGATGCGGCTGATGCTCCTGTGATGCGCCTTTCAAGCCTGGCTCCCCAGACTTCTCATCACCTCTGTAACCGACAATAGCCAACCGCTGCTGCTGCCTCTACACATCTTCTATTCCAGTAACCAAGAGCTGGTTCCTACAGTTTTCAACTCAGGATCTGATCTGCAGAGACTTTGTAGATACTTACTTTAAATTTACTTTTCTGATTATTAAAAGAACCTGTGCTAAATCATAGATTACAAGAAAATATATGAACGAAAGAGAAAAAAAGAGTAACTATAATCCCACCATCCAGATATAACAGATTTTAACATTTTAGCGTATATCCTTCTCATATTATTTTTCATACTCAGAATGAGATATTCACTAGTCTTCTGCCTGCTTTTTGCTTAAAAATATATAACAAACAATTTTCTATTTCAGAAACGCTCTCTGATAACTTTGCTCTTTTTAATGGGGCTAGGGGGAAAGGATGTGGGATTTATTATAAAATCCTGGTTTCAACCGAAGTGTAATATCTTTCTCCCTTTAGCTTTATTGAATTATTAAGAGATATACGATTAAATATAAATTTTTTATCACTGTATATGGGAAGCTATATATGTATCACTGATTCTCATCTGGGAGAGATTTTGCCATCTGGCGACATTTGGCGATTTCTGGAGTCGTTTGTGGTTGTCACAGCTGGAGGGTGTTTCTGCCAGTGGGTGGAGGTCAGGGGTGCCGCTGGGCATTCCACAGCACACAGGAAGGTCCCACAGCGGAGTCCTCTGGCTCAGGGTGGCAGGAGCGTGTGCATGCGAGAGCGCACTGACCGACTCCTCACTGTTAGTGTGTTCCAGTTCTTCAGTGTTATGACTGCTGCTGCTGCTAAGTCACTTCAGTCGTGCCCGACTCTGTGCGACCCCATAGACGGCAGCCCACCAGGCTCCCCCGCCCCCGGGATTCTCCAGGCAAGAACATGAGAGTGGGTTGCCAAATGATTAGTGCTGTTATAGATACCCTTTGCATGCACACACCTTTCCACACATTTCTAATTATTCCCTCTAGGTAAATACCTAGAGTTAGAATTGCCAAAACAATAGAGATAATGATTTTTAGAGTTTTTTTTTTTTTTATAAACACACCCAGATTCCCATTCTAAAGAGCTGTACCATTTAATGTTCTCCTCATGAGCTGGAAATCCTGTCATTTCCATATCTATATGCATGGCTGTTTGTAAATGTATAAATAATTGAATATTTTCTGGGAAGAATATAATTAATTTTGTATATATTTATTTCATTACTGGCAAACTTGAAACAATAGTGTTAAAAATGGCTTTTCTCATTTTAATTATAATGCCATTTCAGTTCAGTTCAGTCGCTCAGTCGTGCCTGACTCTTTGCGACCCCATGAACCACAGCACGCCAGGCATCCCTGCCCATCAACAACTCCCGGAGTTCACTCAAACTCACGTGCATTGAGTCAGTGATGCCATCCAGCCATCTTATCCTCTGTCGTCCCCTTCTCCTCCTGCCCCCAGTCCCTCCCAGCATCAGAGTCTTTTCCAATGAGTCAACTCTTTGCATCAGGTGGCCAAAATATTGGAGTTTCAGCTTCAGCATCAGTCCTTCCAATGAACACCCAGGACTGGTCTCCTTTAGGATGGACTGGTTGGATCTCCTTGCAGTCCAAGGGACTCTCAAGAGTCTTCTCCAACACCACAGTTCAAAAGCATCAATTCTTCGGTGCTCAGATTTCTTCACAGTCCAACTCTCACATCCATACATGACCACTGGAAAAACCATAATAGCCTTGACTAGACAGACCTTTGTTGGTAAAGTAATGTCTCTGCTTTTGAATATGCCATCTAGGTTGGTCATAACTTTCCTTCCAAGGAGTAAGCGTCTTTTAATTTCATGGCTGCTGTCACCATCTGCAGTGATTTTGGAGCCCCCAAAAATAAAGTCTGACACTGTTTCCACTGTTTCTCCATCTATTTCCCATGAAGTGATGGGAACAGATGCCATGATCTTCGTTTTCTGAATGTTGAGCTTTAACCCAACTTTTTCACTCTCCACTTTCACTTTCATCAAGAGGCTTTTTAGTTCCTCTTCACTTTCTGCCATAAGGGTGGTGTCATCTGCATATCTGAGGTTATTGATATTTCTCCTGGCAATCTTGATTCCAGCTTGTGTTTCTTCCAGTCCAGCATTTCTCATGATGTACTTTGCATATAAGTTAAATAAACCATAGCCTTGACTAGATGGACATTTGTTGGCAAAGTAATATCTCTGCTTTTTAATATTTAGTAAACTTGATGTTTGCTGTTGATTCTAGAACTGTAAGTTGGTGTTGACCATTGGACAAATGATCTTGTGAGTGAAAGAATCTTTCATTCTATGAATGAATGTCAAGGCCGTGTGACCTTGAGTTACTCTCCCAAGGATTGTGTGGGTTCTACACAGATGAGATAAGGGAAAAGTGGAGGTTGAATGGAGAGTTAATTTTCTCAGTTGGGGTGCCTGGGAGAATTTAGAAGGAACTGAGCAGCAGGCAGTCTGGAGACTTTTTAGTAAAGCATTTTTCCTCGTATCTGTTGCAGTAGTCTAAAAGCCCAGTATCTGTATGTATTTGTAACAGGTTGATGATGATGACAGATACCATGTATTGAACATGTGTGTTTCAGTTAACTATTTCTGTGTGTCTGAAAAGCAAAACTGGGATAAAAGATATAAGTGTGTGCATTGGTTAGGAATTTGTACCGTCTTGAGTGAGACATGGCTGGTGTAAGCAGGCTGGCTCATTCTTAAGGAAAGCTAACTGCAGGCTGAATAAAGCCGTGGCTGGGATCTATTTGTCTCTCTGTGGTCTCTCATTATCTACTTGGATAAAGTGGATTTATTTTCATGGTGGAGACATGGTTCCAAGAGAAAACAAAAGCATTCAAGAACCTCTTGAGGTGTCGGTTTGAAAGTGTTATACCTTTACTGTTGCCACATCTGCCAGCCAAAACAAGGCAAAAGGCTACGCCAGGGATGAGAAATAGCTTCCACCTTTTGATGGAAAGTCACAGGGCGAAGGGCACAGACGCAGGGAAGAGCGGTGAACTGCAGCCCTCTAAGCAGTCAACCTGCCAGAACTTACCACGTGGCAGGCCTTATATCAAACGTGTGTGTGCGCGTGTTTAATCCAAAGTCTTGGATGACTCTTTGCGACCCCATGGACTGTAGCCCAACAGGCTCCTCTGGCCATGGGATTTTCCAGGCAAGAATACTGGGGTGAGTTGCCATTTCCTTCTCCAAGGGATCTTCCCATCCCCAGGGATCGAACCCAGGTCTCCTGCATTGGCAGGAGGATTCCTTGTGGACTGAACCACCAGGGAAGGCATAATATAATTACAGAACACTACCTATATTATATAATATTGTTATATTATATTAAGAGTTCCAGAAAAACATCGATTTCTGCTTTATTGACTATGCCAAAGCCCTTGACTGTGTGGATCACAATAAACTGCGGCAAATTCTGAAAGAGATGGGAATACCAGACCACCTGATCTGCCTCTTGAGAAACCTGTATGCAGGTCAGGAAGCAACAGTTAGAACTGGACATGGAACAACAGACTGGTTCCAAATAGGAAAAGGAGTACATCAGGACTGTATATTGTCACCCTGCTTATTTAATTTCTATGCAGAGTACATCAGGAGAAATGCTGGGCTGGAGGAAGTACAAGCTGGAATCAAGATTGCAGGGAGAAATATCAATAAACTCAGATATGCAGATGACACCACCCTTACGGCAGAAAGTGAAGAACTAAAGAGCCTCTTGATGGAAGTGAGAGAGGAGAGTGAAACAGTTGGCTTAAAGCTCAACATTCAGAAAACTAAGATCATATGGCATCTGGTCCCATCACTTCATGGGAAATAGATGGGGAAACAGTGGAAACAATGGCTGACTTTATTTTTGGGGGCTCCAAAGTCACTGCAGATGGTGACTGCAGCCATGAAACTAAAAGACGCTTACTCCTTGGAAGGAAAGTTATGACCAACCTAGATAGCATATTCAAAAGCAGAGACATTACTTTATTAACAAAGGTTCATCTGGTCAAGGCTATGGTTTTTCCAGTGGTCATGTATGAATGTGAGAGTTGGACTGTGAAGAAAGCTGAGCACCAAAGAATTGATGGTTTTAAACTGTGGTGTTGGAGAAGACTCTTGAGAGTCCCTTGGACTGCAAGGAGATCCAACCAGTCCATCCTAAAGGAGATCAGTCCTGGGTGTTCATTGGAAGGACTGATGCTGAAGCTGAAACTCCAGTACTTTGGCCACCTGATGCGAAGAGCTGACTCACTGGAAAAGACCCTGATGCTGGGAAAGATTGAGGGCAGGAGGAGGACGGGACGACAGAGGATAAGATGGTTGGATGGCATCACCAACTCAATGGACATGGGTTCGGGTGGACTGCAGGAGTTGGTGAAGCACAGGGAGGCCTGGCGTGCTGTGGTTCATGGGGTCACAAAGAGTCGGGCATGACTGAGTGACTGAACTGAACTGAGCCTACATATTAATTTAACTGCCACAAAATATAAAGCCAATATAGTATCAGAATACCTATCTGATGATAATTTAATTACCACAATATATGGAACTATGACAAACCTAGACAGTGTATTAAAAAGCAGAGACATTACTTTGCAGACCAAGATCCATATAAAGCTGTGGTTTTTCCAGTAGTCATGTGTGGATGTGAGTTGGACCATAAAGAAAGCTGAGTGCCGAAGAATTGTTGCTTTTGAATTGTGATGCTGGAGAGGACGAGAGGCCCTTGGACTGCAAGGAGATCAAACCAGTCCATCCTAAAGAAAATCAGTCCTTAATATTCATTGGAAGGACTGATGCTGAAGCTGAAGGTCCAATACTTTGGCCACCTGATGTGAAGAGCTGACTCCTTGGAAAAGACCCTCATGCTGGGAAAGATTGAGGCCAGGAGGAGAAGGGGATGATAGAGAATGAGATGATTGGATGGGATCACCAACTCAATGGATGTGAGTCTGAGCAAACTGAGAAATTCTGAAGGACAGGGAAACCTGGTGAGCTGCAGTTCACGGGGTTGCGAAGAGTCAGACAGGACTTAGCGATTGAACAGCAACAGCACAATGCCAACAGAAGGTCAGGATTCCTGTCTGATGATGAAACATATGCAAGTCTCAGTGGGGAAGAAATGGTGCCCTGGCGTGGGAAGGAACCATATCTTTGTAGAAGGTAGAGAAGGGGCTATTATTTTCTATACTATTTATTTCTAAATCAGAGAGAAGATAGCAACGTTCATAAGTTTTCTTTATCAAATGGGTAAGTATGTTAGAAACATCATTCAGTAAATTTCTATTCCAAATATTTCCTTTATCAAAAATCCTATGTAGTGGCTGTGGTCAAATTTTAACTTCAGTTGGAGTTGCAAGCTTATATTTACAAATTTTGATCAGTAATTAAAAAGAATTTTGGAACAGGCTGATATGAGAACTACTTGAGAGAATCTCTGATACAGAACTTAGTGTTGAGAAGTCCTCCACTCCAGAATATTCCACTGAGCGGAGCTTGCCGCCTGATGGGATTCATAACGAGTTCTTTCTTCCGCGGCAGCAAAATCTGCCTTAATCCTTCCCGTGGGTCACATGGGTGATCATCATGTCTGGTAGAACGTTTCCCCATCTTTGTCTGTCCCCTCACTTGTCTGTCCCCTCACTTTGCTCTAGTTTTTTTTTTTTTTTTTTATGGTGTTTCTCGTATCCTTTTCATTGTATCCATTTTGGTTTATTTGTGAACTGTTGTTTCCCCAATAGAATGTGGGCTCCACGAGGTCAGGGACTTGATTTGCTCACTGCTGTATGTCCAGTGCCTGGAATGGTGCCCAGCACGTAGCAGGCATTCGGGAAACATTGCTGAATAAATAGCTGCTCCTTCTCCACCCATTAGTCCTTGCTGTACAAGATTTTGTGTTGCTACTCACTGTGCATCGTCCACAATTGTGACAATGTTGCCTTCCGTATGTTTACCAAAATTGCTGGAAGAATGTTGAACGAAATGGAGTTACATTAATATAAAGAATAGTGTGGAAGATATGGAAGCTCCTTTCTCTGTGATACTGGAAAAAAGCAATATATCAGTTGTTATTCAAGTTACTAATGTCCTACCCCCACTTTGGGGCTTCCCAGGCAGCTTGGTGGTAAAGAATCCACCTGCCAAGCAGGAGACATGGGTTCGATCCCTGATTGGGGAGGATCCCCTGGAGGAAGAAATAGCAACCCACTTCAGTATCTGTGTGTGCCTAGAGAATGCCATGAACAGAGGAGCCTGGTGGGCTACAGTCCACGTGGTGGCAAAGAGTCAGACCTACCAGCTGAGCAAGCATGCACCTTTAATCCAAGCTATTTTCCTCATAATTAAAAATAAAATGGAATCTATATCGAATAAAACACGACTAAAACTAGTAATATGTATGAAGAAGGGATCAATGAAAATTAATGGACATGAGATCAACCAAAGAAAGACACTCACAGAGTAAAATGTCAGATGTCCATCCCAGGGTGGGGATCGGAGGGTCCTTCTAAGAGAAGCTCTGTCTCTGTTGCAGAGGTATGTGGGTCATCAGATTAAGTGAGCCATTAAACACGCAAACAGGTATTATTACCTACCCTTATTCTGATGCTACAAAACCAATAACCCTCTGATCATTTTGCTTTAGTCAGAGCTTGCCTACAGGGAAAGAGTATGCCGTCAACCTGGTGTCCTGTTTACATGATAATTTTATTCTCATTGGAATTCAGTAGTTGTCATTCTGGCAAAGCCCATCAGTCTCTTTGAGCTTTATTAGTGTGGTGCGGTATCCCCAAGTCAGATCAGCTCCAGAACAATGACAGGAGCGTGTACCTGAGTTTGGAAGGGTGAATTTGTCATTCTGGACAGCCAACTAGCCCTCCCTCATCAGAGGTACTAACTGTTCTGCTGGGTGTGGAGTGCTTTGAATATATTATTCAAATCAGGAATCACTTTACAGATGTTCCCAAAGCAAACCTCTGGGATATTTTCATCAAGAAATCTAAGGGTTTTTTGTTTTTCCTCCCAAAACAAACACATGTCAGAAAGTGATTGCAAGATAGCACAGAATGTGTACCTCGGTCCCAGGATAACCCCCAAATTTATTTCCAAAAAATAGCTGATGTATTCACAGAAAAGGTCATGAGCCTCTGTCTCTGGCTTTTGTGTTTTTGTTTACTGTGGACTAATTGGTGGAATTCTGAAGCGCTGTTTTCCAGTTAGTGAGAGTAGTGCACACCTATTATCTTTCCCCGCAGCCGCTGTGAGACCTAACGGCCAAACCCTGTATGTGCAGGTTCTCGCTGCAAACACCGCTTTGTTTCTTCCCTTCTTTTCCTCTTTTTTCCCTCTTGTATTAAGTGACACAAAAGAGTCGTGATCCACTCTGGGTAAATGAACGTGTTACTTGCTTGATGCAATACACAAGCTTAAACTTTAATGGGTTCTTTAAGAAGGACCAGTTCACAGCCAGAATTCTTTTATCCCACAATGGTGACAAGGAAAAGGAACTGAGGATTTTCAACAATGAAGAATAAGAAATATGGGAACTTTTTCAAAGGCTAAGATGATGTACAGGTTCTAAAAATATTTCATTTGCATTTAAAATATGCCCTTCTAGTCTAGAAAGGAATACACATTTTTGTTAGATTTTACATAATTATACTGACATATTGGTGCTTTTAAAAGTCACTGGCCATTTATTATTTAGAAGAAAATAGAGTGGATTTAGGTGTAAAACCGTGCATGAATGTATTCAGCATAGTGAAAAATATTAGTCATTTTTTTCCCTTTGGCTTTCAGTTGAATAATAGCAGCACACTAGGTTATTTTTATAGCTTGTTTATTTAAAAATTAGTACTTCTAAGGCTGAAGTCAAAAGCTTTCTTTTACTGGTTTAGGTCAAGTCTAACTAATTCCAGTATAGTCAACTCACGCTTTCTTCCATTTATATAGACATCAATGCAAGTTGAGCCAATAAATAAGTAAATAAACCTGTTTTGTGTGCTCAGTATGGCTAGAAGGTGCAGGTGAAGACATAGAGTGGTTAGAATTTGATCATCACCTTTGAGAAGCTTTTAAGTCAATTGTTCTGGCAAAGCCTGGGCTTTGAGTCCAACAGGAGGGATGTCGTGAGGATGACACCTGGATTCACCATTCACTGGTGGGTCCTTGACTTTGGATTTTCCTCCTCTGTGAAGTGAATTTTTAGACTTGTTAAGATGAAATAAAACAATATATTTTTAAAAATCTAGCTTAGTTCCTGGCATAGATAAGCGTTCAAAGGTATGAGCTATGACCTTTGGTCAATATAATCAAATACATTTGATCAATATAACCATTGATAACTCTATCCATTTTTTGATCCAACTGTTTTTCATTTGTTCAGTTGTGTCTGACTCTTTATCATACCATGCACTGAAGCACACCAGGCCTCCCTGTCCTTCACTATCTCCCAGAGGTTGTTCAAACTCATGTCCATTGAGTCAGTGATGCCATCCAACCATCTCATCCTCTGTCATCCCCTTCTCCTCCTGCCCTCAATCTTTTCCCGCATCAGGGTCCTTTCCAATGAATCAGCTCTTCACATCAGGTGGCCAGACTATTGGAGCATCAGTTTCAGCATCAGTCCTTCCAACGAATATTCAGGACTCATTTCCTTTAGGATTGACTGGTTGGATCTCCTTGATGTCCAAGGGACTCTCAAGAGTCTTCTCCAACACCACAGTTCAAAAGCACCAATTCTCTGGTGCTCAGCTTTTTTTATTGTCCAGCTCTCACATCAATAAATACATGACTACTGGAGAAACCATAGCTTTGACTATACGGGTCTTTGTCAGCAAAGTCATGTCTCTGCTTTTTAATACTCTGTCTAGGTTTGTCGTAGTTTTTCTTTCAAAGACCAAGCATCTTTTAATTTTATGGCCGCAGTCGCAGTGGTTTTGGGGCCCAAGAAAATAACATCTGTCACTGTTTCCACTTTCCCCCATGTATTTATCACGAAGTGATAGGACTGGATGCCAGGATCTTAGTTTTTTGAATGTTGAATTTTAAGCCAGCTTTCTGCCATTGAAGTGGTATCATCTGCATATCTGAGATTGGTGATATGTCTCTCAGCAATATTGATTCCAGCTTGTGAGTCATCCAGCCTGGCATTTCACATGATGTATTTTGCATATAAGTTAAATAAGCAGGGTAACAATATACAGCCTTGACGTACTCCTTTCCCAATTTTTAACCAGTCCACTGTTCCATGTCTGGTTCTAACTGTTGCTTCTTATCCTTCATATAGGCTTCTCAGGAGGCAGGTAAGGTGGTCTGGTAGTCCCATCCCTTTCAGAATTTTCCACAGTTTTCTGTGATCAACACAGTCAAAGGCTTTAGTGTAGTGAATAAAGCAGAAGTAGATGTTTTACAATAGGCATATATAATACGGCAGTATTCTGTGCATTAGTAACATAAAGATGCCCCTTCGTGGATCACTGCCTTGTGGCAAAGAGGCTTGCATAACTCAGGGAAGCTGTGAGCCATGCCATTCAGGGCCAACCACAATGGACGGGTTCTAGCAGAGAGTTCTGATAAAACATGATCCACCGGAGGAGGGAAGGGCAAACCACCCCAGTATGCTTGCCTTGAGAACCTCATGAACTGCACAGAAGGCCGAAAGGATAAATGACACCAGAAGATGAGCCTCCAGCTCTGCAGGGCCCAACATGCTCCTGGGGAAGAGTGGAGGAGAGTTACCAACAGCCCCAGAATGAATGGAGCGGCTGGGCCAAAGAGGATGTGACACTCAGTTGCGGATATGGTGATGAAAGTAAAATCAATGCTGCAAAGAACAGTATTAATAGGAACCTGGTGTGCTAGGTCCATGAATCCAAGAAAATTGAACGTGGGCAAGCAGGAGATGGTAAGAATAAACACCAGTTGAATGCAGAATTCCAGAGAGTAGCTAGGAGAGACAAGAAGGCCTTCTTCAACGAACAGTGTATAATAATAGACGAAGGGGAAAGACTAGAGATCTCATCAGGAAAATTAGAAACATCAAGGGAGCGTTCTGCCCAAAGATGGGCACAATAACGGATAAAAATGGTAGAGACCTAGTAGATGCTGAAGAGATCAAGAAGAGATGGAAAGAGTACACAGAAGAACTGTGTAAAAAATATCTTCATGAACTGGATTACTACAATGGTGAGGTTAATCACCCAGAGCCAGACATTCTGGAGTACAGTCAAGTGGGCCTCAAGAAGCACTGCTGTTAATAAAGCTATGGATGCAATAAAATTCCAGAAGAACTATTCAGATCCCTAAAGGACAATGCCGTCAAGGTTTTACATTTATTATGTCAGCAAATCTGGAAGATGCAGCAGCGGCCCCAAGACTGGAAAAAGTGAATCCTCATCCCGATTCCCAAGAAGGGTAGTACTAAAGAACGTGCTAACCATCAGACAGTTGCACTCACCTCCCATGCTAGGAAGGTCACACGTAAAATCTTCCATACTAGGCTCCAGCATTGTGTGAACCGAGAACTTCCAGGTGTCAACCTGGGTTTAGAAAAGGAAGAGGAACCAGAGATCAAATTGCCAACATTTGCTGGATCACAGAGAAAGCACGGAATTTCAGGAAAAAAAACAAAAACAAAAACAAAAAAACCTCTCTCTGTTTCACTGACTACACTAAAGCCTTTGACTGTGTGGATCATGGCTCTTTGATGGGAATACCAGACCATCTGACCTGGGTCCTGAGAAACCTGTATGTGGGTCAAGAAGCAACAGTTAGAACCCTGCATGGAACAGCGATTGGCTCAAGATGGAGAAAGGAGTACGGCAGGGCTGCCTGCTGCCACTCTGTTCGTTTAATCTGTACGCTGAGCACATCATGAGAAATGCCAGGCTGGATGATTTATAAGCTGGAATTAAGATAGGTGGGAGAAACATCAACAGCCTCAGATGTGGATGACACCACTCTAATGGCAGAAAGTTAAGAGGAACTAAAGAGCCTCTTGATGAGGGTGAAGGAGGAGAGTGAAAGAGCCAGCTAGGAATAAATATTAAAAAAAACTAAGATCATGGCATCCAGCCCCATTACAGCATAAAAAAAAAATAGAGGGGGAAAAGGTGGAAGTAATGACAGATTTCTTTTTTGGGGGCTCCAAAATCACTATGAATGGTGACTGCAGTCATGAAATCAGATAATTGCTTCTTCGCAGGAAAGCAATGACAACCTAGATAGTATGTTGAAAAGCAGAGACATTACTCTGTTGACAAAGGTCCATATAGTCAAGGCTGTGGTCTTCCCAGTGGTCACATATGGTTGTGAGAGCTGGACCATTAAGAAGGTAGAACAGCAAAGAATTGATGCCTTTGAACTACGGTGCTGGAGAAGACTCCTGAAAGTAACCGGAGAGCAAGGAGATCAAACCAGTCAGTCTGGAAAGACTGCTGGTGAAGCTGAAACTTCAGAATTTTGGTCATCTGATGAGAAGAACTGATTCACTGGAAAAAGACCCTGATGCTGGGAAAGATTGAGGGCAGGAGGAGAGGGCAACAGAGGATGAGATGGTTGGATGGCTTCATGGATACAATGAACATGAACTTGGGCAAACTCCAGGAGATGGTGGGGGACAGGGAGGCCTGGCGCACTGCAGTCCATGGGGTTGGACAGAGTTAGACGTGACTGAACAACAACAACAAAATATAAAGACGAATCGTCCCCTTCTCTCTGTGGGTCTAATGAGGGAACCCCGAAACATTGCTGATAGGATAAAATTTCCATTATTCAACTAAATGCACATTTATAGAAATTTTTTACCCTAGCTATTCCATATGTCTATGTCATGGAATAATTAGATAAAATAATAGAATGAAAAAAACAGAAGCTAATAATTACTGATTTCATGCCATATGGCAAATACTTGCAATATCTGATCTCAAATATTGTCTTAAACAATAATGAAAAACAAATCACCATGAGGTGCATGTAAAACTCCTGTTTTACACACGGGATATGAGGCTAATCAATCACAAAAATAGCTATATCTGGAGCATAAACTCAGTTGTGTTTACAGCAATACTATAAAATTTATAATTGCATGGCAGTCGTTAAGTTTTAGAGAAGTCGAATGAAGCCATGAGGAAGTGTACAACGACGTAACTCAGTCGTCTCTTATTGACGTGTCCTAGGTGAGGCCCTAATGTAGCCGTTCTCCAAGATAACAGTCAGTGGCTATGAGGTGAATTCCTAGCCCATCCTTCTGATAACTGCCCTTCTTCAGGCCCTAATCACATGGTCCCTGTGGAAGATACCATGTTCTTACATGACTCTATTATCCTGTTCACAATCAGTTGTTTCAAGGATGAATGTGACCCATGCCAGTGAGTCCCGTTCATAAGATTTGGTCTTAAGGGCCAGACAGCTGAGATGACTGGGTCTATATTGCTCTTGGTTCAGTCGGAAAAGAATTTGCCTGCCAATGCAGAAGACTCGGGTTCAGTCCCTGGGTCAGGAAGATCCCCTGGAGAAGGAAAGGGCAACCCACTCCAGTATACTTGCCTGGGAATCCCATGGACAGAGGAGCCTGGTGGGCTGCAGTCCGTGGATCAAAAAAGTTGGACACAGCAACTAAATCACCATAGCCTGTGTGCTAAGTCTCCTCAGTCATGTCTGACTCTTTGTGACCCTATGGACCACAACACACCAGGCTCTTCTGTCCATGGGATTCTCCAAGCAAGAATACTGGAGTGAGTTGCCATGCCCTCCTCCAGGGGATCTTCCTGAGCCAGGCATTGAACCCATGTTTCTTATATTTCCTGCACTGGCAGTTATTAGCACTTGGTATAATTTAGATAAATTTAGGAGAAGGCAATGGCACCCCACTCCAGTACTTTTGCCTGGAAAATCCCATGGACGGAGGAGCCTGGTGGGCTGCAGTCCATGGGGTTGCTAGAGTCGGACACGACTGAGTGATTTCACTTTCACTTTTCACTTTCATGCATTGGAGAAGGAAATGGCAACCCACTCCAATGTTCTTGCCTGGAGAATTCCAGGGACGGCGGGGCCTGGTGGGCTGCCGTCTATGGGGTCGCACAGAGTTGGACACGACTGAAGCGACTTAGCAGCAGCAGCAGATAAATTTAACCTACACTGGGTTTAGTAAAAGGAATCCATAGTTTCATTTAAGTGAAAATTTCAAAGTAGCATTGGATTCGTATTAGTGACTGAGACAGTCAAAAGATACTGTTCACAACCCAGTTTCTCCCTGTATTTGCTCCATGGTGGAAACTTTACTAACTTAATTTGATAGAAACCCACAATTCCAGACATTTTCCTTTTGATACCAGATAGTGCAGCAATTTCAAGCCTCATTTTCTTAAGCTACATAGTCCAGGGAAGAAGAATCTTCTTTAGTCCTCAAGTATTGCTTGGCATTCATTCTCTCATTTTAGTCCAAATCAGTCCGTATGTACATTCCTGTACTAATCACTGTGCCTAAGGTTGGGATAGACGAGTGGGATGTAAGATTAAGCTAGTTTACACTTATCTCTATGTAAACCTCGAGTTGTGGATGTGCTGAATACTTAGAAAATGTCATATCTGGAGATGGAATATAGATGGAAAGTTTTTTAAAAATCCAAAGCACAGTTGGTAGGAAAAGTTTAGGGGAAATGAATGCTGAAGATGTGTATATGTTGTATATATGTCTTTATGAATATTATACATATATAATTATGTTTATATATTTAGGGCTATTTAATTATTCAGAAGGTGAAGAATCTGCCTACAGTGCAGGAGACCAGGTTTGATGCCTAGGTCAGGAAGGTTCCCTGGAGAAGGGAATAGCTACCCCCTGCAGTATTCTTCAGAGAAAGCAATGGCACTCCAGTACTCTTGTCTGGAAAATCCCATGGACGAAGGAGCCTGGTGGGCTGCAGTCCATGGGGTTGCTAAGAGTCGGACACAACTGAGCGACTTCACTTTCACTTTTCACTTTCATGCATTGGAGAAGGAAACGGCCCACTCCAGTGTTCTTGCCTGGAGAATTTCAGGGATGGGGGATCCTGGTGGGCTGCCGTCTATGGGGTCGCACAGAGTTGGACACGACTGAAGTATAGATGGAAAATTTTTTAAAAAGCAAAGCACAGTTGGTAGGAAAAAACAAGGGGAAATGAATGCTGAAGAGGTATATATGTTTATATATATATGTCTTTATATATTATATGTATGCATTTGTAATTGTGCAAGCTACGTTTGTATATATAACGAGATACAAAATCAGATTCGATCCAAATCTGCCTGGTTTCAGTCCCTGTGTTTTTATAAGTCACAGAATCCTGCTGATTAATTTAACCTTATCTTTCTACAAAAGGAACAACATAAAGGCATTTATTGGAAAGTTATTAAATAGTTTACAAAATGGAGTGCTGAAAAGCCAGGCCTTATGAGAGAGAAGAATAAGCACAATTGGGGACCTCAGAAAGGGGATCACACGGTCAGCTTCTTTTCCGTTCTGCCACCACCCCTCCGTGCCTCTCCTGAAATACGCAGATGTATCATGGGCTTTGTCTGGATGTGTGTCTACCCTTATAAGGGGTATTGGTCCAAATTCCCGCAGCAGTTTGGAGCCACATGAAATAAAGGATGGGGTGTTGACCACAGGAAGGAATACAGAATAGCTTCTCCAAGGTGTTCAGTCCCCTGTAGAGCCCCATCTTCCCCACACAGTTCCTGCCCTTTTGAGCCTTAGAACAGCCATTTTTGTGAGAAAAGTCAGGCAAGTCAACAACTGAGCTGAAGTTATTTGCAGTTTTCATACTGTTTGGCCACCTGGTGGGAAGAGCCAACTCACTGGAAAAGACCCTGATGCTAGGAAAGACTGAGGACAGGAGGAGAAGGGGCAGCAGAGGATGAGATGGCTGGATGGCATCACCGACTCGATGGACGTGAGTGTGAGCAAGCTCCGGGTGATGGTGAAGGACAGGGAAGCCTGACAGGCTGCAGTCCATGGGGTCGCAGAGAGTCAGACATGACTTAGCAACTAAATGGCAACGATAGCACCAAAATGCTGTTTGTTTCACTTAGATAAATCCTCAGAACTTCCTCAGAACTCTTATGTTGAACATAATATGTTTGTGTATTTCAGTTTACCTTGGGTGGAAGACATACTAATGTATGTTAGAAACTTCCCTAGAAACTCTTTGGATAATAGATTCCTGAATGCAGTCAATGAGGAATATCTACCATTCCCAATTCCCCACTATTGCCTGTATTGATGCCAGCGATGACATTATATAAAAATCACCTTGACAGATCAAAATAAACAAAGCTAGTTCAGAGTGCAGAGAGCTGAAAATATTCTCTAACAGTCATATCCTGAAACTGCAGGGCTTAGAAAAGCAAAGGCACATCAAAATTAAATAAAATAAATCATTTAAAAAGTCTGATCTTACCACTGCATTTTTCAATCCCCAAACCAGACAGTCTTTATATAAAAAGGACTAGTTGGTAAGATTTTGCTGCTTTCAGAGTGCTAAGATTCAAAACTTAAAATAATTGCTATATTTTAGTGACCTTAAATACATACTTGAAATCACTGTATATGTCAGATTGGTATCTCAAAAGATCTATGTAAATCAGAGTATATTTAAAGTATCCTAGAGTTACTGTTAGTAAAAAATAAAAGTATTCGATATAGATCGAATGATGAGCCTCTAATTGAATTACTTTTTAAATACTTATTTGAGTTTCGATGGTCCATCATTTCAAATGTTTCACATGTTACCCTTCCCTTCTGATCCTTCTCTCTCTATAGTCTTTTTATTTAGCAAATATTAATGCATGATACTATCCTGGGTGTTGGAAATAAAATAGCAACCTATCAATAATCTTTCTCCCCATGAACTGACAGTCTAGTTGGGAAGAGAAAGACATTAATCAAATAATCAAATGCACACATATATACATACATGGGAGAAGGCAATGGTACCCCACTCCAGTATTCTTGCCTGGAAAATCCCATGGACGGAGGAGCCTGGTGGGCTGCAGTCCATGGGGTCGCTGAGGGTCAGACACGACTGAGTGACTTCACTTTCACTTTTCATTTTCATGCGTTGGAGAAGGAAATGGCAACTTGCCTGGAGAATCCCAGGGACAGAGAAGCCTAGTGGGTTGCCGTCTATGGGGTTGCACAGAGTCGAACACGACTGAAGTGACTTAGCATACATACATAATTATAACAAAAAAATGCAGTTTGTCCTGAGAATATAATTTGGGCTGCCTCATCGATGCTGGGGCACCAGAAAGACTGCAGGGCAAAATAGCCTTTTTGCTGCGACCTGAAGCAGGAAGGGGAGTTACGGAGGCAGGCGGGATGCTCACACGCCGGAGGGGACGGGTGAGTGGTCCAGACAGGGGGAGCAGCCCGTGCAAAGATGCGAACGCCAGGAGAGCAGCTTCCTCTGAGGGCCTGAGGGAAGGCCGTGTGACCAGCTGTTATGGCATGCAGGAAGAGGGACTAAGATGAGCTTGGGGTGAGAGGTCAGGGGAGAGATGAAGGGAGCGCGAGAAAGCCTGGAAGGCATAAATGGGGAAGGAAACTAGATTTCTTGCATTCTAAAAGATTTCTCTAGCTACCTGGTAGAGAAAGCATTGGAAGAAAGCAGGAGCAGGCGCAAAGAAAAGCAGTCTGGTGTCTACAGCAGTAGACCAGGCGACAGAAGCAGATTTGGGTTCCGGTGTGTCTCTGCGCTAAATCCTTTTGGTCAGTTTGCTTAACCAGCTAGAGCTTTATTATTCTTACCTGTAAAATGGAAATAAACATAAATATTTCTCCAATATGCTGTCTGTGAAGACTGAGATGTAAGATATAGAAAGTGATTACCACGACACACAAAAAGTCTTCTATCACTATGAAATACTAATTTTTAACCTCCGGTAAGATGCCTTTGTCTGAGATCTACTTCAATATTGGTATAGCTGTTTCTTTCCTTTTATTGTTGTTTAATTGCTCAGTCATGTCCAATTCTCTGTGACCCCACAGACTGCAGTATGCCAGGCTTCCCTGTTCTTCATCATCTCCTGGAGCTTGCTCAAATCATGGCCATTGAGTCAGTGATGCCATCCAACCATCTCATCCTCTGTCGTCCCTTCTCGTCCCGCCTTCAATCTTTCCCAGCATCAGGACTCCTTTCCAATGAGTTGGCGCTTTGCATCAGATGACCAAAGTATTGGAGCTTCAGCATCAGTCGTTCCAATGCATATTTAGGGTTGCTTTCCTTCAGGATTCCCTGATTTGATCTCCTTGCTATGCAAGGAACTCTCAAGAGTCTTCTCCAACACCACAGTCCAAACACATCAATTCTTTGGTGCTCACCTTTTTTTATCGTCTGGCTCTCACATCCATACATGACTACTGGAAAACCATAGCTTTGACTATATGAATTTTGTCAGCAAAGTAATGCCTCTGTTTCTTGATATGCTTTCTAGGTTTGTCATAGCTTTTCTTCCAAGGAGCAAGTGTGTTTTAATTTCATGGCTGCAGTCACCATCCACAGTGATTTTGGAGCCCAAGAAAATAAAGTCTGTCACTGTTTTCATTGTTTCCCCATCTCTTCTCCATGAAGTGATGGCACCGGATGCCATGATCCTCATTTTTTGAATGTTGAGTTTTAAGCCAGCTTTTTCACTCTCCTCTTCCACCTTCATCCTCTTCTTTCTTTTTTTTTTCCTTTTTTTCTTCCTCTTCATTTTCTGCATAAGGGTGGTGCCGTCTACATATCTGAGGTTATTGATATTTCTCCAGGCAATCTTGATCCCCACTTGTGATTCATCCAGCCCGGCATTTCGAATGATGTACTCTGCTCTTGCTGCTAAGTCGCTTCAGTGGTGTCTGACTCTGTGCGACCCCATAGACGGCAGCCCACCAGGCTCCCCCATCCCTGGGATTCTCCAGGCAAGAACACTGGAGTGGGTTGCCATTTCCTTCTCCAATGCATGAAAGTGAAAAGTGAAAGTGAAGTTGCTCAGTCGTGTCCGACTCTTAGTGACCCCATGGACTTCAGCCTACCAGGCTCCTCTGTCCATGGGATTTTCCAGGCAAGAGTAGTGGAGTAGGGTGCCATTGCCTTCTCCGATGATGTACTCTACGTAAGTTAAATAAGCAGGGTGACAATATACAGCCTTGAAGTACTCCTTTCCAAATTTTGAACAATATTGTTCATGGTTCCATGTTGTTCCAAGTCCAGTTCTGTTCTGTTACTTCTTTACCAAAATACAGGTTTCTCAGGAGGCAGGTGAGGTGGTCTGGTATTCCCATCTCTTTAAGAATTTTCCATAATTTGTTGTGATTCACAGTCAAAGGCTTTATCATAGTCAGTAAAGCAGAAGTAGATATTTTTCTGGAATTCTCTAGCTTTACCTGTGGATACTCACATTTCAATTCCTGGTTCCACTGCCTTTTTAAATCTAGCTTGTATATCTAAAAGTTCTCAGTTCATGTACTGTTGAAGACTAGCTTGGAGAATTTTGAGCATTACTTTGGTAGTATGTGAAATGAGTGCAATTGTGCGGTCATTTGAGCATTCTTTGGCATTGCCCTTCTTTGGGATTGGAATGAAAACTGACCTTTTCCATTGCTGTGGCCACTGCTGAGGTTTCCAAGTTTTCTGGCATATTAAGTGCAGCACTTTAACAGTGTCATCTTTTAGGACTTGAAACAGCTCAGCTGGAACTCCATCACCTCCACTGGCTTCATTAGTAGTGATGCTTCCTAAGGCCCACTTGACTTCACACCTCAGGATGCCTGGCTCTAGGCGAGTGAGCACACCACTGTTGTTATCCAGGTCACTAAGATCTTTTCTATGTGGTTCTTCTGTGTATTTTTGCCACCTTTTCTTAATATCTTCTGCTTCTGTTAGGTCCATGCTGTTTCTGTCCTCTGTTGTGCCCATCTTTGCATGAAATGTTCCTTGGTATCTCTGATATTCTTGACGAGCTCTCTAGTTTTGCCTGTTGCATCATTTTCCTCTATTTCTTTGCACTGATCATTAGGAAGGCTTTCTTATCTCTCTTTGCTATTCTTTGGAATTCTACATTCCTTTTCTCCTTTGCCTTTTGCTTCTCTTCTTTTCTCAGCTAAGACTTGATAAAAGAAGAGAAGGCCTCCTCAGACAACCATTTTGCCTTTTTGCATTTCTTTTTTGGGAATGGTTTTGATCACTGCCTCCTGTATAATGTTACAAACCTCTGTCCATAGTTCTTCAGGCACTCTGTCTATCAGATCTAATCTCTTGAATCCATTTCTCACTTCCACTGTATAATCATAAGGAATTTGATTTAAGTCATACCTGAGTAGTCTAGTGGTTTTCCCTACTTTCTTCATTTTAAGTCTGAATTTTGTGATAAGGAGTTCATGATCTGAGGCACAGTCAGCTCCTGGTCTTGTTTTTGCTGACTGTATAGAGCTTATCCATCTTTGGCTGCAAAGAATATAATCAGTCTGATTTTGATATTGACCATCTGGTGATGTCCATGTTTAGAGTCGTCTCTTGTGCTGTATGAAGAGGGTGTTTGCTGTGACCAACACATTCTCTTGGCAAAACTCTATTAGCCTTTGTTCTGATTCATTCTGTACTCCAAGACCAACCTTGCCTGTTACTCCCGGTTTCTCTTGACTTCCTGCTTTTGCATTCCAGTCCCCTATGATGAAAATGACATCTCTTTTTGGTGTTAGTTCTAGATCTTATAGCTCTTCATAGAACCGTTCAGCTTCTTTGGCATTACTGGTCAGGGCATACACTTGGATTACTGTGATATTGAATGGTTTGCGCTGGAAAGGAACAGAGATCATTCTGTCATTTTTGAGATTGTACCCAAGTACTGCATTCCTGGGTCAGGAAGATGCCCTGGAGGAGGAAATGGCAAACAACTCCAGTATTCTTGCCTGGAGAATCCCATGGACAGAGGAGCCTGGCGGGCTACAGTCCACGGGGTTGCAAAGAGTCGGACATGACTGAGTGACTTCACTTTCACTTCCACTTTATGTTTGGTTTTCCTCCATTCCATATGTCTGGTCAGAAAATTTCCCTCTGATAGAAAGTCTGTACAATCACAGACCTTACTTCGTTTGTTTCCTTTCCCTCATGATCATGCTTTTGTGTGATCAAATGTCCTATGTCCTGTGCTTTGTCCAGTGTCCTTAGACAATAGATTTCTGTATTCTGTCTAGTTTTCTAGCAGGAGGTTACATTCTGGGTTCTTCACATGCATAAGGAAATGAAAGTGATGTGATATTTGACCAGCGACTAGAATGATGATGCATTTTATATTTTAACTTAGTTATAACCAGTATTTTTTAATTTGGAATTTCTTTAATCTCTCGAGCACTTATTAACAGCTAACAAAAGAATCAAAGTTATTTTCTAACTAGTTTAAGTTTCTAGTACCATCCATTTGATATTGATATTGACATGACATTCTCACAATGGCTTCAGGATTCTGTAACTTCTAAACATCATAACATGGTTATTCTGGTGCAAAGCAAACAAAAATCCCATAAAAATCTTAAAGTAGGATCTTATTGAGTGCTTAAAAAGTTAATGTGTGGGCCCCAAATATATAAAGTTGATATTGGGGGAACCATCAAAATCTCCTTAGAAGACTTTAAGATATTTACAAAGCACTTTATTAATAACAGCACCTTCTACTTGACGTTTAGTCGCCCAGGCCCTCAAAGTATATGTGTGTGTGTGTATCTCACTAGAACTAGTATCAGGGAAAATAGTGCCTAGTATGCAGTCTTTTCCTGTGTTTACTTTATTCCATTTCCTTAACCCTTGAGATGGGCTCAAATTCTTGGTTCCAGCAAGGCCAGAGAGAGCAGTGTAAGCAGGATTCTTGTAGAATATCTACTAGTTCCAGCTAATCCACACTGGCTACCTGAGAAGGAAACCTGCCTGCCTGCCCGGTGGGAGTCCGCAGGCAAAGCTGGGTGTCATTGTGATGGTAAAATACGCGTTTACCTCCTTGGACTTAGAGGAGCCTGGAAGGTTCTCAGGAGCCTCTTGTGCAGACAGGCCAGTGGAATTTCTTTCCCGACATTCCACTTTAGTTGATTTCTTTCCCGACATTCCACTTTAGCTGCAACTCCATTGCTATTCCATCACTGGCCTATGGAGTAAATTCTCACCAAACTCATTTCAGTCCTTCCGCCAAAATGGAGCCTGACTGGCTCACATGTTGTTTTGCTCCAGATTAGTGTTTATTCCTTAGTTACGTGGTTTTTCTCATTTTGGTGTCTTTAACCTCAGGAGAGGACTCAGTGACCAGAGCAGATAGCAACAGGAGCTGGTAGAAACGGATTCTCTTCACCAAACTCCCCCTGAGCCTTCAAGAGAGCTTGCTCTTATTTTCACAGGTGTACCAAGATCATCAGGCCTTCTTCCTGCTTAATACATTACTATCATATAAATATAAAAATTCTTCGGGTTTGTCTTGATGATCAGAGAAATTTAACAGAGCATATGATATTAGCTTCCCGTGGCTGCCGTAATAAATTCCACAAACTGGGTGGCTGAAAACAACATCCGTCTTTTTTCTCATAGTCCTGGAGGACAGAAGTCTGAAATCAAGGTGTCATTGGCAGGAGTCTTGGGTTCAGTCTTTGGTTTGGGAAGATCCCCCGGAGAAGGGAATGGCAAGCTACTTCAGTATTCCCACCTGGAGAATCCCATGGACGGGGGAACCTGGCAGGCTACGATTCATGAGGTCGCAAAGAGTTGGACACGACTGAGCAAGTAACACTTTCACTTTCAAACCTATGTCACACACAGAATCTTTCACACTCCGATATCTCTCCATATCATTATTTTTCTCATTTTTCCCCAAATACCAATGTTACTTCTCATACTATATACATAAGTATGTATTCACCAATAAACTGCTATTATTCTCATGCTAATGTGCTCAATTTCATGTGTTCCTTACTGGTTTCGTGTAGATTGCTAGACTGACAATCACTAGAATGATCTTTTCAAAGAACTACATTTTTATTCATAACCGGCCAGAGTCCTTAATTTCCGTTTCTTTTCTCTCCGCTATTATCTCTCAAATCTCTCCTTAGGAGTTCAGGTTTTTTTCCTGTCATTTATCTTCGTTCGTTTTCTTTATTTCCCTGTAATAATTCTGCTGTGAAAATGCACCTTTCCATCGTGCGCCTCTAGTGCTTTCAGCTCAGCTCAATTCAGTTGCTCAGTCGTGTCTGACTCTTTACGACCCCATGAATCGCAGCACGCCAGGCCTCCCTGTCCATCACCAACTCCCAGAGTTCACTCAGACTCATGTCCATCGAGTCAGTGATGCCATCCAACCATCTCATCCTCTGTCGTCCCCATCTCCTCTCACCTTCAATCTTTCCTAGCATCAGGGTCTTCTCCAGTGAGTCAGTTCTTTGCATCACGTGGCCAAAGGATTGGAGTTTCAACTTCAGCATCAGTCCTTCCAATGAATATTCACGACTGATCTCCTTTAGGATGGACTGGTTGGATCTCCTTGCAGTTTAAGGGACTCTTAAGAGTCTTCTCCAACACCACAGTTCAAAAGCATCAATTCTTCGGTGCTCAGCTTTCTTCACAGTCCAACTCTCACATCCATACACGACCACTGGAAAAACCATAGCCTTGACTAGACGGACCTTTGTTGGCAAAGTAACGTCTCTGCTTTGGAGTCAGATAATGTAGAATCGGATGTGATCGTGTGATGTTGTGATGTATAATATGAGATATATATTTGCTCTTCAACCCATTTTTGACGTAGGGCTCCTAAAACTCTGTATAGCTCTCCTTCTGGTTGTTTCTGAATTATACTCTTTTAAAACATTTCTCTGAGTCATTTTAACAGATTAATAGAACCCAAGGCGTGGTCTTGGGGATCATCTGCTTTATAACCAGCTGGTCAGAAGTTGAGGTAACAGCCTGGGCTTGTGACTGGCGTTCTGAGTTAGAGAACCTCTAATCTGTAGCTGATTGATGAGAAGCACAGGTAGCAGTCTGGGTCTGCCGCTGGCCTCTGAAGTGTGAGCAAGGGAGGCTGCAATCCTGTAGGACTGAGCCTTTAACCTGTACAATCAGATGCTATCTCTGGGTAGACAGTGTCACAATTGAGTTGAATTCTTAGACAGCCTGCTGGTGTTGAAAGTTGTTGGGGAAGACATAAACCTCCATGTTGCAAGTTGAGTGTCAGACAACCAAACAGATCATGATAAAAATAATGTCTTTCCCAAGCCTCTTTTGCAGCATCTGTCTGGGAAAGAAATCATATCCAGCCTGGGATCATGATTCACCTTTTGACTTAGTACTTACCATCTTATTTCTTCTCTCCTAAAACTCAAACTGATGTCTGCAAAAGCCATCACAGAGCACAGTCTGCAGTGAAAGACAACAACGTAAGGGAAGACGATGTGGATGTACAGACGCTTCTTTTCTCTTCTTTGTGTGGAGTCTCAGTTTGGACATTTTGTTTGTGCTTTTGTGGGATTTGGGGGGGGTGGTTCTTGTCAATGAACGCTGAATGGCCAGGGGAAATTGAATCCTAAAGTTAGATAGGATAAGCCAGAATTGAAGCTTTTATGATGAAGAAATTTCTCTTGGAGGTGACATGCCTAACGACTTCAGACCCCACCTTAAAGATGACACGGGGCAGAGCTGGAACAGCGTTTGTAATGGGAGCGGAAGTAACTAATGGCCTTCTTTCTTCCTCTACTGTTTCTTGACTCACTCTGTAGAGCCTGCTGCTGCTGCTGCTAAGTCACCACACTTTTCATTTTGAGTAAAACCGAAAAATGTATGAGTGATAGCTTTCTCAGGCCCCTCTGTCTAATACCAGTGCACGCCCTGCCCCTGCTGACCTGCCACCTGGAAACGCTCTTTCTTAAAATCTCTCCCTCTCACTGCCTTTACTCCTACTTTTATTTGAGGGCCTAAGCCCCTCTTTTTTGAGATTTTTATGACACAGTCAAATACCGTCCCCACCCCGACTGTCAAGCCCATCAGTCTAAACCATATCAGCCTTTTAGATGTCACTTCAAGTGTCCAGTTGTCCTCTTCGTTAGAATGTAGGCTATAAGAGGGCCATGATCTCCTGTCCGTATCAGCCTTTCAAGTGTCACTTTAAGTGTTCAGTTATCTTCTTCACTAGAATATAAGCTACCAGGGGGGCAATATCTCCTGTGACTTACTGTTGTTCTTTTCTCTCAGTTCTGAGGTGACTGTGCTGTACGTAACGGGTTCTTCGAGAGAGTGTTTTGGAAAACGTGGCCCCTTCTCATTCTTATAACAATGCGTGGAGCAATGTGCACCCCCGTGTAGACAGCAGAATTCCGTTAAAAGGCTTCCAGGAAGAACTGCAGTAAGGCGGCCCTCACTCTTCTTCACCTCAGTCCTTTGAGTACAAAGCAGACAATGGAAAAGGGTCACAAACCTGCGTCCAGACCTGGGCTAGACTGAGGCGAGGCTGATTAGGATGCTAAATTTAAGGAAGAACTTACTCTCAGAGCTGTGCAAATGGTGACTCTGTAATTGAGTGGCCCTGGGAGTGAGTGTCTCCTTAAATTTTGAGCCATGGGTCTCTTGATTGCTCCTCATAGCCCTAACCCTGAGTGTGTTTTACTGAGGTCAATTTGGGAACTTAAAACAGGCTCCTACAATACTGGGTGAAGGTTTGTACAGGAGATGGTGATCAAAACGGTCCCCAAGAAAAAGAAATGTGAGAGGTAAAATGGCTGTCTGAGGAGGCCTCACAAATAGCTGTGAAAAACAGACAAGTGAAAGGCAAAGGAGAAGAGGAAGGATATACCCACGTGAATGCAGAGTTCTGGAGAATAGCAAGGAGAGATAAGAAAGCCTTCCTCAGTGGTCAACGCAAAGAAACAGGAAACTGATGCAATGGGAAAGACTAGAGATCTCTTCAACCACATGAGATACCAAGGGAACGTTTCATGTGAAGATGGGCTCGATGACGGGCAGAAACGGCATGGGCCTGACCGGAGCAGACGGGGTCGAGAAGAGGTGCAAGAACACACAGAACTGTACAAAAAAGACATCAATGACCCAGGTAACCACGATGTTGTGATCACTCACCTAGAGCCAGACATGCTGGAATGCGAAGTCAAGTGGGCCTTAGGAAGCATCACTACGAACAAAGCTAGTGGAGGTGATGGAATTCCAGTTGAATTATTTCAAATCGTAAAAGATGATGCTGTGAAAGCGCTTCACTCAATATGCCAGCAAATTTGGAAAACTCAGCAGTGACCACAGGACTGGAAAAGTTCAGTTTTCATTCCAGTCCCAAAGAAGGGCAACGCCAAACATTGTTCAAACTACCACGCAAGTGCATTCATTTCACATGCTAGCAAAGTAATGCTCAAAATTCTCTAAGCCAGGCTTCAACAGTACGTGATCCGAGAACTTCCAGATGTTCAAGCTGGATTTAGAAAAAGAGGAACCACAGATCAAATTGCCAACATCTGTTGGATCATAGAAAAAGCAAGAGAGTTCCAGAAAAACATCTGTTTCTGCTTTATTGACTATGCCAAAGCCTTTGACTGTGTGGATCTCAACAGACTGTGGAAAATTCTTAAAGAGATGGAAATACCAGACTACCTTACCTGCCTCCTGAGAAATCTGTATGCCCGTCAAGAAGCAACAGTTAGAACTGGACATGGAACAACAGACTGTTTCCAAATAGGAAAAGGAGTACGTCAAGGCTGTATATTGTCACCCTGCTTATTTAACTTATAGGCAGAGTACATCATGAGAAATGCTGGGCTGGATGAAGCTCAAGCTGGAATCAAGATTGCAGGGAGAAATATCAATAACCTCAGATATGCAGATGACACCACCCTTATGGCAGAAAGTGAAGAGGAACTCAAAAGCCTCTTCATGAAAGTGAAAGTAAAAAAAACTGACCTAAAACTAAACATTGACAAAATGAAGATTATGATATCCAGTCCCATTGCTTCATGGCAAATGATGGGGAAAGAGTGGAAACAGTGGCTGACTCTATTTTTGCGACTCCAAAATCACTTCAGATGGTGATTGCAGCCATGAAATTAAAAGACACTTACTCCTTGGAAGGAAAGTTATGACCAACCTAGAGAGCATATTAAAAAGCAGAGACATTACTTTGTCAACAAAGGTCCGTCTAGTCAAGGCTATGGTTTTTCCAGTGGTCATGTATGGATGTGAGAGTTGGACTATAAAGAAAGCTGAGCACCGAAGAATTGATGCTTTTGAACTGTGGTGTTGGAGAAGACTCTTGAGAGTCCCTTGGACTGCAAGGAGATCAAACCAGTCAATCCTAAAGGAAATCAGTCCTCAATATGCATTGGAAGGACTGATGTTGAAGCTGAAATTACAATCCTTTGGCCACCTGACGCGAAGTACTGACTTGTTGGAAAAGACCCTGATGCTGGGAAAGATTGAAGGTGGGAGGAGAAGGGGACGACAGAGGATGAGATGGTTGGATGGCATCACCAACTCGATGGACATGAGTTTGAGCAAGCTCCGGGAGTTAGTGGAGGACAGGGAAGCCTGATGTGCTGAGTCCATGGTGTCGCAGAGTCCACCACGACTGAGTGACTGAACTGATGTTCCACATATTTCACAGTGTGTGGTTATACTAAAAAATTCATTTGATATTTGCCTGAAATTCATATGTAAGCATGCATCCTGCATTTTTATTTGCTAAACCTGACCACACCTACCTGGAGGTTTTCTGGGGGTAATGATCTCATGAGGGTTATGTTGTGGCCAACTTCACCTCAACAATGATCTCGAAGAAGGATGATTTGATCTGTCTTGTGAATAGTGAAAAGCCAAGTTAGGGGTCTCAATCATCATTGCTGTGCTGTTCTCGTCTCTCCAACCTTCTCAATTTTCTCCGCAATGAGAATATATCAGATGAAGCAAACATTACCACCTGAAGCTTTTATAAAATACTGAATACTTAGAGTTTCTCAAAGCAGACAAACCTGCTTTAACTGTTAGAAAATTTGTTGAATTCACTAATAAAAGATCCCCAGAGATTTGTGCTCTCTGGCCTAGAGTGGACTGAGAAAACCCCTTTGTTCCACTACATTCTTTCCAAGAGGCTTAAAAATAGGCCAGATATGCAGCTTATTAACAAAACCACCTTTAACACAGATTGTGTTATGGTTCCTGGAAAGATAGCAATGCCCTTTGAGCTTGGGAGAGAGGATTTCAGTTAGAGTAAGATACTTGCTTTTCTTCTTTGAGTATCAACTTGCTGAGCCTTTCTCAGAGCAAGAAATGAGTATATGAAGGTGGAGGAATTCAGTTCAGCCCCATCAGATAGGAGGACGCATCCAGGGTAATTGAATATCCACAGGATGAATTCTCTATGATAGGTAAAGAGCAGTCATTTATCAAAAGGCAGTGTGTTAACAGAATCTAAAAAGCAGAACCAACAATCTCGCATCTTGTAGTCAAGAAGTAAAGGCAATGGTTATCTTAAAATGAACGCAGTAGCAAACAGCTGTAAGGAAGACAGAAACAGCTACATCAGCATCAGTACGGCCACTTATCTGAACACTACAAATATAGTGGGAGTGTCAAGGAGGGCATTACCCTATTTCAGTGGTTTCAAACCTTGCTGAAATATCAGATCCAATATGTATGTTGAGGTGAGCTCAGATCTGAGAATCTATATTTTAAGTATCCTTAAGGAACTCTGACATGACACATTTGGGGATATAGTCACATTTATTTATTTACCCACTGACGCAATAAAGGGCAGGAAGCTTGCATGAATGCAAGCTAAATCACTTCAGTCCTGTCTAACTCTTTGCGACCCTGTGGACTGTAGCCCGCCAGGCTCCTCTGTCCATGGGACTCTCCAGGCAAGAATCCTGGAGTGGGCTGCCGTGCCCTCCTCCAGGGGGTCTTCCCGACCCAGGGGTCAAATCTGCACTCCTGAGTCTCCTGCACTGGCAGGCAGATTCTTTACTACTAATACCACCCGGGAAGCCCCACCAGAAAACTCATTAGGTACCAAAACTATTCTTGGGTTTTTGGTTTTTTCCCCTCATTTCCAGATTTCTTAAATATCCATTCTAATGGAGAGAGAAAATTCAAACAAAACTGAATAAAGAAAATAAAAACTAATAATATGGTAGGGCTTCTCCAGCGTACCAGCGGCTAAGACTTCTTCCAGGGCAGGGGGTGCAGGTTCAGGCCCTGGCTGGGGACTAAGATCCCATGTGCCTCGTGGCCAAGACAGCAAAACATGAAACGGAAGCAATAGTGAAATAACCTCAATAAAGACTGAAAATGGTCCATGTCGTTGAAAAACAAGATGAATATATACTGTGACGGAGCGGTGCGTGCTGTAAGAAGGTAAGCAGGAGGCGCGTGTGTGCGGAGGAGAGCGGATGCTGCGGTGAATACGGGGGTAACGGAAGCCCCTGGGGTGAGACCGGAATAAAAAGGGCAGTCCAGACCAGGAGGCCCCGCACCCGGAAGCAGGAGTGGATTTCGGAAGATTCAGGGAGGAGCAGGAAGGTCGATGTGGCTGGGGAGGCGGTGAACACGGAAGGGAAGCTGGAAGGTGCGTCTGAGTGGCACCCACGGAGCACGCGCCCAGGATCCCGCAGACTGATAACAAGGTTGGATTTCACTCTGTGGATAATGGGACGTCACTGTAGATTTGGGACAGGGAAGTGATCTAGGCAGATTTTATTTTAAAGTCTCACTCTGGTTGTGGAAATTAGGGATGCCGAGTACACAGCTACGTCGTTACCCAGGTGTGTGGCGATGGCGGCTTGTGCCCAGTGGATGGGAACCGCGGAGGTGAGGAGTGGTTGGGTTCAGGACCTGCTTTTAAAGGTCAAGCGTCAGTAGAACTCGCTGATTAATTGGTTGTGGGTTATGAGGGAAAGGCAAGATTCCAAATGACTGTAAATGTCTGGTATGACAGCTTGATCAGTGGAGATGCCAGTGCTAGGGTGGCGGGCTCACTGACAGTAACGGGTGTGCTCAGGGCTTTGGGATTGGCTTCAGATGCTTTACGTTTGGAATGCTTCTGAGACACCCAAGGAGCAATGTCACATCAGGCAGTTGAATCACAGAGAGTCAGGTTTAAAGGAAGATTTCAAGACTGGAAATATGAAGTTTGGGAATCATCAACATACAGAGTATTTAAGTCCTGAGATTAGGAAATTCATGTAAATGGAGGAGAAAAGGGATATAAGGCTTGTGGCTAAAAAACAAAATGTAGAGATAAGTTAGATGATATAAAGGTGTTATTGGCATTTCGGGTTGAATGGTACTTTGCTATTCAAGACAAGTGTGAGGACTGGAGGACGTTTGGCGTCCCTGGATCTAGAATTATTAGACACCAGTGCCGCCTGCTAATTGTTGCCACAGCAAATACAGCTCCATATACTTGCACAGCACTCCAGAGATGTGTCCTGGTGGAAAACTCTTGACTATGTGATTACTGAAGTCAATAACTGGCTTCAGAGATTTTAGTTTAAAAGATGATGTTTCAATTATACTTGCATTAGTAAAGTATATATTATGAAGGGTTATGGTATTAAAAGGGTTATGAAATAAAAGAAAATTTGTTTGCTAACATTCTCCCAGGGCCAAGAAAATAAGGCAAGCTCAGAAAAGCATTAAATCCACTCTTACCATTTTTACTACTTAACCAGGATTAACTGACTAATTGATTCTTGTAATATCCTTTGTAAAACATTCAAAACATAATACGTGCTGGATTAGTGAACTACTTTTGGTATCTAGCACACCTGGCAGCACCCACCCCCCCTTAGAGTTATAGGTCCAGGTGTTTCGGTTCTCAAATCTGTTCTGTCAATAATGTCATAAATACACTTTTTAAATTTGGTATTATATATGTATAAAATGTGGGCTTCTCTGGTGGCTCAGATGGTAAAGAATTTGCCTGTGATACTGAAGACCTGGGTTCAATCCCTGGGTCGGGAAAATCCCCTGGAGAAGGCAATGGCTACCCACTCCAGTATTCTTGCCTGGAGGATTCCATGGACAGAGGAGCCTGGAGGCTGCAGTCCACAGGGGTGCAAGGAGTTGGACACGACTGAGTGACAAACACACACACACAAAATAAATGCTATTTAGTGCGTTATTTCAAGATCATTGTTTTGTCGAGCATTAGTTCCCTGAGATGGATCCATTTATTTCCGGGGTGATGGTAGCATTCTGTATGTGCACCCTAATAGGGATTTGTGTTACCAGATGAGTATATCCTGTGTGCTGAGCCACTCAGTCATGTCTGACTCTTTTGCGAGCTCATGGACTGTAGCCCACCAGGCTCCTCTGTTCATGAGATTTTTCAGGCAAGAATTCTGGAGTAGGTTACATTTTCTCCTCCTGCAGATCTTCCTAACCCGGGGATTGAACCTATATCTCCTCTGTCTCCAGCATTGCCCGTGTCTCTTTACCTCTGAGCCATCAGAGAAGACCAGATGTATACATTTGTGAAAATCCCACATCTGGAACTAGGTCCTTTTGTTTTTCCTGACCTTAGATTTTTAGCTGTTCTGTGTGTGTGTGTGGTGAGGGGCATTCAGTCATGTCTGACTTTGCGACCCCATGAACTAGAACCCACCAGGCTCCTCGGGCTCTGGTTTCCCTGTTCTATAATTTTGTATAAATTGAATTTCACATGAATTGCACCTTATAGTTTGTACTCTTTTGTGGAAGGTGTCTTTCACTCAACATGTTTTAAGATTCATTAAGTGTTTCAGTAGTTTATTACTTTTTATTGCTGGACAGTGTTTCATTGTGTAAATAAGCTACAATTTCTTTCTGTACATACCTCTTTTCATTTCTCTTAGGCACATATTTTCATTTCTCTTGGGAAAATACCCAGTTGAATTGGTCCATTATATAGGTATATATATAGTTTGCTGTGAAAGTGCTGCACTCAGTATACCAGCAAATTTGGAAAACTCAGCAGTGGCCACAGGACTGGAAAAGGTCAGTTTTCATTCCAATCCCAAAGAAAGGCAATGCCAAAGAATGCTCAAACTACTGCACAATTGCACTCATCTCACACACTAGTAAAGTAATGCTCAAAATTCTCCAAGCAAGGCTTCAGCAATATGTGAACCGTGAACTTCCAGATGTTCAAGCTGGTTTTAGGAAAGGCAGAGGAACCAGAGATCAAATTGCCAACATCTGCTGGATCATGGAAAAAGCAAGAGAGTTCCAGAAAAACATCTATTTCTGCTTTATTGACTATGCTAAAGCCTTTGACTGTGTGGATCACAATAAACTGTGGACAATTCTTCAAGAGATGGGAATACCAGACCACCTGACCTGCCTCTTGAGAAATTTGTATGCAGGTCAGGAAGCAACAGTTAGAACTGGACATGGAACAACAGACTGGTTCCAAATAGGAAAAGGAGTATGTCAAGGCTGTATATTGTCACCCTGCTTATTTAACTTATATGCAAAGTACATCATGAGAAATGCTGGACTGGAAGAAACACAAGCTGGAATCAAGATTGCCAGGAGAAATATCAATAACCTCAGATATGCAGATGACACCACCCTTAAGGCAGAAAGTGAAGAGGAACTAAAAAGCCTCTTGATGAAAGTGAAAGTGGAGAGTGAAAAAGTTGGGTTAAAGCTCAACATTCAGAAAACAAAGATCATGGCATCCGTTCCCATCACTTCATGGGAAATAGATGGAGAAACAGTGGAAACAGTGTCAGACTTTATTTTTGGGGGCTCCAAAATCACTGCAGATGGTGACAGCAGCCATGAAATTAAAAGACGCTTACTCCTTGGAAGGAAAGTTATGACCAACCTAGATGGCATATTCAAAAGCAGAGACATTACTTTACCAACAAAGGTCTGTCTAGTCAAGGCTATTATGGTTTTTCCAGTGGTCATGTATGGATGTGAGAGTTGGACTGTGAAGAAATCTGAGCACCGAAGAATTGATGCTTTTGAACTGTGGTGTTGGAGAAGACTCTTGAGAGTCCCTTGGACTGCAAGGAGATCCAACCAGTCCATCCTAAAGGAGATCAGTCCTGGGTGTTCATTGGAAGGGCTGATGCTAAAGCTGAAACTCCAATACTTTGGCCACCTGATGTGAAGAGTTGACTCATTGGAAAAGACTCTGATGCTGGGAGGGTTTGGGGGCAGGAGGAGAAGGGGAGGACAGAGGATGAGATGGCTGGATGGCATCACTGACTCGATGGACGTGAGTCTGAGTAAACTCCAGGAGTTTGTGATGGACAGGGAGGCCTGGCGTGCTGCAATTCATGGGGTCGTAAAGAGTCGGACACGACTGAGCGACTGAACTGAATTGATATAGTTTTAGAAGAAACTGGCCAGAATTTTTTCCAAAGTGATGGTATTATTTTAAATACACATTTGCATTACATAAAACATGGGAAGCTCTGATTGCTCCGTATCCTTACCACTACTTGATGTTGTCAGCCTCATCAGTTTTAGCCATTCTAATGGGGGGTGTAAAGGTTTTTCTTTGTGGTTTTTACTTACATTTCTTCAATAACTGTTGATACTGAGTACTTTTTCACTTATATATTGGCCATTTATATATCTTTTTTTATGAAGTGACTATTCAAGAATTTACCCACAGAAATCTCTTTAGCAACTCTTTAAAAGCTGAGTTGCTATAATAAATTTGCCTTAGAAGAGTTACTATCAGTCAACATTGGGGGAAGTTTGTTTATGTAATACCCACTGGTCAAGAAGGAAGTTAACTAGATATATGTTTAAAAATAATTATAGGAGATCACAAATACTTTTTTTCTGTATTGACTAAGTAAATTAAACTGGTTTCCATTGAAAGTTAATTAATGCTCTATACTTCTGAAGAATAATATTGACTTTAGTCAATACATATAATTTATTAATTTTAATTGTAAAAAAAATACAAACACTAAGACACTTATTAACTTAGGTAACTTTTCTGCTACTTTCCAGTTATGTAAAAAATAATTGAACTTTGTTTAAGAAGCAGTATCCACATATTGTTCTGATAAAATACCTTAAGTCTGACATGCTTTGCTCATTTTATGTGAAAACCAGTTCATAATAAACACACAGCTGGGTATGTTCCTGAATGGGTACATTACACTTTTGATTATACAGAAAAGAGACTAAAACTCAAAAGTCAAGAAATCCAGCCTGTTAGATCACTAAGTAGTCATCCACTCTGAAGAAGCTGAGGTTATACATAAAATACCCATTACGATAGTAAGAAACCGGAGTGCAGTTTGTTCATCCTCACGGAATAAACACATCTAGTCTCTGAATCTGGATCGTTAGCGGCCGTCGGAGATTTTTATTTTCCTAAGTATACTTTTAACCTCACAAATAAGATAATGTTTACATAATTCAATTCAGTCAGTTCAGTCGCTCAGTCGTGTCCGACTTTTTGCGACCCCATGAATTGCAGCATGCCAGGCCTCCCTGTCCATCACCAACTCCTGGAGTTCACTGAGACTCACGTCCATCGAATCAGTGATGCCATCCAGCCATCTCATCCTCTGTTGTTCCCTTCTCCTCCTGCCCCCAAACCCTCCCAGCATCAGAGTCTTTTCCAATGAGTCAGCTCTTCTCATAAGGTGGCCAAAGTACTGGAGTTTCAGCTTCAGCATCATTCCCTCCAAAGAAATCCCAGGGCTGATCTCCTTCAGAATGGACTGGTTGGATCTCCTTGCAATCCAAGGGACTCTCAAGAGTCTTCTCCAACACCACAGTTCAAAAGCATCAATTCTTCGGTGCTCAGATTTCTTCACAGTCCAACTCTCACATCCATACATGACCACAGGAAAAACCATAGCCTTGACTAGATGGACCTTTGTTGGTAAAGTAATGTCTCTGCTTTTGAATATGCTATCTAGGTTGGTCATAACTTTCCTTCCAAGGAGTAAGCATCTTTTAATTTCATGGCTGCTGTCACCATCTGCAGTGATTTTGGAGCCCCCAAAAATAAAGTCTGACACTGTTTCCACTGTTTCTCCATCTATTTCCCATGAAGTGATGGGAATGGATGCCATGATCTTCGTTTTCTGAATGTTGAGCTTTAACCCAACTTTTTCACTCTCCACTTTCACTTTCATCAAGAGGCTTTTTAGTTCCTCTTCACTTTCTGCCATAAAGGTGGTGTCATCTGCATTCAAAGGAATAAAAAACAAAAGAAGGCATTCAACTCAAACTTTGGTCAGCAACAGTTTACCCACAAGCCTTTCCAGACGACAAAATAGCATCACTCAGTCGCGTCCAACTCTTTGCCACCCCAGGGACTATACAGTCCATGGAATTCTCCAGGCCAGAATGCTGGAGTTGGGAGCCTGTCCCTTCTCCAGGGGACCTTCCCAACCCAGGGATGGAACCCAGATCTACGGCACTGCAGGGAATTCTTTATCAGCTGAGCCAGCAGGGAAGCCCGTGATTTGTAAAATAAGGTATTTAAGTATCAGGTGCATATTTATAAAACAAAAATCATTATCACAATTTTCCCGGATAGTCTCTTTTTCTCATGTTAAACTTACTGTCAACCTGGTTTGGGCTGCTGTTGGAACAAAATCACCTACTACAACTCCAAACAGCTCCCGACTCTACATAATAATACTATTTTGCAACTGGTATTTGCCAGGGTAAATCTGCCTTGAAACAGCTGACTTGTCAGTCAGTTCTGAGGGAAGGTCAGCCCTGCAAGGAGAAGGCTCCTTGCAATATAACACCTGAAGTCTCTTATGCATGCGTGCATGCTAAGTTGCTTCAGTCATATCTGACTATTTGCAACCCCATGGACTTTAGTCTACCAGGCTTCTCTGTTCATGGGATTCTCCAGGCAAGAATACTGGAGTAGACTGCCATGCCCTCCTCAAAGTCTTCTATGAGACTTATAAATTAATAACATAATGTGTGAAAGAAGCTTAAGCTAAAGAAAAGTAGACTGTTGTGTTTTGGTGAGTTTCCATTTGTTGTTCTGTTGGTATGTGTAGCTGACTCTTGTTAAGTTCGCACTTACTTACAAGACTGTGTGATGTCTTTTAGCAGAGAGCAGACCACTGTATTAAGTCAAGATAAATATATTCAAGTATAGACTCTGTGGTGCTCGAACTATGTCCTTGAGTCAAATTCACTTCTTGAGTTTATTTTCTAGTTACTGGGGATAACATTTGCCCCGCTGATCTCCACAGTGTTCTGAGGTTATGAAGGAGACAGTAGACATGAGAACATGCTTTCAGAAAAAGTGCCATCGAACCATCCTTGAGGACGCCCTTTGACAGTTGACAGCTGTCCATTTCCAGCATTTTTCACTGCTCCTACCATGACCCCAGAGTGTTGGAAATCTTGCTCAGGAAAACATCGTCCTTTGTGAACTCACAGTCACTGCCAGTGTCTTATTTAGATGGGCTCCGGTTTGCGTAAACAGCCCAATAAATAGTTTATTTGTTCTGAATCTTTCCTCTGGGAATTCTCTTCAGAAGTACAGCCTAACATCTCATTTCAAAGAGGGCAAGGAAGACATCAGCCGCTGAATGACTGCATTTTCTAAACGTACAGCTTAAAAACATCGCATCTGGTGTGCCTAGAGACACATCTGTCTATGCAGCTGTAAAGCTGGGTCACGCTCTTCACATGCCCAAGCAGCTACACTCACGGACGATCCCTGTGGCTCCTGCAGGGTATTCCTGGGGTTTGCAAATGGTAGCCACAAATGCTCTTTCTTTTATAATATCTACCTTTTGATGCTAAAGATTCTATATTAAAGTAAAGCAAAAGTAGGTTTGTCTATCTGAATTTCCAAGTCGATTACTGCTCTCAAGTCTGATAAACCAAAGTTACAAAGCCAGGCCAAGCAGGTAAATAATGAAAGCAGCAACAAGCGCACAGGCACTCTCTCTTCTGCTGCCACATCAGAGAGCAGCACGGCAGAAGCCATTCTGACTGTTGGGTTTCAGCGTTAGAGGCAACAGCTTTCTCAGCCCCGTTAGAAGACAGAGATGAGAAAATGTCATCTGCTCCAGAAACTCGAGTTACAGCCACATTTTTTTGATCAAGAATGAATAGGGAGGCCTCTCAGTTGGGGTTCAGGAGCTCAGAAAACAGTCTTTATCTGCACTAAATGCCCTGCAGCTGCAGTCAGCAGCGCCTTGGGCAAGGAGAAACATCTGGCGTTCTGCTTCTTGGGCTGCTCCCGGCACCTTGCTGGCAGCCCCTGATCTTCCCTTCCTTACCTGGGCAAGCCACAGACTCACCCAGAGTCACAGAAGAGGCATTACAGCTTTCCATCCAGTTCTGCGTTATGCACCCCGCCATCTATCTTTTATTGTTCTCAAGTATGATCTGTGAAGGTAGATTTAAATTTATACTACTCATTGTCATATGACTATCCTGTTATTCTTAATTTGGTCACTCATTTATTCAAGGAATATTCATCGAGAGCGTTTTCTTGCATTTATTGATGGAGATGTGTAGATGCAGAAGGTGTGAAGATGAAGCAGGCAGGACGCCCTCCCGGGGGATTGGCGCTCTCATACACACGTCCCCACGGGGACTCAGACACGCCTCCCTCTGCTGTGGGGGCAGGCTTGACCACTGCTTTTATCTGAGCAATTCCACCTGAGGCCCAGTTTATATCTTATCTCTCAAATGATAAGATTTGAGGGGGACCCTCAAGTGTAGAAGTGCTTGCAAGGCTCTGGGGGCCTTCAGAACAGGAAGGTCAGTTCTAAATCAAGGGTGTCTCCATCATCTACTCCACTCTCCGTGGTAGACACTGGTAAGAGTTTAGCTCACACTTCTTCACTGAAATTTAGCACTTCCTTTGACCTGCTAATATATTCCTGGAGGCTCAGTGGGCTTCCAGGGTAGCTCAGCTAGTAAAAAATCCATCTCTGATGCAGCAGACCCCAGTTTGATTCCCGGGTAGGGAAGTTCCCCTGGAGAAGGGATAGGCTACCCACTCCAGTATTCTTGGGCTTCCCCAGTGGCTCAGCTGGTAAAGAATCTGCCTGCAATGCAGGAGACTTGGGTTTAATCCCTGGGTTGGGAAGATCCCCTGAAGGAGGGCATGGCAACCCATTCCAGTATTCTTGCCTGGAGAATCGCATGGACAGAGGAGCCCGGCAGGCTGCAGTCCAAGGGGTCACAAAAGAGTCAGACACAACTTAGTGACTAAATAGCAGTTGGCCTTTTTTTAATATACTACTGCTCCTGGCAACCAAATAAACCAGTTAGTACTGACCCAGGATAACCCCTTATCCTTATTCATCAAGGGCAGACAGAATAAAAACCATAATAACAGAAAACCAAACTGATCACGTGGACCACAGCCTTGTCTAACTCACTGAAACTATAAGCCATGCCATGTAGGGCCACTCAAGACGGACGGGTCATGGTGGAGCGTTCTGACAGAATGTGGTCCACTGGAGAAGGGAATGGCAAACCACTTCAGTATTCTTGCCTTGAGAACCCCATGAACAGTATGAAAAGGCAAAAAGATAGGACACTGAAAGATGAACTCCTCAGGTTGGTAGGTGCCCAATATGCTATGGAGATCAGTGGAGAAATTACTCCAGAAAGAATGAAGGGATGGAGCCAAAGCAAAAACAATGCACAACTGTGGGTGTGGCTGGTGATGGAAGTAAAGTCCGATGCTGTAAAGAGCAATATTGCATAGGAACCTGGAATGTTAGGTCCATGAATCAAGGCAAATTGGAAGTGGTCAAACAGGAGACAGCAAGAGTGAACATCGACTTTTTCAGGATCAGCGAACTAAAAAGGACTGGAATGGGTGAATTTAACTCAGATGACCATTATATCTACTACTGTGGGCAAGAATCCCTTGGAATAAATGGAGTAGCCATCATGGTCAACAAAAGAGTCTGACATGCAGGATGTGAGTGCAGTCTCAAAAATGACAGAATGAAGTCTGTTCGTTTCCAAGGCAAACCATTCAGTATCACAGTAATCCAAGTCTGTGTCCCAACCACTGATGCCAAAGAAGCTGAAGTTGAATGCCTCTCTGAAGACCTATGAGACCTTCTAGAACTAAAACCAAAAAAGATGTCCTTTTCATTACAGGGGGCTGGAATGCAAAAGCAGAAGTAAAGACATACCTGGAGTAACAGGCAAGTTTTGCCTTGGAGTACAAAATGAAGCAGGGCAAAGGCTAACAGTTTTGCCAAGAGAATGCACCTGTCATAGCAAACACCCTCTTCCGACAACATAAGAGATGACTCTCCACATAGACATCACCCGATGGTCAATACTGAAATCAGATTAATTATATTCTTTGCAGCCAAAAATGGAGAAGCTCTATACAGTCAGCAAAAACAAGATCAGGAGCTGACTGTGGCTCAGATCATGAACTCCTTATTGCCAAATTCAGACTTAAATTGAAGAAAGTAGGTAAAACCACTAGACCATTCAGGTATGACCTAAATCAAATCCCTTACGATTATACATTGAAAGGTCAAAGTTGCTCAGTCGTGTCCGACTCTTTGCAGCCCCATGCACTGTATAGTCTGTGGAATTCTCTAGGCCAGAATACTGGTGCGGGTAGCTGTTCCCTTCTCCAGGGGATCTTTCCAACGCAGGGATCGAACCCAGGTCTCCCACATTGCAGGTGGATTCTTTGCCAACTGAGCCACCAGGGAATCTGAAAAATATTGGAGTGGGTAGCCTATCCCTTCTCCAGGACATCTTCCCAACATAGAAATCAAACCGGGGTCTCCTGCCTGGCAGGTGAATTCTTTACCAGCTGAATTCCTAGGTAAGCCCCTTGATTATACACTGGAAGTGACAAATAGATTCAGGGGATTAAATCTGATAGACCAAGTGCCTGAAGAACTATGGACAGAGGTTCATGACATTGTACAGGAGGCAGTGATCAAAACCATTCCCCAGAAGAAGAAATGCAATGAGGCAAAATGGCTGTCTGAGGAGGCCTCACAAATAGCTGAGAAAAGAAGAGATGTGAAAGACAAAGCAGAAAAGGAAAGGTGCCCCATCTGAATCAGAGCCCCAAAGACTAGCAAGGAGGCGTAAGAAAGCCTTCCTAAGTGATCGGTGCAAAGCAATAGAGGAAAACAGTTGGGTGGGAAAGACTAGAGACCTCTTCAAGAATATTAGAGATATCAAGGGAACATTTCATGCAAAGATGGGCACAATAAAGGACAGAAATGGTATGGACCTGACAGAAGCAGAAGATATTGAGAAGAGGTGGCCAGAATACACAGAAGAACTGAACAAAAAAGATCTTCACGACCAAGATAATCACGATGGTGTGATCACTGACCTAGAGCCAGACATCCTGGAATGTGAAGTCAAGTGGGCCTTAGGAGGCATCACTATGAACAAAGCTAGTGGAGGTGATGGAATTCCAGCTGAGCTATTTCAAATCCTGGAAGATTATGCTGTGAAAGTGCTGCACTCAATATGCCAGCAAATTTGGAAAACTCAGCAGTGGCCACAGGACTGGAAAAGGTCAGTTTTCATTCTGATCTCAAAGAAAGGCAATGCCAAAGAATGCTCAAACTACTGCACAATTGCACTCACCTCACATGCTAGCAAAGTAATGCTCAAAATTCTCCAAGCTAGACTTTAATATTACATGAACTGAGAACTTCCAGATGTTGAAACTAGATTTTGAAATGGCAGAGGAACCAGAAATAAAATTGCCAACATCTATTGGATCATCCAAAAAGCAAGAGAATTCCAGAAAAAAACATCTACTTCTGCTTCACTATGTTAAAGCCTTTGATTGTACAGATCACAACAAACCGGAAAATTCTTCAAGAGATGGGAATACCAGACCACCTTACCTGCCTCCTGAGAAATCTGTACGCAGGTCAAGAAGCGACAGTTAGAACTGAATATGGAACAACAGACTGGTTCCAAATAGGAAAAGGAGTACGTCAAAGCTGTATATTGTCACCCTGCTTATTTAACTTATATGCAGAGTACATCATGAGAAACACTGGACTGGAAGAAACACAAGCTGGAATCAAGGTTGCAGGGAGAAATATCAATAACCTCAGATATGCAGATGACACCACCATTATGGCAGAAAAACGAAGAAGAACTAAAGAGCCTCCTAATGAAAGAGAAAGAGGAGAGTAAAGAGTTGGCTTAAAGCTCAACATTCAGAAAACTAAGATCACGGCATCTGGTCCCATCACTTCATGGGAATTAGATGGGGAAACAGTGGAAACAGTGACAGACTTCATTTTCTTGGGCTCTAAAATCACTGAGGATGGTGAGGACAGCGATGAAATTAAAAGACACTTGCTCATTAGAAGGAAAGAGCTATGACAAACCTAGACAGCATATTAAAAAGCAGAGACATTTCTGACAAATGTCCATCTATGGATATGTTTGGTAGATCTTAAAGAAAGCTGAGCTCTGAAAAATTGATGCCTTTGAACTGTCGTGTTGGAGAAGACTATTGAGAGTCCCTTGGACTTCAAGGAGATCAAACTAGTAAATCCTAAAGGAAATCAGTCCTGAATATTCATTGGAAGGACTGATGTGAAGCTGAAGCTCCAGTTCTTTGGCCACCTGATGTGAAGAACTGACTCACTGGAAAAGAGCCTGATGCTGGGAAAGATTGACGGTGGGAGGAGAAGGGGATGACAGAGGATGAGATGGTTGGATGGCATCACCGACTTGGTAGACATGAGTTTGAGCATGCTTTGGGAGCTGGTGATGGACAGGGAACCCTGGAGTGCTACAGTCCATGGGCTTGCAAAGAGTCAGGCACAACTGAGTGACTGAACTGAACTGAGCTCACCCAAGAGATGAAATCTAGTGTTATCCTTGCTTGGAATTCACTAGTCTTCTTTTATTTCAATGGGACCATTGATCCTCATCCATAACTAAGCATTCACAGTGCCCACAGATGCAAAGCATGAGGTGGGACCATTGATCCTCATCCATAACTAAGCATTCACAGTGCCCACAGATGCAAAGAATGAGGTGGGACCATTGATCCTCATCCATAACTAAGCACTCACAGTGCCCACAGATGCAAAGCATGAGGTCACTCAGGTTTCATTCATTTGGGTCCCAGGAGGCACCATTGTCATCAGTATTGAGCTCTGACTTCATTTTAGGAGAAACCTAATCTCTGTAAATTTCATCCGTAGCCACAGCTTCCACAGCTTCAAGTCCTTTTAAACTTCCGTCGTATACTCACACTCAAGAGTCTCCAGCTAATCACTTATTGTGCACTAGCAAGCCAAACAAATAACACCAAATCAGTTTAGTTATTGTTCAGCAGTCAGTTTAACACAGGTTGTTGGGATGTGCTGGAGGGGAGGGTCTCTGTTTCTTAGAATCATTCAGAGACCCAGGCCTTTCCCCTAGAGTACTGTTATCTTCAGGGGCTTGGGGTCATCTACCGGGTCCACTCCACTGAGCCAGTGAGAGAAGAATGTGGGGATCATGTGCGTGTGTTAGGCACTCAGTCGTGTCTGGCTCTTTGCAACCCCATGAACTCTAGGCCGCCAGGCTCCTCTGTCCGTGGAATTCTCCAGGCAAGAATCCTGGAGTGGGTAGTCATTTCCTCCTCCAGGGGATCTTCCCAACCCAGGGATAGAACCCTGGTCTCCTGTATAGCGGGCAGATTCTTTGCCATCTGAACCACCAGGGAAGAATCATACATACTGCTTTTAAAATTTGAGGCCCTGGAAGTCAATATGCATCATTTCTGCCACATTGCACTCACTTAACTGCAAGGGACACTATGAAGTCATGCCTAATAATTAGATTAAACTAGATAAGCTATGTTTGATGACAAATAAATTCACAGATTCTTTTTGTAATGTAAGAGAGCTTATTTCACTTTTGCAGAAATTCTAATGCAATGGGAACAGCCTATAAACAGTTGGAGCAATACTCTAGGACTGTTTGTCTCAGGATTCAGGATGCTTTTCTCTCATGGGTCTGCTTGATGGTCTCCATGGTTACTCCCAAAGGGAAAGGCAAAATGCAAAGGTATACATTGGGTTTAAATGCCTCAACCTGAGAAGCAGGACATCTCACTCTGCCCACATTTTTTTGGCCTAGAAATAGTCACATGACCTTACCTTGCACAGGGGCCGGGAAGGAAGTCTTCACGTGCCCAGTCTTCACGTGGTCACGTGCTACCCTGCCACATGGGGACAAACACGTGCTCTTAGAAGGAGATGGAAGTAGGACGTGGTGAGCACACAGCGTCACAACAGCCACGAGGCGTCTCTTCCCTCTTCTCTCAGAATGTCCTACAAGATCTGGAGTGCACTCATACTCCAGTATAATTTTAATCAACACCAATTGCTAACTGGAATGTAATTAGAATGTAATTTTTAAAGAAGGAAGCTGGTAATGTGATTTTTCATAAAGTGACTTTATTTCCAAGCATATCCTGATTTCAGAGTTGGAGTTTGAAGGTATGCACAAGAGAGGAATTTCTTGGTCAAAAATGAGAGAAATATAATTTGAATAGTTATGAGCAAACAAAAGGATTTCATTGGCTCATGTAGTTGAAAGATCTTGGCATAGCTATATCCAGGTGCCTAAATGATATTGTCATGAATTTGCAGGATTCATTCTCAAACAGGCTGCTCTTAAGTTGTGGCATAATACCTACCAGGAGCTCTAGGTAGCCCCAGGAAGAGAGACTGTGTTTAACTCAGTGATTTTAGCAAAAGTTGGAGAGAGAATGCTCCCTGGACTGCACTGGGGAAGCTGTCCACTCATCTAACTGATAATAGAAGAAGCTGATAATAGAATTGGCTGGGTTTGAAATCAGCTGTTACATCATCCCCATCTAAGCCACGCAATAAAGATGGGAAGTGAGTAGGTTCCCAGAGGAAACTACTGATTGTTGTTACAAGAAAACAGAACCAGAATAAGCCTCCCCCGCCGCCCCCGCCCCCACCGCTCCCCCCCCACCCCCCGCCCCCGCCCCCGCCCCCGCCCTGCCAGTCTCGCACTGCGTGACACAAAGGAGGAGATGGCCTTCCTGTCTGGTCCTCGTGGTGATTTTGCCCTTTAAAAAAAAGAAAGAACAAGAGACGGTGGCCCAGAGTCTGCCCTTTAGATTTGCAGGTCTAAAAACCTCGTTTGTTATTGCCGTAGGTTACCCTTGGTCTCTGGGATAATGACTTGTGCCAACCCACCTCGTAGAGACTGAGGCATAGGAACTCTGGCTTGTTCATTGTCCGTAAAAAATATAACTTCTTACTGGACCAGCAGATTTGAGCTACACTGAACAGCGCCTTGTACATATGAGAAAGTAAACTAAAGCCAGTAGGGAATTAGTTGAGCATGAAATCAGACTCAGGGCATTAGTTACCTCAGGACATGCTGTGACAAATAACTGTTACTGCTCAATAAACGCATCTTGGAGTCATAACATACCTGCTTAGAAGACTGTCATTCAAACAGGTAATCTTCACACTCATCTCCACACCCCAGCAAGTTCTGGGTGACTTTTGTTAAGTTTTGCCCTTCTGATGCTTAATTCCTATCACTGTATTTTCCCAGGGACCATTTCCTTTCACTGATACCTTATTTAACTGAATTGTCTTCATTTGCTTCTTGATTAGTTAACAGTCCATTAATAATTACTGTATCTTTATTTAATTAGGCAAAGTGTCAGAAATCTCAGCTTATGTATCAATCACAAGTGTTCAAATAGCCTCTTTTGAGAACTCTCTGTGGAATTACCAAGCATCTTAATGGGTTAAGCTCTTTAAAATCGGAGAAAATACTTCCTGGATTTTTAGACTATCAGAATCTTGCCTTTCTTCCCGGAATTGTGCAAACCACATTGGTGACGTTTGTCAATGGAGAATATTTTCTTTTTATATTGAAACAAGTTCAAATTAAGTATGTAAAACATGGCTGTTATTTTGAAATCATTTCAGACTCTCATCAGATCTCAAGAGTAGGACAAGCAGCTTCCCTCTGTCTTTTTCCTACATCGATCCAGTAGTCGATGCCTTCCCCCCTGGCTCTGTCCATCTCTCTTAATGGGGCAAGTTGAAACCTACTGTCCTTTCCCCTGGATTCTATGGAGTGCATGTCCTAAAAGCAAGGATTTTTTTACATAGCTATATTATGATGATCAAATTAGAAAAGTTAGCATTGGAACGATGCTATCATGTAATCAACTGCTTGTTTATTTTTTTTGAAATTACTCCAGTGATGTTAGTTTTAAAAAATTGCTTTCCTGCTGGTTCAGGTTACATCCACTATTCCTAGGCACTGGCTGTAGTTTCTCTTCCTTTTGGAATTCTTTATCGCTGAACAGTTGCATTGCTTTTCTCTGTTGTTTCTGATGTGGATATTTTTAAAGAACTTTTGTTTATTCATTTATCTTTGGCTGTGCTGTGTCTTGATTGCTGCGCCTGGGCTTCCTCTGGCCGCAGTGAGGTGGGGCTCCTCCCTATTGGTGTGCGGGCTTCTCTTTGCGATGGCTTCTCTGTGGAGCATGGGCTCTGCGGAGCGGGGGCTTCAGCAGTCGTGGGCTCAGTAGCTGTGGCTCCTGGGCTCTGGAACGCAGGCACAATAGCCGTGGCACACGGGATTCATTGCTCCAGGGCACGTGGGATCTTCCTGGGCCAGGGATGGAACCCCTGTCTTCTGCCTTGACAGTGAATTCTTGACCATGGAGTCACCAGGAAAGCCCTGACCCGGACATTTTTGAAAGGTATAAAACTAGTTTTTTGTAGAATGTCCCTAAATTTGGGGTTTTCTGATTTTTCACATGATCAGATTCAAGGTAGATGCTTTCTGTGCATCTTATTCCGTCTGTTTCTGCATCGTGTTCAGACGCCCATGGCAGCGTGCCAATGCTGATGGCGATATTGATCCCTGCTTTAATATCGGTTTATATAGTGTCAGTGTTAGGATGGTGTCCATCAGATTTCTCCGTTGTAAAGTTGATTTTTCCTTCTGTTTGTAGTTAAATAATTTAGGGAGAGGTTTTTTTTGAGATTATGTACACATCGTGTTTCTAACATCTGCATCCTCTTTTACTCCTCCCTGTGTGTGCTTGCATGCACGCTAAGTCACTTTGGTAATGTCTGACTCTTTTGTGACCCCATGGACTATAGCCCACCAGGCGCCTCTGTCTCTGGGATTCTCCAGGCAAGAATAATGGAGTGGGTTGCCATGCCTACTTCCTGGGGATTTACCCAACTCAGGGATTGAACCCATGTCTCTTAAGTCTCCTGAGTTGGCAGGCAGATTCTTTACCATCTAGGAAGCCCTTACTCCTCCCAATAAATTGTGTCAAATAAGCACACATATCCTTAATCCATTTGACATGTGAATGAATGGAAGCCAATGAGTTAACAGAATGGCCTTCACATGTGCTAGATAGGGGAGTAGAAGCCAGGTTTCACATTTCTTTGTGTGGCATTTCTCCCACTTTTTGTACAAAATCTTGGTCACCTGCTCCACTGCTTTGGTGCATAGAGTTTTATATTTGGAACAACTTTGGAGGGTCCGTTAAACCCGGGACAGAACTGGACTGTCCCTTGTGGGCTATGTATTCTTTGTAAAGTTTTATAAAATTTCTGAATCTCAACTTACTCTCCATAAAAAGAGGTAATATTACTCAACTTTCAGTGTTGCTTCGGGATTAAATGAGACAATGCATTTTTCTCAGGTACGTGATCATCTGTAATGCACTCAGTGGTTAATAAATGTGGATTCTTTTCCTCTTGATCCCTTCAGTTTCTGTTGTTGTTGTCATTTGTTTGTTTCTTGCTTTTTAAATGAATGGCATTTGCTAGGGCCTCTCTATATTCTGGGGATGTAGCCATGAGGAAACTCAGTTTTTGCTGAAATGGAATGAAAGCATTCATCAACAAAGTGGATTTGTGGGTCTGGTAGGCATGTGGGAGAAGAGAGTTCCGGGCAGAAGAAACAAGAAGATCAGAGGACCTGACTAGCCAGATTCTTGACATCCTTGAGGAAGAATAAGGAAGTCAGTATGGCTGGGGTAGAAAAAGTGAGCCAAGGATGTGATCAAAGAGGTGGTCAGGGGCTGGATCGTGTAGGTCAGCATCAGAGCTGGAGATTTATTCTCACGGAGATGAAAGACCCTGTAGGATTTGAGGCAGACACGTGATGTGCTTCTTCTCCTGTTTTAAATGAGTCACAGCTGTGCATTGAACTATGTCACCCAATAAGACATATTCAAGACCAAATCCCCAGTGTCTGGAAATAAGGTCTTTGCAGATGTAACCAAGATAAGGTCATTCGAGATTAATCTTAATCTAACATAATTGGTATCCCTGTAAGAAGAGGGGAATCCGAATGCAGAGATGAAGACCATGTGAAGAATGAGGCAGGAATGAGAACGATGCACCTGCAGGCTAAGGGACACCAGCGCTTGCTGGAAGCCACTAGAAGCAGAAACAGCAATGAAGGCTCTTCCCTGGAAGCGTCAGAGGGGCTGCAGCCCTGCCAGCACCTTACTTTGGACTTGCCGATTCCGTAAGTGTGAGGGAACACTTATGTTGCTTCTGTTTTGAGCCACCTAGTTGGTGGCAGTTGTGCGGCAGCCCGTGTTACAGATTATAGAGGATGGATGTGGAAGCAGAGGGCTATGAAAGACCACGGTGACAGGAACCAAAGTAGTGGAGGTGGAGATGCGAGATGTGGCCAGACTCTGGTAGCCAGACTCTACTTGACATTGGACTGGGGGCCCAAACCAGGAACACTTTGCAGTAGAAGGATGTGTTGCTAATAAAAACACAGGGACACCAGCCAGAATCCAGGCTGTGCACTTGCTGTGCTGATGGGCTCAGTGAAAAACACGAGTCAGCAGTGACTCTAAGATTGTGACCTAAAGTCTGGGATGAATAGACTCAACCGTTTATGAGATGAGAAGGCCATATAAAGAGGGGTATGGAGGAGAAAATCATAAATTCAGTTTGAGATCTGTTAAAGATTTAAATATCTCTTAGGTACACAAGTGGAAATTTGAGTAGGCAAGTTGGATGAAGGAGCCTAAAGTTCAAAGGGAAAAGTTTGATGTACACGTGTATATTGAGTTGTTATTTAATGCTGATATTTAACACCATGACGGCATGAGATCTAAAACCTAGAGGACGAATGACAGGGAAGGTAACAAGTCCTCCATATTCTCCTAATGATTTTTAGATCCACAAACAATAGTAGGTGCCTGTGTTTGTATTTGCTGGTTGTTTGAAGATGAGATGTTTGAACATGTACAGTTCAGTCACTCAGCCGTGTCTGACTCTTTGTGACCCCGTAGACTGCAGCATGCCAGGCTTCCTTGTCCAACTCCCAGAGTTGCTCAAACTCATGCCCATCAAGTCGGTGATGCCATCCAACCATCTCATCCTCTGTCGTCCCCTTCTCTTCCTGCCCTCAATCTTTCCCAGCATCAGGGTCTCTTCTAATGTCAAGTCTTTGCATCAGGTGGCCAAAGTATTGGAGTTTCAGCTTTAGCATCAGTCCTTCCAGTAAATATTCAGGACTGATCTCCTTGAGGATGGACTGGTTGGATCTCCTTGCAGTCCAAGGAACTCTCAAGAATCTTCTCCAACACCACAGCTCAAAAGCATCAATTCTTCAGCGCTCAGCTTTCCTTATAGTCCAGTTCTCACAACCACACATGACCACTGGAAAAACCATGGCTATAAATAGATGGACCTTTGTTGGCAAAGTAATGTCTCTGCTTTTTAATATGCTGTCTAGGTTGGTCATAACTTTTCTTCCAAGGAGAAAGCATCTTTTAATTTCATGGCTGCAGTCACCATCTGCAGTTATTTTGAAGCCCCCCCCCACCCCCACAAAATAAAGTCTGACAGTTTCCACTCTTTCCCCATCTATTTGCCATGAAGTGATGGGACCAGATGCCATGATCTTCGTTTTCTGAATGTTGAGCTTTAAGCTCTTTAAGCCGAGTCAGACACGACTGAAGCGACTTGGCACACACACGTGCAGTGATGTCCGCTTGGAGAAAGAGTCAGAAGGATGAGGGTTGTCTCCTGTCTGGCCATCCTCAGCATCAGACAGCCTTCCCACCCGTCCTGCACGCTTAGAAGCCCAGCCTGGAGATGTAAGGACCCCATCTCTCCTTCTGATATTTTTCCATCTGCTTCTTGTGTCGCTTTCAAATGTGTTGGCTCTATTTTACCTATAGCCCTAGTCATTCCGAATCGATTGCTAATCAGAAAGGCAGCATGACTCCCCCTCTAGCTCTGTCTGTGGGTAATTGGCTCTTTTTATATTAATATCATTCCCCATGAAAATATATTAGAAATGTGGTACAGGGACGACAGAGTATCTACAACTTCAATTACTTAAAAATGTTCTTAATGCTCTCAATTAGCTAATTACACCCTGTGCATGATTAGAGGAATGTTATAGGTTAAAGTACTTTGTAATCACTATGGGGGTAAGAGAAGATGTGAGCATTTCTGATTAGATTTTAGAAATGTGTCCTCCTTGCAATGAGAATTGTAGAACTAGCATTTTTTAAAAGAACGACAATTAAGGAGAACGTTATAAAGAAAGTGAGAAAAACAAATTCTCTCAACTGAAAGATACTTTCTTTAAAAATGTCAGAATTATTTTTATATCATCTAAATATTTTATCCAAAACTCTACTAGGATAGTAGACAGAGACTACGCTTCCAGTGTTGAGTCACTTTTGCACCTGGGTCAAGAATCATGCGATGGCACCCGCTCCAGTGCTCCTGCCTGGAGAGTCCCAGGGACGGGGGAGCCTGGACGGCTGCAGTCCATGGGGTCGCTGAGGGTTGGACACGACTGAGCGGCTTCACTTACACTTTTCACTGTCATGCACTGGAGAAGGAAATGGCACCCCACTCCAGTACTCTTGCCTGGAAAATCCCATGGACGGAGGAGCCTGGTGGGCTGCAGTCCATGGGGTCGCTGGGGGTCGCACACGACTGAGCAACTTCACTTACACTTTTCACTGTCGTGCACTGGAGAAGGAAATGGCAACCCACTCCAGTGTTCTTGCCTGGAGAGTCCCAGGGACAGGGGAGCCTGGTGGGCCGCAGTCCACGGGGTCGCACAGAGTCGGACACGACTGAAGCGACTTAGCAGCAGCAGCAGCAAGAATCATACTTCATGAGGGGCTACTTCCGAATTCTCAATTCTGTGTCATTGATCTACGCACCTGTTCTTTTGCAGACACCATGTTGTCTTGATTGCATAGCTATACAGCAAGTCTTAAAAATAACTTAGTGTGATCCCTCCAACTTTATTCTTCTTTTACAATATTAATCTTTATAGTCTAATTCCTTTGCCCTTCTATATAAATTTTAGAATCAATTTATCTATTAATATATCTGCAAGGAATCCTCCTGGGATTTTTGACCATAATTGCATTAAAGCTGTAGATCAGTTTGCGGAGAGTTGATGTCTTTACTATGTTGACTCTTCCATCCTGTGAACACAGAAGGTCTCCATCTATCTCAGTCTTCATTGATTTCTTTCATTAGCATTTTGTAGTTTCCAACTTATAGACCCTGTGCATGTTAGATTTATATCTAACATCTTTTATGCTTTGGAGGGTGATTGCAAATGGTAGCAAAAGTATTTTAGCACTAAGTATCAAACATCTATGTAGCCCTTTGAAAATACAGGAATTTGTTCTTACATTTCCCATTTTGCAGATAGAATATCATACGAGGACAAGTGTTCAGAATCTACGGTTCTAAATGCAAGGCCCACCAAACACACAGGATGGTGTATCTTCCACTGGCCCAGAATAGAGTCTAATATATACTAGGGACTATAAATTTGCTGAAGGAATGAATAAATAAATTTAAAACCTTTTCAGATGTTTGAGTTAGTTTTCAATTGATGTGAATGTGATGGTGAATCACCGATACAAAAAAACCCACCAATTCCTGTACATATCACTTCTCAAAAGTTCTCTACAGCATGGGACACGCCCCAGGGAAATCTTAGCAGAACATCTGAGAGAATAAATATGGGCCGAAATTGCTCCAGAATTTTAAGTTCTTTGAGAGTCTGAAGTGTGAGTTCCTTGTTCATTAATGATGATTGCCCATGTCTAATGCACTCTGGGACAGAGCCGCAGCTCGATGGGCATTTGTTGAATAATTAAATATATGACTGAGGGAAGGAATAATTAAGATAATAAAAAATATATGACCTCTAACTGTTCAACATGGTTTATATCATTGAATTCTCTGCACCCAGAGATATGGTTTTAATTTTCAAGTTTGGATCATAATATATTATTTTTTTAAATTAAACTGAAGAGTATATATAAGCATCTCCTAAGTCATTAAAAATTCTTTCTGTTATATATGATGTTAATGGGTAGGCAATATCCATTAATATTTCTGTAACTTATTATGCTATGAATAGTCTACCATTTAAAATAACATCATCCCTGGTGGCTCAGTGGTAAAGAATCTGCCTGCCAGTGCAGGAGATGCAGTTTCCACCCCTGGGTCAGAAAGATCCCCTGGAGAAGGAAATGGCAACTCACTCCAGTATTCTTGCCAGGGACATCCCATGAACAGAAGAGCCTGGCAGCTTACAGTCCACGGGCTTGCAAAACAGGCGGGCTCCTCTTAGCAAGTAAGCAACAGTGTGTGTGCTATCCTCTAATTTTCACATTTGTTATTAATCATTGAAGGGAAGGGAAGAGAAGGGAAAGTCGCTCAGTCGTGTCTGACTCTTTGCGACCCTGTGGACTGTAGCCTACCAGGCTTCTCAGTCCATGGGATTTTCCAGGCAAGCGTACTGGAGTGGGTTGCCATTTCCTTCTCCAGGGGATCTTCCCGACCCAGGGATCGAACCCAGGTCTCCTGCATTGCAGGCAGACGCTTTACCCACTGAGCCACCAGGGAAGCCCATTAATCCTTATGTACATAAAATATGTATATATTTATTTATTTCCTTGGTATTCCTTGGTGGGAGAATATTTATTGACTTAATAGGCACACATATTTTAAGATAAGTGATGCATGTGCAACACGGCTCTCCCGAAAGGATTTTCCAGCTAATCTTTGCCAAGTAGCGTGAGGGTGTTCTGTATCTGACTTCAGCCAGTGCTGGGAGACACTGTTGTTTCCTATTCGAAAGTTGAAAACGAAGCCTTATTCTTTCCACCCTTACTTCTCTAGAAACTTAGAAAGATCAGCTTTGTTGCGAGCTCACCGCCATAAACGTGGAGCTGTGTTTAAAGCCTGCCGCTCTCACCCTGCCTCCTCATGCTTGCCTCCGAGAGAAGCGTTTGCAAATTGACAGTTGCAGGGATTCTCCTTATTTCCCTCCTTAATGTACGTGTCATTTGCACTAGAATCCTTCTTTCGAATCTTAAGATGAGGGCTATTGTTCACATATCCCTTAAAACGTTTCTGAGTCATTGTGGGCCTGCTCCTGACACATGTATTGAAATATCATCGGGAGCTGGCTGAACAGGTGGTTGGGGGTGGAGAGCAGACAGGACAGGAGTGCGGTGTGTGCAAAAGCAGGAGTGTGGTGTGTGCAAAAGCAGGCTTACGTGAGCAAGCACCACTGGACGGTGGCAGCGAATTCAGTGTGTCTGCCTCGTGGTCTGTGTCCTAGCGAGCAGGGAGAGGGAACCAGAGGTGATGTCTTCTTTAGTTTTTAAAAATATGTCGGATGTAACATTTTATGGTTTAAAAATACAGAGACTCATCTTATTTCCTGTGGATAGATTTAGGACCAGCTTGACAATGTTTATTCATTTTATAAACTGAATAATTTAACTTCCTTTTATTAGTTTTGGAGTTTCTACATAAATATCTACTCTCACTTTTGAATACCCTCAAGACTGAGGAGAGAATACTAGGAACTTCCCTTTAAAATGAAGAGAATATGTTAATTTAGGAAGCTTTGGGGTTTGTTTCCAATAAATAAAATTTGGAAACCTTAAAAGCCAAATAACCTTTTGGATGAATTTTCCCTAGAAGATACCTCTTTAACTAGAGACACAAACACGTGTGGAGGGGGGAGTGTTTATTTATTCAGCAGTGAACCATTCAACAACCACAATAGCCTTTGCATTGAAGGAGCAATTTTCAGGAGCAACCGTATTCTAGAAATAGGAGCAGAACCATAGTTCTGGAAACGACAGTGGGATGAAGACACCGCCTTCATCCTGATGACGCCAAAGCCCTTTTTCCAGAGGAGCCCGGGGTGCTCAGACGCCGCGGTGGGCCTCTGCTGCCAGTCAGCGGCTGGTGACTCGCCACGCCCGCGCCCACACACTGCCCTTTCTTCTGGGCACTTCCGGCTTCCCACTCACTTATTTCAATTCCGTCTCTAGTCCTTGGATCTCTGTATTTCCATCTTTATAGGCAGTTCCCAGCCATTCAGAACTCCTTGATGACGCTGATAGCATTTGGAGACTCTGTACCTATCTCTGCACTGTCCTGTGAATTTAAAACTTATCTCAAAACATAGTCTTAGAATACAAAAAAAATTACTGTCTATTTTTTCATCCTAATGGAAGCCCTTATAAAGATTTGAGAATATGACTTGGCCTGGTCTTGAAGCTAAGGGGTTACTTATGATGTTCAACTTGGGCTAGAGTAGTTTCACCAAAACCATCATGTGCTGATATGTCCACAAAGAGATGATGGAGCTTCAGACGCAGGCTTGAGGGCAAGGAGGCTCAGCTGCGCCTCTCCACAACGCCATTCTCTTTTTCTTGTCAACTAACACACTTCTGAGCAACATTTAATTTTGAGACCTTTCTTCATTAAACCATTCATTCACCCATCTCAAATTCAGCAAACACTTGTTGAGTAAGTCTAATGCGCTAGGTACTAATACATTGGACTAGTGTCATTGATCATCCTTGTGTTTCAAATACAACAGTGACCAATACTATCTTCCTTCCCTTGAGGTGCATCTAGTCTAATATAGTTACGTACAAATGAAAAATATAAGTGAATGTCATGAGTAAAAGACATGAGAATGATAAAGGGATGTGGAAGTTCATAGAAGGATGATATTTTTCATGACTGTGGATACCCACACAGAATTAAGCAAAAAAGGGTATATTCTATGAATACACAAGTTAGGTATGGGAGGAACAGAGAATATTTTAGTGAGGGGAAGTAATAATAAACTGTACAGAATCCAGAGGGCAGAAGCATACTGGGAATGGGGTATAGTCCCATTTGACTAGAAAAGAATGTTGAATAGATGAAAAAAGTAAGAAGATCAAGATAGAAAAAGGTCAACTTCTAGAAGGATAGAGTCATTTTGACTGTGAATCTTAAGAAAACAGTGGAAAACATTAATAGTGAGGGTCAGAATGAAGGTTAAAATGTTCCCAATGAAATCTCTGCTGGATCCCCGAAGGCTAAAAAGGGTAAGTGAAAAGAGTCATTAGAGATGTACAGGAAACCCAGAGAAAGCATTACCACAAAAGATCATTTCTGAAATTGAGACTATTAAGTAAAAAGAAGATAATCCCCACTTACATGGAAGCGGTAAGAAAATAGGTGCAACTGGCCCGAGTTAGGGATATTTATTTCCATACTTACATTTTACACTAACAGTTCTTGAAATGTGACACATAAAGAGATGAATAGAATCTGATTAAAATATAAAATCAGCTTGCAGTGGCAATGCAGAAGGAAGAATGGATTTTATTGTAAATAATGTAATTTCAAAATTTTAAGGAACCTGTTTATGCATCTTCCATCACCTCCACTACCTACCCCACTACTTGGATTTTTTTTTTTTTCCCAATAAAAAGATAACTTGGGAGAGTAACTGAGTTACTATCAAAGGGAAATGATTCCGGCCATTAAGAAAGGCACTCTGCAGCGCCACCCTCTCACTACTAATGGTCGCAATGCTAATGACAAAGACCTGCATACCTCGTCTCTGAGGAGGAGGAGGAAAGAAGGAGCCTGCTGTCCACGCTTCCTGTGGCCCGGAGGGGGATGGGGGCAGAGGCCGGGAGGGGACAGTTTTTCCCAGTGGCTGAAATTCACTTCTTGCATCTTTAGACACAGAGAGAGAATCATCAGGTAACAGCAACAAAGTAGGAGGAGGCGCCCAGATGCCCGGTACGTGTAAAAGTCTCGGCACCGTGTGGACACGGCCGTCGGGACTGGACTCTGCTGTTCTGATACTGGGCCGTTCTTGGGACTCGCCTGCGCCACCCGTCTGTTGGCAGTTTGCAGGACAGAAGCAAGACAGCGGCAGGTTTCCTGCCCAGTCAGAGAAGGAGCAGTGTGCCTTCCTCAGTGAGGACTTAATGTGCGTTGCAGGGCAACGGCTCCAGCAGCAAATGACAAGGCAGGGCAGCAGCGAGCACTCCTGGAGACCACCGACGACTCAGAGCCAGCAGAGGGAGGGGCTGGTGAAGACGTTCCCTCTGAAGGTAGCCAGCGAATTCACGTGTTTGAAGAATTCTGCGGTGAGACTTGCTTCCTGCCTGGGGTGGAAAAACAAGAGGAACTAGAGGTTTTTCTGAACACAGTTTTGTTTTCTTAATAAAGTGGCCTTGGGGACCTAATGCAAAAGTCTCATAGCTCCCAGAGAAGCCACACTGTAGCAATCACAAAGTGTCTGTGTTTCCAGGGGAAGAGGGGCAGCAAGAGGCTTACCGACCACACAGAAAGAAGTTACCCCTGAACACGAGGAAGGGTCCGGACTTGACCATGCAGATTTCCCTCCTGAAACCCTGGTGTGGTTTCTCGTTACACGCGTCGCACACCCCAGGCCCCTCGTCATGATGACCTGTAATGCCCGTGTGACCCAGCTCCCTCCTCACACTCAGCCTTGCCCAGACCGCTTCCTCTCCAGGTTTTTCTGCTCTGACCATACTGGGAGCCTTGCTCTTCTTAGAGTTTTCAAGCTCATGACGATCTCATAAACTTTGAATTTGCTGTGATTTTCTCAGATTGTAAATATTATCCCTTAGGCCATTACATGGCTGCCTTTTATCGTTTACATCTCAGCTTTGCCACGAGAAACCTTCACTGACTGCCCCGCCTAAAATCCCCTCACCGCGCTGGTCACTGTCCCCCACCCTGACTGGCCTTCTCCCCGGGAAGCACAGTGGCCACTCGCGTGTTTCCTGTCTGCCTTGCTGACTGCGGGGTGCTCTCCTTGGAGGTGAGGTCACGCTCCCCTCATTCCTCCACCTCACCTCAGTCCTCAGGGTCCAGAAGACCCGCAAAGAGCAGGTGCTCAGTAAACATGCGGTGGGCTTTGTAAATGAAGAAAGCAATTAATTAAAGAACAGTAACCTGGGGTGGATGGGCATGCCCAGAGCCCTAACCCTGAGGAAGCTTCTCCCCCTCCAGTTGTTGGCTAAAGAACTAGAACCAACAGTAAAACCAGACACATTAACAATCGAAAGCATTTTGGCTACCTGCCCAAACAATTCCCAAACCAACACAAAAAGTCAGTAGCTCCTGCTTTAGGAGTACATTTGCATTTATTTAATGTATTGCTGTTCACTCTTCCTGTTGAAGACTCAAGTCTTGCCCGGACTGAGGGCCGTCGCCAGCTCTCAGCCGCCACTGGCTTCTCCCGGGTCTCTTCTGCGCCTGCTAAGTCGCTTCAGGCCCGTCTCCCTCTGTGCAACCCTGTGGACCACAGCCCGCCGGGCTCCTGTCCAGTCCACCACAGAACACTGCAGAGCCTGCCACGCCCTCCTCCAGGGATTTTCCAGACCAGGGATGGCGCGCCCGTCCTTGCGCCTCCTGCACTGGCAGGCGGGCTCGTTACAGCTAGCACCACCTGAGAAGCCCAGTTTGTTCCACCCGGAGTAACACCTTCTCCACGGTCCTGCCCCACGGACTTCCTGTTCCACCCGGAGTAACGCCTTCTCCACGGTCCTGCCCCACGGACTTCCTGTAGATGCTACAGCCGTTTTCCTCCCAACAGGGAGAAGAACAGCTGTCTTCTCTCTCACAAGGGGCCCCCAAGACTTCCAAGGTGGCATCTTTTTTTTTTTTTCCTTGCCAGCGATGTGAATTCAATCTAAGGCACACAATAGAAGCAATGCCCACAAAGTCTATTCTTGTCAGCCTCACAAACAGCCTCATTATTAGCTAACTGCAAACATGGTTTGAAGCCGCTGCTCCTGCCAAGCTCAAGTCTTCGGGTGTCGGGGTCGAGTGATTGAAAATTTCAGATTACAGGCAGATGGGGATGAAGAGTTGTTCTAAGTTCTTGCTCATCGGCTAAAAGCCTCTGGCCACAAACAGCTCTCTGTGTGAAGGAAAGTAGATTTCTTCCAGAGCTGAAAATTAATGTGTTTTGAGGGAAATCTAAGCAGGATGTGTGGCAGGGAACATGGCTTAAGGGCCTGGGGAAGGCGTGAGGAGTGATGACGAGGAGTCATTTCTTAAACCAGAGAGGTCTCAGTCTGACAGCAACTGAGGCTGGGAGCACTAAGACTTAACTGCTTCTCCCAACATGAGATGGGATTAGTTTGCCTTTGCAGAAAAACACCTCTCTAGGTTGGTCACAGCTGTAATTGTGACCGAATCACATTTGATGTAAGGGCTCTGTTTCACCTGACGCTTTGAAAACCTGGACCACACTTCATTGGATCTGGAGTTGCCAGGATTCTGGTTGAAAATTCAAAAATGTAAGGACCTTAGCTGGGTTAGTGAAAGCTCTTTATCTGGAATTGTCTTCAACACCAAACTGTTCTTAAATTACAGCTTCACGCAGGAAGAAGAAACAGGAACACATTACCTGTACTCACAGCTCCTCAACATTCAGCACACGCACACATGTCCATTCAGTCGATTATTAGAGATAATGGATTGAGTTCTTTCTGACACATGTTAGGTGGTGGTTATGCAAAGAATCTGGAGCGATTCAGTAACATGGTCCCTGCTGTCGGCCACCTTGTGTTCCCCCTGGGGAAACAGAGCAGATGCTTAGACAAATACTCCTGGTGGAATGTGATGAGCCCTGTAGTGTAGGTAAATACCAAGTTTTGGAGAGCTCAGACGTTGGAGTGATTTGTTGTGCTCACTCTTGGAGAGGACTTGACAAAATCACAGAAGTTAAGTAGGACGAGATTTCCAGATCTAAATGGGGATGGAGGAATTGAATAAGTGACTTTCTAAATAAATAAACACCAGAAAGCAAACATCTTTAGAGATTATTAGTTCTGGGGGTAAAGTTGTGGACAGTACCTTTGAAGGATATGATGAAATGTTACCTTTCTCACTCAAAAAATAATGCCCATAAACATTCAGCTTTTAACAAGTGTGATTCCAGGGAGATTCCAGGGAGATCACAGAAGGCCCCACAACGGGTACAGGCTGATAATGTCGCAAAATGTTGCTCTAAGTTCCCTTAGCTCACTGTCACCTTTAAAGCAGTGTTTCTCAAGTAAAGGCTTGAGAAAGCTGCCTTAGAAACACCTGGAATGTTTGCAGATTCCCTGAGCCCCGCCCCAGATCTTAAAGAGATTAAAGTCTCTAGTGTGGTGTTCAGGACTCTGCATTTTAACCACCGCAGTTATCTGGCTCCGTCCAGTGAAAACTCTAAAAGCTCCTGGAAGCTTCTGGGGCACGCACTCTGAATCCTGGAGCATTCCGGTGTTTGGGTGCACTGTGACTCCTCCCTTCTGAATAGGGGTGTTGTACCATCTACATCTGCAGAGAGGCTTAAAGTCCCCTGCTTAGGATAATCTGGTCCCACCCTTCCTGTGCGTCCCATGCAGTGAATTTCAGGTTCTACCAGGAAGCACTGCTTGTGCTACCTTGCTCCCGTGGATTTGCCTCATCTGCCTGAGAAGATTGCAAATTCCCTGGACTGTTGAGGCCTTGCTTCTCATCCTCAAGTGCCTGGGCACGTGGCATGTGCTTAACAAGTATTTCTTCATTGCTTATAGAATCAGTGTTCTTTTCTCTCATTCCTTGAACACAGCTGGACAGCCTCACTGTCATTCCATCAGGGTCCAAATGTTTTCTATTTGTCTGTTTTTCCTTTCTTTCTTTTTTTTTTTTCTTTGCATTTTGCTTTAGGCTCATCTTGTACACTCCTGTGTCTACATCATCTGGCCTGTTTCACGAAAAGATGTTTTGTCAGATTCATCCCCAGCTCTGCTTCTCCCTCCCCAGCCTCCCTGTGGTTCTCTCACAGAAAGCCCTTTGTGTTGAACAAACAGACTCGAATCTGCATCTTCCTCTGCACTCCAACAGGGCTGCCAGGTGACCAGCCCAATGCCAGCCTTGGAGCAGCTGTTTGAGTGGTCCAGAGCAGCGGGCAGAGACTGTGCGTGCAGTTCTCTTGTCTGATGGGCCCTGGGTCCAGCATGCTTGGGAGGGCAGTCACAGCTCAGATGTTTGCCTTGCCGACTGGGCGTCCCTGAAACAGCTGCCTGCTGATTGATGATAACCACATGGAGGGTTCAGATGTTGCCAGGAGTGAGGGAGGCCCTGTCTGCTTGGCCAAGTCCTTATCTCTCAGCGTGCAGGCAGCAAGCCCGGCAAGAGCCAGAAGGTCTGGGTCCAGGGGCGCCCGTCACACCCCCAACGGCTCACACACAGAGGGGGAGAGAGAGCGGGAGGCTCCCCGCTTACAAGTCCAGTAGAACCTGTGCCCGGTGCTCAGCGAGACGCAGAGCCTCCGTCTCAGAGCCTCAGGGTGGGATGTGTTAGCATCTGTATGTCTTATTGATAAAGTGGACTGTATCATGGGGCTAGTGGAATTGGCTTCTAGAAACACTTCTTTTTTCTCCCCATCAGCCTTGCCTCTTTAATGGCTTTTGAGAAGTGAGCAACCAGACTCCACTTTCTGTTAGAACTTTTTCTGTTGTTTTTTTTTTTTGCTACATATTTTTCTAATTTTATTATTTTTAATTGGAGGATAATTACTTTACAATATTGTGATGATTTCTGCCATACATCAATATGAATCAGCCACAATCATACACATGTCCCATCCCTCTTAAACCTCCCTCCCCATCCCAACCCTCTAGGTTGTATTAACCCATATACATGGAGTCTATAAAGATGGCATTGATAATCCTATTTGCAGGAGAGCAAAAGAGATGCAGACGTAAAGAACAAACTTGTAGCCACAGTGAGGGAAGAGGGAGTGGGATGACTTGAGAGAGCAGCGCTGGAACACACACATTCAGCTCAGTGCAGTCGCTCAGGCGTGTCCGACTCTGCGACCCCATGGCCTGCTGCACACCAGGCCTCCCTGTCCATCACCAACTCCCAGAGTCCACCCAAACCCATGCCCATTGAGTCGGTGATGCTATCCAACCATATCATCCTCTGTCATCCCCTTCTCCTCCTGCCTTCAATCTTTCCCAGCATCAGGGTCTTTTCAAATGAGTCAGTTCTTCACATCAGGTGGCCAAAATATTGGAGTTTCAGCTTCAGCATCAGTCCTTCCAATCAATCTTCAGGACTGATTTCCTTTAGGATGACTGGTTGGATCTCCTTGCAGTCCACAGGACTCACAAGAGGCTTCTCTAACACCACAGTTCAAAAGCATCAATTCTTTGGCGCTCAGCTTTCTTTATAGTCCAACTCTCACATCCATACATGACCACCAGAAAAAACCATAACTTTGACTAGTCGGACTTTTGTTGACAAAGTAATGTCTCCGCTTTTTAATATGCTGTCTAGATTGGTCATCGCTTTTCTTCCAAAGAGCAAGCTTCTTTTAATTTCATGGCTGCATTGTCAACCATCTGCAGTGAGTTTTAACCCAAGAAAATAAAGTCTGTCACTGTTTCCATTGTTTCCCAGTCTATTTGCCATGAAGTGATGGGACTGGATGCCATGTTCTTCGTTTCTTAAATGTTGAATTTTAAGCCAGCTTTTTCACTCTCCTCTTCCAATTTCATCAAGAGGCTCTTTAGTTCCTCTTCACTTTATGCCATAAGGATGGTGTCATCTGCATATCTGAGGTTATTGATATTTCTCCCGGCAATCTTGATTCCAGATACTTGTGCTTCCACAAGATGGAATTCCAAATACTTGATTCCAAATGCTTGTGCTTCACCCCGCCCAGCATTTCACATGATGAACTCTGCATATAAAAGTAAGCAGGGTGACAATATACAGCCGTGATACACTCCTTCCCCAATTTGGAACAAGTCTGTTGTTCCATGTCCAGTTTTTCAGTGTTGCTTCTTGACCTGCATACAGATTTCTCAGGAGGCTGATAAAGTGGTCTTTTATTTCCGTCTCTTTAAGAATTTCCCACAAGTTTGTTGTGATCCACGCAGTCAAAGGCTTTGGCAAAGTCAATAAAGCAGAAGTAGATGTTTCTCTGAAATTCTCTTGCTTTTTCTAATATCCAGTGGATGTTGACACCTTGATCTCTGGTTCCTCTGCCTTTTCTAAATCCAGCTTGAGCATCTGGAAGTTCTCTTTTCACGTACTGTTGAAGCCTAGCTTGGATATTGAACATTACTTTGCTGACATGTGACATGAGTGCAATTGTGTGAAAGTTTGAACATTCCTTACTTGGCATTGCCTTTCTTAGGGATTGGAATGAAAGCTGACCTTTTCCAGTCCTGTGGCCACTGCTGAGTTTTCCAAATTTGCTGGCATTTTGATTGCAGCACTTTCACAGCATCATATTTTAGGATTTGTAACAGCTCAGCTGGAATTCCATCACCTCCACTAGCTTGGTTCATAATGATGCTTCCTAAGGTCCACTTGACTTAGTATTCCAGGATGTCTGGCTCTAGGTAAGTGATCACACTGTCATGGTTATCTGGGTCATGAAGATCTTTTTTTGGATTGTCCTTCTGTGTATTCTTGGCACCTCTTCTTAGTATCCTCTTCTGTTAGGTCCATACCATTTCTGTCCTTTATTGTGCCCATCTTTGCATGAAATTTTCCCTTGGTATCTCCAATTTTCTTGAAGATATCTCTAGTCTTTGCCATTCTATTGTTTTCCTCTATTTCTTTGCATTGATCACTGAGGAAGGCTTTCTTTTCTCTCCTTGCTATTCTTTGGAACTCTGCATTCAGATGTATATATCTTTCCTTTTCTCCTTTGCCTTTCACTTCTCTTTTCACAGCTATTTTGTGAGGCCTTCTCAGAAAACCAGTTTGCCTTTTTTTCATTTATTTTTCTTGGTGATGGTCTTGATCACTGACTCCTGTACAATGTTACAAACCTCTGTTCACAGTTCTTCTGGCACTCTGTCTATCAGATCTAATCCCTTGAATCTTTTTGCCACTTCCACTGTATAATCGTAAGGGATTTGATTTAGGTCAGAGTTCAACGGTCTAGTGATTTTCCCTACTTTCTTCAATTTAAGTCTGAATTTTACAATAAGGATTTCATGATCTGAGCCCGCAGTCAGCTCCCGGTCTTGTTTTTGCTGACTATATAGAGATTCTCCATTTTCGGCTCCAAAGGATATAATCAATCTGATTTTGGTATTGACCATCTGGTGATTTCCGCACACAGGGTCATCTCTTGTGTTGTTGGAAGAGGGTGTTTGCTATGACCAGTGCATTCTCTTGGCAAGACTCTATTAGCCTTTTCCCTGCTTCATTCTGTACTCCAAGGCCAAACTTGCCTGTTACTCCAGGTGTTTCCTGACTTCCTACTTTTGCATTCCAGTCCCCTATAATGACAAGGATATCTTTTTTGGTTTTAGTTCTAGATCTCATAGATCTTCATAGAGGCACTCCACTTCAGCTTCTTCAGCAGTGCTGGTTGGCACACAGACTTGGGTTACCATGATATTGAGTGATTTGCCTTGGAAATGAACAGAGATCATCCTGTTGTTCTTGAGATTGCATCCAGGTACTAATGCATTTCGGATTCTTTTGTTGACTATGATGGCTACTCCATTTCTTCAAAGATATTCTTGCCCACAGTAGTAGATGTAATGATCATCTGAATTAAATGCCCATTCCAGTCCATTTTAGTTCACTGATTCCTAAAATGTCAATGTTCACTCTTGCCGTCTCCTATTTGACCACTTCCAATTTACCTTGATTCATGGACTTAACAGTCCAGGTTCCTGTGCAGTATTGTTCTTTACAGCATTGGACTGTACTTCCATCACCAGTCACATCCACAGCTGGGTGTTGTTTTGCTTTGGTTCTGTCTCTTCATTCTTTCTGCTATGTTTCCATTCTTCTCCAGTAGCTTATTTGACACCTATTGACCTGGGGAGTTCATCTTTCAGTGTTCTATCTTTTTGCCTTTTAATACTGTTCATGGGGTTCTCAAGGCAAGAATACTGAGGTGGTTTGCCATTCCCTTCTCCAGTGGGCCACATTTTGTCAGAACTCTCCACCATGACCCATCTGTCTTGGGTGGCCCTACACGGCATGGCTCATAGTTTCATTGAGTTAGATAAGGCTGTGGTCTATATGATCAGATTGGTTAGTTTTCTGTGATTGTGGTTTTCAGTCTGTCTGCCCTCTGATGGAGAAGGATAAGAGGCTTATGGAAGCTATCTGATGGGAGAGGCTGGCTGTGGGGGAAACTGCTTCTTGTTCTGATGGGAGGGGCCATGCTCAGTAGATCTTAAATCCAATTTTCTGTTGATGGGTGGGGCATATACATTACCATATGTAAAAAGCATATACATTGCCATACATAAAATAGATAACCCATGGGAATTAGCTGTATGATGCAGGGAACCCAAAGCTTCTGCTCTGTGACAACATAGAAACATTTTTTAAAGATACTTCTTCTCATGATCCCAGAGTCTAAGCCACCCACATTGTTTGTTCAGTTCAGTTTAGTCACTCAATCATGTCCAACTCTTTGTGACCCCATGGACTGCAGCACTCCAGGCTTCCCTGTCCATCATCAGCTCCTGAACCTTGCTCAAATTCATGGCCACTGAGTTGGCAACACCATCCAACAACCTCATCCTCTGTCGTCCCCTTTTCCTCCTGCCTTCAGTCTTTCCCAGCATCAGGGTCTTTTCCAGTGAGTCGGTTCTTCGCATCAGGTGGCCAAAGTTTTGGAATTTCAACTTCAGCATCAGTCCTTCCAATGAATAATCAGGACTGATTTCCTTTAGGATGGACTAGTTGGATCTCCTTGCTGTCAGAGGGACTCTCAAGAGTCTTCTAAAACACCACAGTTCAAAAGCCTCAATTCTTTGGCAGTCATCTTTCTTTATAGTCCAAGCCTCACATCCCTATATGACTACGGGAAAAACCTTAGCCTTGACTAGACAGACCTTTATCAGCAAAGTTTTTAATATGCTGTCTAGGTTGGTCATAACTTTTGTTCCACGGAGCAAATGTCTTTTCATTTCATGGCTACCTTCACCATCTGTGGTGATTTTGGAGCCCAAGAAAATAAAGTCTGTCGTAGTTTCCATTGTTTCCCCATCTATTTGCCATAAAGGATGGAACCGGATGCCCTGACCTTAGTTTTTTGAATGAACACTGTTTGTTACCTTTGCACAGAATTTGGCTCACTGGTATGAAAAATGTATATAGTCTTTGAAATTAAAATGACCTTCTAAATGGTTAAAAATGGCAACAAAAAATGGCAGATTACCAGTGCACAGTCTTCTGCACTAACATTTCTCAAATCACTCTATCTCATGTGTTGTTAATGCTACTCATTATTCAAAACCCTTACAACTTCTGTTGTGATCCTAGGGGGTTACCTTGCCTGCAGTCTCACCCTGCTCTACTTCACTTTCCATGGGGCAGAAAGATTTCCCAAAGTCATCCAGGATCAGGTTATTCGTTTTATCAACTCTCTGGTTGCCTTTGGGGGAAAATGTGGAAAATCTCTGTTACACAGGGTACATCGTATCTCTCCAGTTCTCTCTAAATGCAGGTAAACAGAGGGGTCTCTCAGTGTCCATGTGATCAGGCTTTGTCTGCATCTCCACACTCAGAGGACTCTCTGCTCTTTATCTTTCACCTTGTTCTCTCTGCCCCGCCTGGCCTGCCTTCTGTATTGGCAGACCATTGCATTCATCACTTTGAATTCTGTAGAATGTTACGTCATGAAAGACGTTAACTGAAGCTGCTAAAATATTTGGTCCAAAATTTTGAGAAATTTGTGATTATTAAATCACACTATCTTCCTAAATTCTCTAAACATCCTATTCTAAAAAAAAAAAATCAAACAGCTTTACTTGTTTGACCAAACATTTCCCAATCACAGCTGGACTCAGAATATATAGTCTGGATACACACCTGGGTGAATCTGTTTCTAGGTCAACAATCTGGAAAAAACGTCACTCTTAAGACTCAGTGCATCCTGGTCTCTCTTTTGCCCTCTCCCATACATACATTGGGGCTTCCCTGGTGGCTCAGATGGTAAAGAATCTGCCTGCAGTGTAGGAGACCAGGATTCAATTCCTGAGTTGAGAAGATCCTCTGGAGAATGGAATTAGCTACCCACTCCAATATTCTTGCCTGGAAAATTCCATGGACAGAGGAGCCTGCTGGGTACAGTCCATGGAGTTACAAAGAGTCAGACATTGCTGAGTGACTAACACTAACTAACTAACTACATACATTGATGTAAAATCTTCTCTTTTCCTTGTGGTGTACACCCATCGCCCTTAGCACAGTGCTCTGACATTTACCTATCTCAAGATTTCCTTTAGATATAATTTACAAAAACCAAATTCAAATTAGTTTTCATAGCTTGAATAATTGGCAAATACAACAGCAAATGACCGTCTTGATTAGAATTGAGTGGTTCTCAGTAGATGGTGAATTTGTCCCTCTTAATTACCACCCCCAGGAGATATTTGACAACGTCTGAAGACATTTTTTTTGTCAAAACTGAAAGAAAGTGGGTGCTACTGGCATCCAGGGCCAGATAGAGATCAGCGCAAGACAGCATCCCTTACCATCACCAGGAAGAAATATTGAGTTTATCTTTGTCTGAAATTCAAATATAACTGCTGTCCATATGAGTTTCATTTATATTTAGTTCTATAACCTAATAGAAGTCTTCTTCACTAGTTTCAATCAGAAAAATACACAAGAATTTATTTAATTGGCCCAAGTTTGAACATGTGTTGACTACAAAATCCCTCCCTCTAGATGTTTTAATGATTCCAACATAGGGAGGAACATCTCCATCTTTGGGCAGATGGCATGAGACCTGGGGGTGGGATGGGCAAAACTGTATTAGTCAGACAGAGCAACATTTATCATACTTTCTTGGAATTCACATTCTTGTTTTAAAATAGAAATGATAATTTATTTCATAAAACATCATTGAGGCATTTTTGATGCGTGTACCGGGTCTGACAGAATGTTTGAAATAAGAGATTTTTAACAAACGGTAGGTATGATTTATAGATTATTTTAATGCTTTATTGTGGTAAGAGCACTTAACATGAGCTCAGCCCTCTGAACAATCCTCCAGCGCGCAGTGCAGTGCTGTTCGCTGCAGACACGGGGTTGCACGGCGGTCTCTAACTCCTGAACGACTGCAGGCTGATGCCCTTCGGAAAGCGACTCCTTCATTTCCCCATCCCCTACATCCTGGGAGCCACCATTCCACTCTATTTCTATAAGGTTGACTATTTTTGAGATTTCATATGAGCAGAATCATACAATATTTGTCCCTCTGTGTCCAGGTAACTTCACTTTGCATAATGTCCTCTGGTTTATCCATGTTGTCATATATGGCAGAATTCCCTTCTTTTTCTAAGGTTGACTGATGTCACTGTGTGTGTGTGCATTTATGTCTGTGTGTGTGTGTGCATTTATGTCTGTGTGTATGTGTGTGTGTGTGTCTGTGTGAATTTATGTCTGTGTATGTGTATCTATGTCTGTTTGTGTGCATTTATGTCTGTGTATTTATGTGTGTGTGTATCTATGTTTGTGTGTTCTGTTTGTATCTGTGTCTGTGTGTGTCTATGTCTGTGTGTGTGTGTATCTATGTCTGTGTGTGTGTCTGTGTATTTGTGTCTGTGTGTGTGTCTGTGTGTATCTATGTCTGTGTGTGTATTTATGTCTGTGTATTTATGTGTGTGTGTGTGTGTATGTCTCTGTGTGTGTGTGTGTGTCTATGTCTCTGTGTGTGTATATATGTATGTGTATGTATATCAGCTTTCCTTTGTCCATTCATCATCGGTGAATATTTAGATTGTTTCTGTATCTTGGCTATTGTGAATAATGCTTCAGTGAAGAGGGGTCTGTGTATATTTCTTACAGAACCTTATTTCAGTTCTTTTGGTTGTATAGCCAGAAGCAGAATTGCTGAATTATCTGGTAATTCTCTTTTTAATTTTCTGAGGAATCTCCATACTGTTTTTCAAAGAAACTGCACCATTTTACACACCACCAAGTGTAGAGCCCCAGTTTCTCCATGTCCTCACCAACATGTGTTTTGTTCCGTTTGGCTTTAAAAACAGACATTCTAACAGGTGTGAAGTGATATCTAATTGTGGTCTTGATTTTTATTTCTCTAATGATTAGTGAATCTGAGTGACTTATCTTATAACTAGTAGCCATTTGTATTTCTTCTTTGAAGGAATGTGTATACAAGTCCTTTGTCCATTTTTAATGATTATTTGAATTTTGCTATTGAGTTGTTGGAGTTCCTTACATAACTTGGATATGGATCCTTTATCAAATATATGTTTTGCAAATAGTTCCTCTCATCCTGCAGGTTGCTTTCCTGCTCTGTTGACTGTTCTCTCTGCTGTGCAGAAGCTTTTTCGTGTATGTAGTCCCATTTGTCTAGTACTGCCTTCACTGCCTGTGCTTTTGGTGTTGCATTGATTGCTAACTATTTAATTATGATGCTGATTAAAATACAGACAATAAAGCAATATAAACAGTCAGTGCCTGGCATGAAAAAAATAAATATCACGTGTAATCCAGAAATGAGAATAGGGTTTGCCCTATTCTTTGCTTTGGGTTTCTAATTTTATTTTGAATATCAGCAATTGGGCTTTTAAATTTGCTTGCTACAGGAGTATACCACAAGCTGATAAAATATATCTTGTAGTTGTGGGCTCAGGAGTTCATTTAAAGTTGTGAAATATACACAGTTTGAAATATATGGTGTCAAGGTAGCATTTAAATTCTCACATCAATTATGTCTAATTATTGAGTGAATGGTAATACTTTTTTCAACAATGTGAAAGTTAAAACTCATTTTCAAATTAGAAGGTAACACCTACTCTCTGTCAATCAGTCAAATATTTATTTGAGGATGTGAGTAGGAAAAAATAGAGATTAAATATACTAACTTAAAGTCAAGTGTTTCTTATATTATGAGCATTTTACTTAGACTATACATAAATCTTGCTTTTTAAACCAGTAGCAAACCTAAAACAGACCTTTCTGAAACTCATGAACAAGATCTATTAAAAGATGCCAAGCATATTTGAATTACAGGTAACTCATAGACTTGGAGGGCTTCCCTGGTGACTCAGTGATAAAGAATCTGCCTGCCAATGTAGAAGATGCTGGTTTGATCCTTGGGTCAGGAATATCCCCTAGAGATCCTCTAGAGAAGGAAATGGCAACACACTCCAGTATTCTTATCTGGGAAATCCCATGGATAGAGGAACCTGGTTACAGTCCATGGGGTCCCCAAAGAGTCAAACGTGACTTAGGGACTAAACCACAACATAGGCATGGGATGGCAGAAGCATCGCATCAGTTGTTGTGAACAGACAACAAATCTCAGTGCTATATTCTCTCCAGCTGTATTAAAAATGCATCCTATTTCCCCTGTTTGATATGAGCTATGGTGAAGAACTATAAAAGGTAAACAGATAAGCACCTGGCTACAGAGATTAGTGAGGGCAGAAAACCTTACCATGGCAAAGAAAACCATCTTGTTGGGTATAAAAATAAATGAGTAAATACGCACAGAATAATATTGGGTTGGCCAAAACATTCATCCCAGTTTGCCATAAGATGCTGTGGGAAAACCCAAATGAGCTTTCTGCCCAACCCAATACATAGAGAATATTCCAAGCTTCATCCACTGTTTTACTGAGCTAAAACTTGGCTTACTGCAGTATGGGTAACATCTTAAGTGCTGCACAGTGTAGAAACAAAACCATCAGAAGTGGCCAGTGTGAGCCGTGCTTTCTGATGATGATCAGTAAATATGGAGTGGACTCAGTTTTATGTTCAATTTTATTTTTAGTAAAGACATGCAGCAAATTATAAAGAACAAGTACTTATGGGTCCTACTACCCCACTTAATCACTCATGTGAATAAATAATCCTGGGTTGTCCTCTCCAATCATACCTTCTCCCTGCTCTTTCCCTTCTTATGACTCAACATAGGTTTCCAAGGTTTATTAATGTTAACTTATGTAGCTTTAAGGGCTTCAGCTGGTAAAGAACCTGCCTGCAATGTGGGAGACCCGGGTTCTATCCCTGGGTCAAGAAGATCCCCTGGAGAAGGAAATGGCAACCCACTCCAGTATTCTTGCCTGGACAATTTAACGGACAGAGGATCCTGGTGGGCTACAACTCATGGGATTGCAAAGAGCTGGACATGACTGAGTGACTAACACTTTGGCTTTTTTTCATGTACCTTTAATTCATATAACCTATAACTTAAAGAATCATTAATATCTCTATACTTAATATACCAGTCACTATGCTAAGCCATTTTATTTTTTCCAGTTTATATAAATATACAATAAACTTCATAATTGGTATTATCTTTCCTATTTTCTTGCATATTTGAGAAAAAAAATGAGTCTTAGAGAATATAGACAACTTGCCAGGATCATACCCCAAATAGCAAACAACAAATCATATTCAAATATTCAAGAATATTTTGGAGGATAAGTATGTGATTTTTTTTTTTTTTGGTAAGTTTCCATGTTACTTTTTCCATACATCTCACCCTCTCCTCCCCTCTCCCCATGTCCATAAGTCTATTCTCTATGTCTGTTTTTCCATTGCTGCCCTGTCAATAAATTCTTCAGAACCATTTTTCTAGATTCCATATATACGCATTAGAATATGATATTTATCTTTCTCTTTCTCACTTTCTTCACTCTGTATAATAGGTTCTAGGTTCATCCACCTCATCAGAACTAACTCAAATGTATTCCTTTTTATGGCTGAGTAATATTCCATTGTGCATATGTACCACAACTTCTTTATCCATTCGTCTGTCCATGGGCATCTAGGTTGCTTCCATGTTCTAGCTATTGTAAGTAGTGCTGCAATGAACAGTGGGATACATGGGTCTTTTTCAACCCTGGTTTCCTCAGGGTATATGCCTAGGAGTGGGATTCCTGGCCATATGGTGGTTTTATTCGTAGTTTCTTAAGGAATCTCCATACCATCTTCCATAGTAGCTGTATCAATTTACATTCCCACCAACAGTGCAAGAGCATTCCCCTTTCTCCACACCCTCTCCAGCATTTATTGTTTGTAGACTTTTTGATGATGGCCATTCTGACCAGTGGGAGGTGATATCTCATTGTGGTTTTGATTTGCATTTCCCTAATAATGAGTGATGTTGAGCATCTTTTTATGTGTTTGTTAGCCATCTGTATGTCTTCTTTGGAGAAATGTCCATTTAGGTCTTTTTCCCACTTTTTGGTTGGGTTGTTTGTTTTCCTGGTATTGAGTTGTATGAGCTGCTTGTATATTTTGGAAATTAATCCTTTGTCAGTTGTTTCATTTGATATTATTTTCTCTCATTCCGAGGGTTGTCTTTTCACCTTGCTTATCGTTTCCTTTGCTGTGCAAAAACTTTTAAGTTTAATCAGGTCCCACTTGTTTACTTTTGTTTTTATTTCCACTACTCTAGGAGGTGGGTCATGGAGGATCTTGCGTTGATTTATGTCATCGAGTGTTCTGCCTATGTCTGGTTTTCCCAGCACCATTTATTGAAGAGACTGTCTTTGCCCCATTGTATATTCTTGCCTCCTTTGTCAAAAATAAGGTACCCATAGGTGTGTGTGTTTATTTCTGGGCTTTCTGTCTTGCTCCATTGGTCTATATTTCTGTTTTTGTTCCAGGGCCATACTGCCTTGATGACTGTAGCTTTGTAGTCTGAAGTCAGGAAGGTTGATTCCTCCAGCTCTATTCTTCTTTCTCAAGACTGCTTTGGCTATTCAGGGTCTTTTGTGTTTCCAAATGAATTGTGAATTTTTTTGTTCTAGTTCTGTGAAAAATGCCATTGGTAATTCAATAGGGATCACATTGAACCTGTAGATTGCATTTGGTAGTGTAGTCGTGTTCACAATATTGATTCTTCCTACCCAGGAACATGGAATTTCTCTCCATCTGTGTATGTCATCTTTGCTTTCTTTCATCAGTGTCTTATAATTTTATGTGTACAGTTCTTTGTCTCTTTAGGTAAGTTTATTCCTAGATATTTAATTCTTTTTGTTGCAATGGTGAATGTGATTGATTCTTTAATTTCTCTTTCTGATTTTTCATTGTTAATATATAGAAATGCAGGTGATTTCTGTGTATTGATTTTGCATCCTGAAACTTTGCTAAATTCACTGATTAGCTCTAGTAATTTTCTGATACTATTTTTAGGGTTTTCTATATACAGTATCATGTCATCTCCAAACAGTGAGAGCTTTACTTCTTTTCCAATATGGATTCCTTTTATTTCTTTTTCTTCTCTGATTGCTGTAGCTAGGACTTCCAGTGTTGAATGATAGTGGTAAAGGTGGATACCCTTGTCTTGTTCCTGATCTTAGGGGGAATGCTTCCAATTTTTCACCATTGAGAATAACGTCTGCTATAGGCTAATCATATATGGCCTTTACTACATTGAGATGGGTTCCTTCCATGCCCATTTTGTGGAAGAATTTAATCATAAATGGGTGCTGAATTTTGTCAAAGACTTTTTCTGCATTTATTGAGATGATCATATGGTTTTTATCTTTCAGTTTGTTAATATGGAATATCACATTGATTGATTTGCATATATTGAAGAATCCTTGCATTCCTGGAATAAACCTAACTTGACCATGGTGTATGAACTTTTTGATGTGTTGCTGAATTTTGTTTGCTAAAATTTTGTTGAGAACTTTTGCATCTGTGTTCATCAGTGATATTGGCCTGCAGTTTTCTCTTTTTGTGTTGTCTTTATCTGGTTTTGGTATCAGGGTGATGGTGGCCTCATAGAATGAGTTTGAAAATGTTTCTTCCTCTGCAATTTTTTGAAAGAGTTTTAGAAGAATAGGCATTAGCTCTTCTCTAAATGTTTGATAGAATTCTCCTGTGAAGCCATCTGGTCCTGGGCTTTTGTTTTTTGGGAGATTTTTGATCACAGCTTCAATTTCAGTGCTTGTAATTGGGTTGTTCATAATTTCTATTTCTTCCTGGTTCAGTTTTGAAAGATTGAACTTTTCTAAGTATCTGTCCATTTCTTCCAGGTTATCCATTTTATTGCCATATAGTTGCTCATAATAGTCTCTTATAATCCTTTGTATTTCTGCATTGTCTGTTGTAACTTCTCCTTTTTCATTTCTAATTTTGTTGATTTGATTCTTCTCTTTTTTTCTTGATGAGTCTGGCTAAAGGTTTGCCAATTTTGTTTTTCTCAAAGAACCAGCTTTTATTTTTATTAATCTTTACTATTTTTTCTTTCATTTCTTTTTGATTTATTTCTGCTTGGATCTTTATTATTTCTTCCTTCTACTAATTTGGGTGTGTGTTTTTTCTTGTTGTTCTTCTTTTGCCAGTTGTTTTAGGTGTAAAGTTAGGTTGTCTATTCGATGTTTTCCTTGTTTCTTGAGGTAGGGTTGTATTGCTATAAACTTCCCTCTTAGAACTGCTTTTGCTGCATCCCATAGGCTTTGAGTTGTCGTGTTTTCATTGTCATTTGTTTCTAGAATTTTTTTTTTATTTCCCTTCTGATTTGTTCAGTAACCTGTTGGTTATTTAGAAACGTATTGTTTAACCTCCATGTGTTTGTGTTTCTTACATTTTTTTTTGTAATTGATCTCTAGTCTCACAGTGTTGTTGTCAGAGAAGATGCTTGATACAATTTCAATTTTCTTAAATTTACTGAGGTTTGATTTGTGACCCAAAATATGGTCTATCCTGGAGAATGTCCCATGTGCACTTGAGAGGAAGGTGTATTCTTCTGCATTTGGATGGAATGTCCTGAAGATGTCAGTGAAATCCATCTCATCTAATGTATCATTTAAGGCTTGTGTTTTCTTATTCATGTTCTGTTTTGATGACCTGTCCACTGGTGTGAGTGGGGTGTAGAGTTGCCTCCTATCTTTGTGTTGCCGTCAGCTTCTCCTTGTAGGTCTGTTAGTGCTGAAACTTAGGTGCTGAGGCCCTCCCATGTTGGGTGCATCGGATCAGATCAGATCAGTTCAGTCACTCAGTCGTGTCTGACTCTTTGCAACCCCATGAATCGCAGCACGCCAGGCCTCCCTGGGATGCATAGATATGTATAATTGTTAAGTCTTCCTCTTGGATTGATCCCTTGATCATTATGTAATGTCCTTCCTTATCTCTTGTAATATTCTTTATTTTAAGGTGTATTTTGTCTGATATGAGGATTGCTACTCCAGCTTTCTTTTGCTTCCCATTTGTATGGAATATATTTTTCCATCCTCTCACTTTCAGTCTATATGTGTCTTGAGGTCTAAAGTGGGTTTCTTGTAGATAGCATATATATGGGTCTTATTTTTGTGTCCATTCAGCCGGTCTGTGTCTTTTGGTAGGAGCATTTAATCCATTTACATTTAAAGTAATTATTGATAAATATGTTCCTATTGGCATTTTCTTAATTGTTTGGTGTTTATTTTGTAGATCTTTTTTCTCCTCTTGTATTTCTTGACTATATAAGTCTATTTAACATTTGTTATAAAGTTGGTTTGTTGGTACTGAATTTTCTTAACTTTTGCTTGTCTGAAAAGTTTTTTATTTCTCCATCAATTTTGAATGAAATCCTTCCTGGGTACAGTAATCTTGGTTGTAGATGTTTCCCTTTCATTACTTTAAATATATCCTGCCATTCCCTTCTAGCCTGCAGATCTTCTGCTGAAAGATCAGCTGTTAAGCGTATGGGGTTTCCCTTGTATGTTACTTGTTGCTTCTCCCTTGCTTCTTTTAATATTCTATCTTCATGTTTAGCCTTTGTTAGTTTGATTAGTATGTGTCTTGACATGTTTCTCCTTGGATTTATCCTATATGGGACTCTTTGTGCCTTTTGGACTTGATTGACTATTTCCTTTTCCATGTTGGGGAAATTTTCAGCTATTATCTCTTCAAAAACTTTCTCATATGCTTTCCTTTTCTCTTCTTCTTCTGGGACCCCTATTATTTGAATGGTGGTGCGTTTGATATTGTCCCAAAGGTCTCTGAGACTATCCTCAGTTCTTTTCATTCTTTTTACTTTATTCTGCTCTTCAGAAGTTATTTCCATCATTTTATCTTCCAGCTCACTGATTTGTTCTGCTTCAGATATTCTATTGATTCCTTCTAGAGTATTTTTTGGAGAAAGCAATGACATCCCACTCTAGTACTCTTGCTTGGAAAATCCCAGGGATGGAGGAGCCTGGTGGGCTGCAGTCCATGGGATCGCGAAGAGTCGGACACGACTGAGTGACTTCACTTTCACTTTTCACTCTCATGCATTGGAGAAGGAAATGGCAACCCACTCCAGTGTTCTTGCCTGGAGAATCCCAGGGACAGAAGAGCCTGGTAGGCTGCTGTCTCTGGGGTTGAACAGAGTCGGACACGACTGAAGCGACTTAGCAGCAGCAGCAGTAGCAGAGTATTTTTAATTTCAGTAATTGTGTTGTTTGTCTTTGCATGCTTATTCTTTAATTCTTCTAGGTTTTTGTTAATTGATTTTTGCATTTTCTCCATTTCGCTTTCTAGGTTTTGGATCATCTTTACTATCATTATTCTGAATTCTTTTTCAGGTAGTTTGCCTATTTCAACTTCATTTATTTGGACTTCTGTGTTTCTAGCTTGTTCCTTCATTTGTATAGTATGGCTGGATGGCATCACTGACTTGATGGACGTGAGTCTGAGTGAACTCCGGGAGTTGGTGATGGACAGGGAAGCCTGATGTGCTGCGATTCATGGGGTCGCAAAGAGTTGAACACGACTGAGTGACTGAACTGAACTGAACTGAACTGTCTGCCTTTTCATTATTTTTTAACTAACTGTGTTTGAGGTCTCCTTTTCCCAGGCTTCAAGGTTGACTCCTTTCTTCCTTTTGGTTTCTGCCCTCCAAGGTTGGTCCAGTGTTTGTGTAAGCTTCTTATGGGGTGATATTTGTGCTGAGTTTTTGTTTGTTTGTTTCTCCTCTGATGGGCAAGGCTGAGTGAGGTGGCAATCCTGTCTGCTGATTATTGGGTTTGTATTTTTGTTTTGCTTGGTGTTTAGATGAGTAGTCCTGCACGGGGTGCTATTGGTGGTTGATGGTGCTGGGTCTTGTATTCAGGTGGTTTCCTTTGTGTGAGTTCTCACTATTTGATTCCCCCCTAGGGTTAGTTCTCTGGTAGTCTAGGGTTTTGGAGTCAGTGGTCCAACTCCAAAGGCCCAGGGCCTGATCTCTTCAAAAATATTGTTCTAAGCTCAGCTGGATCTGTTCTCTTGGTTAAAGCCACAATGGGAAGCCCAAGCCGTGTAAGACCACAGTCTCCTCACTGCCTCCTACTCCTCCATGTCCCCTACTCCAGACGTAGGCCAGACGTGCACTCTTATTAGTTATAAAATGTACTGTGTATTCTGATTTTTCTATGAAACAGAGAAATGGATTTAGTATAGTTGAATATTAGAGATTCCCATTGTACACATTGAAATTTTCAGGTTTAAAGAATTAACAAGACCTTATTGTTGTATGTTAAATATGCATGCAACTCCATCATAAACATTTTACTGCAGAAAGTGGGAAAAAGAGAATGTTACTTGACTGTTTCACCCTATGAATATTCAAATTGGCTATGTATATGTAATTTCACGCATCCTCTATATTTAAGTCCATATTTAACTGGGATGATTCACCATTTGTAAATTTGTTTTATTTAACACAAATATAATACTAAAGCAACTCCTCCTAAACCCAAGTATAGCCCATTATTAAATTTTGATGATCACTTCCTATGTTTATAACAGTCACCTTTTAACAATTCGCATACATCTAAATTGTGTGCAACAGAATGTTTTAAAATTATTAAAGCCAATTTAAGAAACTACCACTTGTGACAGCAAAATATACAATTATTAATTCCTCAAAGGTGTACATTTGAGAGGTTGTATTAGAATTTTGTCTTGATTGTGTTAATATTTTCTTTCTAACTTTTCCCAACCCCTTCTCCCCCAAAAGAAATTTTCAGGGTGAAGTTTGGGTATATATGTCTACCAAGCTATATATTAATAAATGATTCACTCTGGCACCAAATCTATGTTTATAAGATACAGTTAGATGGCCATCTGTGTAATTTTCACCATGTTCTCTGTAAATTATTCATCTCCTTTCTAGGTAAAACTAAATATATTTTCAAAATATACATGAAACAACTTCCTTTTCTTCATGAAAAAGGAACAGAATTTAAAGCATTGATTTTTACTTTTGGTTCAATACTTGTTCCTTTTCTGAAGGAGTTCCAAAAAGTCAGCAATGGAAGCAAGAGGACTGGGGTTACTTCTCCTGTAATGAAACTTTACTTAACCCACCTTAATCCTCAAACCACATCCCACTGTCAGGATCCCAACCCAGGCTACTACATATAATAAATTCAATAGTGAATTCTAAGAGAACTGGAGTTCTCTCAAATCCCTCTGCCCACTCACCTTCCCTCATTTATTCTTTGGTGCCTGCAAATCTGTAGCTTAATATTCTTGTTTTCAAAATTAAAGAGTAGGCTCTTTTTTTTTTCTTTAGTATTTTAATTAATGTATTTTTTGGCTGTTCTGGGTTTTTCACTGCTGCATGGGCTACACATTGGGGTGGCTTCTCTTGTTGCAAATTATGGACTCAAGGGCATGAGGACTTGAGTGGTTATGGCGCGGGGGCTCATCTTGGATCAGGGATCGAATCCGTGTCTCCTGTGTTGGGGGGTGGATTCTCAACCACTGAGTCACCAGGGAAACCCTAGGAGTAGTCTCCAGTCAGCAGCCTCTGGATATCAAAAGTTGACAAAGGTAGTTATCGAAATGGAGTTCTTAGCAAAGTGACTAAACATATTAAGTGACTAAACATACTTCTATACAATAAGACCAAATTATAAGTGTATTTGTTTGACTAGGGATTTATTATCTCAAAGTTGAGCCATGCTTTTCAGCCTTGGCATTGTTGGCATTTGGACCAGTTAATCGGTTTGTCTTGGGGGAAGCATGCTCTCCTGTGTACTGGAGGATGTCCAGCAACATCCTTAGCATCCACTCTCCCACCTCCAGCAGCTGAAAATCCCACCAGACACTGCCTAGTTTCCACTGAGGACAGATTGCCCTGGAAAGCAGATCACTCCATTTGAAAATCAGTGAAGCAGTCTTCATAAGAAAAATGAACTGGAAACACTTCCTCTTTGTGCCTTTATTTAGAACAAAAGCATCTTGTGGGCAGAGAGCTTGTTTTGTTCAGACCATACCCCAGGAACTTAGAACAGTGCCTGCCACATGGCAAGAGTTGGGTACACATTTGTGAAACTAATGATCAACACAAACGATGCTCCATTCGTAAAGTGGAATATAATTCAGCTATTTAAAATGTTTGATGTTTAATACGTTCATTAATATGGTTCAATGCTCATGAAATATTAAGTGAAAAAGCCAACTATAAAAAGTATGTCTCATTTATTCCTATTCTGTTGTATGAAAAGAATGTCCATCTTGAACTATATGGAAAAATTGTTGTTGTACTAGGTGCCAGGACTGCATGCTATTTTTATTTCTTATATTTAATTATAGTTTATCATGTGCAGTGTTTTTGTTATGCCGAGTTTGGTTGCTAGTTTACAGAATACATGATAAAGAGCAGAGTAGGGCAAACATACCAGAGAAAGTCCTTTCATAATTTTAACATCTGCATAACAAGGAGCTCTAAACACACTAGATTTCTGACCTGCAAGGAATTTTTCCTCTGAGAAACCTGCTCTGGAGAATACCTGTGTTTCTAAAAATCATTATTTGTGTGACCATTATGGTCCTGGATACCATGGAGATCAAGAGAAGTTTAGAATCTCAGTGCTTGCAAGTTTAAAATCTAAATGGAGAAATAAGACCTATACACAGGACATTGTCAAAACAAAATAAAACAATATTTAATGAGATGTTAAATTGTGTGCTATGAACCATACTTTAGAATTTCATGGAGGAACGGTATCAAGGAATTAGTCCCTTGGAGAAGAGGGGACTTGAGCTATCCAGGGTAAATGAGACTCAGAAAAAAGGAGAATGGGAGGGACATTCCAAGCGGGGAGGAAAGGCAGATGTCGCAAGAGTCGGGCACGACTTAGCAACTGAACAACAACAGGAATGAAGCCACAAAGGGACAAGGCGAGCCAGTGGGAGGCGTCGACGATGCTGACCTCATGGAACAGGGAGGTGCAAGGATCGCCTACAAAGAGAGATGGAACTGGCGTCTTGGGAGAGACAGCACTTTGTTAAATAGAAGTGTTCCAGGCAGAGTTTTCACACCTTTGAGCCCTGACCTCAGGTGGTAGAAGCACCCATACTTAGCAAAGACAACGTACGCACCACAGACGGCTTTCAAGACGTGGGGGCGCGGTAAGTTTTACCCGCGCGTTCTGTTCTCCGCGGCCCTGAGAGGCGCTCGGCCACTGCAACGAGGAACGGCTGGCGTCGCCCCCGGCGCCCCCTAGAGGCTGACAGTGGCCCGGCTGAGACTGCCCGGCTCTGCGATCCATTTTCTGATGTTGCTAAGCTGGCTGTATCTTCTCTCCACCTCCTGCTCAATTTCATGTCCGCTTGTGCTGTGCTCAGTCGTGTCCAACTTTTTGAGGCTCCGTGACCTGTATGAAGCCCACCAGGCTCCTCTGTCCATGGGATTTCCCAGGGAAGGATACTGGAGTAGGTTGTCATTTCCTTCTCCAGGGGATCTACCCAGTCCAGGGAAGATGCGTCTCTTGAGTCTCTGCGTTGGCAGTTGGCAGGGGCATTCTTTGTCAGTAGTGCCACCTGGTGGGTGCTGGGTGCTAAGTCTCCTCAGTTGTGTCCCACTCTTTGCGACCCCGTGGACTGTAGCCCACAATGCTCCTCTGTCCACCGGATTCTCAGGCGAGGATACTGGGGTGGGTTGCAATGCCCTCCTCCAGGGGCTCTTCCCGACCCAGGGATCGAACCTAGGTCTCTTACATCTCCTGCACTGGCCAGGCAGGTTCTTTACCACTAGGGCCAGCTGGGAAGCCCGGAATCACCCAGTTTCACGTGATGTCCCCAAAATCATGAGCCTCGTGGGAGAGCAGACTCTCCATTCAGATGGGCTGGACTCAAATATAAGCTGTTCCACTTGCTGGGTGTGTGGTTTTCAGCAAGGTTCTCTGATCCTCAGTTTTCTTATCTGTAAATAGGGCTATTGGTGGATGGGAGGGATAGGTTGAATTGTGTCCCCCAAAGATGTGTTGATGCCTTAACCCTCTGAGGAGGTGCCTTCTGAGCTGAGAGGTGGTGACTGAGAACCAGCCAGGCTGAGATCAGGAGGCTAGTGGACCAAGAGGCGGGTGCGGAGGGGGAAACTGTAGTCAGGGAGAAAAAGGGCCCTAGGCCTGAGGAGGCCAGAGAGAGTCCCGGTGACCTAAGTCCAGGGTGCGCATGATGCATTCAGAGCTGAGGAGTCGGAGTGGGAAAGGCCCGGGAGGTCAGTTGCTGCAGATTGGATTTGAAGGTGATGAAAGGCATTCGGATGGTTTTCAGGTGAAAGAAAGAGAAAGGAGAGAGCCTGAGGGGAGGAAAACAAATCTAGATTCCAGAGAGAGGACTCTTCTCCAAGGAGGTTCACGCTTATAAACGAAACATTTTCAATCCTGTCTCCTGCACGGCTGTACCATGCCTTTATGAAGATGGTAAAGCATAGGGTTTAAGAGAACAGAATCCAGACCGCATCCCGCCCCCTCCCCAAGCAGGCGTTAGCGCGGCTCTGTCCTGTAAGGGAGGGTGCCTTGGGCAAGTTGCTTGTATTTGAGCTTCAATCTCCCAGTCTCTAAAATGAGACTTTACTCCTCAGTTTTGTTATCAGTAAAATGGGAAGGAGAATGTATACGCTTATGTGTATTGTTAGCATTAAATAATTTAACATCAATAAAGTGTTCTGCCCAGTGCCTGACACTGAGTTTACTATTATTACCATTGTTGTTAGTATTTATTCCCTTAAATATCAATGTGTACTGTTTTATAATTTTCATTTTCTTTTGGGTGACTTAGCTGTTTCCACCTTTCATCTTTTGCATTTTTGAAGTTTTTCTATTTTTAACTTGAGATATTTATAACACTTCTTATTTGACATTCATGCTGATTATCTTTTAATCTTGAATCTTTTGTTGTATAAAAATTTAAATATTTTATTTGACCTAGTTATCATTTCATATATTCTTCTGTGGTGTCAAATCTGAGAGACATATTATAATCATTCTTCCAAAGAACTGTGGTTTTCTGATAATTTTTAAATGACAGAGTAACTACTTATGTACACCATTTGAGGGTTTGAGTTTATGCATTAGTATAAACCATTGTCTTGCCTCCCTTTTCCTGATCACAAAGTTACCTAGTTATCCCAAAACCACTTAAAAAGAATATTGTTTTAAATTAATTAATTAAAATGAGGCTTTACTAAGACAAGCCATTATATCAAAGCCTGGAGCCTAATAAGCACCTTAAATGTTAGTGATTTTATGGCAGCACTGCCTCTGTCATCAACACTGACAGACTGTATCATGGTACTTGCAAGATCTGAGTTATCTAGGGGGAAGTAGGGACCAGATTTAAGTTTTCATAATTACTTTTCTCAATGCTGTACCAAGTTTTTTGCATGTAGTAGGGAATCAATAAATATCTGTTACATTACTAAAAGGAAGAATGCAGGTAGTCAGTGAGTATTTGATGAATTGCTTAGCTGAACCACTTACAAGCTGATTTCCAGTCATCTGCGCCTCATGGATGATATGTCCTTTTCTGAAAGAAAGTGAAAGTGTTACTCACTTCAGTCATTTCTGACTCTTTGCAACGGCATGGACTGTAGCCCACCAGGCTTCTCTGTCCATGGGATTTTCCAGGCAAGAGTACTGGAGTGGGTTGCCATTTCCTTCTCCAGGGGATCTTCCCGACCCAGGGATGGAATCCGAGTCTCCTGCATTGCAGGTGGATTCTTTACCATCTGAGCCACTAGGAAAGCATGTCCTTTCATATGTATTGTCAATTAGATGACAGTCTTTTCAAGGCCCCTTTGAATTAAAAATCATGATTTTTTTTTATGTTCTACGGATGAGAAGCCTTAGGGTGAAATGGAGGTGTAGCTTGTCATATATAGACTTTGTATCTATCTGAGACAATATATTTGTGATAAAATGCCTCTACTTATGCAGGACCATGGCTGAGTTGCATAAAATACCCATACATATTTCATATTATCTAAGCCAAGGCTTTGGCTTGAAAAATGAAGGTTGTGCCGTCAAACTCAGAATTGGGGCAGACATTGTGATACAAAATCTGTCGACAAACAAAATTAATGTTCAGAGAATGAAGGGGACACAGCAATGATGCACAGGTATCTTTGGAAAGAAACTCCATAGCTCAGCAGTGTCTTACACAGAGCAGGTAGCTGTTGAAGTTTGCCGAACGGCCCTGACCGCAGACCTCAGCAGCAGAGAGATGTAAGGAGCTTTGGTGACAAAGATAATAAACAACAGTGTTATACGGTGTTAGAACAAGTATGCTTTGGGGTAAGATAACTCAAATTCAGACCATTCCATCCCAAGTTATGTTTTCTCGAGCAAGATACTTATTCTGTGTCTCCACAGAGACTTAACCATGCAAGACTTGGTGGGTCTGTTATCAGCATCGCATTGGAGATGCATATGAGCACCTAGTGAGGATCCCACATATATTACTTGTTGGTTCTGCTATTGTTGTTATTATTTTTAATATTACATGTTCATCAGTTCAATCATAAGCATTATATTTCACACAAAGGGAAGGAAAGGTATTTCCAATTCTACCATTACAGAATTAAGGGGAACGTGTCAGACTCACCACCACCCCACCACACTGAGTAGAACCAAAAACCTGAGTAAAACGTGTGAACCTATGGATTCAACTCAGCTCACTGACAGAGAAGGGGACCATTGTAGAATCATCACAGTAGGTGAGGAGACACACTTAACAAGACCAGAGACTTCCTCAATCTGTAAGATTTCATGGTGGAAGTCTGTGAGAAAAATCTGTGAAACTCTGTAAGATTTCATGATGGAAACCTATGGTATATACAAGTACCACAATATCTAGTTGTAGAGACTGAGCAATATCCTCTGAAAACAGAACAATGCAGCAATATCTGTTCCTAACCCTTTTTTTCACCTTTGTAGTGGAGGCACTGGCCAGTGCAACAGGGCCAAAATAAATAAATACATATGCAGATACTCACAAAAATAAAAAAATAAAGTTGAAAAATAAAAGCTATAAAATTAGAAATAAGTAAAATTATCTTCTTTTGCAGATGAAATAATTATTTATATAGATATTTCTAAGACTGCTAAATCTAATAAGAAAAATGAACAGGATTGCAAGATCCAGTTGTCAATATATGAAAAGAAATTTTATTTCTCTATACTTCCCAAAAGTTGGAAGATATTTTTAATTACCAATTCCAAGAGCATCAAAATTTATAAAATAGGGATACATTTTATGAAAGATGTACAAGAGCCTTTTATTAAAAACTACAAAATGCTGCTGAGAAAAAATTAAGGGGAACTAAATTAAGAAATATAGCTATTTTTTTTTGGTAAGACTCCATATTGCTAATTGCTAAATGCATCTATAAAATCAACGCAAACCTAATTGTAATCCCAGTGGGTGATTTTGTTAATTTGGCAAAGAGATTCTAAAATTTATATAGAAATGTAGAAGATCTAGGCTTTAACCTATTTTGAAACAACACTTTTAAACTTTGGAAACAATATTCATTTTAAATAACAAATCTTTTCAGCTCTCTAAGACTTGCTGTTATTCTGTATTTATCAAGGTAGCCTGGCATTGGCACAGACATAGGTAAGTGAGTCTATGGATCTGAGTAGAGAATTCAGAATAGACACATACCTGTACTTGGTCAACTGATTTTTGTTTCTTGGGGGGGAAGCATACTAAAATGTTTCAATGGGGAAAAAAAAAGTCTGTTCAACAAGTGAATAATTGCATAAACATATGCTGGGAGGGATTGGGGGCAAGAGGAGAAGGGGACGACAGAGGATGAGATGGCTGGATGGCATCACTGACTTGATGGACGTGAGTCTGGGTGAACTCTGGGAGTTGGTGATGGACAGGGAGGCCTGGTGTGCTGCGATTCATGGGGTCGCAAAGAGTCGGACACGACTGAGCGACTGATCTGATCTGATCTGATGGGACAAAAGATGAACTTCAGTGTCGTCGTCTGCTGCTGCTGCTAAGTCGCTTCAGTCGTGTCCGACTCTGTGGGACCCCATAGACGGCAGCCCACCAGGCTCCCCGTCCCTGGGATTCTCCAGGCAAGAACACTGGAGTGGGTTGCCTTTTCCTTCTCCAATGCATGAAAGTGAAAGCGAAGTCATCAGTCGTGTCCGACGCCTAGCGACCCCATGGACTGCAGCCCACCAGGCCTCTCCGTCCATGGAATTTTCCAGGCAAGAGTACTGGAGTGGGTTGCCATTGCCTTCTCTGACTTCAATGTCTACCTCACTCATAATGTAAAATTTAAATGAAGATAAACTTAGACTGAAACATAGGAACAAAAGCTAAGAAGCTTTATAAACAAAACGTTAGAATATGTCTTTACACCTTAGATTAGGCAAATATTTCTTAGGACACAGAAACACTATCCAAGCAAAAATTTGATAAACATGACTTCTCACCAGACATTTTTAAGAAAATTAACATGCATCTCCTTGGATGCCATAAGGCGAATATATTCAGAATAAATGAAGAAACACTAAAACAATAATAAAGAAGCAAACAAACCAATAATAACTGCAACTAGGTATTTTAGCCAATATGTGCATGAAAAAATGCTCAATATTATTAACCATCAGGGAAATACAAATTAAAAACCACAATGAGACACCAGTGAACTTTCTAAGTGGCTAAAGTAAATAAACAAGCCATCTGACCATCACTAGAAGCTGGCAAATGCACACAGCAGCTGAGAGCCTCTTCTGTTACTGGAGGGAGTGTTAAATTATGTAACTAGTTTGAAATGGTTGGCACTTTCTTATAAAGTAGATCATTCACCAATTCTGTGACCCTACAAACCCACTTTTAGGTATTTATCCCAGAGTAAAACGTTCACATAATGAGTATTCAAGAATGTTCATAACCACTTTACTCATGAGAAAACATTTTTATGTGGTATATCCATTCAATGGCTTGTTGCTTAGCAATAAAATGAACAAAGTGATAGATACTACAACATGGATATGTCTCAAAAATATCCGCATACCTTGTCCTGTTTATCTCTTCCATTTGACTGTTCCTGAGTTATATTCTTTTATAATAACTCAATAATCTAGTAAGTAAAATGTCTCTCTGAGTTCTGTGAGCCACTGTAGCAAATTAATCAAACCCACAGTGGGGTCGTTGGAATTTCTTGTCTGTAGCTGGTGGGTCAGAAGCGCTTGGACTTGCTGTTGGCACCTGAAGTTGGGGTGGAGGGGGCAATCCTACAGAACTGGGCTCCTAACCTGGGGGATTTGATGTTCTCTCCTGCCACATAGTGTCAGAATTGACTTGAATTGTAGGACACCCAGCTGACGCCAAAGAATTTTTGAAGATAGAAAACTTGCCCACAGTCATATGTTGGAATTGGGTTCTGAACCCCTTAGTTAGAATTATGCACTTCACATGTGTTCATTTTAGTCTGTGTAAATTTGCATCTAAAAAAGTAAATACAAAAGTGTCATAAAACATTTTTAATCCCAAATAAGACACTTTTATAGATCATCCTAAAATTCAGTAGTGTTTTCCATAAAGAAGGTAAGAGTAATATTTACATTCTATAGTTAATCTTAGATTTCAGATGGCTTTAGAGTTCACATATTCTGTTAAAAGGGCAAGCTTTACACTCAGGGTTAGTTATTATTTCCATCTGTTTTCACCATGAAAATATAGAATAAGCTGCTGTGGAAGTTCATTCTGTTTATCCTATATTCTCTAAGAAAAGTGAAATAAAACATTTCTAATATGGTGCACTTAATAGAAATACTAATAGACATATCTTAACAAAATATTTTAAATAAATACTTACCCAGAAATATGATATACATAATAAAGAGTTATTTTGTGTGTGTATGTTAGTTACTCTGTTGTGTCCAACTCTTTGTGACCCCCCTGCCAGGCTCCTCTGTCCATGGGATTCTCCAGGCAAGAATACTGGAGTGGGTAGCCCTTTCCCTCCTCAAGGGGATCTTCCCAACCCAGGGACTGAACCCATGTCTCCTGGATGGCAGGCTGATTCTTTACTGTCTGAGCCACCGGGGAAGCCCCAAGAGTTATTTTACCTAAAATAATTTTCATTGTAACAGCAAGTTAACCCTTAAATGTGCCAAAATATTTTTATTAATGCTTTATACCAGTCACGGTAAGTCCCATGTGATAACCTTGGTGTTTCATTGACCGATAACCCTGCAAACTTGTAATATTGCCTTCTCCACCTCTCATTTTGAATGTGGAAACAGAGGCCCTCAAGCTTTATAGAGGCTGAATTCATGACTCTGAGCCGGTTCTCAATCTGCTTATCTACCTGTCTAAGTGGTTAGTAACTTAACTCAGAGCTGAATGAGCTGATCAGACTTAGGCGTATTATCAAGTATATATAGATTTTTGTTTGCCAAGGTCCATGGACATGGAAGGAGAGTTGTGTTCTTGACTCTTTGAAAAGCAGAGAGTTAGGTTTATCGATTCAGAAGGGCCTGTGTTTCCACTCTCTAAATAAGAGACTGTTAACAAATGTCATATCATTGTGGCAAAAAACTTTCTTACAATGCCAGATTCCTTTGTTCCATTCTCTTGCACCTTAAATAGACTGGTACATTTAAGCACTCAAAATCAGATCATTGGGAGACGTTACATAAAAGTCCCTGAGTGCGTTTCCCTCCCTTCTTGTTAAAATGTCAGCACCCAAGTCTAACCTTGGAGAGCGTATTGTTTGCCAGATGAATAATCTGAGCCAGTGAGTGATGCTTTCCCTCAGGCCTGCATCCGTCATAGAGGATGAAGCCACTGTTCCCTCAGACTTCAACACCTGAAGTCTTAAAAATGATGCTTTTTCTTTATGAAGTCAAACAATTGCAAGTTACTGATCTTCCAGGTTCAAATGATGACCCTCAGTAAACCTGTATGGCGTTCCTGAGAGGGCAAACCTGTTTTCTTTTTCCAGAATGATGACAAAACTCTATTGAATACCAGGAAAGGCAGAATTAATAAAATGTTGGTAGCACTGAAAAAGGGGAAAGAAAAGAAAAACAAATAATTACGAATTATTGAGCATTCTGCACGCACTACCTCATTTGTCTTTTCATTGGTAGTAGAAGTATGCCATTAGCATCACAGAGAGCTGTGGCTCAGTCAGGTGATAGTAAGGGTCTCCCGGGTGGCTCAGTGGCAAAGAGTCTGCCTGCCAAAGAAGGAGACACAGGAGACACATGTTCTGTCTCTGGGTTGGGAAAATCACTGGAGTAGGAAATGGCAACCCACTCCAGTATTCTTCACTGAGAAGTACCGTGGGCAGAGGAGCCTGGCGGGCTACAGTCTATGGGGTCACAAAGAGTCGAAGGGCTGAGCAGGCAGGGTGATGTTATCTGCACAAAGTCACTCAGACGCTAAGAGGTACATTGGGGATTTTTTTTTTTTTTTTTTGGCCATGCCTCAGAGTGTTTGCAATCTTAGCTCCCCAACCAGGGATCAAACCCATGCCCCCTGCAGTGGGAGCATGGAGTGCTAACCACTACACCACCAGGGAAGTCCCTGAAATGGGGATTGAAACTTAATTCATTTTTGACCCCATATCCCTTATATGTGAACATTTAGTCATTTGAAGGATTTCCTCAAAACTCACTTCTTTGTTCTTTTCTCATAAGCTTAGGAATTACTGAATATTAACCTGTTAACCTTTGATTCTTCCTCACAGAAAGTTATTCTTAAATAGGGAAGGGAAAAATAACACGTACCCTCAGGAGCCAAAGTTGTCGGGTCCTGTTTACCCTCCTGCAGTTCCTCCCCCTCCCCAGCTCTGTCCACTCAGCTTACATTCCATGAGTTGAAAGCTCCTGCTGATAAAATAGAAGCTGTTAATAATGGTCAACATCGCACTCTAGCTTTTCACACTGGGTGCTTGAACGTCCAGATCCCAGTCTTATCCCTGAGTGTTCTGTCTGCTTTCCATGGGCGGTCTCGTTCACAGCCACGGGCCAAACGATCCTGTCTGTGTTGCTTGATTTTGGATCTTACTTCCCAGCGCATAGGTCTTCACTGTGCTCCAAATTCTTGAGTTCAGCTAGTTCTTCACTTAGAACTTTCACTGGCACTTAGAATTCAACAAATTCAAAGCCAAACTCAGTCACCTCTCTGCAGAATAAACATCATAAATGTGATAAAGTGAAAGGGGAAGCCACTCAGTCGTGTCCGACTCTTTGCGGCCCCATGGGCTATGCAGTCCATGGAATTCTCCAGGCCGGAAAACTGCCGTGGGTGGGCTATCCCAGGTCTCCCGCATTGCAGGCAGATTCTTTACCAGCTGAGCCACAAGGAAAGCCCAAGAATACTGGAGTGGGTAGCCTATCCCTTCTCCAGGGGATCTTCCCAACCAGGAGTTGAACGAGGGTCTCCTGCATTGCAGGTGGATTCTTTACCAACTGAGATATCAGGGAGGCCCAAATGTGATAAAGAAGGGATGAAAAGCAAATAAGGAAGGAGGGAAGGAGCAGTTTCGCATCCTGTGTTCCACTTTTCGTGGAAGGAGACCAGCCGTCTGGCGGCCAGCCAGGCGCCAGGGCCCCGCCTTTGATCGCTCTTGTTTCATGCAGCCAATCAGTCACCAGGACTCGCTGGCGTTACAGTCTGTGTGTTCCTCAAACATCCATCCTTTTTGCCACTAATGCTATTCCGTCTCTGGCATCTGTTTTCAGATCAACCCACTGGCTTTCTAAAGGGGCTCCTATTTTTCACTATCCGCTCCTTCAACCCAGACTGCATACTGGCGTAGGAGTGTGCTATCTCTCAGCCGTGTCTGACTCTTTGCAACCCCATAGACTGTAGCCCCGCCAGGCTCCTCTGTCCATAGGATTTTCTAGGTAAGAATACCGGAGTAGGTCACCATTTCCTCCTCCAGGGGATCTTCCCAACCCAGGGATTGAACATGTGTCTCCTGTGTCTCCGATACTGGCAGGTGGGTTCTTTACCAGCTGAGCCAGGGGAGTCATAGGAGGTAAAGATTTAGCGATGAAAATTTGCACATGCCGCTCCCTGCTCCTACTGTGGTACTACAGGGTGGAAGGCCCAGGTTTGATCCTGGCTCCATCATTTATGACCTTGGTAAAGTCACAGAAGCTCTCTATGCATCAGTTTTCCTTTTTGTAAAATAAGGATAAACTTATGGGGCTATTATGAGATTAACTGCATGAAAATCATACTCTGTAAATGCTATATAAATTTCAATTTCTTTCATTTTTTTCCTTATTATTGCTTAAACACTTCAGTAAAGCCCAAAACTCCATGACAAGACTTACCAGCTTTGTGTGTGTGTGTGTGTTCTGACCACCATGGGCCTCACTGGCTTAATTCCTCAACACTCGCCACTCCCACTGCAGAAGCTCTGGCTATAAATTTCTTTTACTTTTTCCAGTGTATCTTGCTTTCTTTTATCTCTGGCTAGTCCTTATGTCTGGAATATGTTTTCCTAGCCTCCCACCTCCCCCATCTCCCTCTAAGTCTCAGTATAGATATTTCTTCCTCGTGGAAGCTTTGCTTGGACCCCCTAACCTGGTTAGGTGCTCTTCCTCAGTGATGCCATGACACCCGATGCTTGCTCCATATACACTTACCGTGCCTCTCCAGAGATTGTGCCTGGCCGTCTGCACGTCTGTCTTCACCGCCAAGCGGGCCAGCGCCACGAGCGTGAGCTCCGTCTGCCTTGCTTCCTCTGACACAGTGCCCACTGCAACACACGTTCTTAATATTTACTGAGTGTGTTAAACGAATGGACTTTGTGAATTTTGTTGATGCACAAATGTTCAAAATCAAATATTCTCCCTACTATGACCAGTTTCTAATGGAAAATATAAAGAAAATAAATAAATTCTTAGTACTTAAGTTGGTAGAGACATTACTTTGACTAGACGGCCAACAAAGTTCCGTCTAGTCAAAGCTATAGTTTTCTCAGTGGTCATGTATGGATGTGAGAGTTAACTATAAAGAAAGGCGACTCTTGAGAGTCCCTTGGACTGCAAGGAGATCCACCCAGTCCATCCTAAAGGAAATCAGTCCTGGGTGTTCACTGGAAGGACTGATGCTGAAGCTGAAACTCCAATACTTTGGCCACCTGATGCAAAGAACTGACTCACTGGAAAAGACCCTGATGGTGGGAAAGATAGAAGCAGGAGGAGAAGGGGACGACAGACGATGAGATGGTTGGATGGCAGCACCGACTCAATGGACAAGAGTTTGAGCAAGCTCTGGGAGTTGGTGATGGACAGGGAAGCCTGGAATGCGTCAGTCCATGGGATCGCAAAGAGTCAGACATGACTGAGTAACTGAACTGAGCTGAACTGAAAGTTGGTAGATGGGACTGTGGAGAAGGAAAGTCTCCCTGCCTCCCAACAATTTGCTATTTTGGGCTACAGTTCCTAAACTCATCAGTGAAAAATTAGCTAGGGTCATAATTTTGATTTGATTTTTCTCCCACTGTCACAGGTTAATCACTCTATTGATTTCTTCAAACTTAATAAAAATTACTGTCTTTCATAACCATTATAGTGTAGATTATCACAGTCTCAAGACCCAAAGATTACTGAAGAATTACAATTTGAAGAGCTATGATTTATTAGTTATATCAATTTTATTTAAATCAACAAAAGAATATAAACTTCCTCTTAAATTCATTTACAATTCCAAAGAAACTTCCACAGATATGTGTGAGGTACAGTCATAACCACTTAATTATGCTTCCACTATATTAAAACCACTTTTAATGTTTGCCTGAATCATTTTTTTTTCTTGAATTGCCAGTGGTGATACAGACACAGTAGAGCATTATATTTGGAAGTAAGGGAGCATTCTTCAATAATCCCAAAGGTAGTGAATGAAACTACTATAAAATATCATAAGTAATAGGAAAAGTACAATAAATAACAAACTATAGCAACATTTTCTACACGAATTTTCAAGATATTAAGTTGCTATAAATATTTTTTTCCAAAACAAAAGAAAATAAAAAGAATGGAATTGGATAAGAACTTTACAAAATATGATTTTCTCAAAAAGAGGAAAATTTTAAATGCAAAAAAGATTGCCTTGCATTCTCCACACTATCTGGAAAAATAAGCGGTGAGGGGAAACTGTAGTAACTTCTCTAACCAATCTCCCTTTTCTGTCGATTGAATGGATACATTTAAAAATAAAAGCCCTGAAATAACAAACCAGATTTTTCTTTCTTCTCTACTATCCCTGAGGCCATTTTAATCCTTTACATGATAAAAATAGCTCCCAAAATAGGTAAGAATTTTCCAAGGGAAAGCAGTATTTCAATTTTCTTCATTCAATGTCTGCCTTCTCCGTATCATCTGAATTCTAATTCTGCAGAGTTCCTTTATGTCTTTCCTCAGGACAATACAGTAGTAATTTAATAACTTTCTTCCTCCCTCCCCGATTCCCTCCCTCCTTCCCTCCTTTCTTCCTTCCTCTGAATCTTTAGCACAAGCTTGTTTTCCGCTACCAATTTGTTTATGACCTTTAATTTCCCCCTTAAGGGATCATGGCTCACACCCTGAGAGCCTGGCGTGGGGGGAGGGGGAGTGATGTTTCTCTCCATCTGTTGTTTGTCCTGCTAAATTTAGATATCTCTGGCAGTGCCCAGATTTGATAATGATAGGTGAGGGCGTGTTATGTATGTGCTAACAGAAAGGTATTTTATAATTCCTGCGTCAATGAGCAATTTCCAACCCACTGCAGTCTTTCTTGCTTGCAGTAAACCTTAACTACAGAACGCTCAGCCAGAATTACTAACGAAATAACCTTTTCAAGTGATGCCTTTTTTCTTTTCCTAGCATCGTTTGCAGCATGATGCCCAGTGAGGTAGAACTCCAAATTCTAAGTATGTATTTAAATAAGAGAGCTGACACATAAAAATTGCTTGCTTCTTTCCATTTCTAGAAACAGCGTTGTCCATTTATCTTGGGGTATTGTTTTTTGGTGTTTACTCACTAAGTCGTGTCCGACTCTTTGTGACCCTGTGGACTGTAGCCCGCCAGGCTCCTCTGTCCGTAGGATTTCCCAGACAAGAATACCGTCACTCAGTTGTGTCGGACTCTTTGTGACCCCGTGGACTGTAGCCTGCCAGGTTTCTCCATCCATGGGATTTTCCAGGCAAGAGTACTGGAGTGGGTCACCATTTCCTTCTCCAGGGGATCTTCCCAACCCAGGAACTGAACCTGTGTCTCCTGCACTGGCAGGCAGATTCTTTACCACTGAGCCACCCAAAGTTTCTTTTTTTTTTTTCCCACCTTATGGTTTGGTGAGAAAATGGACATGTTTGCTTATGGAGCTCAGAGGCCTGCTGGGAATGAAAGGATAATGATCCAGATTCCTTCCCATTGAGTTTCCATGTTTTTAAGTGATGTCTGGAGGACCTGGAGTTATGACTGGGACACACAAATCCCTAAAGGGAGAGAACTGTGATGAATGGAGGAATTAGTGCTAGCATCCCAGACTCAACACCAACCCACCAGTCTATATGTCGGGTCATATAACAGGTAAGTTACACTTGTTCCCTCCCTGACTCAGTTGCTCAGGCACCATGAGTGTGGAAGAAGGTCCCCTGTACGACCTCTTACGTCTTATGAGTGCTGGTCCTCCCAACTGGGAGCAGTGACACGCAGCAGTAGCAGCAGCAGTGGAGAAGGAAGTCTCACCTCCCTTTCTCTGATGACGTCAGCACGCCAAAGCTGTTAGATCCTGCGAGTGAGACTTAGAGAAGTGGAGAGTGAACTTCCCCAAGTGAGTGGGGTGAGAGCTCAGAGGCGTTGAATCCGAGTATCCAGGTAAGCTTGGCCCCTATTGTGTAACTTTACCCAGAGAACTGACACCATCTGGTAATACAATTTCGTTGCTGCTGTTCAGTTGCTGAGTTGTGTCTGACGCTTTGCCACCTCAGGAACTGCAGCAAGCAAGCTTCCCTGCCCCATGCTGTTTCAGACTTTGCTCAAATTCATGTCCATTGATCGGTGATACCATCCAACCAACTCACCCTCTGTTGCTGCCTTCTCCTCCTGCCCTCAATCTTTCATGGACTTTAATTGTTATTCCAGTTGAGTGATCTGAGCAGAGATGAGGTAGTTTTGAGGTTGGAGGAAACAAAATAGACGCACGATGAAGAAACGTGTGCTCTATCACAAGGTGATTTAAATGTTTGAACTGCTTAGGAAATTTCCAGTACAAAACGTAGGCAGTAGGTACTGGCTTTGCATGTGCTGACGTGGCCCCTGGAGCCTCACCTCCTGGAACCCCCCTCTGTGCAGGTGTGCGGTCAGGACAGAGAGCCCCCCATGTGAGGTCAGGAGGGTGTCGTGGAGCCGTGGCCCTTGGGTGGCCCCCACGCACGGTGGCTACTCGTCTGCTGGCTCGCTCCCTGGCCTGAGCTCCCAGCCAGGTCAGCTAATGATCCACTTTCCCTGGGGCTTCCTTCAGCTGCTCTAACCCCTGGGCCAGCTGTGTTCAGCTTCGTGATGGAAGGCCCAGCTTCTGCAGAGCACAGCGCTTTACGGTCAGAAGCAACAGAACTGACGCAGGTTCCTCTCCATCCAGCCTGTTCTCACTCCCGTCTACTTTACATCAGCTTCCCCCGTACCACACCCAACTCCCTGTCCAACGAGTATCAGCTCCAGCCTCAGATATGGGGATAACAGTGTTAGAGCAGCTACGCACTCAGCTTCCACAATTACTTATCACGAGTTCAGTTCAGTTCAGTCACTCAGTCATGTCCACCTCTTTGCGACCCCATGGGCTGCAGCACGCCAGGCTTCCTTGTCCTTACTAAATCCATGTATATTCAGCCTAGAGTTCTGCTTCTCGGATTGAATCCCTATTGCTATGCTGTCACCTGGCACCAGATCTAGGACTGTGGTGGTTACATGGACACTTCCTAGCAATATTACCTTTCAGTCAATCTTTTAAAGTTGTATATACTTAGGCAATTAATTCCCTTATTCTTCCAATTTGAAGAAATCATTTTAAGAAAGTTAATGCTTATTCTTCTGACAAATGTGTTTCCAAATCTGCTTCTTTACCTTCTTTCTAAGGCAGTCTCTTTCCATTCTTTCCCACCTTTGTTAGATTAAGAAAGATCAGGACGACAGATTTGAATCTGAAGTTCTAGAAAGCTGAAGCTTATCTGTTTCTCCAAAGATTGAAAGTGGAGCGTTTATCACACTCTTTTAGATGGGGACGTCTTTAATAGGGCTTCCCTGGTGGCTCAGAGGGTAAAGAATCTGCCTGCAATGCGGGAGATCCAGGTTCGATCCCTGGGTCAAGAAGATCCCCTGGAGAAGGGAATGGCTACCCACTCCAGTATTCTTGCCTGGAGAATTCCATGGACAGAGGAGCCTGGTGGGCAGCAGTCCATGGGGTCGCAAAGAGTCAGACATGACTGAGTGACTGACACTTTCACTTTCTTTTTTCTTTAACAAATCCCTAATGCGAGTGTGAGGACATCTGGCTGTGGGGACTTTTCCGTTGTGGTCCAGGGTTTTAAAATCCCAACCACCAGTGCACAGAATTCTTCATCAGTGTGCATGTTCTGTCAGCTCCACCTTCCCCCAGAAGTTGGCAAGAAAAGGAAGAAAACATCTAAGAAGGAAGGAGAGGGTGAAAACAGAGCGTGACTGATCACTTGCATAATTATCAGTGCACCTGCTCATCCCAAGCTTCTTCGGGTGCTCCTTCTAACTTGTAAAACTACCCTTAATCATTAAATTCCACTAAATGAACAAAATCATAACCATATTTCAGACACATGTAGAAAATTAGCTCATAAGAAAACAGTAAAAATGCCTCATTAAGAATTTAATTCTAGTAAAGTTCTTATAAATAATATGTTGAGTCAGGGTAATAACAATTTATTATAAGATAAATAAAGCAACATGCTACTTGATGTTGGAAACTGAGTACAAAGAGAGATTCCTGGTATATGTTTGAAAGGATCATTTCAGCAACAACAAGCTCATATTATGCAAGAGCAGCGTGGAAATACATACGCTACCATATGTAAAATAGATAGCCAGTGGGAATTTGCCGTATGACACAGGGAGCCCAAAGCTGGAGCTCTGACAACTTAGAGGCATGGGATGGGGTAGGAGGTGGGAAGGAGGCTCAAGGGGAGGGAACATGTATATACCTGTGGCTGGTTCATGTTGATGTATGGCGGAAACCATCACAATATGGCAATTAATTATCCTCCAATTAAAGTGTGTTAGTTGCTCAGTCATGTCTGACTCTTTTCAACTCCATGGACCCATGGACTGTAGCCCACCAGGCTCCTCTGTCCATGGAATTCTCTAGGGAAGAATACTGGAGTGGATTGCCATTCCCTTCTCCAGGGGATCGTCCCTACCCAGGGATCAAACCTGGGTCTCCTGCATTGCAGGCGGACTCTACCCTCTTAACCACCAGGGAAGCCCCAACTAAAAATAAAATTTAAAAAACTCAAATGTCCAAAATATCATATGTAATATTATGCAATATAAGTGTATACAAATATAAGTATATATATATATGATATTTGGCACGCTTAACTTAGTACACATATGCAAATATATTTAATATAAAAGTTATACATGTAAGCTAATTCTTTGTTCTTTATAAATTTTAGAAATATATCTTTGAAAATAGTGCTATAGCAACCATAGTGGGAATCACAAGTACACATAAAGCTGGACGCTTAAGTGCATTTGTGATCTGAGGTGAATCAAGGCCTCCCCATAACCACGAATAGGTCTCGGGACCCAACAGCGTTTGAATTACTCGTTTTACAGATGAGGAAACTGACAGTCAAGGATGTAGAGACCTGTGCGGTCACTGCAGGTCAGGATTCCAGGGTACCCTGACTGCTAATTCAAAACGCTAGCAAACTAGTATTTATCAGCAGCGGGAGGGGCAAGACGGGGATGAGGACTGAAAGGAACAGACACTGGGTACAAAACAAATAAGATACAAGGACGTTCTCTGCAGCACAGGGAGCACGGCAATATTTTATCTTAACTTCTTATGGAGTATGAAGGGGCGTTTGGGGGAGAACGAATACATGTACATGTACGGCTGGGTCCCTTCACTATTCCCCTGAAACAATCACAGTATTGTTAATCCACTATACCTCAATAAAAAATAAAAAGTTTAAATTAAAAAATATCAAATCACTACGTAGTACGACTGAAATAATATGATATTGTAAGTAATTAAAAAGTATAAAAGTAGATACATGCCGACTCCCCACACTGGCCCCTCGTGGGAACAGCTGGTTATGGATAAAACGAAAGTGTAGCGTCCTAAAGCCATGATCACCGCAGCGTTAGTTGCAGAGAAAGTGCACGCCCCATCCTTTACATAAAAACCCAAATCCACACGCTAAGAATATCCCTGTTGCTGGTGTGAACAGATTGCACACTTCAGGGAATGATGCAGACTCAGCACACAGCTGGAGCGTGCTCGCTGCAAGCTCAGGCACTCCTCTATGTCTGGAGCGTGCTCCCTGCAAGCTCAGCCACTCCTCTGTGTCTGATCCTCTGCAGTGTCTCAGGTTTAAGCCCGTACAACCTCCTTCCACTAACAGAAGCCAAACTTCTTCTTTCAGCTTGTTAAGTTATTTGTGAAAAGTAGGAGATTGTAACAGATGACGAAAGAGCCATACAAACAATGGGGTCAGGTGGTTACTACATTCAGGACCAGGTTCGAGGGTTAAATAAGTTATTATTTCACCTTTACAATTGTTAGAAACTGCAGCAAGGGGAAAAGAGATTTGGGGCACAGGTCTCTGGATGTGATGTTTAAAAAGTTGCTCAAATATGATGTATGGCAGAAACCAACACAACATTGTGAAGAAATTATCCTCCAATTAAAAATGTTAAAAAATGAAAGAACAAGGTGCTTAAATGACTCATGTATGTCTCTAAATATTCATATATAAACATATATAAACATATATATATAAGGCCCATAGGAATCATTTAAGACCTTGTTTTCATTTCTCTCTGGCTGTGCCAGCTCTTAGTTGCTGCATGTGGGATCTAGTTTCCTGACTAGTGATTGAACCCCGGCCCCCTGCGTTTGTCTTAGCCACCGGACCACCGGGGAAATCCATCATATAGGCCTTTTAACAGCCACTGCACACCTGCTAACCCATTTCCACCACTTACCAGCTTGGATGTCGACCCCTCTGTGCCTCAGTTTCCTAATCGGTACGATTGGAGTGTAACAGCAGCTGTGCTCCGCCTGTAGACTGATCAGCTGTGTTAGAGTCCAGGAAACCCTTCTCACACAGTGGGTAAACGCGTGAAAGTCGTGAGTTTCCTGCCATCCCTTCTGTTCTACCTCGTCTCCCAAATACTGTGAGGACTGGAGGAGACTAAGGTCTAAAGGGCCGTAGAGACACGGGCGGGGCTGGGGAGGTGATTACAGCGCTCCGTCTCACTGTGCCCACCTTGGGCGGCGGGATCTCCAAATACCAGCTCAGGTGACCAAGTCTACCTCATGATGGTGGACTTAAGACCCTTCACTCTGTAGTTGTGAACCTTGGCTTCTAGGAAAAAACTCACTGGGAAAATGTCAGAAAACTTTGTCACAGGATGACATTCCCACCATAGTCTATGGAAATCAAGTAATAATCCAGGCTGTCTTATGGTGATTTCAGAATGTCAGTGATAAGGAACCATTGCAAACAAACTAAGCACACCCACACACACACACACCCACACACCCCCACACACACTCACAGAAGTTGGAGGCAGAAACTCAAGGCACGTCGTCTTGTCTCTTCCGTACCCAAAGCCACCTGTATGATGTCTTCAACTGCTAAGTTCCAATGAATAATTATTGAGTGACAGCTTTGTCTACTAGACATGTCTTCTGACATTTTTTTCTAAAGAGAATTAATATTTTGAATTCTGGATAAGAAATCAATCTAGATTTTTTTCTATACTTTACAAAATTACTTCTATTTCTTTTGTTAAAATATGTTCTGTTAAGCCCTGGGAACTTACTCTTCATTGTAGAAGAACAGAACAAAATAAAAAATAACATTCTCAGCTTTTTCAATCAGATGTTTTAGACATCCTGGCCTAATTTGAAAAACGAGAATGCTGTTTTCAGAACTTTGAAGTTAAGATATTTTTGTATGTCTGAACTTTAAGGTAACTGAAAGATGGGGAACATTTTCATGGCATTCTTTCTCTTTTAATAGGGTGTTATATATCACTCATAGGGGATAATTTGAGGAAATACAAGAGGAAACATTTACCCTAAAATTTGTCTCAAAATGGGCTTCCTGGGTGGCACAAGGGGTAAAGAATCTGCCTGCCAATGCAGGAGACAGAAGAGACGAAGCTTCAATTCCTGGGTCAGGAAGATCCCCTAGAGGAGAAAACGGCAACTCCTTCCAGTATTTCTTGCCTGGGAAATCCCATGGACAGAGGAGCCTGCTGGGCTACAGTCCATCGGGTCACAAAGAGTAGGACACGACTGATCACACAAATTTTGAGTCCTTAATTGATTAAAATTATAATCACGCCATAATGTCAACTTAAACTCTGCCTCTTCCCAGGCCCACCTCTTCCGTTTATCTATTCATCCAATCATTCAACAGTCCTGCACTGACCATGAAGTTAGACACTGGAGGTGGAGAGCTGATAAAACAAATCCACAAAAGGAACCTCAGGTCCAAGCAAGAAGGTGCAGACTCGATCAGTTCAGCAAGTGTTTATGGAGCCTCTCCTGATTATCAGGCCTTGTGCTGAGCTCTGGAGGTAGAGCTGGAAACAAGAAAGACAGACGTGCTGTCCTTACAGGATTTACAGAATAGAAGTGAGCAAGCCAACACTTGAAGAGAGTTATAATCTCTATGAGAGTCATAGGTGAGGTAATCGTACACAAAGTGGTTGGCGGTTGTTTTCAACAGATAAGATAGTTAGAGGAGACCTTTGAGGGGGCGATCTGTGATCTGAGGGCACACGGAACTGAACGACGAGGAGAAACCATGTGGAAGACAGGGAGGAGGACGCTCCGAGCCAAGGAGCTACATCTGCCAAGGCCTGTTCCATGAGGAGTGGCCTGGAAAGGAGATAAGGGTGCGTAAAATGCGATAATGCAAGATGAGAAGTGGAGAAGCGTGCTGGGCAAGACGCAGTGAGAAACGCGATGTGTCCCCTTCGATTAGCACTGTGACATCAATGGCTGATTATCATCCATCCGGTACCTGTGTGTTGTATACGGGATCAGAACATCAGGAGAAACTAGAGATCCACACGAAAGATACAGAAGCAAATCAAATTTACAGAAAGGTTGAGAGAACAGGGCAGAGAGCTCCATACGTCCTTTGCCTAGGGGCTTCCCCCCAGTTTCTAATCTCCCCGTTGATGTCCTCTGAAGTCACAAGATGCTAATCCAAGTTTGTATGCCACCAGCTGTCAGCTCTCTGATCTCTAATCTGAGGCAGGACCCTAATCTTCTGTGGACGTTAATTTTCAGTGCTAACAATCGGTTATTTTGTGGAATGTGGTTTCTCTAGTATTTATGACTTGACTAGGGTATGCATTTCTTTTCTCACCAGATTATCACCTACGTGATGTTTTATTCTTTTGCTCCCACCCTACCCGTGGCTTGCAAGCCAGATGTGTTCCATTGGGTGGTGCGAAGTCTGGTTACTTGATTAAGATGATACCTGCCTGGCACTGTTGTCTCTAAGAAGTACCTGTCCTCCATCTTATAATTAATAATGTTTTCTAGAGAGGCAATTTGAGGCTAATCAAAATCCCATTCTCACTTTACCACTGGTTTTAACACCACTAATATGCCTTGCCTGAATTAATTATTAGTATGATTATTACTATGGAATGGAGATTTTCTAATTACATAGTTTCTTTTAGAGTTATTAGTTTGCACTTTATTGTATGGAACACCTCATTTGATTCATACAACTACTTGTTTATGTTAGTGTGGACTTAACAGATTCTAGTTTAATTTAATGAGTTATAATGGTTGGATAGCATCATTGACTCATGGACATGAGTTTGAGCAAACTCCAGGGGATAGTGAAGGACAGGGAATCCTGGCACACTGCAGTTCATGAGGTTGCGAAGCATTAGACACAACTTAATAACCAAATATGGAGAAGGCGATGGCACCCCACTCCAGTACTCTTGCCTGGAAAATCCCATGGACGGAGGAGCCTGGTAGGCTGCAGTCCATGGGGTCGAAAAGAGTCGGACACGACTGAGCGACTTCACTTTCACTTTTCACTTTCATGCATTGGAGAAGGAAATGGAAACCCACTCCAGCGTTCTTGCCTGGAGAATCCCAGGGACAGGGAAGCCTGGTGGGCTGCCGTCTATGGGGTCGCACAGAGTCAGACACGACTGAAGTGACTTAGCAGCAGCAATGACCAAATAACAACAGTCTCTTACATTTTTACTAATTTTTAGGCTCAAAATTTCCTTCATTTTAGCCAGTGGGGAGCCCCTTCAACCTGCCTACACATCGTTTTCACATGTCCTCGTTATTTTTTGAGACTTTTTTAAATTTCTGGTACAGCAAACTGTTGCAGGCTACCTTGTTATTTTCCTGACGTGGGCCTAGGGATCTGCCATTTCTCTGATGAGACCTGGCTCCTTTCCATAGAGAAATGGAATTTAGAAACCAAGATCTGGACACTAGCTGTGCTCATGGCCACTAGGATGTCAGTGACTGTAGAATCTCAGGGTGCAGAATTCATATCAGCATCTCCAATTCTGAGCCAACAATGTAAAGTCCATTCTAGCTTTTCTGCTTCCATTTTCTCCTCCCTTCTCCTATTCCATTTCAAAACCCTCCTCAGATAGATCACAACCCCCAGCAGACTGACTGAAAAAAATCACGAAAAAAAGAAAGAAGGTAGATATTCAGTTTTTTTAATGAATCAATTTAGTGATCCCTCAGTGGAATAATTTCTACTGACTGTATCTTGTTTCAGGCTCATTCCATTTACAACCATACCCAGCCTCTTAATTTAAATGGTTAGTCAACAGCAGCTTTCCCTTCTAGGATCTTTTGCACCCAGCATCACTGTTGTGTCCTTCTAGCCAGTGGCTACGGGGATATTCCTTTTAGAAACCTCTTATTTGGGCAAGGCACAGATAGGGGAGAGGGACTGTAAAAATTATGTTACAGTTGCTCAACCACAAATGAAGGACTGCTCTAGCAGTAAAGCAATGACTATGTCTCAGAAAAGGCTATGGTAGATGTCACAAGAAAAAATAAACTGTATCAAAAGAGTGAAGGAGGTAAAATCGTTATCTAGAAACAGAAGGCGTTTTCACCAGCACTTAGTTTGTATTCTACCTCATTCTTATTTGGAGAACAAATAAACACCTAAGGAAAGATAAAACTGTTAGATTTAATAGAATCTGCAGAAGACCTTAAACTAAACACATCTAACAACAGCAGCAACAAAAAAAAAATCGATGATGGAAATGTCAATTTCCTTAACAGCTTCCTCTATTTTCTTTTCTGATGCCAGATACAAATTCACTCTAAATTCTGTCACAGGGCTTTAGACCTGAGACATTGACAGTTGTTCAATAGTGGATTTTATACAAAAAGACTATGGGTTTGCAGAAATGCCTGAGTGGGGATGCATGACTCATGGGGAAGTGAGCCTGCCTGACTTGTTTTCTAGGCTTCTTTTATCACCAAAGGCAAACATTTGACCCTGAAATCCCCATCATTTATGTATCCTATCCGGCCTGTGCTAAGTCTTGCTGCATTATTTTTGTCTTCTTACAAAGAAGTCATTCAACAAACTCTAATAATTCTCTTCTATCCTATCAGCATGGGATAAAAAGATGTATCCAAGTTTCCTCTATTTATTCACAGTTCTCTACCAAGTAGTGACTGTGTGATAGGAATTATTCTTGTGCTGGCATGACACAGTGAACAAGGCAAAAGTTTGGCTTTTATGAAGTTTGTGGGAGATTGACATACAAATTAATCAAGTGAAAGTGTGAAAGTAAAATCTCTCAGTCGTGTCCGACTCTTTGTGACCCCATGGGCTATACAGTCCATGGAATTCTCCAGGGCAGAATACTGGAGTGGGTAGCCTTTCCCTTCTCCAGGGGATCTTCCCAACCCAGGGATCAAACCCAGGTCTCCTGCACTGCAGGTGAATTCTTTATCAGCTGAGCCACAGGTGAAGCCCAGGAATACTGGAGTGTAGCCTATCCCTTCTCCAGGGGATCTTCCTGACCCAGGAATTGAACTGGAGTCTCCTGCATTGTAGGCAGATTCTTTACCAACTGAGCTCTCAGGGAAGCCCAGTAAATGCAAGAAAGGCAGAAAACTGAGGAGTTCTACTTTCAGCTGGATGGTCAAGGAAAGGCATCCCTGAAGAAGCGTTGCTGGATCTGAATGGCAAGAAGAGCCCAGTGTTATTTATTTATTTTGTCTGCGCTGGGTCGTGTTTGCTGCGTGGACTTTTTCTCTGGTGGTGAGCGGAGGCTCCTCTCTAGTTGTGCTGCGTGGGTTTCTCACTGTGCTGGCTTCTCTGGTTGCGGACCAGGAGCTCTGGGCCCGCGGGCTTCGACAGCTGCAGCACACGGGCTGGGCGGTTGCAGCTCCTGGCTCTAGAGTGCAAGCTCAATAGTTGTGGTGCAGGGGTCTTAGTTACTCCAGGTACGAAGGCTCTTCCGGGACCAGGGATTGGACCCGTGTCTCCTGCGTTGGCAGGCAGATTCTTTACCACTGAGTCCCCAATAAAGCCCCTAGAAAGGTTTTGAGAAGCATATTTGAGATAGTGGTGGCCCCCCATTTTGAAGAAGCAGGACGATACAAGCTGAGCTCTCCCTGTAAGGGTAAGTGCCTCAGTGGAAGTGCATTCAGGGCGTTAGGCAGACAGAAAGCAGTGCACTAGGAAGGCTGGGCGCAGGAGACGAGGAGATTAGGGAATACTTCAGAAGGGGAATATGTCAGGAGCCTTGATGATGTTTCAGAGTTTCTTAAGCAGTTAAGAAAGAGAAAGATGTGAAGTCAAATTAGCACGGGCAAGGCTGAAAGCACACGCGTGTTCAGGCAGCAGACCTGGGTGGAGACACTTGAGCTCATAATGGAAATGAGGCTGTGAATGGAAATATGGGAACGAGGAAATACAGTTTTTAAGTTCTGTGCTGAGGACTTAACACTTGGTTGAGCTAGAATTTGATTGCTGTGATTAAAAAAAGCAAGTTAATGATCCTCCCAAGCCACCTAGATCTGTGGTATTCCTACAGTTTCTCCCAGTGTCTGAAAATTCTTGACCACTGCAGAGCTTGACTATGGCTGAAGATTGACTCTCCGAAATAAAGCCCATTCCTGCAAAAGCCTATGGAAGAGGCTGAAATTTTGATTTCCATCTGTCTGACTCTTTACTTTTCAGTTTGTTCAGAGCTCAGAGGGGGAGAGACGTGTCATGACTCTGTCTCTCTCAAATCCCCCCATCCAACACAAATCCATAATTGACTGGTACGGTCCTTCTAAGGGGAGAGATGCCCGGGCCCGAAGCAGCCTCCTTCCCTGCCTTGGGTCCACAGCTCTGCTCTCATCTGCTGAGAGAATGGGCCATCTCGCAGGATTCGTCTCAGCAGTTACTGGTGACTCGCTTCTGTTGACCAGGTTTTGTGCTGGGTGGTTTGGGATACGAAAGTCTCACGCTTCAGTAAGGGAGCTTGGATCTGTGTGAGTGAGCCGTAACCTGTTTACGTTTGCAGCAAGGCCGTTCTTGACTCCCCTTTGATAGCGTCGCCTCAACCCTGACCCCGTTCTCCACCCCCGTTTGCTGTCACATGACTCTTTACTTGCTTTGCTACACTCGTCTCAATGAACTGAGTTACCTGGCTTATTTCATTGTCACATTACGTATTGGAGGCCTGAGAGGTGAGCTCCATGAAACCTACCACACTGCCTGTTTGGTCACCACTGTCTCCTTTAAACTAGAATGTGTAGTTGCTCAGTAAACATGCTTATTGTTGAGAGAATTAATTAATTACAAATTAATAGTAGAATATCACTTTATCAAAATGTCAGTGATAAGGTATGGGGACATCTTCCTTGGAAAGTCAGGACAGGCTCGGAAGAAAGAGTGCCGTTGCCCCTGAACCTGAATGGCTGCTGGGTTTGGGATGTGCAGCGAGGAGTCTGGGTTACGAGAGAAGCCTAAGTAGAAACTTGACACCAAAACTGCAAGATGTGTTTTCATTGGTAAACAACTTTGTTTATTTCATGTAGTTTGTTTTGGCTGGGCTGAGCCTTCACGGCCGCGAGGCTTTTCTTTGGCTGCCGTGAGCAGGGCCGCCTCCCGGCTGCGCTGGTGGCCTCCCCCTGCGGTGGTTCTCCTGCCGCAGGGCGCGGGCTCCCGGGCACAGTCCTTGCAGCACGTGGGCTCAGGGGTTGTGCAGCCTGGCTCTGGAGCACAGCTCAGTTGCGGCGTGCAGGCTTAGTTGCTCCGCAGCATGTGGAGTCTTCCCATGGGAAGATCGAATCCGTGTCCTCTGCGTTGGCAGGCGGATTCTTTCCCACTGAGCCACCAGGGAAGTCCACGTTGTGGTTTCGTTCAGTGGGTACTTGAATAATGATTGACCTTTATTCCTTGTCAACTTGCACGTATTTCCAGTGGGATAAATCTTACCAGGTTTTTTCAGTTGTACAAAGAAAGTTTAAAATAGTCAGATTCTCCCGCTGGGTTCATGCAGAGAATACGCACCATGCCAAAGTTGTTGTTTGTTTGTTTTCTTCCTTTCTCTCTCCTTTTGTGTAAGAAAGTGTCCGATATTGAAGGGCATCCATCCCAACTGCAAGACTGTGGGTCAAGTTTGAGCAACAGTTCACTGAACAATAATTTTCTCCAGTTGAATCTCGCTCTTCCTGGGGAAACGCCCTCTTCACCTGAGAGCTCCGGAAGGAGGGTTGTCTGTGTTGTGCTTTCCAAGACGAGCCTGTCGTCACCACCACAAATCGCTCATTACGGACCAGATCATCTAGCTTTGCTCCCAGCTTTATCTCTGAGCAAAACAAAATAAATGGACGCTGCTTCTTCTTAAATCCCCCATGAACAAATTTTCTCATAGTGTCTTTAACACTTTATCACTCACTGTGTTTTATACTTGACTTTCCATGGATACTGTGCCCTTGGCAGATGCAGGCTCGTCTTATTCTCCTTGGTATTCCTGGCCAGAGGGGCCTCAAATATTAGCTGAACGCACGAGTTTTGTAAATGATAACATGAATAAACATCAGACTCTGCAAATTACCATAAATATTGAATATATAAAATATATTCTGTACATATTTGCATGGCTTCTCAAGAGTAAATAAGAAATGCTTAATGTCCATCATAAAGATATCCATTAAAACTCTTGTTCAGGTTTACCTTTTAAAATAATAACCTATGTGTTAGAAGTATAAGCATTTTGGATTAGAGCGAGAAATTTACTGGTTGAGGAACGGGGACTAATGTTATCACAGATTTCCTTGTAGACATACCATGTTTAGGTCTTCACTGGACATTTTTAAACTTCATTTTATTTATTCCTTCTTTGGCTCTGCTGGGTCTCGGTTGCTGCGCGGGCTTTTCTCTAGATGCGGCAAGCGAGGGCTACGCCGGTCGAGGTGTGCAGGCTTCTCCTGGCAGGGGCTTCTCTTGTTGCAGAGCCCAGGGGCGAGGTGCAGGGGCTCAGGAGTCATGGCACACGGGCCCAGCTGCTGCATAGCATGAGGGATCCTCCTGGATCGGGGGTTGAACGTGTGTCTCCTGCTTCACAAGGCGGATTCTAATCCCTGGACTAGCCAGGAAGCCTGATCTTCACTGGATTTTCATTATCTGGTAGCAAATGCAAATTCAGCCACACTAAAATAAATATTTTAATATACCTTTATATATTGGTTTAGTTTATTAGAATTTTTACATAATTGCTATGTTCCATTGATAATGTACTTCATGTCAAGTGTCTTGATTCAAAAATCATATAATATAAAAAAAATTAACTATTAGGTGCCTACTGAATGACTTACTATTCTGACAGCTGGCTTCCCAGGTGGCACTAGTGGTAAAAAGCCCATCTGCCAACACAGGAGACGTAAGATACGCGGGTTTGCTCCCTGGGTTGGGAAGAGCCCCTGGAGGACAAAATGGCAACCCATTCCAGTATTCTTTCCTGGAGAATCCCATGGACAGAGGAGCCTGACTCAAAAAGAGTCAGCACTGAATTAGCTCATATGCACGTGCTTATCATTAAGCAGCCTCATCAAGTTAAGTCTAACGACATTACATTAGTAATAATTAGTATGGTTCATGTACAAAGGAATACGCAATAAGCACACGTTGGAAGTTAGATTATCATACTTAAATTTCTCTTCTCTATTGAGTTACTGTAAACTTAAATTATAATTACGATGTTCAAAAAAATGTATAAAACTTATCTAATTGCCACCATTTATCCAGCTCAAACAGAAAATTGAGGACTTATCCTTGCCAGGCCCTTCTTGATGGAATCTGTCTGAGGCCCAGTCTCTGTGATATTTCTCCAAGGATGAAAACCAGAACATTCTGGCAGATTGCACAAAGGGCTAGACGAGGATTTCCACAATTCCAGCCCCTTTTGCTCCTCACGTGAGTAAGCAAAGCCACACTCTTCTCTGCGTTCAGAGGGCAAGATTTGGTTTAACTTTTTATTATATGTAGGAGTGTGGCTGACTAACAGTGTTTTGGGCAGCAAAGGGACTCAGCCATACATGTGGATGTATCCATTTCGCCCAAACTCCCCTCCCCTGCAGCTGCCTCACAATGGGGAGCAGAGCTCCCTGTGCTATAGAGTTGTTTCCTTAGCCTCGCAAAGGAAGTGGGCAACATCTCTAAGACAACAAGGACTGTATATATTGCAGGTTTCTGAACTCAAGCAACAAAGATGCTTTCAGCTATCTGAAGCTGAAAGGAGGCTTTGCTACGCGGCCACAGGGATAGTCCAAGGAACCTAGGGCAGGCAGACGCCTGGGATCAATTAAATGATGGAATCAGGAAGTAGCCCAAAGCAATTTCTCTTTCTTCCTCTCTGAGCCTTTTCTCATATTGGCTTAGTCTGTGTTTTGTTTCCCTTCCCTGCTCCACAGGTTGGGTAAAATATCGACACCCTGCACTTTCACCGAGGCAGCCTCTCTCTCTTTCTCTTTCACTCTGCTAGATGCTTCTAAAATAATCTGTTCTCCCCAGTACTAGATCCCCAGAGTATCGACACGATTCATGCTCAGCTCAAGTGTTTGCACACCTCAGGTTCTGCTGGAGGAGCTTCCCGTGGCACTTTTCTTGTTGTTCATTGCTAAGTCGTGTCTGACTCTTCGCAAGCCCATGAACTGCATCACACCAGGCTTCCCCATTCTTCACTGTCTCCCGGGGTTCGCGCAGACTCACGTGTTTGAGTGAATGATGCCATCCAACCATCTCATCCTCTGTCACCCCTTCTCCTCTTGCCTTCAGTCTTTCCCAGCATCAGGGTCTTTTCCAATGAATCAGCTTTTTGCATCAGTTGACCAAGTATTGGAGCTTCAGCATGAGTCTTTCCAATGAATATTCCGGGTTGATTTCCTTTAGGAATGACTGCTTTGATCTCCTTGTCCAAGGGACTGTCCAGAATCTTCTCCAGCATCATAAATCAAAAGCATCAGTTCTTTGGTGCTCAACATTCTTTATAGTTCAACTCTAACGTCTGTACATGACTACTGAGAAAAACATAGCTTTGACTATATGGACCTTTTTTAGCAAAGCAGTGTCTCTGCTTTTTAATATGTTGTCTAGGTTTGTCATAGCTTTTCTTCCAAGGAGCAAGCATCTTTTAATTTCATGGCTGCAGTCACCAGTGATCTTGGTGGCATAAGACTGTCAAATGAGATATAAGAAGACAGAAGTACAATTTTGCAAGACATCTTAAAGGGAATCACGTGGGAGAGAACCTCTTAGTCCATCTTGCTGCATGATTGATAAGTGTAACTGAAGCAAACATGCCGTAGGAAGGACCATGGGAGAGATGGTAAACCGTGGAAAGAACCGTGGCATCAGAGAATCCACGAACAGCGAGAGATGAGGAGCCTGAGACCCTGAGACCATGCAACACGATAACCATCCTGCAGTGCCAATTCCTGGAAACTGGTGTGAGAGCTAAGTCCATGTTTTGTAAACTACTCTTAACTTCTCCTATGTTAGTTTCTTAGCTTAGTCCTAACTGATAGACATTACTTCTCTCCTCCTATCTTCCCAATATTCTCTGTCCCTTACATTTTTCCCTGCTCTCTTACTATTTTCTGAAGACCTTTATCCCTGATCCTGTGACTGTTCATGAGGCTCTTTCACATTAAAAGACAGTGATGGCCCCTCCAACTCCCACTTGGTGAGAGAACCAGCTATGATGTCTTTGTGAAAAAGAGGGACTTTCTAAAGATTTGAGCAGGCTGTGAATGGGGGAGGTGGAGTATTCGGAGGGAAGTCTTGGAATAAATTGTTCACTGAATCTCAGGGAATATCCCTTAAAGCCTGAAAAGTATTTTCTGCTAAAATGGGTAACCCCAAACACCTTGTTACACAAAAATATTACATTTATGGAACTTAGCCCTTCAAGAAAGTAAAGTTGCCTCCAATGTCAACAGGTTCAGAAAGCGTTTGGTGAATATATCAGGGCTTGATCAATAAGACATTATTAAGGGTTCTCTGGGGTGCACACTTAATCTTGAAGTTGAGGCCAAGGAAGGGCCCCATTCTCTTCCATGGTGTCTTTTTTAGAGTTGCCACAAAGGAAAGATTCAGTCAAAGCGTTTGGGTCGAAGGACCAAACTGTTAGCCAATAAAGATTCTTAAATTCTTATCACAGTTTCTAAGGAGAAAGACAGGAGGGAAAGTGCTTGTTTATGGGGCTTATCCTCAAAGATTCAGAAGGACGACTCTGAACTACGTACATCCCAAAGGTGGTCACTTGGTCTGAGAGCCTGGCTGCTTGCAGATGCTTACTCTGCTTCATAGTGCCAAAAGCGGGCAGAGCACTGGGGTGTTCATCCCGTAACTCAGCCAGCGCTCCCCTCACTTTCCCTTCATCAGCCACTTTCATTATATCTTTTTTATTGGGATGGTTTCTTTGGTTCACTGATAATTGGAATACTGGCCCTCTTTGCTGGTCTATAAATTTGGCAGTTGCTGCATTTATGGCTGTGTCAGTCTGACACAGTATTTCAGCCCTGAGAACTGCAGCATGAGTTGATTTGTCGAGGGAAGGCAAACATTCAGAATATCATTCATGATCTGGGACAGAGGCAGATCTGTGATTTAACTATTGCTTCAGGATATCAGTTGATGGGGTCAATTTGGTATGTATGGGAGAAATAAGTATCTCGGGGCTATTTTTGTAGAAGCCTATATTGAAAAAAGAAATCTGTGGACCTCAAAAAATAGTGGACTTGGGTTTAATCCTGTCTTTTGTTACTTCATGTGCAATTCACCAGGTACTTACTGGATTACTTAAATGTAAAGAATATTTAATATTCTCTATGTGTCTGATGTAATTTTGGTCTCTTTTATTTTTCCTTAAATTTTTAGTTGCTAATTTATTGGTCAAATATTCAGAAAGTGAGCTTCACCTTGAGGCTAAGGTCAGTCAGGCTTGGGAATCAGGCAGCTCCATTTAAGCCCAGCACCACCTCTTCTAGCTGATGACCATGGGGAGGAGCTTTTAAATTCTCAGAACCACGATGTCTTCTCTGCAGTACAGTGACATAGAGTATAATGCCCGCCTCATGGTTCTGTCGGGAGGACAGAGATCACATCCATCAGTGCTCTTTGAATGCAAACTACCCTTGTTTCCTGGGTTTCCCGAGTGTTTCGGTGATAAAGAACCCACCTGCCAATGCAGGAGATGCAAGAGATACGGGTTCGATCCCAGGATGGGGAAGATCCCCTGGAGGAGGAAATGGCAACACTCCGGTATTCTTGCCTGGAAAACTCCATTGACAGAGGAGCCAGCGGACTTCAGCCCCTGGGGTCACAAAGAGTCAGACACGACTAGCAGCTCAGCACTACGCCTCCGGGTTACCCGTTCCAGACCACAGCTGAGGCGTGTGGGGCCACCGGGCAGGGTTCTGGGAAACCGTCCAAGAAAGTGTTCACCTGCTCACCTGAAATAGACTCAATCCAACTGCACGACAGCCGTGGATAGTGAAAGCCACACGGCCCTTTCAGTGATTCTCCATGCCTAGCCGTGACCTTAAAACTCAGATTGAAGTGGCTATGGTTGTAATGGGAACAGCATATTCTGGCTGGACAAGAACCATCCCAGATCTTCCTCTCTGGTAAAGAGCCTTCACATGGTCATCCTGCCTTTGCTAAGGTGTTGTACATTCTTAATTGATCTGATAGAAGTTAAAGATCAATAGACCACTGGACACATGAATATGCTGTTGACCAGAGAGGGTGAATTCATATGTTTTTGCTTGATTTTTTTTCCATTAAATTCCTATTCTCAGAGAAAATAAATCATTACCAAAGAGGTTCAAAACACTCACTTATTTTTTTAAATTTTATTTTATTTTTAAACTTTACAATATTGTATTGGTTCTGCCATATATCGAAATGAATCCGCCACAGGCATACATGTGTTCCCCATCCTGAACCCTCCTCCCTCCTCCCTCCCCATACCATCCCTCTGGGTCATCCCAGTGCACCAGACCCAAGCATCCAGTATCGTGCATCGAATCTGGACTGGTGACTTGTTTCATATATGATATTATATGTATTTCAATGCCATTCTCCCAAATCATCCCACCCTCTCCCTCTCCCACAGAGTCCAAAAGACTGTTCTATACATCAGTGTCTCTTTTGCTGTCTCGTATACAGGGTTATCGTTACCATCTTTCTAAATTCCATATATATGCATTAGTATACTGTATTGGTGTTTTTCCTTCTGGCTTACTTCACTTTGTATAATAGGTTCCAGTTTCATCCACCTCATTAGAACTGATTCAAATGTATTCTTTTTAATGGCTAATACTCCATTGTGTATATGTACCACAGCTTTCTTATCCATTCATCTGATGATGGACATCTAGGTTGCTTCCATGTCCTGGCTATTATAAACAGTGCTGCGATGAACTTTGGGGTACATGTGTCTATTTCAATTCTGGTTTCCTCAGTGTGTATGCCCAGCAGTGGGATTGCTGGATCATAAGGCAGTTCTATTTCCAGTTTTTTAAGGAATCTCCACACTGTTCTCCGTAGTGGCTGTACTAGTTTGCATTCCCACCAACAGTGTAAGAGGGTTCCCTTTTCTCCACATCCTCTCCAGCATTTATTACTTGTAGACTTTTGGATCGCAGCCATTCTGACTGGTGTGAAATGGTACCTCATAGTGGTTTTGATTTGCATTTCTCTGATAATGAGTGATGTTGAGCATCTTTTCATGTGTTTGTTAGCCATCTGTATGTCTTCTTTGGAGAAATGTCTATTTAGTTCTTTGGCCCATTTTTTGATTGGGTCATTTATTTTTCTGGAATTGAGCTGTAGGAGTTGCTTGTATATTTTTGAGATTAGTTGTTTGTCAGTTGCTTCATTTGCTATTATTTTCTCCCATTCTGAAGGCTGTCTTTTCACCTTGCTTATAGTTTCCTGTGTTGTGCAGAAGCTTTGAAGTTTAATTAGGTCCCATTTGTTTATTTTTGCTTTTATTTCCAATATTCTGGGAGGTGGGTCATAAAGGATCCTGCTGTGATGTATGTCAGAGAGTGTTTTGCCTATGTTCTCCTCTAAGAGTTTTATAGTTTCTGGTCTTATATTTAGATCTTTAATCCATTTTGAGTTTATTTTTGTGTATGGTGTTAGAAAGTGGTCTACTTTCATTCTTTTACAAGTGGTTGACGAGTTTTCCCAGCACCACTTGTTAAAGAGATTGTCTTTAATCCATTGTATATTCTTGCCTCCTTTGTCAAAGATAAGGTGTCCATATGTGCGTGGATTTATCTCTGGGCTTTCTATTTTGTTCCATTGATCTACATTTCTGTCTTTGTGCCAGTACCATACTGTCTTGATGACTGTGGCTTTGTAGTAGACCCTGAAGTCAGGCAGGTTGATTCTTCCAGTTCCATTCTTCTTTCTCAAGATAGCTTTGGCTATTCGAGGTTTTTTGTATTTCCATACAAATTGTGAAATTATTTGTTCTAGCTCTGTGAAGAATACCGTTAGTAGCTTGATAGGGATTGCATTGAATCTATAAATTGCTTTGGGTAGTATACTCATTTTTACTATATTGATTCTTCCAATCCATGAACATGGTATATTTCTCCATCTGTTAGTGTCCTCTTTGACTTCTTTCACCAGTGTTTTATAGTTTTCTATATATAGGTCTTTAGTTTCTTTAGGTAGATATATTCCTAAGTATTTTATTCTTTTAGTTGCAATGGTGAATGGAATTGTTTCCTTAATTTCTCTTTCTGTTTTCTCATTATTAGTGTATAGGAATGCAGGGGATTTCTGTGTGTTGATTTTATATCCTGCAACTTTATTATAATCATTGATTAGTTCTAGTAATTTTCTGGTGGAGTCTTTAGGGTTTTCTATGTAGAGGATCATGTCATCTGCAAACAGCAAAACACTCACTTATAATAAGGTGCTTCTTTTTTATTTTTGCAACTTGCTGTATTTATCCATCCCTGCATCCATTGTCTATCTATCCACCCAGGAAACATTGCTTAAGGCACTGTTCTGGGTGTAGCGACCTAGGAATGGGCAACGCTTGGGCTGCGTTCTCCTGTATCTCACTATTAAGGACTGTTTGCAGATGAACTCATCTACCTGATGTAATGTGATACGTAAGGTACAGGTAAAGGATGCTCCAAGAACACAGAAGAGGGTCTGCCCCCTCTGCTTGGGGCGGTAGGAAAGAAGAGCACAGGATGTGAAGACTGGCTCGTATTATAAAAGGTGGAATAGAGGACAAGGACAATCCGGCGATAAATCCCAGGACAGGGAGCTGGCACTGAGCTTCATCCCCTCCTCTGCCTCTCTCGGACTGAAACTTACACCTGAACTTGTCTGCCCATGCGTGCCTGCTCGGTCATGGCTGACTCTTGTGACCCCATGGACTGTAGCCTGCCAGGCTCCCCTGTCCACGGTGATTCTCCAGGCAAGAATACTGGAGTGGGCTGCCATGCCCTCCTCCAGGGGATCTTCCTGACACAGGGATCAAGGCTACATCTTTTGCATCTCTTGCGCTGGCAGGCAGATTCTTAACCACTGAGCTGCCTGGGAAGCCTGTCTTCCTTTAGCACATTATTCTCTCATCTGTGCAATGGAGACACAGTGTATACAGAATCTCAACTCAGAATCCCCTATGTGGAGCTTTAAAAAAAAAATAGCTGCTGGAACCCTGTCTCAGATGTGTTATTGATCCATTCATAAATTCAGCCTATTTCTTTATTTAAAAAAAAAAAGATTTTGTATTGGGGCATTGCTGCTTAACAGTGTTGCGATAGTTTGAGGTGGACAGGAGGGTCTCAGCCACACATACACATGCATTCATTCCCCCCACCCCCCGCAACTCCCATCCAGGCTGCCCCGTAACATCGCACAGAGTCCCCGTGCTGTGCATTAAGTCCTCACTTACTCATTTTAAACCGAGCAGTGTGTGCATGTTGATACCAAACCCCTTCGTTATTCCTCTCCCAGATTCTTCCCTCTCCCAGCGACTGTAAGTCTGCTCTCCGAGTCTGTTTATATTTCATAAGTTCATTTGTGTCCTTTCTTTTATATTCTGTATATAACCGATGTCATACAATATGTCTCCTTCTCTGTCTGACGTAGTTCACTCAGTATGACAACCTCTGGGCCCACCCATGTTGCTGCAGATGGCATTATTTCATTCATTTTAGTGGCTGAGTGATATTCCCTTGTATGTATGTACCACATCTTCTTTATCCATTCCTTCGATAGACATTTAGGTGCTTCCACATCTTGGCTTCAGCCTGTTTCTTGAGCTCACATTTATGAAGCACCTGGATGTACCAGATGCTGTGCTAGGAATCGGGGAGCAGAATTTAAATGTCCTTGAGAGGATATTAGGGCAGACAAACAGAAGTAATCACTATAAGAAAAAGAAAATAAATATTCAATTGAGAGTTTATAATAGTATCCACCAGCTTATTAAGAGGGCAGATTCCTGGAGGCAGTGAAAGGTGAACTGGGGGGTCAAGGATGAGGCAGAAGAGGAGCAAGTTAATTAGGCAAAAGGGGGAGACCGTGCCCAGAAAGAAATTGCATATGCAAAAGTCCTGTGAAGTCAGACTCTTGGTATGTAAGGCCAACAGAGCATTTTGAACTCTGAAGGTGATCTGGATGTTCATTCAGGGTTCAGAAGCTCTTGCTGACCCTCAATGCTCACTTTCACAGGGCTGTGGTGTGTGCGCAATAAAAAGAGGCTTTCAAGCCTTTGAAAAGTAAAAAATGCTTTACACAGAGTGTTGTGTATACAATAGCCTTCAAAGATCATCAAATAAGAGTTGTACTCAGGGTATTAAAACAGATGAGCCCTTGATATGGTCATAAATTTAGAAGATTACTCATATTTCACACCAAGATCGACATTTCCTGTCCCTTTAGACATAGTGATATGACTCCTACACTATTTATCGACAGCTTCTCCATTTTCCATTTAAGAGGTCTTGTACCTCAATGTGAACGCTAATGGTGTGTAAGGATTGATGTTTATGAGAGTGAGGCAGAATGCCAGGTGAGTAGGACAAGCCTGGGAGTGAAGGGGAAAGTTCTGACTACTTGCCAAAAGAAACGGGAACTTACTCTGTAATGACCTGAATGGGAAAAAAATCTAAAAAAGAATAGATATATGTATTCATATAGCTGATTCACTTTGCTGTACAGCAGAAAGTAAGGCAACATTATAAAGCAACTATACTCCAATAAAAACTAATTAAAAAAAAAGAAATAGGAACTTGTAGGCACGGTTGGACATCTTGTTGAAAGAAATACATTCACTCATCTGGGGGCACACTACTGTGTGAAATAGATGATGGATATTCCCTACTAATTAAAACAAGGAAATTTGAACAAGTAAGCATTTGGCAGCTCAATAGAGGTGTGGTTTTCACTGCCATAGTTAGACCTCTAACTTAAATGCACAATAAGCAAACTAACCACTATCCTGCCCTCAGTCACTATAACACCAAACTGTATAGCTAGACGTTTACAGAAAAATGTGAAGTTGTTCAGTCGTGTCCGACTCTTAGCGACCCCATGGACTTCAGCCCACCAGGCTCCTCCATCCATGGGATTTTCCAGGCAAGAGTACTGGAGTGGGGTGCCATTGCCTTCTGAGCTAATATCATAAAGGGATATTCAAAGTCCTGAGGAGCTCAAATGAAATGACAGAAATGCCAGCCTTAGGTTAAGGAGATACACAGTAACCACAGGCCCTGCTATTTCCAGGAGTGGGACATTCTGCACCTGATAGAAATCAGACAAGTGAATGGAGGTAACGAAGCAAACAAAGGGCTCCAGGGACAAGTCACTCAGGCGCAGGGCTGTGATAGAACGGGACCTGGAGTCCCACACAGGGAAGGGGGTGCTGCTTGATTTGTGACTGTGGATGAGTAGCTCAGCCCGTCAGTGCCTGCGTTCTCTCACACGCTACCCGGGGGTAGTAGCTGCGATGACGATTAAGTGAGACATTGATGTTAAAATGTTTGGCACATGAACAGAAGAGTTCCAAGTAATGTATGGAGATGTCCCCTCCCTCTGATCCCCACCAGGGAGGCAGAGCATGACTTACTGCCCATTCCCCGTCTAGACTGTCTAGAGTGACTTCTCTGCAGAGGATGCAGTACAGAAAGCAGGGCCTTTAAAGGAGCTGACAAACAGGACGTCAGCCAACAGGGATCCATCACGTAGATAACTAAGTAATATGTCCCCGTGATGGGACAGGATAAGGAGGACACTTGCCCTCTGTGGTCTTCTCTCCATGTCTAAACTCAGTGCAAGCACAAGAGCAACAGCAAACAAACCCAGACTGAGGGGATTCTACAAAGCAGCTCATGAAAGGGAGAAAGAAAGAAAGATGGTGCTAAATCGTGTCTGACTCTCGCGATGCCATGAACTGTAGCCCGCCAGGCTCCTCTGTCCATGGACTTCTCCAGACAAGAATACTGGAGTGGGTAGCCATTCCCTTAGCCAGGGGAACTTCCCGACCCAGGAGTTGAACTCAGGTCTCCTGCATGGCAGGCAGATGCTTTACCGACTAAGCTACACTGTAAAACTGTAATGAGCATCAAATATAAGGAATGTGGGAGTCATTGTCACATGGTATCTGGCTGGGATCCTTACAAAAGAAAGGATGGAAGGAGGAGGATCTAAATTAAATACTCAGGTCCAAATCCAAATAAATAGAATGCACTTAATAATAAATGTAACAATATTGGTTCATTAGTTGTGACAAATGTACCATAATAACGTAAGATATTAACAACAGAGGGAAATAGATGTGGCGTACATGGAACTCTCTGTATTCTCTGAAAAGTTTCTGTAAATCTAAAGCTGTTCTAAGATTTTAAACGTCTATTTTAAAAGGCATTGGCACGACACTAAGAACACAGTGAGAGCTCAGTACTGGGCTCTGTCTCCACTTCCGCTTCCTTCTCCTCCCTTCAACAGTTTGTACAGTTTGAAACCTTGACTTAATCAGTGTTCAGAGGCCATGTCTCTACATAAATGGGTCTAATTTCACATACATGTACATGTGTGTGAAACATGTATATGTTTCTCAAACCTAGTGCATATGTAAATATATAAGGTATGAAGATTCTGCTTGAAAATACAATGGCTTATAAATTAAACTCATGTTATTGTCTCACAATATAAGAAGTCTAGATAAAAAGTAGATATCAGAATGTCCTGGAAGTCAGCATCGTCGTTAAATATCCAGGTCTTTGTATCGTTTGAGTTTTCCATCTTCAGAACACAGATGATGTCATTTCTCTGACACCCAGTGATACCTGCTTAATCAAACTTTCCAAATAATAGGAGTGTCTATGTAAAAAATCACAACATATCTAGAAAAAAACAGAAGCCTTCTAGAATAAGTGGGTTTGGTGAGGGCAAAGGATGCATGATAAATATATGAAAAAAAACCACTGTTACACTAGCAGCAAGCATGCACGCACTGAATTATAATAACTTGCCTTATGATTGTTGAAAAATCAAACTATAAATATAACACAACGTGTTTAGGACGTGTAGACTGGAAACTACAACAGGCTGATGAAAACAGTCGGAGATGAGGCTGGAGAGGCCCACTGCGCAAGCGCGCTGGAAGGCCTGGCTGAGGAAGTGAGCGCCCTCTAGGTCACAGGCTCAATCAGACTCCTATCAGAGTCTCAGCAAGATTTTCTGTAAACGGAGACAAAATCATTCTAATTTGTATGGAAAGGCAAAGGCATTAGAATAGCTAAAAGACCCTTAGAAAAGGAAGGTGAAATGAATCAGCCTACCTGATTTTAAGAGTTGTTCTATAGCTATAGTAACCAAGGCTGTCGGGGGATTGGCGAAAATACAAAAGTCTAGAGAATAGATCATAGGACAGAGTAGACAGACTGATCAGTGTAACAGAACAGGTTCCAGCACCTACACATTCCCAAGTGATTTTGAACAAAAGTACAAAGCCAATTCAGTGAAGAAAAATCACCTTTTCATGCAAATACGATGCTAGAGTAATGGAATATCCACAGGCAAAAAATAAACAAAAATAAACTTCTACTCAAGCCACATACCTTATACAGAAATTAACTCAGAACAGATCCTAGTTGTAAATGTAAAACTTGAAACCATAAAATTCTCAGGGAAAAAAGAGAGGTCTTCAGGATATAGAACTAGGCAAAAAACATGTTAGACTTCACACTGAAGACACAGTCCATAAAAGGAAAATCAATACATTGGACCTCACCTAAATTAAAAAAAAAAAAGCTTTTGTTCTTGAAAAATGTCTGTTAGAGGATGAAAAGCCAAGCACCAGACTGGAAGAAAATATTTGCAAACTCTGTACCTGATGGAAGTTGAAGAATATAATGAGTATTCAAAATTCCACATTAAAAAAATCTATTTAGAAAATGGACAAAAGACATAGACATTTTACCGAAGAGGACAAATGAAGAGCAAAGAAGCATGTGTAAAGGTTTTTTTATATTATTAACCATAAAACATAAGTCAAAAGCCACAGTGTGCTGTCACCACACACATAGTGTAATGGCTAAAATTAAAAAAAGAAAGAAAGAAAAAAAACAGTGACCAAAGCAAATGCTGGCAAAGATGCCAGGAAACTGGATGAATTGTATGTTGCTGCTGGGATTTCTTAAATAATTAAATATTTGACTGCCATACAACCCAACAGTTGCACCTCTGATTATTTATCCCAGAGAAAAGAAAAAAATATCTATGTTCACACAGGAACCCGCACATAAACATTTATAGCATCTTGATTCATAAGAGCCCCAAACAGAAGCCCAGATGTCCTTAATTGGGTGAACAGTTAAGTAAACCGGAACATCCATGAAAAACTGCTACTCAACAGCAAAAAGGAGTGAGCTGTTGGCATACATACCACCTAGATGAATTTTCAGAGAAAAGTGACAAGTGAAAAACGCCAGTACTGATGGGATGTATTGTGGGATTTCAATTGCGTATTAGTCTTGAAACAAACAGAAAGTTATAGAAGTAGAAGACAGGCTAGCGGCTTCCAGGAGCCATGGATGGTTTGGGAAGGAAGTGATGTGGCCATATGAGCAGCAGGAGTTATTCTAGGGCCTGGAAACCTGTTCCAGATCTTAACTGCACCCACGCCAGCATCCTGACTGAGATGCTGGGAAGATGGTCCTCAGAGTACGATGGGAGTTACGTCCCGATAAACCCATCACAAGTTGAAGTACATATCCATAAGTGGAAAACCACCGAACACATCTGACCTACCAAACATCATAGCGTAGTCTCACCTACCTTAAACGTGCTCGGAACACTTACATTAGCCTAGAGTTAGGCAAAATCATCCAACATAAGGCCTATTTTATAATAAAATGTTGACTATCTCAAGTCAGTCATTGAATACTGTACTGAAAGTGAAATCCAGAATGGATGGAAACATCCAGGTGTTTGACCTTGTGACCCCTTGGCTGCCTGAAAGCTGCAGCCCACTTCTGCTGCCTAGCGAGCGGGCGTGGTTCCACATACAGTGAGTCCAGGAGAAGGTGGACATCCAAAATTGGAAGTACAGCTTCTAACAGGTGTGCGTTGGTTTGCACCATTGTAAACCGGGTTTAATCCCTGAACTGAGAAGATGCCCTGGAGGAGGAAATGGCAACCCAGCTCAGTATTCTTGCCTGGAGAATTCCATGGACAGAGGAGACTGGCAGGTTACAGTCCATGGGGTTGCAGAGTCAGACACAACTGGAGTGACTTAGCGAAGCAGAAGTCGAGGATGATCTCTACAACACTTCTGCAAGATGTAGTCCCTGGAAAAACTGGGGAAAGAGCACAGGAGATAATCTGTGTATTATTCTTACAACCGTGTGCAAATCTACAAGGATCTCAAATAAACAGTTGGTTTAAAAATCATCATACTAGCCTGGGTCTTAGTACGTCATCTGTGCAGTGAAATTCCATCTGCTGGCGTTTGTCATCATTTATTTATAGTTGTTTCGGCACCGTAAGATCCTGCAGGGGTCCAGTATGTTTATGTGTATGATTTCTCTGTACAAGATTATAAGAGAGCCAAGCGTGGAAGACCCGTGACAGTCGCTGACTTTTTGGTAAAGGTTGGGAGATTCTCATCTTCCTGTCAGTCTCAGGCGCAGTGTCAACCTCATTGGCAGAAGGACTTCCATGGGCATGGACTTTACTTTTTAATTAATTATTACTGGAATACAGTTGCTTTGCAATGTTGTGTTAGTTTCTGCTGTGTAGCAAAGTGAATCAGATAGCTATACATCCCCCCTCTTTTCCAGCTCCTATTCCCCATTCCCCGATAGGTCATTACCCAGTGTCGAGTAGAGTCGCCTCTGCTATGCGGTCGGTTCTCGCTAGCTGCCCGTGTGATTCATGGTAGTGTATGTGTGGTGTATACATGCCTACTAATCCCCCCTCTCCTCGGCATCCGTGTATTTGTTCTCTATGCTGTGTCTCCATTTCTGCTTTGCAGATAAGCTCATCTATACCATTTTCCCCTAGATCCCACAGATACGCATTATACACAGTATTTGTTCTTCTTGTTCTAACTTACTTCACTCTGTATGAGTCTCTGGGTGCACCCATGTCTCTGCGAATGGCAAAGTTCCATTCCTTTTAGTGGCCGAGTAATGTTCCGTTGTCCATCTACACCGCATCTTCTCTATCCGTTCCTCTGCTGATGGACGTTAGGCTGCCTCCTAATGCTCCTGCTGTGCACAGTGCTGCAGCAGACACTGGGGTGCGCGTGTCATGCTGTTGGCGGGAATGTAGCTTGGTGCAGCCACTACGGAGAACAGTGTGGAGCTTCCTTAAGCGGCTAAAGATAGAGCTTCCACGTGACCCAGAATTCTCACTCCTGGGCGTATCCCCAGAGAAAACCATAAACTTATGGGTGCTTGCAGAGAGCTCATGATCACCCCCTTGAAGCAGAATGACCTTTCACAGCTTTCCCGAGATAGACGGAGATACAGATGATATAGATGGAGGCATCGATGATAATTTCCAGTTAATTTATTAATGATGTGTGGACTTTAACTCTTTTTTGCTGAGAGATAGCCTGGAAGACTCAGTGATTAGCAGCAGAGACCCGTCTGGGTCCCGCGTGACTGCCTGGCCCTGGGCGAGCTGGTCCTCATTTAGGACACAGGACAGAAGCAAAGGTGACTTCAGAGAGCTCACATGGGCACTGAATGAGCCAGTATTTGTAAAGTGTGTGGAACAGTGCTCTGATGGCTTTTAAAGTAAATTCGCTCTGAAGTTCTGTAGTTTCTCCTGAAACTGCAGTTTATGAAATGCAAATAATTTCACTCTCTTACTCTTTTGTGACTTCTAGGCTGATACACTTACAGATTTATATGCCTAGTTGTAAATGATCACAAAGAATTTGAATACTTTTGTAAGAAAAAAAATGAAGTTAAAATAATACATCCTTTAAAACATGCGATTTTTGAATGCTTCAATTTGTCAAAATGTTGTTCATTTAAACATTTAGCAATTTTGTTTTGTCTTTCTCGTTTCAATCCACATGTTTCAAGATGAAACCCTGCAGGCTATATTTTATCATAATTATTTTGTCAGTGTCAAGAATGCAGATGCATGGATTTGGTTTGTTTGTTGGGCATTAACCCACTGTGTGCCAGGACAGCCATATACTTGCACCACATTTTGGACAGATAAACTCCCTGAGGTATATCAATCAAAACATCAACTGTATTGCATTTAACCAGGGAAATCGGATAAGGATATCTGAAACATACATATAGCTCTCGATATAACATTAGTGCTGCGATATGCTGAACAGCATAATTAATAACCAGAAAATTTGGACCCCTTTACTCTCAGCTTAGAACAATGTCATTTCTCAGAGTGACAGCAGAATGGATGCTTAAAGATAATAAATTCATTAATCTTTCCCTTGTAACATTTCCAAGGAATAATGAGATATGAGTAAGTGACTCAGAAAGATAAAAAGAACTCACCACCAGATGTCTCCACTTTGTAAGGCAATTTAAAAAAAACTAAAATAAAACAAGAGATTCAAAAGGAGGGCTGATTCCGGGCAGTGGTTCTTGACTGGTGGAGGTTTTGCATCTCCAGGTGACAGCGGCCAATGCTGGAGACATTTTTGATCGTCGCAGCTAGAGTAAGGGGTGTCACTGGTGTCTAGCGGGCAGCAGCCATGGAGGCAGCCAAATGTATGTGTGTATCTTGCAATGCACAGAACAGCCTCCTCACAAAGAATCCAGTCATCCATCCTAAGAGGTCAGCGGCATAAGGCTTCCCTGGTGGCTCAGATGCCAAAGAGTCTGCCTGCAATGTGGGAGACCAGGGTTCAGTCCCCAGGTCGGGAAGATCCCTTGAAGAGGGAAATGGTAACCCACTCCAGTGCCCTTGTCTGGGAAATCCCATGGATGGAGGAACCTGGCTGGCTGGTGTCCATGGGGTTGCAAAGAGTCAGACACAACTGAGCAACTCACACACACACGGAGGTTGGAAGCCCTTTCCAGGGCATTTGGTTTGCTTGGTTGGCAATATAACTTACTGAGCCAACCCAGTTTTTTGTTTTTTGTTTTTTTCCTTTTCTTCAGGTTGAATAGTAAAAGGTAAGACAAATGGACATGAGGCTGAACACTTTTCTTCCAACCTTCAGCAGAAATCTCTGTTACAGGCTCTCTTTTTTTTGGATTACTTTAAAATAAATTCTTTTTTTTAAATTTTTATTGGCGTTTAGTTGATTTACAATGTGGTGTTAGTTTCAGGTATAGAGCAAAGTGAATCATATATATATATATATATATATATATATACACACACACATATATGTATGTCAATGTATGTGTGTGTCTATGTATGTATACATATATATGTGTCTCCATTCTTTTCAGATTCTTTTCCTATAGATGTTACTACAGAATACTGAAGAGTTCCTCATACTACACAGTAGGTCCTCGCTAGTTGTGCTTTATGCACAGTAATGTGTGTATGTTAATCCCAGTCTCCTAATTTCTTCCCAGTGTGCTTCGCGGCACCACTTCCGCTAGCGGGACGTGAAAGCAACCGGAACGCCCGTTGGCAGAGGGAGGGGTAAAGAACGTGTAGCACACGTGTGCGACGCAGTATGACTCGGCCAAAGAATGAAGTATTCTTTACCACAGCATTTCCTCTTGACTTCGTCCTCTTTGGGAGGCGACGTCTCACGGACATCGCCAAGATCCTTCCCATCTTTATGAGCCCAGTGTTACAGTGTGACGCGTACAGCGTCCGCCCGATGCACCGTGCCGTGCGCCGTCTACCAGGACACCGGTCTAGGAGGAGCATGAGGAGCTCCCGTTAGAGAGCGTGTGTTTCGGAATCAGTCAGTCCTGGACTGAAGGGAAGGCTGTGGCGTTAGCAAGCGGGGAAGGTATAGTGCAACGGGCGACGTAGATTGTCAGGAAGAAAACTGAGATGTGAACAGCGTTTAGAAGGAAGATTTCAAGTAAGAATACACAATTAAGTGATCCGAGCGTAAAGACAGTGGCCGGCCTTCTCAGTCAGAAATGCCTATGAATTCCTCCTTGGGGGAAAAAAACCTCGTCTTGATCATCCAGACGTTTAAGATTTTAATGTAAATAACTAACTTCAAACAGAGGACAGGCAGAGGACTGGTTGGGGCCGAGTGCGGAGTGTATATACACACGTGCATACATATTCAACATTAACATTCGTATACATGTGTGTGATTAACATATATAAACACGTGTGTTTACTCAGATATAAGTACCAATCACTGATAAACAAGTACAGAAGTAATGTTCAGGGTATACAGATAGTAAACCTGGAAAAGCAAAAATGCTGTAGTGAATAACAAGGTAGCAGGAAGTGTGGAAAAAAGAATTGCAGTTTCTTATTCATTCAACTGAGTAAATTAAAAACCCTAGGTTAAAAAAATGACTCCTGACTTTTAATATTATTTATATTCTCTCTAAATTTTAGGGATATTGGGAAGATGCTTTTTTGGAGCAGAATCATTTATTTGCCTTTTAGTAATTTTTATTTATTTTGTCAGTTTATTTATGTTAAGTTTAACAAAGTATTTAATTTTTTAAATTTAAAGTCCCCTATAAAATAACATTTCCCTAGAGTATGTCTCTTTTTTCTCTTCTCTCTCTCGGTATCTGTCCACTCGCACATTTATCCTTGCAGATTTGTAGGAAGATCCCTGGGATGATGTTCAGGCAAGGTTGTGTGTGTGCACGCATAGTCATTACAGTCTTATCTGACTCTGCGACCCCATGGACTGTAGCCCGCCGGGCTCCTCTGTCCATGGGATTCTCCAGGCAAGAATGTTGAAATGGGTTGCCATGCCCTCCTCCAGGGGATCTTCCCGACCCAGGGGTCGAACTCGTGTCTCTTATGTCTCCTGTGCTGGCAGGCGGGTTCTTTCCCAGTAGTGCCACCTGGGAAGTTCTTAGACAAAGTTGCTTATGCTATTTTTATATGGTTGGATTTAGAGCCAATTTAAAGCTTTATGTTTTTCTTTTTATTCAATTAGTTTTTATAATATTATTTTAGCAAAAACGAACACTGACACTTTTTCTGGAAGTTTTACCTCAGTTTTGTTGGCACATAGCTAGGACGCATTACATCACTGGTGTGCACTGGACTTTATTCAGCGCCGCGTGTGGAAGTCTGCTTCTTGTGTATTTACTTGGCTGTGCTGGGTCTTCGTGGCTGCGTGCGGGCTTCCGCTTGCTGTGGGGAGCGGGGCTCCTCTGTGCTGTGGGGTGCGGGCTGTGCCCCTGCGGTGGCTTCTCTTGCTGGGGAGCACACGCTCCAGGGCGGGCAGGCGCGGCAGTTGTGCACGGCCTTAGCTGCCCTGAGGCCTGTGGCTCTTCCCAGGCCAGGCATCCGGCCTGTGCTCCCCGTACTGGCAGGACGAGTCTTATCCACTGTGCCACCAGGGAAGTCCAAAACAAGCTTTGCTTTTTAAATAAGTAAAGCTTTTTAAATACAGTAAAGCTGTTTTTCTTTAGTGCACAGTTCTGTGAATGTTGATATATATGTAGATCTGTGTCGGTCAGTTCAGCCACTCAGTCATGTCCGACTCTATGTGACCCCATGGACCGCAACACACCAGACCTCCCTGTGCATCACCAACTTGAGAACCTTGCTCAAACTCATGTCCATAGAGTCAGGGATGCCATCCAACCGTCTCATCCTCTCTTGTGTCCCTCTCCTCCTGCTTTCACTCTTTCCCAGCATCACGGTCATTTCAGATGAGTCAGCTCTTCACATCAGGTGGCCAAAATATTGGAGTTTCAACTTCAGCATCAGTCCTTCAAATGAATGTTCAGGACTGATCTCCTTTAGGATGGACTGGTTGGATCTCCTTGCAGTCCAAGGGACTCTCAAGAGTCTTCTCCAACACCACAGTTCAAAAGCATCAATTCTTCAGCGCTCAGCTTTCTTTATGGTCCAAGTCTCATATCCATACATTACCACTGGAAAAACCATAGCCTTGACTAGATGGACCTTTGTTGGCAAAGTAATGTCTCTGCTTTTTAATATGCTATCTATGTTGGTCATAACTTATCTTCCAAGGAGCAAGCGTCTTTTAATTTCATGGCTGCAATCACCATCTGCAGTGATTTTGGAGCCAAAATAAATAAAGTCTCTCACTGCTTCCATAGTTTCCCTGTCTCTTTGCCATGAACCAGATGCCATGATCTTAGTTTTCTGAATGTTGAGCTTTAAGCCAACTGTTTCACTTTCCTTTTTCACTTTCATCAAGAGGCTCTTCTTTGCTTTCTGCCATAAGGGTGGTGTCATCTGCACATCTGAGGTTACTGATACTTCTTTGGGCAATCTTGATTCCAGCTTGTGCTTCTTCCAGCCCAGCGTTTCTCATGATGTACTCTGCATAGAAGTTAAATAAGCAGGGTGACATTATACAGCCTTGATATCCTCCTTTCCCGATTTGGAACCAGTCTGTTGTTCCATGTCCAGCTCTAACTATTGCTTCTTGACCTGCGTACAGATTTCTCAGGCTGCAGGTCAGGTGGTCTGGTATTCCCATCTCTTGAAGAATTTTCCACAGCTTATTGTGATCCACACAGTCAAAGGCTTTGGCATAGTCAATAAAGCAGAAGTAGATGTTTTTCTGGAGCTCTCTTGCTTTTTTGATGATCCAGCAGATGTTGTCAATTTGATCTCTGGTTCCTCTGCCTTTTCTAAAACCAGCTTGAACATCTGGAATTTCACAGTTCACATACTGTTAAAGCCTGGCTTTTATAATTTTGAGCTTTACTTTGCTAGTGTGTGAGATGAGTGCAATTGTGCGGTAGTTTGAGCATTCTTTGGCATTGCCTTTCTTTGGGATTAAAATGAAAACAGACCTTTCCAGTCCTGTGGCCACTGCTGAGTTTTCCAAATTTGCTGGCATATTGAGTGCAGAACTTCCACAGCATCATCTTTTAGGATTTGAAATAATTCAACTGGAATTCTATCACCTCTACTAGCTTTGTTCATAGTGATGCTTCCTAAGGCCCACTTGACTTCAGCTTCCAGGATGTCTGGCTCTAGGTGAGTGATCACACCATTGTGGAGTTTCCTCAGATTCATGTCCATCAAATCAGTGATGCCATCCAACCATCTCATCCTCTGTCATCCCCTTCTCCTCCTGCCTTCAATCTTTCCCAGCATCAGGGTCTTTTCAAATGAGTCCATTCTTTGCATCAGGTGGCCGAAGTATTGGAGTTTCGGCTTCAGCATCAGTCCTTCCAGTGAGTATTCAGGATTGATCTCCTTTAGGATGGACTGGTTGGATCTGCTTGCAGCCCAGGCGACTCTGAAGAGATGTAATACAAGAACCTGCCTCATTCTATCCCTAAGCCCTTTTAGCTACTGATCTGTTCTTTGTCACTATGGTTTTGTATTTTTGCCTGTTAAATAGAATTACATAGTGTTTAATCAGTGTTCTCTGGAGAACAGAACCAGTAGGATGTATATATATATCATAAGGAATTGGCGCATGTGATTATCGAGGCTGAGAGTTTAAGTAATCCAAGAGCTGCAGTTGGCAAGCTGGAGGTCTAGGAGAGTCAATGGCACAGTTCCAATCAGAAAGTAGGGAAAACAAGTGAGCTCGTTTACCAAACAGAAACAGGCTCACTGACCTAGCAAACAAACTTCGGTTGCCAAAGGGGAAAGGGTTAAATTAGGAGTTTGGGATTAGTAGATACAAACTACTATATATAAAATAAATGACACAGCCCTACTGTACAGCACAAGGAGCTATGTTCAGTACTCTATGTTCAGCTATACAGGAAAAGAATATATGCGTGTGTGTGTGTGTGTGTGTGTGTGTATATGTAATTGAATCACTTTGCTTTACACCGGGAAGTAGACAACACTGTATATCAACTGTACTTCAATTTAAAACACTTTTCTTGCAAAGGGAAGAAAAGACCACCATGTTAGGGAGGGCAGTCCGCTTCTGAATGTTGAGACGCTGTTCCCACCCTCAAGCCGGACCTTTGCCTTGAAGTCCTCTTTTGGAGGCTGAGGCCAAAACTCACTTCCAGGCTTTGGGCTCTAGTATTACAAGTCCTAGATACACCTAAGGGCAAATGCGTGCATATATATTTGTATAAAGTCATACGTATGTATATAAACATGCTAACAGTATGGATGTGACATTGGTATTTTCAATCCGTTTATGGCTGTGTGCGCTTTCCACCAGTACTGCACACTCTTCGGGTCCTTAAGTGGCCACTGCGTGTGTCCTGTCCGGGCTCTCCAGCTGCGTTCAGTGAGAGAGACCCACGGAGCCTACTTACAGCGCCTCACCGAACTGGAGCCCTGTCACTTCTCAGAAAGGTCTTGAACACAGAGAGGACAACACACTAAAGCAGTTAACTCTGAGTAGCTGTACTACGAGGGATCTGTTTCTTCCTTATACTCTGTATATTTTGCTTTAAAAAGTTAAATATCCCAAGAGGAGAAAAGTTTTTCCATAGATCACTGTATGTAGAGACAGGGAAGACTTGTGTAATTCATCGAAAAGACGAACTTGAGAAGAGAAAGCCCCTGGGAAACAGAGAACCCAAACCTTCTACCTTCCTGCTCGTCTCCTCTGGACTCAATCCAAACAGCTCGCTGTTGGTCAGCAGCCCAGGCAACCAGCTGCTCTCCGTCACTTTGGCCTTGTCACAACTAAGAGGAAATACAGAATCACAGGAAAGCGACTCAGAACCAGAGTCAAAGGAAACCATGAGTGTAAATACGCTTTATTAAGCTTCACCCGTCACGAAGGAACAGAACAAAACTGGCAGACTCTGGGGTGATTGAGTGGCAGCAGACTTTACGCTGAGCTCAGTCGTTTCTCTTGGCTCTTAAATGTTGTCACGTATTGCTGTGCACTTCTTCTTGCCTCTAAATGAACTTCCCTAGCTCCCTTTAGATTCATTTATTATGCAGTGAGATGCTACTTAAAAAGAATTCTTTGGGAGAGGTGACTAATATACTTGCACAGACCAGCTTTTGTGCTAACTGGGTTTATTTGTCTGTGTCAATGCAAACTCACAAAGGGATACTCGAGAGAAAGGGCACACCTACAGATAGGGTGCCTCCTAACAACGTCCCTGTGTATTACAAATGAAATCCGCATACTGCCTAAGGCAAAGTTTTTAGCCACTAAGTGTGGGGCATAACTATCAAAAGCCTTCTTTCTTAAGGACTCAGTTTATACTGAGTATAAAATAACACGAAGGGATATGTCCAATTTTTACACATTTTATTTTGTATCGGAATATAGTCAATTAACAATGTGATAGTTTCAAGTGGACAGCAGAATGACTCAGCCATACATATTCATGTATCCATTCTTCCCTAAACTCCCTTCTCATCCAGGCTGCCACAGAATATGTCCATTTTAATTGGGAATTTTTTTTTTTTAAAGATACGGTTGTCCCTTTTTGGTTAATGACTGTATAGCATCCGAGTTAACTTGATACCTGTGGAATCCTCTTCCCAGTGAAACAGCTGTGACTGACTCCCAAGCATAAAATCCTTCATTGAATGGTGATTGCCCCTATGGACCCGTGAGAGTTTCTTCCTAAAGGGCCACTGATGGTCCAGAATGAGCTAAGGATACTAGGAACAGTGGAAGGAGGCTCTCAAAAGATGGATTTTTTCCAATTTAACATATCTGTCATCTGCAGAATAATGCCCTCCTATAGGTGCCCACTTCATAATCCCCAGAACCCTGTGATTGTGATACTTACATGGCGAAAAGAACTTTGCAGGTGGAATGGAATTAAAAACAGCCATAAAAACAAACAAAGTTGAGTCAGCTGTAGTGAGGTGGATGAACCTAGAGTCTGTCATCCAGAGTGAAGTAAGTCAGAAAGAGAAAAACAAATATGTCTATTAATGGATAAATATGGAATCTAGAAACAATGGCACTGAATAGAAACACAGGAATAGAAACAGATGTAGAGACAGACTTGCAGACACAGCAGGGGAAGGAGGGAGTGGGACGGACTGAGGGTGACACTGACAGGGACGCCCCCTGTGTACGGAGCTGCTGTTTCCATCCGGGAGCTCAGCGCCAAACTCTGTGACAGCCTGGAGCTGTGGGATGGGCGGGCGTGGGAGGGGGCCCGAGAGGGAGTGGACGTATGTCTCCTTATAGCTGATTCACTGCATTGCAAACTGATTATCCTCTAATCGATATATATATTAAAAAGGCACTAAGACCAGGAAACTGGCCTGGATTATCCAGGTGAGTCCAGTGTAATCAGTCGAATTCTTAGAAGTGAAAAATCTCTCTCGGTTTTGGCCAAAGGGAGGCAATTGACCGAAGGAGTCAGAGATGTGATGTGGAAAAGACTCGCTTCATCTCTCTCGCTTGAAGGTGAAGAGGGGCCACGAGCCGGTGGATGTAAGGAGCCTCTGGAAGCTGGGAAGGTGAGGAAGCAGTCCTCATAGTAGAGCTTGCGGAAAGGAAGGCGGCCCTGCCAACATCATCTTCATCCCAGTGAGACCCATGTCTGATCTCTGATCTGCAGAATTATTTGATAATAAACCTGAGTTACATTAAGCCACGAAAGTGATGGAAATTTTTATGGCAACAACCAAAAACTAATGCAATATTCTTCTTCTTTTTTTGTGTGAGATCATGACTTTAGCATTTTTTTTAATTTCAAATTTTCTTTTTTCTATGAAATAATAGAAAACGGTACTGTGTGTGTGAGGGGGTTTATTGTCTTACTTTCCAAAATAAAGTGCAATCATCTTTTTATTAGTCCTCTAATCTCTCTCTGCTGTTCCCTCTACTCGCCATCTCTCCCTCTCCTCTTTCTTTCCTCTCTTTTTTTAAAAACCACTATTTGGAGGATAATTGCTTCAGGATGCTGTGTTGGTTTCTGCCGTAAGTACAGTAAGGTGACCCAGCACAGCGGCCCCGCCTCCCCTCCCCCGCCCCGTCCCACATCCGGGTTATCCGGGTTCTTACAGAGCCTGCGGAGCCCCTGCGCCCTGTGGCAGCTCCGGATCCTGTTTGCCACGTGGTGACGTGAATGCGGGCTTCCCTGGGGCTCGGTGCTAAAGACTCCTCTTCCCAAGGCAGGAGATGCAGGTTCGATCCTTAGTTTGGGAAGATCCCCTGGAGAAGGAGAGGGCAGCCCTCTTCAGTGTTCTTGCCTGGGAAATCCATGAATGGAGGAGCCTGGCGGGCCACTGTCCATGGGGTTGCGGAGAGTCGGACACATCTGAGCAGCTAGACAGTAACAACAGTGTCTATATTTCAGCGCTCCTCTCTCAACTCGTCCCACCCTCTCCTTCCCCTGCTGTGCCCACAAGTCCACTCTGTATCTGTGCCTCTTCCTGCCCTGCAAGTAATTCCATCGGTACCATTTTTCTAGAGTCCGTGTATACGCGTTAGTGTATGATATTTCTCTCCCTGACTTACTTCACTCTGTGTAACAGGCTCTAGAGTCGTCCGCCTCAGAAGCTGTCACGGACCCTAACTGCTTTCATACTAAGGACACAGGCATTGTCCACGCGTGCATTTCTCGGATCAACCTTCTGACCCTGTCCAACTCTCCGCCCCATCCCCCCTCCCCTGACTGTCTGTCCTCTGCCATGCGCTGTCCTCAGCGGCTCAGTTGTGTCTGACTTTGTGACCGCATTGACTGCAGTCCTCCAGGCTCCTCTGCCCATGGGATTCTCCAGGCAGGAATACTGGAGTGGGTTGCCATGCTCTCCTCCATGGGATCTTCCTGACTCAGGGATCGAACCCAGGTCTCCCACATTGCAGGCGGATTCTTTACCAGCTGAACCACCTGGGAAACCCAAGAACACTGGAGTGAGTAGCCTATCCCTTCTCCAGGGGATCTTTATGACCCAGGAATTAAACTGGGGTCTTCTGTATTGCAGGTGGATCTCAAAGTTACTAGGAATCACAATTCCTCTTGTAAGTCCATGCACCCACTTCCCACCAGGCACCTGCTGAACCAGCATCTCCCGGGGAGGGTCTGAAACCTGCATGTTTAATAACAGGGATTTCAGGTGTCAGTGAAGCATGGAATGTTGTTCCAGCAGCTCCTAGCTGTTGACGTGCCTTCTAAGTCTCCTGACCCCACCACCTGTGCCTCTAACCAGGCTCCCTTCTGCCTACAACTCCCTCCCCAGCTCTGCTTCCCTCCCTGACTTTTTCTGGCAGGCACCTCCTCATGCTTTAACTGATATCTTTTGACTCCACGTCTCACTTCCTGGGGAACAGTTCCCAGACCAACCTTTACTCCTCAAATCCTATGGAGCATTCAGCATCAACTATAATGAAGGGACTTGCCATATTGCTTTATGATATCTGTCTTCATCAGCAAGATTCTGCCCTTGAATAGAGAGATTGTACCTTATTCATTTTTCTCCCCAGACATCCAGTCCAGTGCTGGAGAGGTATCAGATGGTAAATAAATTGGCTCGGATGGTTTAAGAACCCGCCTGCAATGCAGGAGACCCGGGATCGATCCCCGGGTCGAGAAGATCCCCTGGGAAGGGAATGGCAACCCATTCCTGTATTCTTGTGTGCAGAGTCCCCTGGACAGAGGAGCCTGGTGGGGTACACAGTCCTTGTGGTCGCAAAGAGCCAGGCATGACTGAGTGACTAAAGCGTTCACTTTCACTTTCACATGCTTGTAAATTGACTGAATGGAAGGAGGGATACAGGGATGCACTAAATTGTAGAGGCCTAAGGCCATGAGGTAGTTCTCTGCTTTCTCCTTTAAGCATCAAGTTCACTGTTAATTGCCTACAGACCCAACTTGGAGAATCTGTCACAAATGTCTGCACGAGAAGAGGAAGCTGGTATATGTGTTTTCTGTTAGGAATTCTCGCCCTGACAACGTTACCTTCAAAATGTGTGTGTGTGTGTGTGTGTGTGTGTGCTCAGTCGTGTCTGACTCTTTGTGATCCATGGACTGTAGCCCACCAAGCTCCTCTATCCATGGATTTCCCAGGCAGGAACACTGGAGTGCATTGCCATTTCCTCCTCCAGGGGATCTTGCCGACACAGAGCGCAAACTGTGTCTCCTTTGTCTCCTGCATTGGTATGTGGATTCTTTACCACCGAGTCACCTGGGAAGCTCATCTCAACACTTCTCAGGAACAGCCCTCTGGTCTGTTCATCTCCATGGCCTCCCTGTCGTTCCTCCGACATGAGGAGCCCGTGGGCTGTGACCTCACTGTGTCCTCTGCTTGAGAAAACCTTTGTGGGTCGTGTGTATGGATCGTGGCTCAGTCCCTCCCAGAGAGGCCGTGCCTAGCCAGCCTGTCTAAGATGTGCTGCTTTCACAAGCTAGTCATTTACTTTGCTTTATTCATTTCTTTTTGAAGTACTCATAAAAATGTCTGTTATATATTTAAGTGTTTTTTTAACCTGTCTCAACAATTAGAATTTAAGTTTCATGAAGGTAGAGACTTTTGTTGCTTTGTTCACTGCTCTTTCCTAGTGCCTGAGTATTAATACTCCGACATACACTGTAAGTATCCAGTACGCGCATTAGACAGGGTCTGTAGCAGGCGTTCAGCACACTGAATGCAGGCGGCATCCAACACCAGTCTGCGTGAAGGGTGCGTATGGGCGTGGCCGGGTATTCCGAGATAACCACGCGGCCTCACGCGAGACACGACGCATAATGTGTTCATCAGGACACATCAGACATCTTACAGTACATTTTAAAATAATTGTATTTATTTCTTTGATGGTGCTGTGTCTTCACTGAGGCGTGGGCTTTTTTCTAGGTGAGGCGAGCAGGGGCTACAGCTGCGGGGCCCAGGCTTCTCGTTCTGATGATCGTGGGGCTTCTCTTGCTGTAGAACCCAGCTCTGGGGCCTGCGGCCGCCAGTAGGTGAGCACGTGTGCTCAGCAGCTGCAGCTCCCAGGCTCTAGAGCTCAGCTTCAATGGTTGTGACCCACGGGTGAGTTGCTCCACACATGTGGGAATTTCCTGGATCAGGAATCGAACCCACATCTCCTGCATTGGCAGCTGGATTCTTAACCAGTGACCACCAGGGAAGACCTCCTGAAGGGCATTTTAGCCGCACGTCCGCTCTGCCTGCGATCGCCACGAACTGGATGCATGTTTTGTTTCCTGGTTGTATGTGTCGTTTCCCAGGAAAGCATGTGAAGGTTTTCCTCTTCTTTTTCCCTTATGAAAGTGGTCCCTGACTTCCTGCTCACCGAAGCCCTGGGGAGCACAGCTGGGCTTTGTTGTGGGCAGTGATGTTCCTGCATGCAGGTCCAGGTTAGCTTTTCCGGTTCTGCTGCTGAAATCCAATTAAACATCAAATAAGCAAAGGGCTGGAGGTGAGCCAGAGACAGCGCAGCCCCGGAGACCTTGATCCTTGGGCCAGACGGCCACATGCTGTCTCCAGCTCTGTCCAGAGCACCCTCTTTGTGTGGAATTCGTGGAGTGGAGCGAGCTGCCCATCTGCAGGATTTGATCCTGGGATTTTCTTTTTTTAACTGCCTAGTAACTGTGATCTCGAGCACAGGGCTTTTTTTGTTAGCTTCGGGGCATTACTGCCTGTGTTATCTTCCTGCCTAGGCGTCTCTGGCTTCATTTTGCTGATGCCCTGGAGGGATTTCTGAACTCTGATCCATTTCTTTTCTACACTGTAATGCTTTTTCCTTGTTTTTTTTTTTTTTTTTTTTTCCCCTTCTGGACTATGCCTGCAGCAAGCATAGCCTTAGCTCTTAGACACTGACTTCCTTTCTTTGCTTTTCTGCTTCTCTTTCTGTCTTCGGTGGACCAAATATTTCCTGACTGCAAGAATAAGACACTCCAGAGCCCAGTGTCCGAAGCTGCCTGGGTTTCTCTTCTGAGCCCCGTTTGTTTGCTTCCCTGCCCTGCTCCTCACATCTCTGAGCCCAGGATGGCACAGTCGGCATACAGCGGCACCTTCCGCGGCTTGTCCATTTGCTGTGCATGAACAGTTCCGGGACATGCTTGAGCTGCCTTTTCAGAGAAGCAACCTTGCCTTTGAAATTATGTTTTAAAAGCTCTCAGATGTCTGGGTCCATATCTCTTTGCTTGAAAAGGAATAAAAGGAGAGAAAGAATGTGCTGGATATATCAAAGTAGAACACGTCTTTCTTCCCTGGCCACCCTCCCCTTCTCCAAGCTCTCTGTCCTCAGGGATGCAGAGCGGGCATCTGCTTTGAACTAGAGGGGCTGGGTGTGACGCCGGTCAGCGCAGGGTGCTAGTTGGATGAGCCTGGGCTTTCCGACTTCTCCAAAGTCAGGCTCTGCTCATCCAAACTGGTCCCAGTTTTCCTGGGGCTTTCTTGATTTTAACACTGAAAATCATATCCCAGGCAGACTGGGATGGCTGGCCATCCAGACAGCTGTGACTGCCTCCTGTGCGCCAGCCTGCCCCTTAAGAAGTCTCCAGTTCAGTCAGCCCATCCTTTTCCAGCCTCATCTGCATTTTTCTCCCTTCTGCTCAGGTGGGCCCTTGAAGGTTGCCCTTTGGTCAGCGATTTCACATTCATTCTGGTCTTGGGCGTCCTGAACATTTGACCCTCTGTTAATCTGATTTTATTCTCTGACTTGACCTTGGTCTGTCGTAGATCCAAAATGAAACTGCGTTTGGAGTGACAACAAGAATTGAATGTGGGTGAACCTTAGGGAGGGTACTGACTCACGGAGAAGAAGAGGTGCAGATCCCAGGGGCAGCAGAGAGGGGCTGTGCCCACCCCCCACGGTGCGGGGCGAGGACACCCTCACATTTGCAGAAACGCTGTTAAAAATGGCAGAAGCAGGTGTTTCTTTTTTTTTCCTTTTTCATTCTGAGCTTCAAGCCAACATGGGCGTTCAGCTAAGTCCCTCCCAGGTGCTGAAGCAGTGTGTGGGATTTCAGTCCCTCCCAGGTGCTGAAGCAGTGTGTGGGATTTCAGGGTGATTATTGCTGAACGCGCTGTAGGGCCAGTGCACCGCCAGGCAGATGTTATGAAAGAGTGTGGGGGATGCGGAACCAAAAGAATCGGGGTGACAGTTTTTCCTTTACAAGACCTCTTAGAAGCCTGGCCATCAGAAGCCAGTCACAGAGCTAAATATATTTACAGTATAGTTAACACAGTGAGGAAGATTGAACTAGGAATCCTAGCACGATCAGCCAAGAGTTCCAGGCCAGAGAAAATGTCAGCATCGCCCGAGGAGTTCCGGATCCACGGTGACATCCCTGTCCTGCGATTGGCTCCGACTGAGTCGTCATGGAGTAAAGCTGGATGTCTAGATGTTTAGACTCAGAGATTTAGATGTTGGCTTAGGTACATAGGAGAAATGCTTGGTCAGATTCTTTAAGATGAAAGAGAGTGTGTTCTTTGCTGTGGTTCTTTATTCATTAGAAATATGAGTGTTTCCCAGGCCCTGGACAAGCCCTCAGAAGAGAATGGAGAACGGTAACAGCAGAAAGCCAGCGTCCCTGCCCAGAGGGACCTCAGGCTCCCCAGGAGGGTCAGAGACAAATAACTGACAAGTTGAAGTAAAAGCACCAGTGGGATGATGCGTGAAAGAGAGGGACCTGGGTTTCTGAAAGCAGACAGCGGGAGAATTGGAACCGGTCATGTGGCTTCCCTGAAAAGTGGAAAACTGGACTCAGAAGAATAATACCGAGACTTGTCCAGGGCTTAGTCTGTGCTGGGCACTGCCAACAGCTCCACCAGCACTTTCCTGATTAATTCTCATGTATCACCTTTTGGAGGTGGGCAGTTATCCTTCCCAACTGCCTTCACTCTAAGAAGAGTATTCCAGCATTGTCTACACTCGGTGGGGGGGTGGGGGTTCCATCATTATCCGTTACCTAAGAAGGACTAGTCCCTTAATATCCTCTACAATGGAGTCGAAGGGGAGCAGAATTTGTCACCCAAACGTGAATCTTTGGCATAAAGATTCTTTTTTACAATTTCATTTATTTCTGGCTGTGCTGGGCCTTTGTTTGGAACTCTTCTCTGGTTGCCGCGAGCGGGGTCTGCTCTCCAGGTGTGTGTGGTGCGGGCTTCTCACCGCGGTGGCGTCTCTTGCCGTGGAGCTCGGCTGCAGGCGCATGCGCTCAGGACTTGTGCTCCCGTGATCGGAGCACAGGCTCGAAGCTTGGGGCACGCGGGCCTGCTTCTCCGCCGCACGTAGGATCTTCATGGATCAGGGATCAAAGCCATGTCTATTGTTTCTCTCCTGTTAATCTTTTATTACAAACAGGAGTCTAAGCTTAGGACTTGAAAAGGTACTGGTAGGGGCTTCCTGGTTTTCCTTCCCCACAGAGCTTCTCTCTTGGACCTCTATAACCTTGCCTAGAGATTCTGCCAAAGGTGTTGCTGTTCAGTTGCCAAGTCGTGTCCAACTCTTTGTGATCGCATAGACTGCAGCATGCCAGGCTTCTCTGTCCTCCTCTTTCTCCAGGAGTTTGCTCAGATTCATGTCCAGCGAGTCGGTGATGCCATCCAACCATCTCATCCTTTGTCATCCCCTTCTCCTCCCGCCTTCAATCTTTCCCAGCATCAGGGTCTTTTTCAGTGAATCAGCTCTTCGCATCAGGTGGTCAAAGTATTACAGTTTCAGCTTCAGCATCAGTCCTTCCAATGAATATTCAGGACTGATTTCCTTTAGGATGGACTGGCTGGATCTCCTTGCAGTCCAAGGGACTGTAAGAGTCTTTTCCAGCACCACAGTTCTTTGGTGCTCAGGCTTCTTTATTATCTGTAAAAGTACAAGTCCTGCAAAGACTAAAGCTCAGATGTTACTTGAATGAATTTATTTATCCTCAATATACAGAGTAGAAAATTTGGCCTAGAGAGGTCAGGCAGTGTGCCTATCGCTAGTTAGAGGCAGAAGCAGGGTTAGAGCCAAGCTGTCTGTCTCTCAGCATCCTCCCAGGGAGGAAGCGGGGCGCATGCAGGTCTGAGGGCACAGGGAGCGCGCAAGCTCGTTCCGCAGGGCTCGCTGGCTCCTGGCCTCGCATGCACGTGTGTCCTGGAAGGGCCGCTCCCGCAGCACTGCCTCGGGGGCCTGTGTGTTGCCCCTGAAAGCAGAATCAGGGAGGGCCCGCCTCCTTCTCAGGAGAAAGGTGTTTCACACGTGGCAGAGAGGGGCCGCAAGACATCAAACCTGGCCCCTCAAGACCGTCTGTCCTGCTGATAAAGCTACAGACAGGCGCGTCCAGCCTCCCGACCCAGATCCGACATCCCCGGCGCCAGGAGCGCCTGCGCGCCCACAGTCCTCCTGGGAATCTCAGCGGCATCTCCTGAGAGCCGCGTGGTGCCAGGGACGTTCGTACAGCGCAGGCACAAAAGCTTGAAGCCTTGAGGCTTCGCCCACTCGGACTGAATTAAATGCTTTAAGTGACTTTGGGGCTACTTAGAGAAAACAGTTTACATAAGTTGCTGTGCTGTTGGAGGAGAGTGGGTAGGGTGGTTCGAACTTTTTTTCTTTTTAACGTTCTCTTCCCTTTGGCTTGACAGCTGCAGAGGCCTCCAAGAGGCCAACCCTTTTGATAAATCTCACGTGTAAGTTTGCTGACTCCAGCTGCGCTGACGCAGGCTGCTCAAGGCCTCCCCGCCCCCCGCCCTGGGAGGGCGGGACGGCAGAGGCGGTCTCTGTGCTCAGGCTTCTGGGCCATGCGGTGCGGCGGTCATTGCAGCTGCTTAATTGCTAAAAGCATTCAAGGTCTGACTGAAGAACTGGGCAGTGCTCAGAAGTTTTACCCTGCCATACGTCGATGAAAATGGACCCCAGAGAATGGAGATGACAGCACAGAACAATCACACACATGCACACCTACACATAAATACAGCACACATTTACATGAATGCACACACACAACACACATGCATGTATAGCATGCATACATGCACACACATGCATACACACACATACGCACACATGCAAACACAGACGTATATACATACAGACATGTGCACACATATATACACATACACGAGACTGTGGGGAGAAATATCAGTAACCTCAGCTATGCAGATGACACCACCCTTATGGCAGAAAGCAAAGAGGAACTAAAGAGCCTCTTGATGAGAGTGAAAGAGGAGAGTGAAAAAGTTGGCTTAAAGCTCAACATTCAGAAAACTAAGATCATGGCATCCGGTCCCATCACTTCATGGCAAATGGATGGAGAAATAATGTAAACAGTGAGAGAATTTATTTCTGGGGCTCCAAAATCACTGCAGATGGTGAGTGCAGCCATGAAATTAAGACACTTGTTCCTTGGAAGGAAAGTTATGACCCGCCTAGACAGCATATTAAAAAGCAGAGACATTACTTTGCCAACAAAAGTCCGTCTAGTCAAGGCTATGCTTTCTCCAGTAGTCATGTATGGATGTGAGAGTTGGACTATAAAGAAAGCTGAGTGCAGAAAAATTGATGCTTTTGAACTGTGGTGTTGGAGAAGACTCTTGAGAGTCCCTTGGACTGCAAGGAGATCCAACCTGTCCATCCTAAAGGAAATCAGTCCTGAATATTCATTGGAAGGATTGATGCTGAAGCTGAAGCTCCAATACTTTGGCCACCTGATGCAAGCAACCAACTCATTGGAAAAGACCCTGATGATGGGAAAGATAGAAGGCAGGAGGAGAAGGGGATGACAGAGGATGAGATGGTTAGATGGCATCACCAGCTTGATAGACATGAGCTTGAGTAAACTCCGGGAGTTGGTGATGTACAGGGAGGCTTGGCATGCTGCAGTCCGTAGGGTCACAAAGAGTCATACATGACTGAGTGACTGAACTGAACTGACATATTTATTTATTTTATCTAGCTTGGTTTTATTGTTAGTTTTGAAGAGGTGATATGTGTATATGGTAAATATTCCAAATGGACTTGATTATTTTTCACATTAGGAGTCACTCTCCCCCTTCCCTCCCATCACACCCAGTTTTCTAGAGATAACAACATGGTGAATTTCTTCTAAATATTTCCAGAAATATGTGTTTATCTAAAACATATTTTCCCATTCTCTAATGTATTTTTTATGCACATATAGTAGCTGCTGCTGCTGCTGCTAAGTCGCTTCAGTCATGTCCAACTCTGTGCGACCCCATGGACTGCAGCCTACCAGGCTCCCCCATCCCTGGGACTCTCCAGGCAAGAACACTGGAGTGGGTTGCCATTTCCTTCTCCACATATAGTAGTATGTAGACATAATTACGCACCTGGATTTTTTATTTAATGGTATACCTTTGAAATATCCCACTTCAGTGATGACAACAATGATGGTGCTGATCCAGCATGTGCCCCACATATATGATAGCATTCTAAATCTGACATAGCTCTGAGTTTTAATCCTTGCAACGATCCTTACTGTAGCTCTGACCCCATTCCGCAAACCACTCTGCAGCATCAGCTCTCAGCCTGAAATCACTGCCTCTCACTTAGGGGGTGCCTTATTCTTTTTAAGGGCTGCATAATATTCCTTTAAACAGATGTATATCCCATTGGCATATCTTGTGTACTGTTAATGATGTCTTAGGTTTATTTATCCTATTTTTTGCTATTGCAAGCAGTGTCTCGATCTTTCAATACTTCACTGCATACCTTTGAATGTGTGCTTTGTATACATATTTTTAATATCAATTAATCAAGTTGTAATAGCTGTTTTTTAAACACCAGATGCTGATTTTCTTCTTACTGAGAGGAGAAATGGAGAGGACTTAGTGAAATAGGCATTTCATGTATCTCTACTCTTGCAACCAATTCATGGCCCCATGAAGTCCAAGGGCTCACTAATTATCTGTTAAGTGAATTAAATAAGCAAAAGCTGCCATTTTTGAGTTACATACAATATATAAAATACTTTGATTTACTAGATGTCATTAAATGTATAGAAACATTACCCTTATCTATACATCAGGAAAGGAGACACACAGTCTCAAAGATAAGAAGGTGCAGTGTCGTCTTTGACATTCAGTTCTTTGGAATCCAGATCTATACACTGCATCTTCTAGATCCACTCTCAGGATCTGACTTAGGGACTCCCCTTTGTCTCCACTTGCATAGGATGAATGCTGATTTTCAAGAGAAAATATTGGACACAAGAATCAAGAAGACTGAAATGATACCTAACATGCCTTAAATGCTTATTACATGAGACCCGTTATCAAGCTTACTGAGGACAGTCACATTAGGAGGCTCAGTCTATTGCTGTTGCCATTTTAGATTAGAAAAAGAAAAGTGAAGCTAAGCAAACTTCAGTAACTTGCCTAGTATCACAGGAACTAGTAAGAAAGGAAGACTCACCTCCAGATGGGACTGTCTCTAGAGCCCCAAAGTCTTAAATGTTACTTCTCCACTGGAAATTAAATATGACACAGATACCTTTGAAGACCTTGAAGATGACATGGATCGTTTGTGCTGAATCCCATATGCATCTGTATTTCCCACAGTTTCCTGTCCTTTATTTTCAAAAATCTTCACTATTCTTCTTGAGGAATCTGTCTTGGCTTCTACTGTAATGTGAGCTCTCCTATAGTGACTATTCAATTGTTTAATAAATATCTGTATTTTTTAAGTGACAAACTCACCAGAATTGGCCATTACTTAATAATCACAAACACCAAGCTTATGAATATTTCATGCTCACTCATTTCTGCTGAGACTGTAAGCAACCCACACTTCTATAGCTATGGATTATGCAGGGAACAATGGAAAGCATATGTTTTGTGTGTTTTCTTTAACAATTTGATGATGGAAGAACACCTGGCAGTGTTGGAGATAATGTAAGAAATGGTCGCCTTTTGTCGTTTGAGTGCTTGAAATAAAAATCTCAAATGGCAACTTGTAATCCAAACCACAGTAATTATAGAAGACTGTATAAAAAGGTATACATTTGAAATTCATAAATCTAAATGAGTCTATCTGCAAGTAAGTAAACTTTATTCAATTTTCCCCAGCAAGTACCCATCAACGCCCTCACCCAAAATACCGCAGACACTGTACTGCTCAAATGTTAAAAAGTTTCAAGTTTGGGATTCAGTTGTTTCTTTGTTGTCTCCAGTTTTGTTTTCATCAGTTAATTGTGGAGTTGTTGTGATGTGAGAGAGGAACACACAGCTGAAAGCAAGTGCAGAAATGGGGCCTGTGAAGGATGGGGTACAGGAAAGTTTCCTCCAAGAGGAGTGTTTAAACCTGACAGTGGGATCCCAAGGAGGCTACTTGGCAGGAAGGCAGGGTGTGGAGGAGGTGACAGACATGGGAAGAGCCCATGGGAGAAGCAGGGCACTTTCTCGAAGCTGGAGAGAGCCAGGGAGGTGATCAGTTCAGTTCAGTCGCTCAGTCGTGTCTGACTCTTTGTGACCCCATGGACTGCCGCATGCCAGGCCTCCCTGTCCATCATCAATTCCTGGAGCCTACTCAAACACAAGTCAATCAAGTCAGCAATGCCGTGCAACCATCTCATAGCTCAGTGAATGAAAGGAAGAGCAGCATGAGATGGGCAGGAGCCAGATCCTGCAGAGACTAGCAGATCATGAATAACAAAGAATGTGAAATTATTTGTTCTAGTTCTGTGAAAAATACCGTTGGTAGCTTGATAGGGATTGCATTGAATCTATAGATTGCTTTGGGTAATATACTCATTTTCACTATATTGATTCTTCCAGTCCATGAACACAGTATATTTCTCCATCTATTTGTATCCTTTTTGATTTCTTTCACCAGTATTTTATAATTTTCTATATATAGGTCTTTTGTTTCTTTAGGTAGATATATTCCTAAGTATTTTATTCCTTTCCTTGCAATGGTGAATGGAATTGTTTCCTTAATTTCTCTTTCTGTTTTCTCATTGTTAGTGTATAGGAATGCAAGGGATTTTTGTGTGTTGATTTTATATCCTGCAACTTTTTTACTATATTCATTGATTAGCTCTAGTAATTTTCTGGTGGAGTCTTTAGGGTTTTTTTATGTATAGGATCATGTCATCTGCAAACAGTGAGAGTTTTACTTCTTCTTTTCCAATCTGGATTCCTTTTATTTCTTTTTTCTGCTCTGATTGCTGTGGCCAAAACTTCCAAAACTATGTTGAATAGTAATGGTGAAAGTGGGCATCCTTGTCTTGTTCCTGACTTTAGGGGAAATGCTTTCGATTTTTCACCATTGAGGAAAATGTTTGCTCTGGGTTTGTCATATATAGCTTTTATTATGTTGAGGTATGCTCCTTCTATTCCTGCTTTCTGGAGAGTTTTTATCATAAATGGATGTTGAATTTTGTCAAAGGCTTGTTCTGCATCTATTGAGATAATCATATGGTTTTTATCTTTCAGTTTGTTAATGTAGTGTATTATGTTAATTGATTTGTGGATATTGAAGAATCTTTGCATCCCTGGGATAAAGCCCACTTGGTCATGATGTATGATTTTTTAAATATGTTGTTGGATTCTGATTGCTAGAATTTTGTTAAGGATTTTTGAATCTATGTTCATCAGTGATATTGGCCTGTAGTTTTCTTTTTTTATGGCATCTTTGTCAGGTTTTGGTATTAGGGTGACGGTGGCCTCATAGAATGAGTTTGGAAGTTTACCTTCCTCTGCAATTTTCTGGAAGAGTTTGAGTAGGATAGGTGTTAGCTCTTCTCTAAATTTTTGGTAGAATTCAGCTGTGAAGCTGTCTGGTCCTAGTCTTTTGTTTGCTGGAAGATTTCTGATTACAGTTTCAATTTCTATGCTTGTGATGGGTCTGTTAAGATTCTCTATTTCCTCCTGGTTCAGTTTTGGAAAGTTGTACTTTTCTAAGAATTTGTCCATTTCTTCCAAGTTGTCCATTTTATTGGCATATAGTTGCTGGTAGTAGTCTCTTATGATCCTTTGTATTTCTGTGTTGTCACTGCTGGGCATACACACTGAGGAAACCAGAATTGAAAGAGACACGTGTACCTCAATGTTCATCGCAGCACTGTTTTTAATAGCCAGGGCGTGGAAGCAACCTAGATGTCCATCAGCAGATGAATGGATAAGAAAGCTGTGGTACATATACACAATGGAGTATTGCTGCTGCTGCTGAGTCGCTTCAGTCGTGTCTGACTCTGTGCGACCCCAGAGACGGCAGCCCACCAGGCTCCCCCGTCCCTGGGATTCTCCAGGCAAGAACACTGGAGTGGGCTGCCGTTTCCTTCTCCAAATGTAATATTACTCAGCATTAAAAAGAATACATTTGAATCAGTTCTAATGAGGTGGATGAAAGTGGAACCTATTATACAAAGTGAAGTAAGCCAGAAAAAAAAACACCAATACAGTATACTAATGCACATATATGGAAGTTAGAAAGATGGTAATGATAACCCTTTATGCAAGACAGCAAGAGACACAGATGTATAGAACAGTCTTTTGGACTCTGTGAGAGAGGGTGAGGGTGGGATGGTTTGGGAAAATGGCATTGAAACATGTATAATATCATATATGAAACAAATCACCAGTCCAGGTTCAATGCATGATACAGGGTTCTCGGGGCTGGTGCAATGGGATGACCCAGAGGGATGGGATGGGGAGGGAGGTGGGAGGGGGTTCAGGATGGGGAACACATGTACACCCATGACAGATTCATGTCAGTGTATGGAAAAACCACTATAATATTGTAAAGTAATTATCCTCCAATTAAAATAAATAAATTTATTTAAAGAAATAAAATTAAAAGTTCAAAAAAAAAAAACAAAGAATGTGAACAAGCCACTGAAGGGTGGGAAATCTGGGGAGAGACACGATCTGAGTCCTGTTTATAAAGATCTTGATTGTTCAGGCTGCCAGGTGCTGAATGAGAGATGGAGCGAGAGAGGGGTTTAGGGCATACTTGCCTTAATCCAGGCATGTATGACGATAATGCTGGTCTGAAGGGCTGGGTCAGAAGAATGAAAGTGAGCTGAAGAGATGTGCTTGGACTTGGGAGCAATTGTGGACGTGAAATACACGGGGGGGAGTGATGGATTAGATGTTGGCAGTGAAAAGAGGGCGGAGAAGGCAATGGCACCCCACTCCAGTACTCTTGCCTGGAAAATCCCCTGGATGGAGGAGCCTGTTAGGCTGCAGTCCATGGGGTCGCACAGAGTGGGACACGACCGAAGCGACTTAGCAGCAGCAGCAGCAGCAGCAGTGAAAAGAGGGAGTGTCAAGAGTGACTTGGAGATGATGATTCTGCAGCCTGGGGAGACTGTAAGCTCTGTTTCAGACTTCATAACATTATTTCAAAATTCCCTATTTCCTGGGAATTTGTAGCAAGAAGAGAAAAGCATGTATACAAAGGACCACTTCCAAACTGTGCTTCTCAACGCCAAGCTTTTTAGCCACATCGTTGTGGCAAAGGTCGCGCTTCCTGTTAAGGTCACCACTCTATTCCCGGATCTGCTGCTGGGCAGATGGTAGGTCCCCAGTAACCAGTCTGTTAGAGCAGATGAGCCATGTTCCAGTCTGGCACATGAGAGTCCTGGGGAGGAGGCTGTCCCTCCCTCCCCTATCTTTATTTCTTTCTGAATTTGTGCCCAAGTTTCTCATTTATGGACTATTTTATGGAGTTGGGTAAACTGATACTAAAGTTCATATAGAAAAACTAATATATAAGTAGAGCCAGGAAAAAAATAAACTTTGAAAAGTAAAAAGCTCTGATGGGCGCTAGTCCTAGCAAACATTAAGACAGACTACACAGCTTCTATGAGTAAATCAGCATGGAATGGATACATAGATGGACGGATAGAGCAGTGAACGGGGCTTCCCAGGTAGCACAGTGGCAAAGATCCGCCTGCCAGTGCAGGAGGCAGCAGAGACACGGGTACGACCCCTGGCTCAGGAAGATCCCCTGAGGGAGGAAATGGCAACCCGCTCCAGTACTCTTGCCTGGAGAATCCCATGGACAGAGGAGCCTGGCAGGTTACAGTCCACGGGGTCAGACATGACCGAGCGACTGAACACACACTCACAGACCAGTGAAACAAGAGAAAGCCTAGCATAGCCAAGATCTTTATGGAAATTTAGAATACAATGAAGGTAGCATCTCAAAGCACTGAGATAAAGAGTGGCTTTTTAATAAATGATATTGGGAAAACTGAGTAGCCATCTGGAAAATTATAAAATTGGGTCCATATTTCACACCATAAGAAAACACTCCAAACAGATCAGGGGTCTAGAGTAAAAATGTGAAGCTATGCAAGTACTAGAAGAAGACATGGGTAGATTCCACTTCAGCCATACTGGAAAGAAAGCCTTCCAACTATGACTTCAAATCCCAAAGTAATACAAGAGAAGATTGATACATTTACTACAGTAAGAGAAAGAAGTTACATGGGGGGAACCCCAACAATAACATACATGAAATCAAAAGATCGCTAAAAACTATAAGACAATATGTATAAAATATACCCCAACAATGTCTCCAGTAGATTAAAATCTCCCAGAAATTGAGACACAAAGGGGCAAAAAGCTGATATTTTTAAATGTCAAAGAACAGGGACAGGGTTCTTTGGTCTAGTGTTTAGGACTGGACACTTTCAACTCCAGGGCCCGAGTTCAATCCCTGGTCTGGGGACTGAGCTCCCACAAGCTACGAAGCATGGCCACAAAGACTGCTCTGAAATGTGTGAAGAATGAGCCACTCGTAAGCGTGTGCGGCTCAGTCGCCTCAGTCGGGTCCAACCCTTGGCGGCCCTGTGGACTACAGCCTACGAGGCTCCACTGTCAGTGAGATTCTCTAGGCAAGAACGCTGGAGTGGGTTGCCATGCCTTCCTCCTCACGCATGGTCAGAAAAATGAGAATTAAAATACTGACTCAGAATTCATCACCTTCACAGTGGCACTGGCTTAACAGTACATTCTGTTGGTGAGTTTGTGGGAGGCAGGAGCTCTCAGGCATTGCTGTGGGATTCTGATGGGGAATTGGGCAAAATCTGACAAAGCCACACACATGTGTGTCTTTGACCCCACAGTTCCTCTTCTGGAAGTATGCTCTGAAGGTGCAGTCCCAACAAGATGAACATATATATGCTGTCCGTTACAGCATTGTCTGTCATTGCAAACTTTGGGAGAAAACCTAAATGTCCATCCGTAGGAGAGGAGTCGATAAATCAAGTGTGTCCACAAACATGGAGCGTTGTATAACTATAAGGAGAGGGAAGGCGAGTTCTGCGTTTGATTTGGAGGGATTTCCAGAAAATGCTGTGAAGTAACGAGAGCCCAGTTCAGAAAAATACCTGTAGTGTATTCTTCAAGTAAGAAAAAAAAGGCTCTCAAATATGCACAGATCTGCTCATTTGTGCAAAGGAAATGCAGGCTGGATAAATAAGAAACTAAACAGATCCTCCAGGGGGTGGGTGAGGAAAGGGTGGAAAGAAGTTGAAAATGGGAGCAAGGTAACAGGAAAGAAAGGAGAGACACTTCTGAGGAGGCTCTGGGCTTTGACGCTCAGACCAGCACCACGAAACACACACCAAAAGATAAACATATAAGCAAAACATCTGTTTATAAGCTAAGCCAAGCAGGATGTGAGGGGAACCCAAATCTGGGGTGTAAGTAATAATACATGAGTGTGATCGTGTCACACGTGAAGGGGTAGAAGAAGAAGCAACCTAAGTTTCTTTGGGAAAGAGAGTTTTAAGTGGATATCATAAGGCCCAAGGAGAATAAGAACTGTTTTAATGCATGTCGTGACTTTGTAAATCTGTTTCTCATGGAAGAATGAGTGAGCAATTCTAAACTAATTTGTTTGTGTACATGGGGATAAAAAATTGTAACTATGTGAAGTGACAGATGTTAACCAAACTTACTGTGATGGCCAATTCACAGTATATATATACATACACATATGAATTTACTTAGCAGTACACCTTAAACTAATACAATAGTATATGTCAGTTATATCTAAGGGGTGTGTCTATTGTGGTTTTAGAAACTAGATTGGCGAGATTGAGAGAAAACGGAGACAGAAGTAGAAATATTAATACCAAACTCAATATTTCAACTTTATCTATAATCTGAGAGGCTATTTTCTCCCACTGTGTATCATTTCCTACTAACATCACAAATAGGCATTCAATAAATATATTTGTTATAAGAGAAGAAAGAAGCAGGTATCATTTAGAAAAAAGAAACTCGGGATGATTAAAAAGGAATTGTGTATTCTCACGGTAGTTGGCGTGACCTCAGAGTTACCAAACTTCCTGTAAAGGCAGATAGTAGGCTGTGTGGACCGAGACACGAGACCAAGGGCACTGCTGGTACTTTGATCAAAAGAGAGAAGACAGATTTTGACAAGTCTTGGGCGAATTTCAAAATATTAAAAAATAAATTTATTCTTATTAAATAGCAAAAGGTTATTATTATATTAAAATATACACATATAATTTTATAACACTCAGCTGATCGTTACAAGAATAAAGCTCTGGTTTGTGAGATGCATTAATTGACTTTCAATTACAGTTACACTCCAATTAAAAAATAAATTTAAAAAAATGAGCAATGAAACTTGAAAACAATAAAACAAAAGTCAGTGTCCCCATCATCATAGAGATTGCAAGTGGGCATCTGTAAAAATAAGTTCTCAGTTCACCGAAAACAGGTAGCTAGGAGGATTGTCCCCAGGGCGTAGCTTGCCGCCCCGACCTGGCCTGGGCCTCCCGGTCCACTTCACCTCTGCCATCCACTCCCCTGCTCACTCTGTTCAAGATCCAGCAGCTTTCTTTTCATCCCTCCAGCCCCTCAGGTTTCCCCCGGCTGCTGGGGTTGGAGGGGTCTTGACCCTTCCCGTTGCCTCTGCCAGATACAGTCCCCAGCTCTGCACTTGGTCAGTCACGTCATTTAAATCTCAGTTCAAATGTCAGTTTCTTAGGGAGGCTCACTCTGATCACCCGTCTAAGAGGCCAGTCCCCAACTCCACCACATTCTATTGCCCAGGTGGGAGTCTTTGTGGTCTTATCACTCTACAATGTCGTACTTATGCATTTGTTTGAAGGGCTTCCTGTCTGCACCCCTAGCTTAAGGTCCACGACCCCGAGGGTTAATGCTTGGTTCCAGCTAATGAATTCACCATTGTTTGGCGTGTAGTGACTTCCTAATAAACACTTGAATCAATAATGATTGCAAACAGGAAAAGGGGATTCCTGTAGCCCACATATCGCATGTACAGGACAACGACAGCTGGGCAGGAGAGACACAGCAGTCACAGTGCGGGTTTCAGCCATGAAAAATGTCCCCACTGTTTTGTTCAGATCCTGAGAGAAAGTGGTATAACCTTGTAATTCCTTGGTAAGGACATCCATTTCACAGTTGTCATTAACTTAGTTTAGGTCTGGAATCACTGCTGATGGTTCGCCTAGCTAATGGTTCACCTAGCTAATGATTCGCCTAGCTTACAGCTTGACCACTGGAAGCAAATGAACATGAGATGAGATAGACATTCACACAAACTGGTCTGCATTCCATGAGAACTACAAAAATAGCACATGAAACGTTCCTATTTAAAATGGCGTGGCCCCGGAACTCCCCAGATAACCAGGGTTTCAGACTCATATGGTAGTCACTTTCTTGCTGTTCGGTCGGTAAGTTGTGTCCAACTCTTTGGGCCCCATGGACTGCAGCACGCCAGCCTCCCCGTCCTTCACTGTCTCCTGGAGCTTTGCTCAGATTCATGTCCACTGAGATGGCGATGCTATCTAGCCATCTCATCCCCTGCCGCCCCGTCTCCTGTTCCTTCAGTCTTCGTCAGCATCAGGGTCTTTACCAAGAGTCGACTCTCTGCATCAGGTGGCCCAAGTATTGGAGCTTCAGCATCAGTCCTTTCAGTGGATATTCAGGGTTGAATCACGAGGTAGTCATTAGCTGGGAAGATGTGACTCGGTAGGTAGAAAGGTTTATAAGATCACATGTTGGTAGCCAGTGTCTCTGAGAATAAGATTTCCTATTCTAAATGGAATGGTATTCTAAGAGGAGATGGTAAAATGCAAATGACTGAGTATCAAATTTTAGTATAAAAGCTGCTGGGTATACAGAGAAATGAGAAGGAAAAAGGAAGCTGGAATTAGAAGATTCTAAAATTATAATTGTCACAAGCTTAGGGGAGAAAATTAGCCGTCTTACCAGACACTGCAGTTCAGAGAAAGCTTGTAAACTAGATTTATGGGAAAGCAACCTCAACATAGACAAAAAATAAACAGAAAAGGGCAAAGTCAAGCACCGCTTGTAACTAACCTTGGAGAGATCAGCTCTTTGATGGATTAAGTAGCCGACCTAGAGTACGTGTCTGTCTAGTGATGATTAACTACTGAATCGAAAACAAATTTATGTGTAGTTTAGGACACCCATTTGCAAGAGCAACATATATTAAAACTTTTATAGAATAACCCTTTACATGAAAGTCAAATAAGGAAAACTTTTTCTTCCCGTCAATGAAGTCTGCGGGGATGGTTCAAAATCGTTAGACAGCTTGCTTTCTTTCAAAAATCTTATGAATAGTTTAAAAATTGTTTCATAAATACCAAAAATAAGACAATATCATCTACAATCCAATTTCCCTACTATTCAACTGACTTCATTGCCTGGGCAATGTTCCTCTCTTTGTTTTATGCATGTAAAATATTATACAGTTATGATAATAGCTATCAAAAATAATCTTATATTCTGTATATTCCTACTGCATCACAGACATTCTTACATTGCTGTATTGTCTTTATTGTTCTCATTTTTTATGACAACTGAAGAATTCATATCACCAGTGCATGACTGTTCGTTTTTGTATTTTTTCCTAATTTTTCTTTATTAAAATATTATTGAAGTTTTATATTGTTTTTGAAGGGAAAACATTTTAAATTTATTGTTTTATTACAGACTAGTTTGAAAGTAAAATCAACACAAGAAGAGAATTACTCGAAAAAGTTGTGCTGAAAACACCCATGTTTTATTTATGTGCATCTTCAATTTCATGTCATAAAAAAGTGTGGAGAGAACGGTGCATTCTGTACATTCCACGAACATTACGCCCGACACGCTCTGCTTCTAATCAGTGATGTTTTGGACCCTCTCTACACACACTGTGCCTCACACCTGTTTTCTTCAGGTGATTCTCTGTACTCTGAGACCAGTGCTTTAATGGCCTTGGGTCCTGGTGCGTTACCTGCCTCCCCCACCGAAATGCAAGTGCACGAGGGCAGGGACCTGGCCTGCCCGGTGCCGGCTCTGCAAGGCCGCGGTGGTGCCGGATGCAGACGGGTCCCCAGTCAGTAACTGGATGAATGCCCAAGTGAAAGTCACAGGGGCTGCAGAGTCAGTGCAGAGCCAAGGTTTTGTTTGTTGGTTTTTTGTTTGTAATGTTTACTGGGGTATAGTTGATTTGAAATGTGGAATTCTGATATACAGCAAAGTGAATCAATTATACGTACATATATGTGCATATATAAAGAAAGCTGAGCACCGAAGAATTGATGCTTTTGAACTGTGGTATTGGAGAAGGCTCTTGAGAGTCCCTTGGACAGCAAGGAGATCCAACCAGTCCATCCTAAAGGAAATCAGTCCTAAAATATTCACTGGAAGGTCTGATGCTGAAGCTGAAGCTCCAATAGCTTGACCACATGATGTGAAGAGCTGACTCATTGGAAAAGACCCTGATGCTTGGAAAGATTGAAGGCAGGAGGATAAGGGGACGACAGAGGATGAGATGGTTGGATGGCATCACCGACTCCATGGACATGAGTTTGAGTGGACTCCAGGAGTTGGTGGTGATGGACAGGGAGGCTTGGCGTGCTGTGGTCCATGGGATTGCAAAGAGTCAGACACGACTGTGCTACTGAACTGAACTGATACGTATATCCCCACTCCTTTTTAGCTCCTCTTCCCATGTCGGTCACTGCAGACTGTTGAGAAGAGTCCCCTGTGCAGGGCCTCATGCTGAATCCCAGAGCTCTGGCCCCAGAGCTCTTCTCTGATACACAGCGGGAGGATGACCCCCGTGCCACCTTCCTTTCTGCTGTTCCCTCAGTGGCATAGTGCACGTTTCTTAAAAGGTCTGTAACTTCTCGTGGTTTCAAGGGACTCTACAGTAAATCTTCCCAGCCACTCCAGAGAAAGGGAAATTTAGATTCCCAATATCTAGCAACTAAGAGCAGGGATGGATGCTTAGCTGTTCTCAACTATAAATATCACAAAACACTATTTTATGACATTGTTTTATAATATAGCGGTGTGAGCTTTGAAGTCACTTGGCAGATGACATAATGTCAATTCTGTGAATTCCCAGCTGCATACCTTGTACGAATCACTTCCTTCTTTCTCCCTAAGGTTCCTCTCCTGCAAAATGGGGGAAAATAATAATGCTCTTTCAGATGATTGTGGTGAGAACTGAGGATTAGGTAAATTGATATAAAAACAGCTATACAAGTCTATGTCTTACATTTGCTTATATTTGGAGTACTGATTTTGTATGTAGAAAACATTCCATAAATATCACCTGTTATCGTCAGCAGCATCATATAATGGTCACTCTTTTTTTTTCTGTTGCAAATCTAATTAACTTTCCACTTGTGGGATTAAAATACTTGAGTTCACAAAGTATTTCCTTTACATAAATTGGACACATTCAAGGCTGTTCTTTGACTGTTCCTCTCATTTGCATTATACTCTGTGTCTTGCCTGAGAGAGAGAAGGATGACCAATATCTTGGTGGAAATGGTGCATAACTGTGGCTTTGAACATGCAAATGCATCATTCATGAGAATGTCATTCATCATGTGTGCTCAGCAGGGGTGGAGGGGTGTGGGTGTTAAGTGCTGCTGCTTTTGACTAGAAAAACCCCAGGGGCCAAATTATGTAAATTCCTACTGCACTCAGGATAGTAGCCTGCCAACCAGTGGACATAATAAATGTTGTTGATGTTGTAATGAAGATGCTTAAGTTTCTGATAAAATGACTTCTTTCTTCAGATGATTGCTTTAGGCCCAAAGACTTTCCTTGAAGGTGAAGGGGATTTATGTTTGTACCTAGACTCATAAATTAAGTGCAAAAAAAAAAACCAAAAAACAAAAAAACCCACCCATGGCACAGACACTTCTCTAAGATATAGGGGCGTTCATAGGCTGTAGCACATTCTTTCTCACAGGCAGCACCTGCTAGAAATCTTTTAGTAAGAAACATGACTTATCACACTGACTCTCTGCCCACCTTTTCAGATTTTTTTTTTCTTTTCTTCCAAATACTTGTCAAGTAATGATGGGCTGGTAAAATCTGCACGTGTAATTCTGGTCAAGAAGATAATCCATTCTGTATGGATATAATCCCATACCAAAGGTTAAAAATGTCATCTACAATAGCTTCACTATAGACAGAGTGGCCGGGATCAGCTCTGCTGCAGTAGCATGCTTCAGAACCTCAGTGGTTTAACCATAAGAGTGTATTTCCTACCCATGCAAATTCCATTCTAGTCTGTGTCTCTTCATGGCCACTGCCTTGAAATGCTGACTCAGAGGTTCAGATCCTTATGCTTTTGATCCCACATCTCCTCATTTGTGGCCACTACTGGGGGAGAGATGGAGCCCATGGGGTTCACATCCGTTCTGTGGTGCCTTGGTTTATTGACAACCACAGACCAAAGCTGTGGTCTCAAGAAAAGTGGAAAAGGTTGGTGGGGGGGGTGGTATTACAAACATTTATGATCCTTAAGAGTATAAAGACACAGTTATCAAAACATATTCTGAGAAATGTCAGGGCTGTAAGATATCCTGAGGGCCTTCCCAGGTGGCTTGGTGGTAAAGAATCTGCCTGCCAAAGCAAGAGGCCCGGGAAGTGCAGGTTCAATCCCTGGGTTGGAAGATCCCCTAGAGAAGGCAATGGCAACCCACTTCAGTATTCTTGCCTGGAGAATCCTATGGATAAAGGAGACGGGCAGGGTACAGTCCATGGGGTTGCAAAGAGTTGGAAGAAAATTTAAAGGACCAGAGGCATCCAGTTAACTAAGACACTATGGCTAATGTGACTCTCTAATTTCCCTACTTAGAAATTCTCCATGCACATTAGGCTGTTGTCAGCTCTGAGAAACCATTCTACAAATAGGCATGATTATCTTTGTTTAATGCAGTTTTATTTTTCAAACTCGATTGACCATAGAATAATTCTTTTCACAACATCCATGAACCTAATGTCCCCTTGAACTCACTTTAGGCAAATATTCCATTAGCCATCTTGAAATACTAAAGTGCAAAGCCTACTGGGCACTTTGTACATATTTATTGTCAGAATATTACATGAATGAATGCAGAGTCACTTTTCAGAGTCAGGGACACCCATTGAATCAAATTGTCCCAGAACCGAAGTTCTACCTGACACCAGCCCTAAAGCTGAAAAATAAGAACCCTAGGTGAGGCAACTACCTTTTGCTTATAAGATGCTACACACCGGTTATGAGGGGCTTGTTGGCGTTTTTTCCCCTTTGATGACTTGAGTGGTTTTTTCTGTGTGTCATCAGCCACAGCTCATTTGCCCAAGATTTCACAGTGAAATCATCAGGGTGTTTTGCTCAGCATGTGCCGTCAATCCCACACTTCCCTCTGCATGGGACTTTAGGAAAAGAAAACAAACCCCTCCTTGTGATGGAGAGAATTGAAATTGTATGTTGTATAAGCTGTGCTGTAGATGGAGTTCCATGTTGAAAACCTTGAAGGCTCATCATAGGGAGACGCGGCAACAGAGACTGAGCTAGTGTTCCCGTTGCACGCCATGCAGTGCAGTGAGGTTCTGAGCACTGCTCAGGCAGATGGAGAAGGAAATGGCAACCCACTCCAGTGAATCCCAGGGACCGGGGAGCCTAGTGGGCTGCCATCTATGGGGTCGCACAGAGTCAGACACGACTGATGCGACTTAGCAGCAGCAGCAGCAGCAGCAGGCGTTGGGACAGCAGCTGACGGTTTGCCTTGAGTCCAGAGACTGGCTGGTTGTTGGCAGCAAACCACAGAATCTCGTTGGAGAAAACAATATGGAACCAACCCTCTCTGCCATGTGATTTTCTGTAATTCAGAAGGGTGGTTATGGTGAATGATAACACACAGAGGAAAGATTAAATATAATACAGTGTTCACACTCTGCATCAGAAGTTATTGCTTCTGGCACGATGGAGGCGGGTGGCTGGCGCTGGCCATTGCCAGGAGGTGTTCCGTGAGTAAGTGATACTGAGGAATAGAGTCGTCTGTGGGGAAAATGACAGTAATGAGCTGCTTGTAATGCTGTGCAAACTCAATGAATTTGATTAAACACAGATTGCGGAACCGTTTCCTGGACGACCATTGGACATAATCGTTTGTGCTGAGACGTGCTCGCTCCTGGCGGTGGCAGATCCGACAGGGAAACCACCGTTTCTGCTGCCAGCTTACTGAGCATCTTGACAAAGAGGGTGACCGAGGAAAGAGCACTAGCCCTGCCCTCCCGGCCCCCAAGGTCAGCGGGTCTCCAGGCACGAGAAGGTTTTCTAGGCGGGGCAAGGGGAACAGGATGACACACCTTCCTGGCCCCGGAGACAAATGCAGGTAAAGCTTTTGTGAGATCTTATCCTGTATTCTCAGTGACCACACTACCTTCGTAGATTAAGGTATATACGATACAGCTTCTTTAGTGTGGATTAGGTGGAAACAGTGGTCACAGAGCAGTTGTTTGTAGGAAGTTTGCACTCTCCAGTGGAAGACGAAAATGGAAAGAGATCAGAATGGGGGTGCATCTAGATGCCCCAGGCGGCGCGCCAGGCCCGCAGAGTCAGCTCTGGACACTTCCTTACCGCTCATGACGACACAGATGCAGAAACTGAGAGCGATCGTGTAGAAATGTAACCATTTGACAGTCACACTGAACCTCACGTGGAACAGATGGATTTTGTATGATTTGTGCCGCTTTGAATTTTTACTTTTCTGGTAAGGTAAGTCTTTTTTATTATACTTTACAAAAGTTCTCCCCAAATGGGTTGGGAATTTCCCCACAGACAGTTTAAGAATCGGGGCTTCCCTGGTGGCTCAGCTGGTAAAGAACCTACCTGCAATGCAGGAGACCACCTGAAAGGCAGGAGACCCAGGTTTAATCCCTGGGTGGGGAAGGTCCCCTGGAGAAGGAAATGGCAACCCACTCAAGTATTCTTGTCTGGGAAATCCCATGGACAGAGGAGCCTGGTGGGCTACAGTCCATGGAGTTCCAAAGAATCAGACATAACTTAGCAACTAAACCACCACCACCAGTTTAAGAATCAATGAATTGGAGTTGCAGGGGAAGATTTAGTCTGCATTTCTTAGAAGATTCATGGTTTTTAAGAACAATACTAGGATGTCTGCTGCTGCTGCTGCTGCTAAGTCGCTTTAGTCGTGTCCAACTCTGTGCGACCCCATAGACGGCAGCCCACCAGGATCCCCCATCCCTGGGATTCTCCAGGCAAGAACACTGGAGTGGGTTGCCATTTCCTTCTCCAATGCATGGAAGTGAAAAGTGAAGTCGCTCAGTCATGTCCGACCCTTAGCAACCTCATGGACTGCAGCCTACCAGGCTCCTCCATCCGTGGGATTTTCCAGGCAAGAGTACTGGAGTGGGGTGCCATTGCCTTCTCCGACTAAGATGTCTACCTTTTGGTTTTCTCAACATTTGATAAGCAGATTACATCATTATTAAATAACTGGATATACCAGGAACCTCTCACATAAACTACTGCAAAATAAATAAAATATTTAGATAATCTGTACCAACCTATTTGCACGTTGCACAAGGAGAATGATCAATTAAGTTCAATATTGTAGAAAATGAATGGGACCCCCTGGTGGTTCAGTGGTTAAGAATCTGCCTGCGGACACAGGGGACATGGGTTCCATCCCTGGTCCAGGAAGATCCCACATGCCGTGGGGCAGCTGAGCCCGTGCACCATTACTACCAACGCCCGCATCCCTAGAGCCTGTGCCCTCCAGCAAGAGAAGCCAGTACAGTGAGAAGCCCGCACTCAACAGCAAAGAGTAGCCTCATTTCGCTGCAACTGGAGAAAGCTCCAATGGCACCCCACTCCAGTACTCTTGCCTGGAAAATCCCATGGACGGAGGAGCCTGGTGGGCTGCAGTCCATGGGGTCGCTAAGAGTCGGACACGACTGAGCACTTCACTTTCACTTTTCACTTTCATGCATTGGAGAAGGAAATGGCAACCCACTCCAGTTTCTTGCTTGGAGAATCCCAGGGACGGGGGAGCCTGGTGGGCTGCCATCTATGGGGTTGCACAGAGTCAGACACGACTGAAGCGACTTAGCAGCAGCAGAGAAAGCTCACATGTAGCAAGGGAGACCCAGCTCAGTCACAAATAAATGAATAAATATTTTTTAAAAAAGAATGAATGGGTCAGGTGACAGCCAGCCTTGCTTCTTTCCTGTATGCAGTTTATGCAGCAAATATTTGTTAAGTATTAGCCATGTTGCAGACATGGTTCCAACTGCTGAGGCTGAGCAAGTGAATAAAAATTGTCGAGGCTCCTGCTACAGGAAATTTATATACAACTGGGGCTAATCTGAGACGGAATAGTTATAATTAAAAAGTAAATATTGTGATCAGTTTACACGTCTCAAGATATCAAGTGTGCGGCTGTAGTCCCCAGTTTGTAGGAGCTATAAACTTAGAAATAATTGCAAATAAACACATTGAAGGCAGTAAAAAGGAATGAGATTACCAAAGGAAAGAGTACGCATAGAGAAAAGGGCTATGGAATGAGATCTGAGACACTGAGGCACGAGGAAGTTATAGAATAGAGGAGAAATTGGCAAAGGAGACTGAGAAGGAGGGAGCAGCAGCCAGGAGTGTGGGGTTTTGGAACCAGGAGAAGACAGCGGCCCAGAGAGGAAGGGCGCGTCAGCTGTGTCAGACGCTGCTGGGGTCACGGACAGGACCTTCCGATTCAGAAAGTGACAGCGGAAGGCGCTCCGTCGTGTCCGACTCTTAGCGGCCCCATGGACGATACAGTCCATGGAATTCTTTAGGCCAGAACACAGGAGTAGGTAGCCTATCCCTTCGCCAGCGGATCCTCCCCTCCCAGGAATCGAACCTGCATCTCCTGCACTGCAGGCGGATTCTTTACCAACTGAGCTCTCAGGGAAGCCCTTGGATTCAGAAATGCGGCACTTATGGATGACCAAGTAACGAGGCAGTTGTGTGCAGAATGACAGAGACAAAGTCCGATGGAGGTAAGTTGGGAAAGAGCCCAGCCAGAGACGAATCGGAGAGGGGGACAGAAACAAGTCTCTTCAGGAGTTAGTACCCCAAGGGGGCGGGCCAATCGCCAGCGGCAGAAGGGGAGTCAAGAGACTTGATGTAAATTCTAAGAGCACTTCTTCGGGGAAAACATCAAGTAAGTAAGAGGTCATAAAGAGGGAAGGCACACTCCAGAGTGGACTCACTGAGCTAATTTGGGAGCAGAAGTAATGGAGCCGCTGGACATAAACGGCTCGCGGCAGAGAACCCTCTGAAGCAAGAGCAGGAGCTGAGGGATGAATCGCTTGTCTGATTTCGGGGGCTACACTTTTTACGTTCTGTAACCGGTCGTTACCAGGCAAATCGCACAGACGTGTGTTTGCAAATGCAAACTCCTCCGTAATCTCACTGAGCAATTTGTACAATCACACATTTCTTCACTCACGTGATTAATACCGATACTTAAGTACTAAATTGATCGGCTCTCTTGCTTACAAGCTCTTCACAGTTCAGCTGCAGTTAGGAACCGGCAGAGACAGTTCTCTAAGGGAAGGGGTGCAGGGCAACTTTCTGTCCTCTCTTCCGTCCTCGGTTTTGCACTGACGTGTATTAACTAAAGTAGGAGGAGGAGCAGCAATACACTTTTCATTTTTTTGCCTTTCAGAACGTTTTATCCTAATGAAGGAATAGTAAAATATATCACATAATTATTCTATATTTATTCTATAATATGTTATAATACAATATTACTTTAACAAAAATATAAATATATAAACTATGTAAATGCAATTATATTTATATAATACAAATACAAAAATATTAAAAATACAAAACATTATATATATCTGCCAAATGTGTGTATATATGTGTATATACTACATGAATATAATATAAAATGTATTTATTTATACATATTTATAAACTATATATGCACACATATACACGCCTTTGACAAATACATAATACTTTATATTTTTCAGTATTCTTTGTATTTATATTCTACATTTTGTCAGTTTGCATGCAGGTATGCTCAGTCACTCAGTCGGGTCTGGCTCTTTGGACCCCATGGACTGTAGCCCGCCAGGCTCCTCTGTCCCTGGGATTTCCCAGGCAGGAATACTGGAGTGGGTTGCCATTCCCCCCCAGGGGATCTTCCCGACCCAGGGATGGAAGCTGCATCTCCTGTGTCTCCTTCATTGGCAGGTGGATTCTTTACCACTTGAGCCACCTGGGAAGCCCCTTCGGAAGTTTATACGTTGCTATATTTTGTACATAATATATAGTAATTTCTATATCATGGTACCCACTTATATATTACCATCTCAGAGGCATAATGCAAAAGGAAGACTTTGGTCAGCTGTCGCGTCGTTCATTGCAGATACACCTGGTCAGTGGATGGTTTATTCAGTCGTGCTGGGTCCCAGACTTCTTCCCTCTTGTGACATTGCCCTCCTGTGGAGTCTTGGGTAAAGCATGTCTTCTTAACTGCTTTGGCCTAGCAGTGGCCTATATCCCTTCTACTCACATTCCATCAGTGAGAAGTATCTGTACGGCACCTCTTAGATGCAAGAAGCCTTGGGGACTACAGATATATTTACTCTCATCAGCCCTTTGAACACAACTCTCTGCTATGCAAGGAAACCGTGCCACTCTGGGAGCCGGCCAGCTATCTACTACAGGAATGAGCATTTCAAGGTCAAAGGCAGTCACTTCAACATATGGTGCTCTTTGCCTACACGGTATTTGAAAGAATTCAGAGTTCTTCTCTAGTAGTCATGTGTGGATGTGAATTGGACCATAAAGAAGGCTGAGCACCAAAGAATTGATGCTTTTGAACTGTGGCGTTGGAGAAGACTGTTGAGAGTCCCTTGGACAGCTAAGAGATCAAACCAATCCATCCTAAAGGAAATCAACCCTGAATATTCACTGGAATGACTGATGCTGAAGCTGAAGCTCCGATACTTTGGCTACCTGATGTGAAGAGCTGACTCATTGGAAAAGCCTCTGATGCTGGGAAAGACTGAGGGCAGGAGGAGAAGGGGGAGACAGAAGATGAGATGGTTAAATGGCATCACCGACTCAATCAATGGTCATGAATCTGAGCAAACTCTGGGAGATAGTGAAGGACAGAGGAGCCTGATGGTGCTGCAGTTCATGGGGTCACAGAGAGTCAGACATGACTTAGTGACTGAGCAGCAGCAGAGTTCTTCTATACTGAGAAATTAAAAAATAAAACACAAAAACTGTCCTACTATAACTCAATCTTTGATAAATAAGAGCCTCTGAATAGCATTTAAGTGAGAAAATTTGGGAGTTTTTTCTTTCTTTTTTTGTCATGTAGAATTTATTAACCTGGAAATCTGAACATGAACTATGAATCTTGTCATAACCTATACTTCACAACTAGCACTAATTATATATTTGGACTGAAAGGCGTTTATTACTTTCTTATTTACAAGATCACATCAGTGACTAGCGGCAATGATGAAGAACAGTTGACATCGGTGCCATTCAAAAGAGTATATAACAGGAAAAATAATGTCCTGAGACGGCCGCTCAAACCAAACTCGAGCTGAAGGCTAGGGAAATGATCATTCCTCATCATAATTGTAACATATAAAACATTAAATGATTTCTTCATTATGACATTTTAATCACATCACATACTCTTCATATAGAAATAGTTCTCTGAATTTTTGTGAATTCTTTATACCATTACATATACATTTATTGTATATAATATTTGTACATTTAACACAACATTTGGTTTGTGTTTTTCATTTTTGGTTTTGGTGAATTCTTTTCTTCTTTTGAAAGTGTAATATCTGAACTGAGGGCTATGCCCACAAGAGGCAGAACATTAGGATCTCAGCGAGCCTGCTCTGCACAGTGAACTGGATTCCTCGTATTAAAGCTTCAGGTGTCACTTTGCTCTTTTTTTGACTCAGTGCATATTGAGGTCTCCGAAAATAGATAGCCACAATGAAGGTTCAAGGTAGATAGCAAGTTAAAATGGAAAAGAATTCTTGCTTTTAAAATAATCTTTGGGAAGACACATATGAAATTTAGAAACAAAGTAGATCATTTTTCACTGAACTCCTTCCCTGCCCCTGCACCATTTATAAAATCTACATCGCCACCATCAGTTTATTGAAAAGTCATCTCATAAGAAATATCATAAGAATACACATTTGGAGAAAGAAAAAAAAAAAAGGCTTTTCCTTTATCACTGAGATGAGCAGAGTGCAAAAGTATACTTATAAATAAATTGTAAGGAAACCAGCTAGACCTTACAACCTTTAAAATATCTCAACCTCCTCAAAATGTCATGAAGTTGTAAGTGCAACTTGAAGGGGTATTTCACAAATATTTTTAACATCCAATTAAATTAATTTATGAAGTGTAAAATCGTGCTGATTGTGTCAGAACGCTGCTCCACCTTCCGTCACCCAATTTGCTGCCGTAGGAGACTTGTCTGAGCAGGGTCATCACGCTCCTTTGTCCTTTGACTGAAGGATGTTTGGCCAGTTGGAGCATCAGCAGATGGTCGTGGAGGAGGAGAAGCATGAAGGTGTGGTGTTACTGCATCTGGACCATCTGCACAAGGTTGTCTCAGGCTGAACTTTTTGAAAACTGATTTGGCAATAAGATTAAAAGGTTGAAAGGAGACATTTGGGTGAAATCGTTAGAGTCTACAGGAGTCTGTAACAAGTGGAGCAAAGAGGAAGAGTTGATAGAAAGTGATCAAAAGAGCTGCACGCCTGGGGTAGGAGAAGCAGTCTGTCAGGCAGGACTGGGAGGGATGTGTGGCATATTACTCCAGACGGCAGGCAGGAAGGGCAGAGGTGGCGCCCACGGTCGTCTGGAAGTCACCATGAGAAGCAGTCTGCAGAAGAAAACAGCTTCCATTTGGATAAAAACAAATGTCATTTCTGCCAGTTTGACATTAAGATGAACTTGAGGAGCAGACGTGAAGGTGGATCATGGTGAAGAGGGTGGAGCTGGGATCTAGACTCGGGAAAGGGAAAGGTCCAGAAGAGAATTGTTGAATCACAATTGAATTGTTTCACACACAGGAAATGAGACTAGGGTGAACGCTCACTCACAGGAAGAGGGGAAATGAGAAGACTGAGGCATGAAGGTGGAGTTAAACATAATTAAGTGTAGAGAGGATTTAGTGCGCGCCTGCTTCAGAGCAAGTGTGTTTAATAAAAACTTGGCTATCGTTGAAGTCACTGTTAGTGCTGAGTTAAAGCGAGTCAGGACGATGAAATGCTATGCATGTGATGAGGCTTTAAGCAATGATTTTGCTAGTTTTAAGTGCTATAACACTGGGATATACAGAGAAAGGTATAGAGAGGTGGCGAAAAAAATAGGTTAAGAGAGAGTCTGCTCTCTGGCTGTCCTCAAATCGTTTTGACTTTCTGGTCCGTATTCATCTTTTGCATCCCTTCCAGTGGACTGTGGAAGGCTGCGTGACTCGCCCTGAGCGTCAGCACAGTTTGCGTTTTGGGAGCAGGGGCCGCGCGCAGGCTGCCTGGGCTTCACTTCTCACCAGTGCTGTGAGGCTGGACAAATGCTCAGTCTTTCTGTGCCTCCATTTTCTTCTGTAAAATGGAGTCATGATATCATCTACTTCTGTTTTGGAAATGAGTTGAGTACTTGAGTAGTTCCTCTTTGCACCGTGCCAGATCTCCGTTTCAGTGTGCGGGCTTCTCTCTCCGGTTGGAACGCACGGGTGTAGTTGCCGCGTGTCGTGTGGGATCTTCCTTCCCCAGCCAGGGGTCGAACCACACCCCTGCCGTAGAAGGTCGTTTCCTGACTGCTGGACCGCCAGAGAAGTCCCAAGTTAGATACTTTGAAAGCACCCCTCCTGGTATAGCTTGTAAAGTTTAGCTAATACAGTATCTCTTGGGTTTTGCTTCCACGTGGTTATACATCCCCGTTCTCATCTCACTTTCTGCATCTGTTTTACTCTGGTATCCCTGTTGCTCCAGACCTGGATATCGTTATAACTGGTGCAGCTGAAGTATTGGAGTAAATCTGAGGAAGACAGCACAGTGAAAAGCATAACGGGCATCAGCTTGCCTTGAATAAGAGTCTTCTGGAGCCGAGGTTCTGGCCATCCTGACTGCAGGAATTTGTGTAGTTCTCTGTCTCACTAAGGACGGGTTCCGCCACTGCAATAATATTCTCAAATCTGTGTTACTCTCTCTGTCTGGGCTAAGAGACATACCGTGATAAGGTGTAGGGAAGTTAAATAAACTGTCTGTATTTTAAAAAACAAATCAGTGAAACAGAAATTGGCAATTAGCATAAGAATCAAAATCAGTTCTGGAATATAAAACCTTAGGATCCTCCCAGCGTACCCGGGAACCCTGCAGCAACAGCAGCACATTCACCAGTCCCAGACGTGGTTTGGCACAGTTTGAAGCATCCATAAACAACTTCAAAGTCTCTTCCACACTCTTCCGACTAAGTGAAACTAAAATTGCTCTTTTAAAACAAAAGCCCTGCATATGATATAAATCAGAGGTAGTGCATGACGGCCCTCACCTTCTGACGACAACTGTGTTGTCTGTAAGTGTGATTTGGTACAAATACGGAATTCAAATGCTTTGAAGAGGTAAGTGTTAGCCAAGAACCCCACCACCCCCAATCTTTAAAGCAGTCTAATGTGTGCATGTGCGTGTGTGTGTGTGTGTGTTCCAGAATCTGTGGCTGTTTGAGTTTGTAACTTAGTAGGCACCAAAGAAGGGGCTTTCCCAGTGGCTCAGACTATAAAGAATCTGCCTGCAATGCAAAGACGCATTTTGACTATCTTTATTGGATTGTTATATACCCACATTATTGAGGAGAATGTGCCAATTTCAAGTCTAGACAACTAATTTATTCAAAAGACATTAAAAGTTTACATTGAAACTTTCATTGACAGTATGATGTCATTGATGTTTTATTTCCTGTATCTCCAGTGTCAGAAATATTGTCACTTTGCATTTACAAATGTAGAACCCACCTGACACGCTCAGGGAAAGGAACATGAAAGGCTTTTGTTTAGTGGCCCAAAACCTAGATAGATACAATTTTGTTCTTGTCAATCATACCTCAATAAAGCTGGTGAAAAAAAAGAATCTGGGCTTTCATAAAATCCAATAGACTCATTTACCCCTATTCTTGTCAAAGGCATATTTTCATAAACATTCCCACACTCTAAATCTTGGAGGAGCAGAATATTAACTAGTTCTATTTTTTTTCTAATCACTGGCTCATTTAACATGAAAAAGTAAATGACATTCATATTTTTTATACTGCTTTTTCACTAAAACTGTAAAAGAAAAAGGCCTTAGGTATCATAATGTGCAGCAGGAATGATTAGATGGATGCAAATATTCACTTAATCACCGAGGAAAACCACTTTGGAGTCTGCATGGCCCTCCTTATAGTGGCAGTAAAGACCATGGATATTTTGGCATAAATTTTTCACTTAAGGCGTTAACGAGATGCACAGTGGATGGCCAGTCTTTCATTTCTGGATTAAAAGGTGATCTGTGCTATGGTTCTGTTTATCCAAAGAAAGACTTAAAAAGCGTTGTTCAGTTGCTAAGTCTTGTCCGACTCTTTGGCCGCACGCCAGGCTCCTCTGTTCTCCACTGTCTCCTGGAGTTTGCTCAAATTCATGCCCACTGAGTTGGTGATGCTGTCTCACCATATCATCCTCTATCATCCCTTTCTCCTTTTGCCTTCAATCTTTCCCAGCATCAGAGTCTTTTCCAATGAGTCAGCTCTTCACATCAGGTGGCCAAAATTTTGGAGCTTCAGCATCAGTCCTTCCAATGAATATTCAGGGTTGATTTTCTTTAGGATTGACTTTTAAATAATACTTTTCTGATGAATTTTTGTTTAATAGGTGACTAAGAAAACAACATAAAGCCACCCAGTAGCTGAAATATAATCACTGATAAGCACAGAGTGCTTGCTGTTATTTTTGGTTAGGCTCCAGACAGACAGATTCTGTGATGGAGATAAAAAGAAACTTATCACAGTGTCCTCCTAGGAAGGAAGAGGGTAACTGAGAAGAAGAGATGGGTTGTGATGAGCCACGGTGAAGGTCTAGGCCAGCCTCATGGGGCCTCTGCAGTTGAACTGGGCTTTTATATTTCTCTCCTGACAAATCCTTGCATGTGGGCTGCCTGGGAAGGAGCTGTCACCTTGAAAGTGAAAATCGCTCAGTTGTGTCCGACTCTTTGCCACCCCACGGACTGTAGAGTCCATGGAATTCTCCAGGCCAGAGCACTGGAGTGGGTAGCCTTTCCCTTCTCCAGGGGAGCTTCCCAACCCAGGGATCAAACCCAGGTCTCCTACATTGCAGGCAGATTCTTTACCAGCTGAGCCCCCAGGGCAGCTGGGCAAGGCAAATTCTTTCACTTCAAACAGCCTCTAAATATCTGGGTTTCTTCCTCTCCCTCCCGTGTCTCTACCGAGGCAGCCAGCTACAGGTCCCTGGGGCGGATGACAAGAGGAATCGCTACCACGTGGTACCTTGGGCCGGGTTCTTCCTCCCAGGCACCCAGCCTCTTCTTCAGCCAAAGGATCCCTCCTTTGAGCTGGCTTTCTTGCTGAAGCTGGGGAAGGACTGTGAGGTTTTATTGAGGCACCTTCTCTCAGCTCCCGGGGCTCTGTGCATCTGCTGATGGTGTGTACACCGTGGCACACTTGGGAAGGTACACTCAGTCACCTGGTGGTGTCCAACTCCTTGTGACACTGTGGACTTCAGCCCTCCAGGCTCCTCTGTCCATGGAATTTTCAAGGCAGGAACACCGGAGTGGGTTGGGTTTCCTCCTCTGGGGGATCTTCCCAACCCAGGGGTTGCGCCTGCATCTCCTGCGTTGGAAGCTGGGTTCTTTACCACTGAGCCGCCTGAGAAGGGCTTCTCATCAGTGTGGCTGCAGGGACAAGCTCTATTCACGGTCCCCCTCACTCTCTGGGTCTGGCCCTCTGGCTGCCCCGCTGACCTGCCACTCATTTCACCTGGCCTCTCTAGTTTTAGGGTCCCACTATTCCTGTCTTTACTGACTCCGCGGAATAATGGCATCTCCCACCATTAGCTGTGGTCTAGAGAGAATGGGCTTCCCTGGGGGCTCAGAGGGTAAAGAATCTGCCTGCAGTGCGGGAGACCTGGGCTTCCTTCCTGGGTGGGGAAGATCCCCTGGAGGAGGAAGTGGCAATCAGTCCAGTGTTCTTACCCGGGAAGTCCCTTGGACAGAGGAGCCTGGCGGGCTGCAGTCCACAGGGTTGCAAAGAGCGGGACACAACTGAGCGGCTAACACTCACAGAGAACGGGCACTGAACTTTGTTCCGAGGGTGTTTCTCTCAGCACACCTCCCCCAGCGCCTGGCAAAGCGCTTGTGTTTCTCGGCTCCCATGGAACAGAGTTATCGAGTGTGTTTTCCAGGCTCAGAGAATGTGCCTTTTAGCCTGCTCCTCCAGCATCGGCCCTGGCCTGGGGCGCGCCCACCTCACTTGCTCTGTGCCTCGGCTGCTCCTAGCTGCTCCCCTGGCCGTGTGTGCTGGGCATGGTTGTACCATCTCTGCTAGTTTTCCGTGCATAACAAAGTGAGCCGTTTGAAACAGCCCCCACCTGTCACCAGTTTCTTCCTTCAGAAGCCCAAGTGGGCTGCGTTGGGCCAGCGGCAGGACCACCTCGGCTGATGCCAGATGTTGGCTGGACGGGGCTCTCCTCTGAAGAGTCCAAGGGAGAATTCCCTTGCCAGGTCCTTCATGATGGAGACTTTAGAAAATATGTTGGAAAAATTCTGGATTCAAGTGCTTTTGTCCCTGAGGTTGTGGTTCTGGCCGGTCCTTCCTCCCTTCCTTCTTTCCTCTTTCTTTTCCTGTCCGTGACTTACCCAGGTGAGTCTGCTAATTGTCTCTATGATGTGTGTCTGCTGATGACTTTCAGTTCATTCCCTCAGTCGTGTCTGACCCTTTACGACACCATGGACTGTAGCACGCCAGGCTTCCCTGTGCATCACCAACTCCTGGAGCTTGCTCAAACTCATGTCCATGGCGTTGGTGATGCCATCCAACCATCTCATCCTCTGTTGTCCCCTTCTCCTCCCGCCTTCAATCTTTCCTGTCATGAAGGTCTTTTCCAAGGAGTCCGTTCTTCGCATCAGGTGGACTTTTAGCTTCAGCATCAGTCCTTCCAATGAATATTCAAGACTGATTTCCTTTAGGATTGACTGGTTTGATCTCCTTGCAGTCCAAGGGACTCTCAAGAGTCTTCTCCAACACCACAGCTCAAAAGAACCTTGCTGACTTTTAAAGCCTCTTAATTTTGCTTTTAACTCTAACTTCCTAGGTGGTCGCCCTTGTGTCTGCATGAATTTATATCAGCCAGCAATTGCACAGAGTTATGCTCACTTCAGCTTGAGTCAGTAAGGCTTCCATCTCTACCCAGGTATTTGTTTCTAGGAGAAGCACTTTCAAGGTTCAGAAGGTTTTCACTTCTGCCCCAGAGTTCAGTTTCTACCGGGTCCTTTCAGATCTGTGCAAATGTTGCCACCTCAGTGTGTGGCTGGCCTGGGCCCCTCCAGAATCCATTGTCTGTATTTGCATCCTCAGCCTAGAATATGCTGCCCTGACCTTGGATCCTCAGGAGGCTGTATCCAGTGGCCCGCCCCTCCTGACCAACTGCTACGTAGTCACTGCTAACATCAAGGCTGCTGGCTTGGCCATAGCCTACTCCAAGCTCCAAGCAACAGGAGCTCCTTCAGTCAGAGCAGAGAAGCTGCCAGTCTCCATGACCTATCTCATTGGGCGAAACCTGCATGCCTATCAAGCTGGGAACAGGCCCATCTAAATTCCTACTGTTCTTATCAAGAGTTGAGGAGGTTTTTCTCAGTTCACCACTTCTCAGATGGCCATGTGATGTTGGTGGGCTCTGAGAACACTTAAGTTGTTGTGTTTACTTGTCCATCTCTCTGGCTTCTCTCTGGGAAGAGGATTTGCCCAGCTCCTTGCTTG